>NC_138759.1:91299746-91900974 GCF_965113315.1 Podarcis vaucheri
GATGCAGTTTTTATTTTGCAATTTTACCTTGTAAATTAAATTCTCATACACTGCCTCATGTTCACGCCTGCCATTTCATTGTTGAGACATTTCTTGATCACCTTTCTTCCTTTTTCATAAATAGGAAAGCAGAAACAAAATGTACAGAAGTACCACATAAGTATTCATAGTAACAACTTTCCACCACAGCCCTATAAATCTGTATGGAAACTTTCCCTGTGAGCAGGGTAGCTGCATTGCATTACTTGCTGCACTGCCTGGTCAATAGCAAAGGAACAATATTTTAAATTGCAGAGAGTGAAGGGGCATTTCCCCATTACCAAAGGAATAATAGGTACCTATTTCAAGGTAGGATTGTTGTTGTTGTTTAGTCGTTTAGTCATGTCCGACTCTTCGTGACCCCATGAACCAGAGCACGCCAGGCACTTCTGTCTTCCACTGCCTCCCGCAGTTTGGTCAAACTCATGCTGGTAGCTTCGAAAACACTGTCCAACCATCTCGTCCTCTGTCGTCCCCTTCTCCTTGAGCCCTCCATCTTTCCCAGCATCAGGGTCTTTTCCAGGGAGTCTTCTCTTCTCATGAGGTGGCCAAAGTATTGGAGCCTCAGCTTCAGGATCTGTCCTTCCAGAGAGCACTCAGGGCTGATTTCCTTAAGAATGGATGTGTTTGATCTTCTTGCAGTCCATGGGACTCTCAAGAGTCTCCTCCAGCACCATAATTCTTCGGCGATCAATTCTTCGGCGATCAGCCTTCTTTATGATCCAGCTCTCACTTCCACTTCCATACATCACTAAAGGTAAGATTATCAGTAGCTAATTCTAACAAGCACCCTTACTGCAAAAACAAACTGTAGTACATCAATAATATATAAGTAGATAAAAGAGTCTTGTGGCATCTTCATGTCAGACCCAGTCAGATGGATGGCATATAAACAAATTATTATTATTATTATTATTATTATTATTATTATTATTATTATTTCTAACAAATTTAGTAATTACAGCACAAGCTTCTGTGGACTCAGTGAGACACAGAATCCAGGCCACAAGGCTTCAACATATAAATTGGACCAGAGATGGAAATCCTCCAGAGGTGATCAACTCCATCCACCCTGCCAGCATGACCAAAGGTCAGGGATGATGGAAGTTAAAGTCCAACGACCATAGGTTCTCCATCCCAGTGTTATATTTTGATATGGGAAGTCTGTATTTACAGTATATCCCGATGGTCAAGTCACCTTATGGAAAACAAGGATACAACTGCAAAAAAGAGGCTGTACTGAATGCACTGCCATTCCTGACATGTGGCATGACTGCTTATTTTTTTAAGTGAAGGCTGGTTCCCAGTCTATGTATTTCTGGAAAATAAAATGCGACTGTATACATATTTTTCTCATGAACTGAAGTTATCTCAGTGTAGAAAAATCAGTTATGAAGAAGAAATATCTGGAATCTGGCAGCAAATTCTAAGGTTCACTCCTGGGGCCTAACAGATACTTCCAAACTTGAATACATAAAGAAAGCAGAACAATGTGAAGCGCATTTTAACACTTCCCACAGGGGAAGAATCCCAATGATTCTTTCAAACATGACTGCTGGGTTCAAGCTTTTGAACATGGCAGGAGGTGGATGGGGGAAACTAGGGCTTGGTTTGTTCTGACATCAGGACTTTATGCGAGCAAGAAGCTCAGACAACAATCCAAAGACTTGCTGAAGCCATAAGGCTAATATAATATACTTCATAAATGTCCAACCAATGGCCCAAGTGGGAGGGTAGGTTGCTGCAATGGAAAAGGAGGACGCGGGGGGGGGCACCAGGTGGCGTGTTGGAAGATGGCCGACAATAACATCTATCTGACCCATACGAGGTAATTAAGGGGCTGCTATGGGAAGTATGCAGTCTTCCTACCCCCCCCCCAGGAGACGGGGGCGCTGCCTTGCCAGCGGTGTTCACAATGCACCCCCTGATCCGAGAGATGGGGGTGCCGAACACTTGGCACGAGCCCTCGGTGAAGTCAGATCTTCCTGACGCCAATTCCAATTAGTGCGTGCTGGTTAGCTTCAGCTCAGAATTATAATTGGAAACATACGATTGGAATGAAGCTGAAGCACATACATCAAGTAATGTTCGAGAGATAAGACTGCTGATTAATGGATCTCTGTGACTGGGAGTGACGGATGGATAAGTAAATCTTCTGATGAATCACCACTAGGAGACTGTATGTTTGGAATGAAGGGGGGGGGTGAAGGAAAAAACTTTTTTTCCCTTTGCATGATGTGATATTAATAACCCTTCACCCCAGATAGAAATAAGATTGTTGCGTTTTTGCTAAGCACAAGCAGGAATTCAAGACCTGTGTGGGATGGATTATAACAGGAGAGAGGATTGGTGAACGGTGAGAAAGAGGGAAATTTTTGTGACGCAGTTAAAAAATGGCGTCTCACCAAGACAGGCTTGCCAGAGAAAGAAGGACAGGGGGAGGAGAATCAGGATCATTCGAAAGAGAAGGAATGTTGGAACGCAAGCTTGACCTGACAGAGCCTCCTGATTCATTTGATTTATTTGGCAAGCCTGAGAAAAGTAAAGGACAGACCGAAGATTTTATTTTTTTTATGGAGGCTGTCCCTGAGCGATATGATCTTTGGAGAGTACAAAACCCACACAGAGGATGCCTGTTTTCAATCTGCTTGTGAAAATTATCAGAGATCGCAAATAAAGGAATATACAATAACAACAAGAGAAAGAAAGTAATAAAGGACTATCTGGATTGAACTGGATAGAACTGTCTAATTAAAGCAGTAATATAAGTGATGTTTGGACTCGTTCGGAGTTTTGGACTCGTGCGGAGCTTGATGTATGGGTACCCCCAACAAAATTTAAAATTTGGCTGTATAATTTGGAACTAATGTGATTTGGATAATGTGATGTGATTGGCCTGTTAATAAAAAAATATTTTTAAAAAAATAAAAATAAAAAAAGGAAAAGGAGGACTCAGGGAAAGGAGCAGCATTGCATAGACAGCCCTATGCCCTGAGCTCCATTGGCCAAACATGTCACATTGTGGGAAGAAAATGCCTCCTCCTTCAGACAAAAGCCATGCGAAGCTTCACTTTCAATGGCAATGATCCAACTCCCCAACATAAGGCTGGGAGGAAATATGCCTCATAACATCAACCCTTTATACCACCATCTGAACATGCATTACTTAAACAAAGCCCCATTGGAGTCACCCTCTTTTAGAAGAGAAGAGAACCAGGCTGGCTCCACCATTAGGCAGATGAAGTAACAGTCTCAGCCAGAAACAGATACTGAACAAGAGTGGCAGTTGTCTTCTGGCTGTTCCTGCTCGGCTGTCTAGCCATTCCTGTCTGTTTGAGGACAGAGCTATGTGTGAGACACAGTCTGTCTCATGCCCCTAAGCTCAAGTGTGGTAGAGGTTGCTATACTGAAGCAGTATTTTGTATGTATAAGAGAGGAGGATGCCATATTGTCTTTTGCCTCAAGCAGCAAAATACCTGAGGCTGGGCCAGATACCCAGTGCCTTCAATTTTATCCTCATAATACCCATTGCAAATGAAACGTATTTCCAAGCAGATATGTATTCAAAAGGAGAGCTCTGCAATTTGATCACCATATTTGCTAACGTGCCACAATCCGTTTTTGCACGCAATCCATTGTATGATTGTAGCAGAAGCTCTTTTAATGTCTTGGCTCAACGTTCACTGCTCCTTTTTAAGACAGAAATGCACAGTGCTCTCCCTCCCTCCCTCCCTCTTTCATTCTCTTCCGCATCTGGCAATAAAGCTGCTGATACACTTATAAGCTTGCAATGGAACAAGTCTTTGCATACTTTATGCAATGTTTCATCTTGCACTTTGAGCGTGGAGAAAGCAAAGGCACTCTTGCAGTGCCTGATTTGCATAATCATTTTCAAACTGGAGATGTCCACAAAGGAAAATCATCTGTCTTCCTAATGACTTCCCCTTCTCTCTCACTCTCTTTTCTTTGCATATTTTCTGAATTGGTTTACTTTCCTGTTCATCAAGTGTGTTGGTGCATACCAAATGTGGACACCAGATCACACTATCAAAAGGAATACAAGAGTTGAGTAGAGAGGCAACCAAGCTGTGGTCCAGTCTATGGTGTTCTGTTGCCCACAGATACCACCACTTGCAATCTTTGCTTATTTAACTTCAAACCCATTGGGAAAGATGATGACTTGCCTCCTACTTGGGTTGCTGTTGGTGCAGTGGAGCAGTGCGACCATCCTAACCCTGGTGTTGCTGCAACTAATGTAGATGGAGCAGGGCAGAGCAGAAGCAAGGTCAGGACTGCACAGATTCACCAGCAGAGCCAATCCAGTGTGTCCAGCTCTGCCCCACCACACTGACCACTACCACACTTAGGTCTAGGTGCAAGAATTATTATTATTATTAGACAAGCCAAGTTAAAAAACAAAACTGTAGGTAATACTTTACAAAGAGGAAGTATTATTGCAGGAACTTGGCTGTCATATTGCTACTGAAAAACAGGATCTCCCACAGTTTTTTCACCTCAATGTTTACTGTGTAAAGGGCAAAGTAGTGGAAATGACAGGCTGGATGTTCTCAAATGAGAAGTGTTTCATAGCTGAGGAGTGTTAGGACTCCATACTTTTTTTTCTTTTTCTTTTTGAAAAAAGAGCTATCAGTGACATGTTTTTAAGGTCAATGTGCAATATCTCTTCCATGCGGTCCTGAGAAGTCAGATTAGTCCTTTCAGTGGTAACCTTTCCTGCAATGAATATGTTTGCTTCCCTGTCATTAAAATTCACCCCCTCTGTTTGTGATCCTGACAGCTTGTAAGATTAAATTTCCCATATATTGATTTGGATGTTCTACCTCTGTCAGGTTTTGATCACTAGAAACACAATTTTCCTTGTGTTGAGATAATGTATGGTGGATGTAGAACTAAACTCAAGTAACATTTTTTTTTTCAGAGAGAGCCTTTCTTCTGACTGACAAGTGTTTGTTCACCTACAACAAGTGAATTGCAGTGCAGAGTTTACCCGTTCTATATTATCCACATTTGCACACACATATATATATTGGTGAAATTCAAATGGGATTAGGGCTCTAGTACCTTTAGTGCAGATGTAGGGAAGCTCTGGCTCTCCAAAAATGAGAAAAGGGGAATGAGTCAAAATTCTCTCATCTACACTACTATTAAATGTATAGAAGCTATGCCATCATTTGCACATTGCAATTTTTGTTTTGTTTTAATACATCTCTCTTTTGAGATTAGTTTTATAAAATTCCAGCTCAGTGCTTTTCTTTACCTTCAACCCCAAAGACCCTGAACTATATCAGGGACCACTTTACAAAATTTGGGATGTGATTTTCCTGAGGACTTTTTTAAAAATTGAAAATGTACACATACATGTGGCAACTTGCATTGAAGACTGGAGAAATGAAAAACTGGGTGAAACAGAAATTGACAGATTCACCCATCCCTAACGCCAGGTCATTTCAATGTCTGGTTTGCTCCCTAAGATCAGTGGCGTAGTGTGGGGGGTGCAGGGGGGGCCGGCTGCACCGGGCGCAACATCTGGGGGGGCGCTCCACGGGTTAGGGGGCGCAAATTACTTGCCTTGCCCCGGGTGCTGTCAACCCACGCTACGCCACTGCCTAAGATAAGCCCAACAGTTCTGTGAATTAGGTGAAGAGGAGGAGGGGAAAGGCAGCTCTTAAGCATTTGTTTGCCATTCACATTTTTACTGCAGCACCTCTTGAGCAGCTGTGAAGATGTAGTTAAACAAAGCTCTTCTCACACTAAAGTGTAAACAGAGCCCAGTCATGCTAATATCTCCCTTGTGTATATTTTAGGAGAGGAGCCTAGACACACAAAATAAGCATTAGCACATTCTCACTTATTATGATCCACAATTAAGAGTGAAGTACATAGCAGCTTTTGTTACAAAAGATGCCAAATGGCTACCAAATAATGTGGATTAAAAATGTGCCTGTGCGCATTAAAAATGTGCCTGTGCACGTGTGCACATGCATGACTATTTAATAACATTATGCCAAAAAAAGTGAACAGCTATATAATGTGTGTTTAATACCTTCTAGTCCCCTTTCATTCTTACTTATTTCTTCGTTGAAAACACCCATGCATGCTATCTACAGGAATTACTCCCATATACCATACTTACACCACCCCTTGCATTCACACACCATGCTGACAAATATAAACAATATCATTTCATGCATTATGCAGACACAAAGGCAAATTGGTCAAGTGGTACACATGGAACTTTATCATGCCATGATTCCTAAACAAGTGCAACTTCAGCGGGTCCTTGCCTTGTAAGGTAAGGTAAAGGACCCCTGAATGGTTAAGTCCGCTCAAAGGTGACTATGGGGTTGCGGCGCTCATCTTGCTTTCAGGCGGAGGGAGCTGGCATTTGTCCACAGACAGCTTTCAGGTCATGTGACTAAACCACTTCTGGTGCAACGGAACACCGTGACAGAAACCAGAGCATACAGAAACACTGTTCACCTTCCCACCACAGCAGTACCTATTTATCTACTTGCACTGGTGTGCTTTCAAACTGCTAGGTTGTTAGGCGCAGGGACAGAGCAACAGGAGCTCACCCTGTCACGGGGATTCGAACCACCAACCTTCTGATCAGCAAGCCCAAGAAGCTCAGTGGTTTAGACCACAGCGTCACCTGTGTGAATCTGAAGCAATATTAGGAAAACAAATGCTCTCGTCCTCCTATTGACGTGCATCAAGAAGCCAAAACAGCCATAACTCATACAACCCTATTTTTCTCCATTAAAAATAAATAAATCTGTTGTTGATTTGATGTGAAATCCACTCTCAAATTTTAGCCAAATCATGTCTCTCCTGCAGCCTTTTAGTTCAATAACCACAAAAAGCAAGAGGATCAACTCACCTATAAGTAAGTCACTGGAACATAATATACCTTATACCAGGTCAGACTGTTTATCCAGTTATCAATATTGTCTACTCTGTCCCAGTACAAAGTTGCCCATTCTTTTATTATTTAGGCTTTAAATTAGGTATGATGAACCTTTGGCCTTTCAGTTTCTCCCATCAGCCTTAGCCAGCACAGCCAATTGTCAGTGGTGATGGGAGTTGGAATCCAACAATAGCTGGAAGATCATCTCTCTGTCGATGTAACAGATTCTATCTATAGCAAGAAAATCCAGGGGATGAGTAGCTTCATGTCTCCTTCTGAACATCATCACCCACTTTTTTGGGGGGCTATTGAAACCCAGTTGTCAAACTACAGGATGCAAAGGGGTTCCAAAGGTAACAACCAAGCTGTTAGCAGGTGCTTAGAGCAGCTGGAGTCATGGAGCCACCTGCTACAGCATTAGCTGTAATTAACGAGCTTATCATTAATTGCCTTACATGATTGTCCAGATCAGCACATGGGGAGCCTTTGCTCACATCTTGACTGTCTTCCCCAGCTGAGAACATGTAAAGTGGGGAAAATTCACCGATATATTTCTTGCTTCATTCACACCTGGCAGAATCACTACAACAAAGTTAACCAAGCATTCTCAATACAACGTCGTCATAACATTCAACAGGCTTGTCACATGGAGTGCACACTGTCCTTCCAACACAGGGACTGCACCTAGATCAAAGGTTTCACATCTGCCTTTAGGGTGGATTCTTCAACATCCACCCACCCACATTATGTCACAGAATTAGCAGAAGATGATCACCTGATCTTAGATGAACCCACCACAGGAAGGATGTATCCTCATTCCTAGGGGGAAAGGAAACTGGTGAAAACTATTGGGGCTCTGCTGGGCCCCCAATACCTTTGTGGGTGCCTTGTTACCCATATGGCACAGAATTGGTCACACACACACACACCCAGTCTAAGGGAAGCATGTCTCTCTGTGGCCCAGATTCTATTCCAAAGGAGAAGCTGCTGCCTATATGGCGAAACTGGCTCAGAACCTTTAACCAAAAAACCCAGAGAGCCAAGGGTAACACATATACTTTATCAAGATGGTAAACATAAAGGTGCCACGAAATTGTTGGTTTTCCTGTAACAGAATATGGATGCAATTCCTCCTGCTGCGTCAACATCCCTGCAGCAACAGAAAGGTGGGGCAGGATGATCAGGCCCAGATTGGGCCCAAAGCTCTTGCATGGATTCTGAGCCAGTTCAGCCTCACCCCTTCCTGCCCTCACTTACATCTCGCTCTCTCACACAAAAATCAGTTCTCACTACAGCCAACCAAAGACACCAACCACACCCTAAGCCACACCCAACCTCTCTCATCACCCAGGAAATACAACAAGTGAATAGTAAGAGAATCCATACGAGTAACGCTGACACAACCCCTCACACACTAAGTAGAATAATAGAAGCATAACCACCCAACCCCACCCCACTCGCCACTCCCCTCTTTCCTCCTCCTCCTTCTTCCTCCTCCTAATTGTTTTAACCAATTCATAAACCAATAACTTATACATTGACCACTAATAATGAAACTTACCTTGTAGATATGTTTCCACATTTATTATGCTATTTTTGTGATATAGAAATGACATGAGAAAACTTGGTTTACTAATTTGTATAACATTATTCCTGTTTATAAAACCCAATTACATACATACATATGTACATACATAATTGCCTGTTTCAGGACTCTTGCCTGCCTGCCTGCCCATTTGACAGCCAGTGAGAAACCAGCCTAGCCAGGAGAACTGGACAGAAAACATCTTCACACATTCTAGCACCCCACCCGAAAAAGCCTGACATAAGAGGGGGTGGTTGGACTATTCTGCTGCCCACAGGTGTCAAATTGGGGATCACAGCTCTCGTGAACACTTCCATGAGTTAAAAAAAAACCATAGGGGTGGTGAAAAATTACGGGGGTTGGTGCATTTGACTGGAGACAAGACAATAGGCTGTTGTTTTTTTAACAGAGTTGTAAAAGTGGTTTGAAATATATCCCGCCCCCATAGAACATACATTTCTTTTAAGCTACTGTCTCCTCTGGCCAAACAGATTTTTCAGGTTTGAGAAAGAAGACAAAGTACCATAACTTGGAGCAACCATTTACTGCCTGTATAGTTCAAAGAAACCAGAGATATTTCCTCCTCTGAGGCAAATAGCTGCTTGATTGAAATGTGAATACTGCTCCTAACATCCCATATATATTTTCCCCTTCAATATTAGGGCTAAAAATTCTCATCTAATGTAAAACGCACTAGAGATAAACCTGGTGTTACCTCTGACTGCAAGATTAATAAAGCTGAATTTAAGAAAAAAGTTACAGCATCCTGAATTAAGTAAAACTCTTCACATGGACAGCTTCCTGTGCACTCAATGCAACAGTATGGGGGGGAAATCTATTTCCTCCCACCCTGCAAAGGTGGGTTAGGGGACAGGCATGAATGGTGGTAGTATATGCTCATTTTTCAGGAACTAATGTCATAAAGAACTAATGTCATCAGAGTTTGTAGGGCAGCAGTTGAAGAAGGAGCAAAAAGGGTTTTCTTGTGTGTGTGTGTTTCTTGGTGGCTGATTAGCTGTTTTCCCTGTGTAAAGGTCAGAGGGGGCAGGGTTTCTGTTGAGGCAGGGGATTAGCTGTGGGAGGAGCTTATCAGAGTTTGTAGGGCAGCAGTTGAAGAAGGAGCAAAAAGGGTTTTCTTGTGTGTGTGTGTTTCTTGGTGGCTGATTAGCTGTTTTCCCTGTGTAAAGGTCAGAGGGGGCAGGGTTTCTGTTGAGGCAGGGGATTAGCTGTGGGAGGAGCTTATCAGAGTTTGTAGGGCAGCAGTTGAAGAAGGAGCAAAAAGGGTTTTCTTGTGTGTGTGTGTTTCTTGGTGGCTGATTAGCTGTTTTCCCTGTGTAAAGGTCAGAGGGGGCAGGGTTTCTGTTGAGGCAGGGGATTAGCTGTGGGAGGAGCTTATCAGAGTTTGTAGGGCAGCGGCGCGCGCCTAGCGGCGCGCGCAGTTATACCCATCTTTTAGATTTAGGGGAGCTAGTCTCAAACGTTTGTTGGGGGAGACCTAGGGTTTTTTTGTGGGGGAAGTTATTTGTCCTGTCTTCAAGCTTTTTATGATGGAGGACCTCTGTAGCCACCCCCAACAACACGATCTCATGATGGAAGGGGAGGGAACAGCTGCAGTCACCTGCGATTCCTGCGCAATGTTTGCCATCTTGCCAAAGGTTGCAGGCAGCTTTACCTGCAGCAATTGCATGTTGATTGCCCTATTAAAAGACAAAGTCCAGCAACTGGAGGAACGTGTAGCTACGCTCCAAAGAATTAGAGAGCTGGAGCTCTTCTTGGAAGCAACAGAGCACACCGTCCCCACCAAGGAGGAGACAGGGGACTCCCCTGAGAAGGAGGCTTGTTCACCAACACAGGAGCCAGATATATGGAGAAACGTGACTCAAAGAAGTAGGAGGCCCAGGGTCCACTCTGATTGTCTAGAAATACACAATCGCTTTGAGGTCCTCTCCCCTAGCATGGAAGACGAAGAGCAGACTCCATTTGAGGATCTCTCCCCCATTACAGTCGATCAGGTATATGAAGACGAGCAGCAAAATCAGTCCTCAGGGAATGTGCAGGTGACCTTGGAACGGACAGCTCACGGAAGAACCCCGACCAAACCCAAGAGGAGGCGTGTAGTGGTGATAGGGGATTCCCTACTGAGGGGAACAGAAGCAGTGATCTGTGGGCCTGACAAGATGTCTCGGGAAGTGTGCTGTCTCCCCGGGGCTAAGATCCAAGATGTAACTGAACGACTGCAAGGAATCATAAAACCCACTGACGAATACCCCTTCCTCTTGGTTCATGTGGGAACCAATGACACTGCAAGCAATAGCCTCCAGAAGATCAAAAGAGACTACGAGGCTCTCGGCAGGAAATTGAAGCAACTAAATGCACAAATTGTCATCTCGTCTGTCCTCCCAGTTGAACGACGTGGCCCAGGGAGAGAGGGGAAAATAGTGGAAGTGAACAGCTGGCTTCGCAAATGGTGTAAACAGGAACGGTTTGGATTCTTAGATCACGGACTGCAGTTTCTTGAAGATGGACTTCTGGCAAGCGATGGGCTGCACCTCACAACGGTTGGGAGAAATGTTTTTGCCAAAAATCTCAGAAACCTCATCAGGAGGGCTTTAAACTGACTAATGTGGGGGAGGGAGACAATGCTCCTGAAGGTAGGAGTCTATCAATTAATGAAGATGATCATCCAAATGTCATAGACCAAATGGAGCAAACAGCACGCGGACCTAGTGGTGGGAGGAAAAAATCCTTAAATAAGAGACACGGGGGAATGATTAATGGACTTCAATGTCTGTACACTAATGCGCAAAGCATGGGAAATAAACAAGATGAGCTTGAGCTCTTGGTACAGCAAACTAAATATGACATAATAGGCATCACTGAAACCTGGTGGGATAAGTCCCACAATTGGAATGTAATAATGGGGGGATACAATCTATTTCAGAGAAACAGACCAGACAAGAAAGGAGGAGGAGTGGCGTTATATGTCAGGGATGTGTATACCTGTGAAGAGATCCAAGATTTAGAACCTCAAAGCCAAAGTGAGAGCATTTGGGTCAAAATTAAGGGAGAGAAGAATAACAGAGACCTCATTGTGGGAGTTTACTATAGATCCCCAAGCCAAACGGAGGACATAGATGATGCCTTCCTGGAACAGATGGCCAAGCATGCAAAAGGAAGGGAGATAGTAGTAATGGGGGACTTCAATTACCCGGATATTTGTTGGACGTCAAACTCAGCCAAGAGCATAAGGTCAAACAGATTCCTCACTGGCCTTGCAGACAACTTCATTGTCCAGAAAGTGGGAGAAGCAACAAGAGGAACAGCCATTTTAGATCTGGTCCTAACCAATGTTGATGACCTGGTTAGTGGGGTAGATGTGGAAGGATCATTAGGCGCGAGTGATCATGCTCTTCTGAAGTTTACTATACAGCGGAAAGGAGCAGCCAAGCATACTAGGACTCAATTTCTTGACTTTAAGAAAGCCGACTTCATAAAACTTAGGGAAGTGCTGGGTGAGATCCCATGGACAGCAATACTTAAAGGAAAGGGAGTTCATGATGGCTGGGAGTTTGTTAAGAGGGAGATAGTAAAAGCACAACGACAGGCAATACCAATGAGACGGAAACATGGAAGGTGCCTAAAGAAGCCAGGGTGGCTATCTAAAGAACTTTTAACTGAATTAAGATTAAAAAAGGATGTGTACAAAAAATGGAAAAGGGGGGAAACCACCAAAGAGGAATTCAAACAAATAGCCAGCACGTGTAGACACAAAGTCAGAAAAGCTAAAGCACAGAATGAACTCAGGCTTGCTAGAGAGGTTAAAAGCAACAAAAAAGGCTTTTATGGGTATGTTCGTAGCAAAAGGAAGAACAAAGAAACTGTGGGGTCACTCAGAGGAGAAGATGGTGAAATGCTAACAGGGGACACAGAAAGGGCTGAACTACTCAATGCCTTCTTTGCCTCAGTCTTCTCCGATAAAGAAAACAATGCCCGACCTGAAGAATTTGGAGCAAATGATTCAGCAAAGGAAACACAGCCCAGAATAACTAAGGAGATAGTACAAGAATATTTGGCTAGTTTAGATGTATTCAAGTCTCCAGGGCCAGATGAACTGCATCCAAGAGTATTAAAAGAACTGGCAGATGTGATCTCAGAACCACTGGCAGTCATCTTTGAGAATTCCTGGAGAACAGGCGAAGTCCCGGCAGACTGGAGGAGGGCAAATGTTGTCCCTATTTTCAAAAAGGGGAAAAGAGAGGACCCAAATAATTACCGCCCAGTCAGTCTGACATCAATAGCAGGGAAGATTCTGGAGCAGATCATTAAGCAAACAGTCTGTGAGCACCTAGAAAGGAATGCTGTGATCACCAATAGTCAGCATGGATTTCTGAAAAATAAGTCATGTCAGACTAACCTGATCTCGTTTTTTGACAGAATTACAAGCCTGGTAGATGAAGGGAACGCAGTGGATGTAGCCTACCTTGATTTCAGCAAGGCATTTGACAAGGTGCCCCATGATATTCTTGTAAAGAAGCTGGTAAAATGCGGTCTTGACTATGCTACCACTCAGTGGATTTGTAACTGGCTGACTGACCGAACCCAAAGGGTACTCATCAATGGTTCCTCTTCATCCTGGAGAAGAGTGACTAGTGGGGTGCCACAGGGTTCTGTCTTGGGCCCGGTCTTATTCAACATCTTTATCAACGACTTGGATGATGGACTCAAGGGCATCCTGATCAAATTTGCAGATGACACCAAACTGGGAGGGGTGGCTAACACCCCAGAGGACAGGATCACACTTCAAAACGACCTTGACAGATTAGAGAACTGGGCAAAAACAAACAAGATGAATTTTAACAGGGAGAAATGTAAAGTATTGCACTTGGGCAAAAAAAATGAGAGGCACAAATACAAGATGGGTGACACCTGGCTTGAGAGCAGTACATGTGAAAAGGATCTAGGAGTCTTGGTTGACCACAAACTTGACATGAGCCAACAGTGTGACGCGGCAGCTAAAAAAGCCAATGCAATTCTGGGCTGCATCAATAGGAGTATAGCATCTAGATCAAGGGAAGTAATAGTGCCACTGTATTCTGCTCTGGTCAGACCTCACCTGGAGTACTGTGTCCAGTTCTGGGCACTACAATTCAAGAAGGACACTGACAAACTGGAACGTGTCCAGAGGAGGGCAACCAAAATGGTCAAAGGCCTGGAAACGATGCCTT
This sequence comes from Podarcis vaucheri, assembly GCF_965113315.1. Classification (NCBI taxonomy): domain Eukaryota; kingdom Metazoa; phylum Chordata; class Lepidosauria; order Squamata; family Lacertidae; genus Podarcis; species Podarcis vaucheri. Next base: position 91,313,524 of record NC_138759.1, read on the forward strand.
ATGAGGAACGGCTAAGGGAGCTGGGCATGTTTAGCCTGCAGAAGAGGAGGTTAAGGGGTGATATGATAGCCATGTTCAAATATATAAAAGGATGTCACATAGAGGAGGGAGAAAGGTTGTTTTCTGCTGCTCCAGAGAAGCGGACACGGAGCAATGGATCCAAACTACAAGAAAGAAGATTCCACCTAAACATTAGGAAGAACTTCCTGACAGTAAGAGCTGTTCGACAGTGGAATTTGCTGCCAAGGAGTGTGGTGGAGTCTCCTACTTTAGAGGTCTTTAAGCAGAGGCTTGACAACCATATGTCAGGAGTGCTCTGATGGTGTTTCCTGCTTGGCAGGGGGTTGGACTCGATGGCCCTTGTGGTCTCTTCCAACTCTATGATTCTATGATTCTATGATTCTATGATTCTAAAGAAAGCTGAATATTTGGGTGGAAGCTTTAACTGGCCACCTGTGCCCCAGCATGGTGTAGCGGCTATAGTGTTGTGATTAGGTCTTGGGAGGTTCAAAATCCCCACTCAGCCACAAAAATCATGATGTTCCCTTAAGCTTAAAGAACTGCTCCAAACTAAACCTGATCCATCTTGTATAAATGGGGAAGGGATCATTATTAGCAATGTTGTCGCCCACACCAGAAAACAGGATTCTGTATAGCTTTTGTTTCCATTTACATGAAGGGTGAGTGCACTGGTTTCTCTTCTGTGATTAAAAGATTTTATGTGTGCTTCCCCCCAACATTCCCCCATCAATTGACGAAAAAAGAAATTACACTGGGAAATTATCAAAGGGGAGAGAACTTTTCAGTGAAATTCCCATGAATGCACTGCAGGATTGGTGCTATTGTTCTTTTACTTTTGGTGTTAAGTTGTGGGTGAACATATCAGATGACACAGTGATTCTTCAAACAGGTCTTGTTTATTCACAGGCCAGAACAGAACTGAACTGAAGGGTACAGCCAGCCTGCTTATATAGAGCTCCACTAGAACGCAACAGTAACCATTTTCTGTAACTATCCAATCACTGAACGTCACTTTCAATCCCTTATTTGCATATGTGGACCTGAGTGAAAACTATCTACAGTATCCCCCTGCTGGCCCAGGGTGAGAATTTCAGTACATAACATTTGGGATGGCTGAAGAGCGTTCATATGTATCCTTTCTTTCAGTCTATAACTATTGCTCCAGCATTCTGCACTCTGCAGCCTTCCGAGGCTCCTAAAGTCAAGGGGAAGCAACCCCTTCAACGGTGCTTTTAGAGATCAGGAAGCACAAAAAGCTTGGAGAGGTTTCAGAACACTGAAGAAAGGAAGTCATATACCCCACTCTTGATGGCCTTCACAATGATAAAGTAACCTCAAAACCCACTGGAATTCTAAAGAGCCCTGAGAATGATACAGAAAAAAACGGAGGCTTCTTTTGCATGGAAAGTAAATTGAAGGGCAGATTTCAGCATGGCACTAGTCTATGTACTTCAGGGATATCCCAAAAGCATGTTTACTAGGAGACTTTGAACAAGTGGGAAACTTTGTGGCTGGCACGTTACTGCTTAAGAAGCTGGGGGAGGAAAAAACAGTTTGGGGTTCTGATTCACTTCATTTTTTAAAAACAGAATGTTAAAACGCAATCTTTAGGAAAATCAATGATTGGTGCCAGTCACTGAACTCTTGCCATCTGCATGCTGGGGATTTGAGCAGTGATTAATGTGCACAGGGCATGCAGGCTGGCGCCTACTCAAAAAACATGTTTAGTTTTATAATTTGGGGATAGTAGATGATGACCATCCTTCAAAAAAGCCATAAGAGATTAGGATTATAGATAAACTCCTCATTAGTTCCAGACATGTCAGAAGCTGATGAATGACACAGAGCCAAAGCAAATGACCAGAGATTAAAAGTTCAGTCAGTGGCAAATGTAGCCAAAATGCAGGACTGATGGAGAAGAGCAGCTAATTTCAGGACCTTGGATAAGATGTTCTTGCAAAGTTCAACAGTCCTGGCTGCCTTTTTTTGTGCCCCAATGTTTTCTTCTACCAGGATTTATAAAACTCCCACTGACACTCTGCTAATGCACTCCTGCAGCACACCTACTTTACCACCGATGAAAATCTGTAATTACTAGAGACTTTGCCCACGGGTTATAATTGATTTGTCCCCATGAATGAGTGATAAACATCTATGTCGATGCCATAATTAATGTTGGGCATTTGATTTTAAAAAATTAACTGTTGGCATTACAGGCAAACCGATAGTACCCAAGAGATATTTATTTGAATAATATATAAACGGATCTCTCCAAAAGCACTTGGAAAGAGTGTAACAAGCTTAAGGGGCTAATGATGAAATGGGAAAATTGGAATAAGGGTATGGTTTTTCTATCACCAATTAATAGGCAACAAGAAATTTACAACAGTTCTTGCACAGAACCTAATTCATTTATATGCAACTACACTAAGGGGCAAACTACACAATATATGGAGTTCAGTGCAACTTTCCAATTTTCTTCTCAAAGTTGCTCTTCCATATGCCTTTCTTCCTGCAGGAGAAAAGATGTGTGTGTGAGAGAGAGAGAGAGAGAGAGTGAGAGAGAGAGAGAGAGAGAGAGAGAGAGAGAGAGAGAGAGAGAGAGAGAGATATTCCCGAGTGGCACAAATTAATATAATATAATAATATAATATAATATAATATAATATAATATAATATAATATAATATAATATATAATATAATATTTATACCCCACCCATCTGGATGGTTTCCTCAGCCACTCTGGGCGGCTTCCAACAAAGTATTAAAATACAGTGGTCTGTTAAACATTAAAAGCTTCCCTAAATAGGGCTGCCTTCAGATGTCTTCTAAAACTCTGGTAGTTGTTCTTCTCTTTGACATCTGATGGGAGGGCGTTCCACAGGGCGGGCACCACTACCGAGAAGGCCCTCTGCCTGGTTCCCTGTAACTTGGCTTCTCGCAGTGAGGGAACCGCCAGAAGGCCTTCAGCGCTGGACCTCAGTGTCCGGAATCACATAGTGAACATGACTACATCAGAATGCTATGCAGTGAGTCACAACTGCTGTGCGATGACATCATTCAATGAAATAATTGTGATGCAGAGCAAGAAAGGGCTGTTTAAAGGAATCGTTAAATGTTTTCATAAGGAGCACTGAAAAGCTATCAAGAAAAGGAGGCATTTTTGACACTTTTGAAAATTGTTGTGAGAAATTATGTATAGTGTTTGTTCCACCCTAGTCAAAATCAAGCCCCTCATTTCTGCTGGGATACAGCCCCCTTTACTGTAGACTTTATATGAATCAGAAAGATAACAAATGGTGCCTCGACCTAACTCACTTGTGATCTATCTGCAAGCAAAAGTGTTTTCAAGCCACTCAGCAGTCTGCGTAGCAGTCACAAATCACTGGCTTTGCTTATTACAGACTCAGCACTCTTAATCTTTTTTTTTTCTTCCAGTCAACAAATTAACAGAAATTTTATGCATTAGCTTGAGGTAGCAAAGGGAGCTGAAGCTTGAAGCATGTAGATCATGTCTTGCCTTTCACAAGATGCTTGTCTATTACCTTTTAGTTGCTAACCTTTGTAATTTTACTTTATTGTCATGGAGGAACAGAATGAGTAAGTATATTGGCCATCAGGATTTTGTAATGGGAGTCAGTTAGACAATAGAGATGACTTGAAAGCCTTTACTGATTTATTTTGAAATTCTCTGGTTTCCAAGTAAATTAACAGGAGGAAAGTAACAGAACAAAATGGATTTTTCAAATCTAAGCCAAAGTTAGTTTGCAGAGTTTTCCTTTCATTTTCTTTTCCAAAGTTATTGCTGGCACCTGATTAGACTTTATCATTGCACATCTAATTGTGAACGTATCTGATATTTCACCAAAGACTGACATTTCCTTCATGCCTCTGCTTCCATCTCCTGAGAATTCTGAGCATCACAGAGATGTCAGTGCAAATTCCCTCTGAAACTATCATGTTGTAAGGATTTGAGGTAAATACAGATCCCATGAAATAGAGATCTTAGTGACAGAGGAACACACTGCTGGCATCCTCATCCTGGGCTTATCAGCAAGTTATTCTACAATCCCAGTCTCTTGCAGCGTTATCTTTTGAGAGTCTATGGATTTTTTTGTTAGGACTTTCTCACCCAAAGAAATGTTCAGATGTAGAGAAGAACCTAAGAAACTTGTAGGGCTGAGCCTGCATAAGGTAATTTTGATGTTTTTGTTATCCTGCCACCTTTATTACCTGACCAGCCTTATTAATTGTTTTTATTTTGTTTAGTTTCTTCCTTTCTTCCTTTCTTCCTTTCTTTCATGTTTATCTGGCCCTTCACCCTAACGCCGCTTAGCAAGATACAACATCAGAACAGAATATAATCATAAACAATTAAATTAACTCAAAACTCTAAGACTAGCATCTCAGTTTTTATTTTGAAATATGTTTTAATGAGATGGCTTTATTTTGTACAAACCTAAAATTGGATGTGGGTCTGGGACAGTGCTGACAAGTACCCAACCATAGTACTTACTGCTCTCCCCTTCTGTTTCAAAGTTACCAAATATATATATATATATATATATATATATATATATATATATATATATGCATGCATTAAATGGGAAACTGGTATGGACCATAAAGGTGGAAGATGAACCTTGGCCCTGAAGTCCTCAGACTCTTAAGGCTCTGCTAGTAAGTACGCCTGATGTTAACCACCAAGGCAGAAAAGATGGCACTATGAGTGATATGAGTGATCATCTGCCAATGTTCCACAAGCTCTCAGGTATCCTCATCAGTTCTGGTTATTAAACTTCTGTTGATGCACACTAAAATTACATTAGCTTCCTTAGTTGCCACATTGCAGTGCTTAGATCCTTTTCACATGTGCTTCTGTCATCTTATATTTGGCTACCCAAGACTTCCTGTCTAACTAGCTCTATTAGCTACCTACTAACTCAGCAGTGGCCAGAGGATTGGAGAAGATCAGTCTACATTCCAATCCCAAAGAAAGGCAGTGCCAAAGAATGCTCCAACTACCGCACAATTTCACTCATTTCACATGCTAGCAAGGTTATGCTTAAAATTCTACAAGGAAGGCTCAAGCAGTATGTGGACCGAGAACTCCCAGAAGTGCAAGCTGGATTTAGAAGAGGCAGAGGAACCAGAGACCAAATTGCAAACATGCGCTGGATTACGGAGAAAGCTAGAGAGTTCCAGAAAGACATCTACTTCTGCTTCATTGACTATGCAAAAGCCTTTGACTGTGTTGACCACAGCAAACTATGGCAAGTTCTTAAAGAAATGGGAGTGCCTGATCACCTCATCTGTCTCCTGCGAAATCTCTATGTGGGACAAGAAGCTACAGTTAGAACTGGATATGGAACAACTGATTGGTTCCAAATTGGGAAAGGAGTACGGCAAGGCTGTATACTGTCTCCCTGTTTATTTAACTTATATGCAGAATTCATCATGCGAAAGGCTGGGCTGGATGAATCCCAAGCCGGAATTAAGATTGCCGGAAGAAATATCAACAACCTCAGATATGGAGATGACACAACCTTGATGGCAGAAAGTGAAGAGGAATTAAAGAACCTTTTAATGAGGGTGAAAGAGGAGAGCGCAAAATATGGTCTGAAGCTCAACATCAAAAAAACGAAGATCATGGCCACTGGGCCCATCACCTCCTGGCAAATAGATGGGGAAGAAATGGAGGCAGTGAGAGATTTTACTTTCTTGGGCTCCATGATCAGTGCAGATGGTGACAGCAGTCACGAAATTAAAAGACGCCTGCTCCTTGGGAGAAAGGCGATGGCAAACCTAGACAACATCTTAAAAAGCAGAGACATCACCTTGCCAACAAAGGTCCGTATAGTAAAAGCCATGGTTTTCCCAGTAGTGATGTATGGAAGTGAGAGCTGGACCATAAAGAAGGCTGATCGCCGAAGAATTGATGCTTTTGAATTATGGTGCTGGAGGAGACTCTTGAGAGTCCCATGGACTGCAAGAAGATCAAACCTCTCCATTCTGAAGGAAATCAGCCCTGAGTGCTCACTGGAAGGACAGATCGTGAAGCTGAGGCTCCAATACTTTGGCCACCTCATGAGAAGAGAGGACTCCCTGGAAAAGACCCTGATGTTGGGAAAGATGGAGGGCACAAGGAGAAGGGGACGACAGAGAATGAGATGGTTGGATGGTGTTCTTGAAGCTACTAGCATGAGTTTGATCAAACTGCGGGAGGCAGTGGAGGACAGAAGTGCCTGGCGTGCTCTGGTCCATGGGGTCACGAAGAGTCGGACACGACTAAACGACTAAACAACAACAACAACATCTCTAGTAAAAGTATTTTTGTTAGCTTTTGGTCCAGTTCTGCACTATGTTTAGATCCTATTGGAACCTGCTGCTGTCTTCTAACATTTAAGCAACTCATTCAGTTTGATGCACCTGCAAATTTGATTAGCATCTCCCCCACTCCTTCACTCAATCCATTTACATGTATAATTATGCTAAACCACACTGGGCCATAACAGAACCCTGTGGCACCCCCTTGCCCCTTCTTTCCATGTTAATGAAGATCCATGTTAAATTTTATTTACTTAGCGATTAATTGTTTCACAACATAGTTCTCTGCCCTAAATGAAAAAGCCAAACAGCAGGAAGGAGCAGAGGAGCACCTGGATCGATACAAAAGCAGCGGGTCTTGCTTTATGTTTTAAAAGGTTATTTATGAGCATGGAAACCAGTTATTTATCTCCTACTCATTCTCTTCACAGCACAGCACAGCCCTACACTTTTTGGAGGATAGATTATTTTCCAATGACATATCGTGATGGAGGTATTGATTGCCTAATCTCTCTGTTACAGCACAGGACATAAGCAATGACATTTCCCCGAGAACTGTTGGGGAAGAAACAAAGGCAGTGCAAAACCACCCTCTGTCTCAACTTGATTGAGGTTCACAGCTCACCTGTTTTTTTTTCTATGCTCACATATCTGCTTGGCATTGTCAGCTGCTACCAAACTTTTTAGAATGCTAATTAGAAAAGCTGGCTGAAAATTTCTTGTGGGCAAGTGTCTAGGCTTCTGTCATCATCTGGAAGATCAGTAAAGGATTTGTGATTCTCATTAACAAGATAAACATTTCTGGAGTAGTCTGGACCACATTCCTAACCAATGAAGTCCTTGTAGCATAAACGTTGTTTTTCTAAATGGAAAAAAGAGCACATACCTGAGCATGCTATGGTCCCACTGAGGTTTAGCCTCACTGAATTTAATGGAATTTATATTTGAGGAAACATCTACAGTGTTCAATGTAGAGGCTTAAAGGTAGAGATGTGCTAGAAGAAGAAATTCTAGAACTCTCTTCTATGAACTGCTACAAAAGAACTAGTGTAAGAGGTTGTGTAAAGCTTTGTCTTAGGATACTTCTTAAAATAAAGATGTGCACACACAAGAACTCAGTTATGTGAACTTGCGCCAGTGCTTTGGAAAGTTGGACATTTCATCTCATACCATTTCAGGTAAGGCCAACTCCAGCTTGGATCTGAAGGAGAACCCTGCCTCAGAACATTTGAAACTTTTTTTTTTTACCATTGGCTATCATGAAGAAATAAACAAAAAACTATAACTAAAAAAAAATTCAGTAGTAGATAGGTAGCCGTGTTGGTCTGCCATAGTCAAAATAAAAAAATTGTTTTGGTAGAAGTGGATAACATTTACTGTCAGGGTACTGTGGGTTAAACCACAGAGCCTAGGGCTTGCCGATCAGAAGGTCGGTGGTTCGAATCCCCGCGACAGGGTGAGCTCCTATTGCTCGGTCCCTGCTCCTGCCAACCTAACAGTTCAAAAGCACGTCAAAGTGCAAGTAGATAAATAGGTACCGCTTCGGTGGGAAGCTAAACGGCGTTTCTGTGTGCTGCTCTGGTTCGCGAGAAGTGGCTTAGTCATGCTGGCCACATGACCCAGAAGCTGTATGCTGGCTCCCTCGGCCAATAAAGAGAGATGAGTGCCGCAACCCCAGAGTCGGTCACGAATGGACCTAACGGTCAGGGGTCCCTTTACCTTTACTAGTCCCTGCTTATGGGATGAAGATCACTAAATTTAAGACAGACAGGCTCAGAATTTTGGGTGTAAAGTGCATTTAAAGTTAACTAGGAAGGACTTTTGGGAGAGGAAATGATGGATCAACTATCTTTCTGTCAGTTCTCTGCTGACAGAAGATAATTTCAGACCAAAGGTCTGGCTACCAAAGGAGTGATCACAGGAGTAACCTCAGATGCTCTGATCAAAGCTGTATTCTGCTTTCTGCTCAGATGGGGGCTAAAACAACCCATACTTAGAGCCTTTACAAAGAAGCTGGCCTGGCTACTTCAACAATGGAATCCTCCATTAGATCATACTGTAATCCTTGATGGATCTAGAAATTAGAAGGGACTCAGACATCATACAGCCTTACACACATATCCCTCCCCCCCAAAAAAAACCCCCACACACCCCTCACAACATTACTTAACAACTAAAACTGAGGACAGGCACAAACAACAAATGTAGTAAATAAAAATTAGGGTGTATGGCACTGGAGTTTAGGAAAGGATTGGCCTGGATCAGAACAAGGAGGTTACCCAAGCAAAACACAACCACCATGGTCTCTGCAACTCTTTTAGAGCTGCTGCTCCTAGGAGAAGTATTTTGCAAAAGAACACTGAAAACAACTGAATAATTTATTGGTGTGTTATTTCAATAGCTTTCCCAAGAGTGCTGTGATTGTGGAGGGCACCTTCAATTTATGGAAATCCTGTGGGGAAAATGTATCTCATTTCAGCTGTCTGCTCCCTGCATTCTTCTGAATCTCTGATGCATCTCTGAAGAGTGGTGAGTTCTGGAACAGTCAAAAGTTGATGTACACCTCTTGTTGTTTAAAACGTTATAGGAAAGTGACTGTACAAAGCCTTGTGCCACTGGAAGCCCTATTCTAGAACTCATGCAAGGACCTTGCACAACTCTGGTCCTTAAAGCAAGGTAATAAGATAAGATCACAGAAAACAATACACCTTGGATTCAACCCTTTTGACTTATTCATGTCATTTTTTTTTACTCCTCAGTACACTTTTTAAAGGGAAATATCAATTGGAAGGATTTTGTTTTGGGCATTTTAAAGTCCCAGTATTCTGGCAATTCAAATGACAAGTAATTTAATTTGGCTGCATGTGCACAGAAGCAATTTTGGGCCCTCATTATTATGCATCTATCTGGAATGCTTTGTGTATCCCTCAATTGGTACTCATCATTCACATTTTAATTTGTGTCTCCCCCCCCCATGAAACTATACAATAATAAGCCTGCTCTGCAATAAAAACAAATTACATGTGATAATCACAGAAGCTGTAAATTTAAAGGGGGGGACCCTCTGAATTAATCATTCACATAAAATTATTCACTATTGCTGGAATTCTGGCATCTGAAATACATCCTACCACTTTCAACAAGTTTTTTTGTGTGATTATCTATCTATCTATGGGCCTTTCCACATGTACAGTGGTGCCTCACAAGACGAAATTAATTCGCTCCACGAGTTTTGTCGTCCTGCGATTTTTTTCGTCTTGTGAAGCACGGTGTTGGGAAAGTTTTGGAAAAGCTTCAAAAATCACCAAAGTCTTTAAAAAACTCAAAAAAGGCTACCACACCGCGTTCTATGAGTTGCTCCTCGAAGTCAAGTCGCAACTGTATTAATGGTGTTAAGAAAAAGGAAACAAACTTGCAAGACGTTTCCGTCTTGCGAAGCAAGCCCATAGGGAAAATTGTCTTGCGAAGCAACTCAAAAAACAAAAACCCCTTTCGTCTAGCGAGTTTTTTTGTCTTGCGAGGCATTCGTCTTGCGAGGTACCACTGTAATGTTTATAATGGTATAGTTGCTGTTTGATTCAACATTTTAAAGAATGAATTTCTTGCTGATTGTCTACACATGCCATTGTGAGAGAGTGAGTGTGGGGGGCCTTATTTCCACCAATGGTGCTGCCTCAATTGTTCCAAAAAGCTAAACACTGTTAACTGATGCACTTATCTTTATGAAATTTGGTAGGGTTCATCACTTCAAAAAAGGGAGTCCATGCCTACAGTTTAACTCCAGTTGTGACAGGATAGGAAAGTAGTAACTAACTAACTATTTTTTATTTTTTTTAAAACTTGCATGAAAATCCCTGGATGGACATTCCTGAAATTTTGGGAGCTTCGTGAACTGGTGGGGGTGGGTCATTTGCCTTCAAATTTCACCTACTTATGTGTCAAGGGGAAAAGTTATAGCCATTTTTAGATTTCTCACTATAATAAATGGGTAGCTGGTGAAAGAGAGCTTCAGATTTAGCAGATCAGATTTAGAGCTGCATAATAAATAAAATTGTAGTGTATCCAAAATAGGGCTGCTTCCAAATCCTACAAATACAAGGTAAATCTTGTAGTTGCTGCATATGCAGATCCTAGCTTAATTACTTGCCAGTAAGCCCATAGAAACATGGTGCTCTGAAGTCCTCAACCGCACATCTAGTCAACACACTTCCCATCTGTACTTAAAGAGCTTGAATTAGCACAATTTGCCATCACTTCAATGCTTTAGACATCAAGTTCTGCAGATTCTTATTCAATCTAATGTCTAGGCCTCTGAGGATTGACTTGACCTGGGAGAGCATCTGACACATCCAAAAAGATTGAAAAACCTTGTGTAGTTTATCCATCACTAGGACAAATCCATAGTTGGAGGACATGACCATTTGGCAGCTTGCTGAAGAGTTATTTCAACAAAGGCATTTTGAACTAAGGCATTGCCATCTGTTCTTGCTTCTAATTACAAATGGAGGGAAAAGAGGGAGCCAGATCGTAATTCACCATTGTATCATAAAGTAAAAAAACAGCAAGGAGTAAGAAGCGATACAAGAGTGCAGCTGTCTTAAGGCAGTCTGTTTCCGTTATGCTACATTCATGTTTCCTATACAAATCAGGGATGAAACTGCTCTCTTGAGAGGCAGCCAATTCCCTTTGATGGTGATTTGTTACAAGGTTATCAGAAATTGAATACAAATAGGTTTCACAGCCAGCATGCTGGCGACACTTCTCTCTGGTGTTTGTCAGCTTAGTTCAAGAGCCTTGCCTAAGGTGAGCTCTATGGACAGGAATAAATGTGAAAAATCTATTTTTGGTGCCACAACTATGGCCTGAATGCACATGACACATCAATCTTGCTGAATAAAAGCTGGTATGGGTCTGTTCAGTGGGTGGCTCTCCTAAGAACCCTCTGCAGGCTTCCCTGGGTTCTACAATTCAGGTCCATTCATTTGTATTTAGTGACTGGACCATTAGAAAACTAAGCTTGAAAAGAATCAAAGTAATGTGAAGTACCGTCAACAGGAGTTTAACTCACATCCAAATAAACCAACTTAAAATTAACCTATGCCACCCGAACCTCACCTTCCCTAAACCTTCACCATCTCATTAAGTGACAGTGCCCTGATGGCGGAAAATTGATTCCATGGGACTGTTTCATCCCATTTACAGGCTACTGGTCAATTTCTGGACACAATTCAAACTGCTATATGTCTAGGTCACAGGCTACCTGAAATATGGTATTTCCCTATACAAACCTGCCTGAGTGCTAAGTCCCTTCTCTTGGTCCCATCAACATCAGAAGCACAGCAGATGGGAACAGGATAGAGAGCCTTTTCTGTGGCTGCTCCCATATTGTAGAATCTACAATATTCTACAATAATGGAGAGGTTAGAGTGGCTCCTTCTTTGTTACCCATCTTCCAGGAGGTGAAGACATTCCTATTCAGACAGGTCTTGGAAAACTAAGGTGCAGATGATGCTGATCAATCTTAATCGAGGAGAAAGGTGGGATATAAATACTGAATAATAAGAAGTAATAGTAATAAAAATAAGATGGTTTGCTTTTTTAAAAAATTACGAGTTCAATCTTTAATCAGATGTACCCAGATGCCATAGAGAGTCACTTACTGGATAATATATTGCCTTATTGTAAGACATAGTATGCAAATCATATAATGCAATTTTTATGTTTGTTTTTTCTTGTCATAGTAGTCACAGGCTTCACAATTTTTATGATATCAATCCAATGCTGTGAAAATATATATTTATGGGAAAGAATATGTGAAAGTAATATGTAAATGTTCAGTATTCATTTATAACAGTAAACACTTCCTGTACTTGCTGTCTCTGTCATAGACTGGATAGAAAGAACTCTTCTATCACTCTGATTTTAGGACATGGCATATTTTGTCTCCTATTATTAACACAGTGAAGAGGTGAGATCCTACTCTGGATGCACTTTTAATTCCAAAATGCACACAGAAATAGACCTACACTGCAGTTATTCTACAATATTGCCTCCTGCTTACACTGTGTTGACATCCCTGCTGCCTCATTCCTCCCCTTCTACCTCCTGGCAAGCAGCAGTGACCCACCATAGCAGCTTTGCATCCCCTGGTGAGTCACTTCTGCTGCAGCAATATCATTCTTTATTACATACATGGACTTGTCTCAAACAACTTGTTGTTTCACTTTCATGGGTTACAATTCAGGCATGGCCAAACTTGGCCCTCCAGCTGTTTTGGGACTACAGTTCCCATCATCCCTGACCACTGGTCCTGTTAGCTAGGGATGATGGGAGTTGTAGTCCCAAAACAGCTGGAGGACCAAGTTTGGCCTTGCCTGGGTTACATAATACAAGTCTTCAGCCATGCATCTAGCATGGTAAGCATGTATGTGTTAGCACTGCACTGAACCCCACTTCATTTATTCATAAAGATCTTCACTGCCTTTGAAAGTGGTATTATGTTTTCTACCTCCTTAGAAGGGAGTGTTGGAAACCTGAAGTGGGGAACAAAATGGAGGGGATTGTGGGGTTGTCTTGACCTTGGAAACTCTTCTAGATGGTTGAGATCTTATTTTATTCAAACATTTTAGAAATCCCTTGCTTGCACCCAGTGTCGTGGGGCTCTCTGCAGGCAATATCCCATTTTGGCAGGACTTCCTGGAAATATCAGATGTTCATGCAACATCATCTATTTTCTGTCACTGGGAGAACACTTATTAGATTTAGATGGTTCAGATCTATATATTTGACTACATATTCACAATTTTCATAATATGTACTGGCAGGCAGGCTAGAAGGATGGATCAACCAATATACATAGTGGAGAGAAATGATGTTGTACCCATTAGTACTTCAGATCAGAATATTCATTTTGGCAAGAAGAATCCTCCCTCTTTTGACTATTGCCTATTTGCAACCTACTTCCCTTTGGCTACAGTTCTGCACAAATGGCCTCTCCAAATCTGCCATCCTGTTTCTGGGCAGAGAAACTGGGAAACCATTTCATAATATAAAAAAAAAAAATAGGGGGGAGGGGGGGAGAAATCCTCCAACAGTTTCCTCCCATTATACAGTTCTCTCCTTCATATTAGATTTATCCTGCCACTTGTAGCTATGTCTTAGTTCAGAATCTCCCAGCTCAGGTTTAAAAATAAGGGTGTAATATGTTGAGGTCACCAACTTTTCTGGGCAAGTGGACACATCTGGGATTTTGAGGAGATGTCAATCACAAAATGGCTGCTGTGGGGTTTGGCATACACAAAATGGCTTCCACAACTAAAAGAGCAGAATAAGAGCTAGAACCATAACATTGTGCAGGCATGTTGCCTATCAGGCCCCTTATCAATAGAAAATGGGCACTGACATCAGCCACGACCATGCTGCACCTCTCACCAGAACACAGGATGGGTGTTGAATCCTGGCACCTATCAAAATGTGAGTATGATTAAAGTGATGTGCTCAAGGTAGGGCAGACCAAACAGGCAAACTTGTGGATGTGTTTTAGGCAACCTATCCAGCCATGCAGATGTTGATGTGTTTTAAACTGTTTTTGCTGTTAATTTTAATTATATGTTTTTAATTATTTTTAATGATAATTTTAACATTTCTTGTAAACCACATATAAGGTTTTACTACAATAAAGTGATATATAAATGTTGCTAAGTAAGTAAGTGAGTGAGTGAGCGAGTGTGCATTCTGGATGTTTGAAGATATGTTTACTGAGACCTTTTCCAGGTGCCATAGGAGGTAGGCAGAGTAGTGACCCCGGCTTAAGAAAAAACTAGTGATACTAAGAGCTCAGCAAACCATTACACACCCACAACATAATGTGGCTGGGAGTTAGTGGGAAGAAGTGGAAACTACACCCTGCAAATTCCTAGACTTCTCTTCAAATTGCAGACCCTGCAGCATTCTAGGGCATCTTTGGTCAAAATCAGCACTTAGATGAAGATTTTCCCCAAGATTAGAGAACTACAGAATCAGACCATACTTTCCTACTCTCATTTTTTGGGTAAGAGATAAAAAAATATCAGTGATGAAGGAGTTACTTCTGCTCTATCTGGTTGTTGTTGCTAAGTAATTGAGCTAAGAAATCCATAGGCACGTCTTTGGAGATTGCTGTTTGATTCCTCTTATCCTTTCTCCAGCGGATAAAAGAATATAACACCCTCAGAAGTTGGCTAATGATGTAAGTGAGGTCTGTGCCAAAATCTGAGGAACAATACGAGAGACAATTTCACAGAAACAGCATGCAAACTGACACAGGGAATGAGGGACAGCTCAGGGAAAGTGAAATTGAAGATATGACATATTTCCATAGGAACAAACCTCTATCGATTCTTCAGGCTTAGGACAAAGTTTCATTCTTAAATGATTTCTGGGCCTTATTTCCAATAGAACACAAATATGGAAATATGGGGCTACTGAAATCCACCCCCATGTGGAGGTCCCACCTGTAAGAAGGCATGGGTACTGAACTGCAGTAGATGCAGAACCTCACTGGCAATCTTTTCATGCCAAGTAGAAGCTTTTAGACCTAGCAGGTGATGGTGGAGGTTGACACTAATGTGTCAATATGATGACACTGAGAGCCCACCCATCTTTGAGGAAATCTCAATGCACCTCATGGCCCCCAGTTGGATATCTCATAGCAGAGATGAAAAAGGTCTGAAGACCACGGAAAGTCTCTGCCCATCAGAGTAGATAATACTGGACTAGTGCTCTGACTCACATTTAGGTATTGGGAATTGTCTTGAAGATTTTCAGGACACTGCATTGATATCTTTAGGCAGCAGGAGTAGTACCAAGCAACAACTCCTATACTTTCCCACAGTCTACCTGCTCAAAAGCACCTGTGTCAACATAAGGTTCTAGCTATAGAAGCCCATAGGTAGTTATCAAGCATGATAACCAAACAGAAAAGCAGTTGCCAGTCTCACCCAACCCAGCTCCAGTGCAATCAGATGCTATGCTCTCTTCCCTCCAACCTCAAGAAGTGTCTCTTGGAGATCAGAGATTTGGAAATCAAAGGCTAATGTGCTGCTGTGCTACTGTCCACCCAGCCACCACTAGCCTCTATGATGAGGGAGACTGCTTCCAAGCCTCTCCACCCCCAAAGCCCCTCCTCCTCCTGTCTTGAAAGCAGCCCAACTTCTCTATCTCACCATATTATCTTCACAAAAACCCTGTGTGGTAGGGGTTAGGGTGAGGGTTGGTGACTGACCCAAGGTCACCCAGTGAGCTTACTGGTCAGGTGGGGTTTTGAACCCTGGTCTCCCAGATCCCAGTCCATCTCTCTAACCAGCATGCCATGCTGGCTCTCATTTTTATGTTGTTGCTTCTAACCTTGAGCAGTTGTTTCCTTTGCTTGAAAAATGGGCTCCCCTTGTGATCCACTATTCCAAAAAACAATGTTTGCTGTTTACCTGCAATGTACTGAATTATGGCTTAGCGTTCAATGACTGGAAACAGTTTGTAGTTGCCGTGCTATGGGACTCCCCCCCCCCTTTTGACTTGATCTTCTTGGAAATATTACAGTCTCTAATTATTCCGTCTGCTCCCAAATGCTTTAAAAGCTCTTCGTTCTATAACATTAAGCTTCTGGAGTGAAGCCAAATACCAGCTTACATGTACTTCCTGTGGGGAATATGCACGTTGTCTCCATTCCCTCAGAGTGAGGTCAGAAAAACTCACACCGGCTGGCTTAATTCTGCAGAGGATTTTCTGCCTGTGTTGTGACTGGCAGCCCTATTTGTGTGAACAAAGCTGGAAGAGTGACAGGCAACAGGGCAAGGAGGCTTGCAAACTTCAGAGCTCAGCTTTCCCCGCCTTGGATGTCAGCCTAGCAGTATTGGGTTGATGGCTCTCAAAGGCTGCAGTGAAAGAAATCAATTCTTTCCTTTATTGCTTATTATTTTTACATCAGTATGAGATGAAGGGTGGGGGTGTTAATATTGAACAGGCAGAATAAACCTCATGGGTTCCTGCCCATAATAAGCTTTTCATTCAAGTTCTTTGGTCTATATATTTTGTACTCTAAGTGGAAAGCTGTTGCTTCAAGTGGAAGGGTCCCATCAGTGGAGATCATTACGGATGTTGTCAGATATCAGGTACTTTACCTGACCATTAGTTATTTTTGCTTTGAGTTCATAGTGAGAAAGGGAGATGTACACACACACACACACACACACACACACACACACACACACCTGTAACCTAAACTGCCAACTTTGTTCTCTGAATAGTCAACAGGAGATGTCAGAAATTGTCCATGTCTGTCCTTGAACAATCCAAGACCAGACTCCACAGACTTGATTCATCTTCTGGTTATGTATTCTTCCCCAGCGCATTCCCTAAATTTGTCCTAGGGTTTTGGCCAACCCTCCAGAAAAAAAGGGGGGAAAGTATTGGGCATGTAGCAAGGGAGAAGGTGGTGGAAGTTTCATGTGCGTGTAATATAATATTCACATGATGCTACAAAACTGTCCAGGAAATTGGGCTTTCTTTTTTTCCCTCTTTTTTGCAATGCATCTAAAATGGCTTTTGAAATGTATCAATTGTTTGTTCTACTTGTATTGTTGTGTGGCGAGTTCCTGCCTCCCCCCGGTGGAAATAAAGACACATGACACAAATATTTAGGTTAATGGGCAAAAAATGGCCACAACTTTATTGGTTACAGCCACCAGTAGAGGGAGTCCTGCTGATGCACATCAACTAGGAACTCCCCCGGGGTCACTGTTCGGGGGCGTGCCTTAGGCACTCACCTCCATAGGCTTCAGACAGGCCAGGCCCCCCGGAATCCTTTACCGGACTACCCTTTGATATTTGGGGGAGGTGATGGCACTTCCTCCCCCCCTTCATCTACATGACAATACCCCTACCAATGCCTAACCGCCACTCGAGCAAAAGCTTGTCGCCAATATCCTCAGACCTGCAACCAATCCCTAATCCCAGCAGATATGTCATCCAACCAAGCATCATTTCCCACATTGGAAAGATGCACGCCATCCTCTCGGTAGAGGGCCACTTTGCTGAACTGGATCTTAGGGTGGTCAATGACCCGCCCCCCCCAATGCTGCCACTCTATGCACCACAGAACATTCCAGAATCTTTCTGGCTTTGTTTATTGCAATAGCACACCAAGGGAGAAGGTGGTGGAAGTTTCATGTGCATGTAATATAATATTCACACGGTGCTACAAAACTGTCCAGGAAATTGGGCTCTTTTTTTGCAATGCATCTAAAATGGCTTTTGAAATGTAACAATTGTTTGTTCTCCTTGTATTGTTATAGTGATGGGGTGGAGAAAGGGGATAAAAGACCCAAGCTAGCAATTTCAAACTACAGGATCTGAGGTTTAGAGCATACGCTTTTAGGAGAGTGGCACACAGTGAAATCAAGAGTTACTAAATTCTGCCAGGAGAATTGCTTTTTATGGCAATAAAAGTAACCTGGATCCTCTGAGAATTACAAGTAAGCCCTGCTCTAAAGAAGTATAGTGTATCAAATGAACTACTGTATTTTAGAGTGGGAGACAGTTAGGTTTACACAGCTAGAGAAAATATGCATGGAAATTCATTTGCATTTTTGTGTACATTTTTCAAAAATATATATATACATATTTGAAAGTAATCTCCCCTATGTTATTTTTTGTATGTTATTTTAATTAATACATGTTATTTAAATTAATTATTTTTGGCTGAAGAACTGTGCCACAAAAGTCAGAGACAGGCAAATTTCAGAGGGGAGTTGAACCTCAGTTTGCTGATTGGAAACGGGAATTAGGAGAAACAATGAGATGGGCCTAAGAAAGAAACCAGAAGCCATCACCAAAGAAAAACTATGTATACACAAATCTTGCTCCTTAAGCATGACTTAAGGGTGGATGAAATCAGTTCAGGGCCTGAGAGTACTTCCTTGAGGTGGCTGTCATCTACAGTTTAGTGGTTCACCACATATGCAACCACAGTACTGTAGAGCCTAACTATATGTCCATGAGTATTCCTGGTCCATGTTGGCTTTACAGCCTCATCATAAAGAGCATGCGGCAAGGCTGCATTAAGCTTCATGCACTGAAGGCATCCTCAAAGGCTGAAATATTTTGTGCTTAAAAATGCTACAACAAAGCACTGTGCTGAGCTGATGGAATGGCAGCATGAGTGATGACATCTAATTAAGATGTTAATTAAAGCTTGTCATAGTCTCTCATTGAGGAAAATGTAGCAGAGTCAGATTGGAAAATTTCCTTGTAAATTAGCCCACGGTTGATTAACAGGTGCTCTTCATTCGCAATTACGGTGAAACGGAACCCGGCGCAGCTCTGGCTAGAAACTGGCAGGACCTTCTCCTGTGGCCATTTATCAGCAGATCTTTAGGGAAGACATTAAAAATGTTGTGTTCACCTCCAAGTTCTGTTTGAGAGTTAAATGGAAATTCCACCCACCCATATGTGTTCTGGAAAGTGAAAAATAAGCAAGCAAAAACAAAAAACACACAAATCCTTCCACCTTTTGCCGATATCCAAAATATTTTAAGAGAATGTAATTACTGGGGTGGAGGAAAGGGCCTGTAAAATGTAGTGGTTAGAGCAGGAATTGGAACCTCTGGCTGGAATATTCTCCAATTTTAATTTTAATTTTGGGGGGTGATACAAATTAGCAATTTTTGAGAATCCTATCAAGTCAGAGCAGTTGATGAGGCAGATTAACTGTCAAATTTGTAGCTCTGCCAGGCTGGAAATTCTCTTTATTCTGCCCTGAAATGCCCCTGGAAATCCTCTTTCTTGCTCTCTCTGGAGTACAGGTGGCAGAGAAGGAACTGCCACAGAGGTTTCCAATTGCAACAAGGAAGCTTCCATGGGCTGACTTCCTTTTCCTTTTCTGCCCATGCAGAAGGTGACCCCCAAAATCTTATGGTCCCTGAGAATGCTTAAGATTTGCCTTTTTGGAGTTCCAATCACAAGATATGGAGAACCTAAGGAGAGAGAAGAAACTGCCTTATATCCCATCCAATCATTGATTCACTAAGCTCTGTGTTGTCTATACTGACCATCAAGAGTTCCCCTAGGGTCTCAGATGGGGTCCTTTCCAGAGATATCAGGGACTGGATGTTTTTCACCCTGTGGGTGAAAAAGCAGGTGAGGATACTTTTTGAGCTGAAATGAGAACTAGGGGGAAGGGTTAATTTGCTCTTGCTCTTGCTTGCTCTTTGCCTCTCCCCTTGCCCTTCAGATGCAGTTTGCCTAAGGCAACTTTGAATTTTTTTAAAAAATGCGGAGGAAAGCATGATAGTGAGTCCTCTGAGCCGAAGATGTCCCTCGAGGCATTATCTGATTCACTGCAATGACATTAGCTTCTATTAGCCCTTGCATACAACAGTAAAAAAAAAAAAAAGCTGCAAAGAAGAAGATATTTCCTCCTCCTTTTTCACTGTGCTCTGCAAATGTAGGCTTCAAACTGCGACTGAATGTTGTCCAAATGACATGTCACGCATGTCTGAGAAACCCCAAATAACTTGATTTTGCCTATTTAAACATACATTTTCGTCGTGCTTCTGCTGAAACTCAACAGCGAGATTTGAACACCTCTGGCCACACACAAAACTTCCCAGAGCAACGAGATTCCTGGTCTTGACAGAGCATTAATTATCACAGCTGGAGATGGGGATGCTGCGGCTGTCATTTGCGGCTGTCAGGGAAACATTGGTATGCAGGGCGCATTGGCTGAACAGCTGCTGAGCAGTTTGAGAGGCAACATTTTTGCCTCCATGCCCTCCTTTGGTGACCCACAAGTCTGTTATTCTATAATCTGAAGGCAACCTAGCCTTCCCTCAGCACATTTTTGCCCAAGATTTCCACAGAGATTTTAGAAACTGTACTACATTAGGGGTTGTGTTGGGCAATGATGAGCAACCATAATGAAGCAGATCGTACTGTGTTGTGTGTGTGTGTATTGTAGTGAATGGCTTTGTCCTTTGGATAGTGTCTGGAGCTGGAAATTACCAGAATTACAGTCCACTGTTCAACTGCTTGATTGGTTGTTGGTCATTCATTCATTCATTTAAACCGTTGCAAATGCAGCATCGGTTTTTTTGACAGGATTGTTTTTATTGCATATTTTAATAATGGATTGTTTATTTTTTATTCCGTGGGTTGCTTTATTATGTATTTTAATCATGGCTATTTCTATTTTAATGGTTGTTTAACTGATTTTTATACTTTGTAAATCACTTAAAAGCCTATTTGGCATTAAGAAGTATAATTATTTTGGTTGTTGTTGTTATTATTATTGATGATGATAATAATAATATTAAGATGTGCCTTGGATTATGCTGAGGATTGACAACTGGATTTGGCCAACAAACTTTTTGTTGTTTTCTCTCTCATACTCTCTAGTGAACCTTCTGTGCAGTGCAATCCTATGTGTTCACTGGATGCAAATGCCACTGTGTAGGATTGCAACTGTGCCCACATGTCAAATTTGGCTGAAAAGGCTGATCCTGATAAAAATCTGGCCTGTGGAGTCAAAAAGGTTTCCTACTTGATATAAAAGCTAGACAGCTCTGGTTTTTATGCTGTTTATAACTCTCCATAGTGGCACCCTGCACTCTCCCACTATTTCAGCGGTATGCCCAGGTTGTGCCCTTCTATTTGCTATTGTAAGTGGTGCTGAAATGGTTTTATTGTGGCGTTATTTTACTGTTGTATTGTTTTGCAACCAACTCTGAGCTTATATTGCAAACGTTAGGCTGTATATCTCAAATAAATAAATAAGTTGCACTTGACATATGGATAGCCAAGGTGGCACCCTCAATGTTTTGGACTACAATTGCCATTAGCCTCAGCTAACTTAGCCAATTGTCAGGGATGGTGGGAGTTGTAGTCCACACCACCTGGAGGGCACCACATCGGCTACTGTGATATAACACATTCAACGTGCAAAATGTTTATGATGCTTTTATTGTTTATCATCACAGCAACCTTATGAGACAGATCATTGGTATTCCCACTGGAGGAATGGGAAACTGTAACAGATGATGTTTCCAGATGGAGGCTTTATTTGTTTTATTGTTATACACATCAACTCTGCATGGATACATAGGAAGCTCCCTTGGACCAAGTGGGACTATTGGTCCATCTAGCTTAGCATGCTCACATTGATTGTCAGAATCTGACTACTCACCAAGCTTTTAAACAAAGGCAGAGATTGCCTGACTACTCCTGAGAATCCCTATCCCTACAGACGTTCCTGGCATGAAGACTGGCACTACATCTAAAGGGATGTGTCTCTTCTTTTCCCTTGAAGGGCTGCTTCTCCCTGGAAGACAACAGCAGACCTACTGCCACCTCTGAATGCTCCTACCCTGTCACACCAGGCTGTGCCCTGGAGGGCTCCCCATCCCTTGATGGAGAAGTGGCCTCCATAATCTCTGGCAGTCCCCTCTCTTCCATGGGCAAGCAAAAAGGAAGCCTCTGGGATGCCTGCTTCAGCAGCAAAGCTGGACACTTTCAGAGAGGGTTTCCATCAAACATCCTCCCCATTGTCTCATTCCCCCCTCCCATTCATCATCTTCAAGTGACTGCCTCTCATGGTCCAAATCAGAGTGCAGAGAAAATCATGTACTCAGAAGGAGTCATGACACATACAAAACATGTGCTCTATAGCTGAGCTCTGCTGTGAAGGTCTGCATGGGTGATGTCATCCAAAAGACTAATTGGTGTCCAAAGCTCCTTTCCCTGTTTGTTACCTCTTCCTTGGAGTATTTCAAACCACCACCTAGTCTGCTGTCATGCTACAAGGCTAAACTACTCATGGTGCAAACTATAATCTGAACAAACCCAGAGTTAAGAGTTTGCTTGGGTGTTTTTTTAAATGTCCCCTTGAATTATGAAAAAGCATTGTTTAATTGATCCATTGGTCTAAATTTTTGCCTCCAGAATTTATTTCTCCTTTGGCAGAAAAGTTAACCATTTTTATTGCATAGGTAGCATCTTGTATTATTTAGGTTTCCATAACAAATCTTGACAGCATTAATTTCCTTTTTAGTTTACATTAATTTTTGATGTTAATGTATTGAGCAGTGACATATTTTATGGGCTGCATTTGCCACATTGTATTACCTTTAATGTAGCAAAATCCAATTATCTATCCTTGACACCATAGAAGGTGCTGGCAAAACCTCGTGGAATTTGTTTTTGCTTCTGATGGTGTTTTGAAGAGCTGGCAAAGGAGAACATTCCCCTTTGGCGAGCAAACATGGATTTTCTGCCAAAGGAGAAATAAATTATGCAGAGAAAAAGTAAATACTATTAGTGGACAGAAATGTGTCACAATTACCTTAGGAAGTGTGTGCAGTTTTGTTAAGTTACTTGTATTTGGTTAAAGTTCAACTGTGCTGGTTTATGAAGGTTGTGAAATTATTCTTAATCGCATACAAACAACTTGTAAAGCTTTTGGAACAGAGATTTAAATCATATCATTATAGAGAAAGAATAGTCTTTTTAAAAATCAATATCCCTTCAAGCCTAATCAATGTGAATTCTACAGAAAATTTCCAACAGACGATGTATCAGTGATAGCTTACACCACAAAGTTCAAATGCTATTTCCTAAAAAAATTGTTGGAGATACAATGCATCTGATGCAGGTATTCACTGATCATGCCCTTTAACCAAAACTTGAAAATAGATCTGGACTTACCCAAATGATTTACAAGATCACTGGTTGTAGCCTAGTATCTAAACATTCAGCACAGAAATGTGATAGGCTGCTTTCATCCCTCATTGGTCATCTCCAGATAGGCACTCGTGTGTGTGTTTGTGTGTGTGTGTGTGTTCTGAGGCTACTGACTGTAATGTTTTATTTACAAGGCTTTTATGATGCTTGATTCTCCCCCCCTTCCCTCAAAATATTATTGTGATGGTATTGATTTAGATGGTCTGTATTTGGCCTTGAATTTATTATTGGCTGCCAAAGTATATGCTGCTACTTATTCAAAAATACCTGTTGCACCATCCATTTCAGAATGGATCATAAAAATCTGGAGCAATGAGTTCTTAACTGAACTGATGTATATTCCTAGAAGTTATTATAGAAACCAAACTGACAAGTTTATGCAAAAGGAAGGAAGGAAGGAAGGAAGGAAGGAAGGGAAAAAGGTGGAAGAGATTGCCTTGTGGCTGGTGGGGTGATGAGCTCTCCATCTCTGGAGATATCAAAGGAGAGGCTGGATATCCATCTGTCAGGGATTCTGTAGTGGCAAGATCCTGTACTGAGCAGGAGGTTGTACTAGAAGAATTCCAACATACTGCATCTCCCAACTCGAAAATTCTATGAAGCTATGCTTTTAAATGTGCCCCAAACTTGCCTTTATTCAGGAAGGTTGTTGGGGACTGGTTTTTATTTGTGTGTGTTAGAAACTTTTAGCTCTGCTATTTTAACATTTGTATGCTATTGTTATGTTTGTTTTATTAATGTGTGCATTGCTAGCATAGGAAAGGGTGTTTGCAAAAAAGGAAAGATATAAAGTTTTCTAAAATGCAGGAACAGAAACATTTCTTCTTGATGCTTGTGACTTGACCATATGTACCGCTGCAGCAGGAATACTCACCTACCTTTTAAAAACAAACAACAAACATCAAGAAGGCTTGGTCTTCCCCTTCTCCCAACACACACACACACAGACATGTGACCCACAATTCCCAGTTGAGAAGGATGTACCCTCATCATTTCCAGTATGGAACCTTCATAGTCACCCTACCTGAAGTGAGGCTGTGTCATGGGATGGAAAGGATGGAGAAGACTGTGGCAAGAACCATAATAAGAGCTTACTAGATCAGGCAAGCTAGCAACAACCCTTTGGTTATTGTAACAGTCATGACTGCCTTAAGACAAATGCTGGAGCATAATTCCTAGCTCACTGCTCTGAGTTGCCTTGCAACCAGCCTCTGATATATGCTTCATAGGGTGCTGACCAGGGTCTTGCTCTCCTGCTCTCACCAAGGCTCACTTAGCCCAGATCAATAGAGACTACAGCCGATGTTCTCAAGCTGTGGGTCATGGAATATTAGTATGTTTACCAACCTCCAGTCAGGCAGCCCACAAAAAGATTGCAGAACCAGTTGGGGATACCTGCACTTGGCCCTGCAAAATGTGGTAATCAACTTTATAGAATTTTGCTGAAATAAACAGGTACATATAATGCACCAGAAAGTCAAGTCTGTGGCAATTTAAATATGAGTTGTGTGTGTGCTTTGTTTATTAAGTGGTCTACTCTCAGCAATTTTCAAGTGGTATTCAAAAAAGGGGAGGGATGAAGTGTGAGAACCAACGGAAACAGTCACTCACTGCCACAATATGTAGGAAATGGTGCTGTTTGTGCTATCTTCACAGACAACAAATGCTTGTATGTTTCTTTCTTTCTCTCCTTCCATTGCTTCCTCTGCCTAAACTGGCTCTCTGGGCCAAACAAGAGTAGCCCAACCCAGCCTTATTAGCAAAGATTAGCATGCAACCTCTCCCCAATATCTTTGCACTTCGGCAGTGTTTTTCTCTTGATTGATAGTTGGATGTCTGCTTCATCTCCGGTTCCTTTAATGGACAAGACGGGCCTTGGGTTAGAGCGAATGTATTTAATGAGTTTATATTTGTGAGTTATATGCGATGGAGATATCATTTTCAACCACATAAACCCAGCCGCATCCTTTATAGATTGGGAAAGCATTTCAAAATGCATTTCCTGAATCAGGAGAATGACTAAAATTGTTTACAGCAAGGCCACCAGGACGGAACACCTCTTCACAGCCAACTGTGCCAATAAAAAAACCCTACTGCACTCAGTAAATGATGACCCCATTATATTTTGATAATAGGAAGAAAAGGACGCTATCCCACCCTGCTAATCAGCATGCTGCTTGGAAACCACGAGGAAAGATCTCAGAGGGGAACTAAAGTAAACTTGCTGAGCCACATCTTTAAGTGACTGTGATGTCTGAGGAACCGTAACAAGCTGCAGTAAATAAATTCACTCAGTTGATGCAATTAACTGTAAAAGCCCAATACATAGCTTGGTTAGGAGCCACCCCCGCACTTCACATTTAATTGCTATTTAGTGGCTAGCAACAGGATCCCAAGTGGGGCACCATCGCTCTCTCAGTTTCTCAGCACAGTGGGTTGTTGGTGCTTACTGAGAGGGAAGGTGTGTGGTGCAGAAAGATTGGTGCTGTGCATCATGTCATGGCAGAAGTGCCAAACTGGCTCTGCACCAACCTCCCCACACTCCTACCTTTTCCGTCTTGGTGAGCACCAGCCAGGGGAGCCAACTTGGGCCCTAGATTATGGGTGCCCAACATGCATGATGTTATGACATGACATAATGGCATCACACATGCCCCCTGGACTTGAAACCTGACTTCTGGTGGAAGTCAGGTTCCGGGGCCTTTCAAGACCTCAGAAGTTACATGGGGGCCCTGCAGTGTGGGTGCTCTGGAAACCAGAGCCCCCCACAGTTGGCGCCCCTGGCACCAGCAACCCACTGTGTTGGAAAATCAGGAGAAATAGCCTTCCAAATAAGAAGCTAGATTCCCCTGGAATGACTGAATCCTGATAGAAATGAACCACTAAATGATCAAGAAAATCAGGAAAGAAAAAAAAAATGTTCTGGATAAGGTGGCTATTTAGAACTTGCATGCACAGTAATTTTATTCCATGAACAACATCAAAGGGTCATTTGTCACATAGTTTGCCCTTGAGTAGTTGATTTTTGTTTTAAAATATGCAAAACAAGTTGTCATCAACTGCAGATATTTTGGTAAAGCAATTTGCTTTTTCCAGGGTTTTAACGATGAAGCCAATACTACATAGATATAAAAATGTTCTATATAATAGCTGCAATCCAATGATGCATTGTGCGGAACAGACAATTCATTGTATTTTCCACACAATGCAGGAACTGGGCTGTTGCAGTGCCTACCTTTTGCAACTCTCTCCCCCTCTAAATATTAGACACACGTTGTCTTAGTTGTCTTTTCAAGTGCCTACAGAAAACCTTCCTCTTTCCAAAGCCCTTTCAAGTTGAACTCTTTCCTAGTCTGCATCTTTATTGGTACTATTTTCAAGATGTTTTAAAGGTGTTTTTATTGTTTCGTTGCTAGTTATTTCCTGCCCTGGACTCATTTGGGAAGAAGGGCTAGATATAATTTTAACAATAAATGCATAAAATGCAGCTCCATGGGAACTCCACCTTGCCTAATCAAGATGAAAGTGTGCAGTCTCTTAATTGCAGTGCATGGTTCAGCTTATTTACTGAATCTGTCACATGGTCTGTAACAGGATTGCAACACTGCAATACTTCATCACTTTATACACATTTAATTGTGTGTCCTTTGTGCAACTCATGACTGGGTGCATATAAAATCTAAAATAAACCATCAAGTTTCCAAAACAGTCCTCACAATTTGGCCTACATATCCTTAACCACACCGTCTCCCCCTTGAGAGATATTGAAAATAAAACAAATAAAAAAAGACAGACGCTTATCATCCTTAACCAACATTTCTGTGAAAGTGCAGAGATTGCTGTGAAGAGTGAGAAACAAGAAGGAGAACAGAATTGTACCTAGGAAGCCCTGGAGCCATTGAATGAGTTCTGAGTGTAATTAATTACCAAAAAATCAAGAAAAATTGTGTTCACTACAGTAGTTAACAATACGAGCATTCTAATTTTAGCAAATGCTCCATCTCTACATTTATTCCAAAGCTGTTCTACATGACAAGGAATTAATAAAGTTAAAAATGAGAGATCATCACACTCCTAACCAGCTAGAGAATTACTCCTACAAAACAGTCCTTGTGGAGGTTCCATCAGAAGTAAGACCTGCTGGGGCCCATGGGAATGACTTTCAGGCAGAGCCTTAGCTACTGGGGGGGGGATTAGCCAGGTTTTTTTGCCCTGGGTGAAGCCCCCAGAGGGGCACCATTGAGGCTCGTGTGGGGAGGTGCCAAAATGGGTCTTTGACCTGGGTGAAATAAAGCCTAGTTTCTCCCCTGCTTTCAGGTACATTTGTACATTAGGACTGAAGTCTATCTTAGTCTGAGTTTTTGTCCAAGTGCTAAGGATGCTAAAATAAGGGGTTCCAGAGCTGGGAGGAAACAGCACACTCTTAACTAATTTGTAAATTATTATGTGAGCACTAGAACAAAGCTTATCTTGCATTTATCCATGTACTTTGATCCTTTGGTGTGATTTTACATTAATTTATTGGGTTCTAATAACTCCATGTGAACACTTTGTCTACATTATTGAAGAATTGCTTGGCTTCAGCCTTCTGTTTCTATGCTAAATACAGGAACAAAACCCATATAAAAGTTTCAGACTGGAACAGAAAGTATATTCAAATGTACCCTAAAGCAGAAGTTCAAGGCATAGGCAAATTAGAGAAATAAAATATGAATTTGAATTTATTTCATCAATTTTGTACAAAATTCCAAAATGAATTGAGGTCCATCCCCTGACACCATGCTCATCAAATTCCAACTCATGGAGGTTGAAGTTCTGAAGTGGGAGACTTCTGTACTCCATGATTTAGAACTTTAGAAATACAGGGGTCCAAAACACACCTAGCCTTTGTAAGTTCAGAAGGCCCCTCACTCCTGAAAATTGGCATCCGTAAGTGAGAGGTAGATGGTGATATGAGAGAGTTATTGCCTTCATCTCCATGGCCCCCTCACAAGTTAAATAAGCTCTTGTTATAAAGCCTGAAGAAATTCATACATAGCCTTCATTCAGTGGTGAGAGGGTTACTTCCATGAAAATTATTTTTACTTGGTATGTATAGGCCTCTTTGCCTCAGTTCACGTTTAGCATATTCACATAATTGCAATCAATGCAGATCCCCTCAAAAGATATATACAACGATATGTATCTGTTGTTTTGAAAAAGTGTCGGTCTTGTGCTTCTAATGCTTATACACTTGGATAGTATTACATTCATGGAATCGACATGATGGATAACGCAAGCTCTCTCCCAGCATTCAGCCTGAACATGCAAGGGTAAAGGGTAGGGGATGAGCAAGGGCATATACACTCGACTTGCCCCCCCCCCCATCACTGTGTGCTCTGGGAACAGCTGATTGGCCTTCCAGCTCAAGGACTAGGGCAGGCTTCTAAGGACTTACATGAGCCAGCACAGAAGGCTTATCATGATTGGGAACCCTGATAATGCTGGATTCCCAATAATCGGGAGGGGGGAGGTCTTCAAAATGTGTTTGGATGAACATCCTTAGAAACTCCCTTCAGAGCTCCATGCTAAGCATGCTAATGCTGGGTGTGGAGAGGGCAGGGCCAGCACACCTGGAACCACTGGGAACTGGGCTGGTGTATACTTCTCAATCTCTCCACCCCCCCCCCACCTTTTCTGACCCTTCGGTGTTCAGGCTGAATGCTTGATAAAGGTATTTGGCAACAGGTGTCTCACAAACAGTTCAGTGGTGCTTCCGTGTGCAGAGTCTTTGAAGCACTGGTAGTCAGGATACAGCACAGATAAATCTGTTCCATAAAAGCAATATTGCACATAGAAAATTAAACTAATAAACAAGAGAAGCCTAGAGATTACATTGTCAATAAACAGAATAGCAGGAAGAAGAAAAATAAAGACCTTGGCCTTTATTGTTATTTGTCCCTGTCTCCTAATATATTAAATTTCACTCGTATATATAGTTAGGGGAAATGGGAATGGGAAGTATTCTTAGGCCAGGAGTGGGGAACATCAGGCCTAGGGGCCAATGTAGCCCTCTGTGTATCTTTGTTTGGCCCTCAGAATTCTCCCCAGGCCACACTCCTCAATGACCTTGTTCTATGAAGACAAAATATAGAAACAGACTGCGTACCAATTATGAGCTGAGATTATGTCTCACAACCTTCAAACATCTTATTGATTCTACTCATTTGCAAAATTCAAGCTCAACCATCCCACTGATATTTGCCAAAATGGACTTTATAATGCTATTTAAAATAGGTTTGTTATGTCTAACACTGTTTGTGTAAGCATATGCTTTTAGAGTAAATTTTTAAAAGCTTACAAAGCAGTATTCTGCAATCAAATGGTTGGTGTTCTTGTATTCCCATAAACAAATCTGTGAATAATGTGGCATGTACTATAAATATTTCCACAAAAATGGAGGCATAAGGTATGTTTTCCTTGGATGCCACAAGTAATAGTACAGTGGTACCTCAGGTTAAGTACATAATTCGTTCTGGAGGTCCGTTCTTAACCTGAAACTGTTCTTAACCTGAAGCACTACTTTAGCTAATGGGGCCTCCTGCTGCCGCCACACCACTGGAGCACGATTTCTGTTCTCATCCTGAAGCAAAGTTCTTAACCTGAAGCACTATTTCTAGGTTAGCGGAGTCTGTAACCTGAAGCGTATGTAACCTGAAGCGTATGTAACCTGAAGCATATGTAACCTGAAGCGTATGTAACCTGAAGCGTATGTAACCCGAGGTACCACTGCAATAAAATAGGTAAGATTGCAGTTAAAATGGATAAAACTGATGGCTGCTGAGAACCCAAGGCCCAAAATTTGGACTTGTGGGCTGTCATACCAACAAAACCTGGGGACCACTGCTCTATTCAAAGGTTTCTTCTGTTTAAAGGGCTGTCCTATCCAAGTTCAGATTAAAGATAAAGATCCCTAAGAAGGGAGAACAAGAGCACTGAGGATGCCCATGTATAGTTAGTAAAACTATGCGCACACACCCCACCCAGAAGCCCCAATCCAGCATCCCAGGAACAGGCCAACATGGGAACCAGTTGACCCAGACCTGGTCCCAAATTAGGATGCTTCTTCACAAGCAGCTTCCCTGTGAGGACCTCACACTTGTGAAGGAGTGCCCTGCACCTCACAGTATCAAATCTTCCACCTGTGGGGTGTTGCTTCAGGAGGTGGGGCATCCGGGAGGAAGAAGAGTCAGTGGTATCAGGTGGATAAAAGAAGAGGTCAGGTGGGAAAGGAGGACCCATGTGTCCCACATCTTAAGGCATCCAGCACTATCACCCCAACCATCTCCTAGGAAGATGCACCTGGCTTGGTAGGTCCTACATAATCTCCAAGTCTTTTCTTTTTCTGGTTCTCCTTTCTGGACTCTCTCTTTCCTTCTCCAATGCCTGATTCCCCTTTCTGCTTGGTGCCCAGCCCTGTAGCAGCCCTGGATTACTTTGGGCCACCCAAACTAGCCGGCAGTGATCTGGGTCTCTACCCAACTCTGGTGAAGCCCAGAAGCCCCAAATCTCCCCAGTTCAGAATTCAGGCTATGGCTGAATCTGGTGCGCAGCTTTAGCAGTTAGCCCCTGGACAGCAACCTGAACAAGCACACAGGTCACAGGTCTTCACCTGAGAGAGGTGAAGAAAGAAATCTGATGAGACAAGGAGAAAGGAAAGGGAAAAGGAAAATACATGCGGGGAGAAGAGTGGACAATCCATTTCAGATTGGATCCGACATGTAAGGACTCAAATCCATTGTTTTACTCCCTCCCATTTTTTTGGACTCCACCCCATGAGAGGATTAAAACTATTCAACAGTTATTGTAAAATGTGATGTCAACAACTTCAGCAGCAGTGCTTTTCTAGTTAATAAAAATAAATTCCTACTCTATACCAGAAAAACAATGTCTCCCACTGCGGATTATGATCTGTCTCCAATATGAGTTCTGAAGTTGCCTTTCTATAAGTTCATTTTTAAAAACAATAATTTTTCTAACTCTTTTTCACACCCACATACAAACACACCCACACACTCTTGACATTTCTTTAAAAGAAATAAAAGGCACAAAGCAGGCCAAATAGAAAAGACGTATTTACCTTTGGTAGGAATATTGATCAGAAATTCTCCCCCACTTCACAGAGCTGTGTAATGATGGCAATAATAATAATAACACTAATAAGAATAATATACAAAGATATCATGCCACTGACAAATAGAAACAATTTTATACCTAATGGGATTTAAGTAATAAAGGCTGAAGGGGTGCATCAACTGCAAGGAGATTAGATATGTTACGCTTTCCTCAGTGTAATAAAACTTGTCAAATAAAGCTGAATAAAATCTCCTTATCTGTGTCTGTGGCTTATTTCTTCCCCCAGCCTCTTCTCTCTCCACAGATCACAGAAATCACAATTTCTCTGGAACGGTTACACACATGACAGTTCAATTAGAGTCAAGTTAGTGAAAGTTATTGCAGGAGATTCCCCCACCCCTGCTGTTTCACAGGAGCCAAGGGCAGCTATGGCATTAGGAAGGAATGAGGCAGATAAAAAAGGACCCACAGAGCCAGGCTGTCATTACAGGCAGCTGATTGTTTCTAAACAAGAGATTCCATCTTCAGTTGATGTAAATTTGCATCGCCGTATTGCATCAACGCAAGACAGGATCTGTGCTTCACATGCAGATGCCTAAAATCTTTCTGGGACATTTCCATGTCTGTCCATAATAAGGAGCCTGCATGCTACTACATCCACACTATTTCATTCATGCTTCCTACCCTATTGCCCCTTCCTAGGATGCACAGACGGGAGTGGAGCTACATGGCATATGCAGTTGACAGGGCTGGCCCAGCATGTTTTGCCATTCCTCCATGGAGGAGTTGGAAGTGGCAAGAGGAGTAGGCAGCAGCATGGAGAAGGAGGCGGAATCGATGGCAGAGTCGGAGGCAGGCAGTGAATGGCACACTTCCTGAAGGGCCAGATCTGCCACCCCTTCTAAAAGTCCTGAGCCTGTCATCCTGAGGCAACTGCTTCTCCTTGCCCCGTGTGTGGGCTAGTGCTGGAAGTTGGTCTTATTCCCCTGCTGCATTCTGTTTCCTCCCTCCAGCATATGGCCTCCAGGGAGTGGGAGCTACAGATTGTGGGCCAGAAGAGAGGCCCTTAAGAGTGGCAGAGGTGGGAGCTTAGGAAATGTGTGCTGCCTAAGCCTTTAGCTAAGTGGCTATTGCTGTCTGTTATTGGATGGGGAAGAAGGCAGGGGTGGGGAATTAGCCTTGCTTCCAGAAAATGTAATAATATAATGAATACAATTTCATTACCACTTCAACCACAGAGCCCCACAGTGCGCCCTTATTATTTCTATTTCTATTTCTTTTCCTTCTCTTCCTCACCATCCTAATTTTTGAAAGAAAGATGCTCACTGCCTGCAGAAAAGAAAATCCCTCCAAACCAGGGATTTCTGAATGGAATGGGTTTGGCAGTCGGTAATCTATCTGTGTAAGAGCCATTTCAGTGTAGAGAACTCCAATGATCTGTTGCTGTTTCTGGAACAACACCCCTCCAGGTTGTTTTCCTTCCAGGAGCTTAGGGCAGCATATATGGCCTCATTCCATTAAATTGCAACAACAATTGTAATCAACGTGGAGGTTGATTATGCTGAGAGACAGTTACTAGACCATCATCATCATCTAGGGAGCTTCACGGCACAATAGAGATTTGAAACTGACTTCCCTGCTGCTAAATGTCAAAGACCCTGGCCACTAACCTGGGAGTAGTAAAGCTTTCTCTGCTCAAGAGCTGCATTCTCTTCTAGCGACCTCCCAGGGACCACTTACCAGTGGCAAGCGGAGGGGGAAGCAATGTGTGTAAATCCTACCTCTGTACAGTAGCTAGTTTCTATAGACACTGATAGACTATTCCCAATCCTCCATCAAAGAAAGCAAGAGGCATTCTCTAAGTCCAAAGCCATATTTCAGCCAAGCAGAAATATTCAAGGTTGTGTGAGGCATAGCCTGTGAAGGGAGCTGCCTGCAGAAAATGGGTGTGACTGGGGAGTGGTGGCATGAGAGTCCTAAGGGCCAGGCAGAAAAACTTGGAGGAGTGGATTTGCCCTTTGCACCTTCAGTTCCCCATACTCACCTGATAACCTGTGCTGTCTGAGAGCTGTTCTGGGGAGGCTTTAGATGTAGATGGCTTAGGGAAGTAAGATCTGACTATTCACCACTGCTCGGAGTGCTGTTGTTGCTATGGTAACATAAATCCACCAGGGCACACTGATGTCAGAAGGGACCAACTCACCAGAGAGCACTTTGTTAAGGGCCTCCAGAAACCTAAATCTAGATCAGCATTATTATGATCTATGAAGAGCAAATCGAAGAAGCAGAAGAGCCTAAAACTCTGGGCCCCAAATGTACACAGAGTTTCAAACTTTGTTTTCTTCACATGAATCCCACAATATAATTTCTTGGCATAGCAAACTTGCACGTGTATTTTGCTGACATGAGCCACTCATTTATCTAAAACACAGACACTGTTAAATACTGAGTGTGAAAAGCAGCCGTTGCTGCAGGTTTCTATCAGCTTTTTTCAGCACATATGCGAAAGGAGGTTATTCCTCCGCCCCCCACACCTAGAGCAAGATGACTAAATTTCAGGATTAAAGCAGAGAGATCACTCCAAGGCAACATACTATCTAAAGACAAAAACATCAGCCATAAATCAATGATTATCGATTGAAGTAAATGAGAGCATTACCTGTAGGTAAAAAAAGGGCTTGCATATTTATTACTTCAGTGCTTATTTAAGATGCTCCCACTTGAAAGCTCTCAGAGTATATGGTATTAATAAAATTCAGACACAATCAATGTTTTCAAACCCTTGACAAAAAGTGAATATGAAATCACTAAACTCCAGCTTATTGGGATGGGAACCCAGAAACTCTTTACTAAAGTGAGTACAGAGGGAGAGGAACAGGAAGAGAAGGGCTCTCTGTAAAGGGTCAGGATGGGTTATATCTAGAAAAAAATAACATGGTGCAGTCAAGCAAATAAAATAACCCCACCCCAAAGTTCCTTATTATGCCATGTCATGCATTCACATGCAGCTAATTTGTTACATAGCGAACATCTGTATATGACAATCTTGCCATTTTCAAAGCATGGTGCAAGCACAAGACACTCTGTTCATTGCATAGGAGCACTGTTCCTTCAGCCACCTCTCTCCTCTCCACTGACCTCCCAGCAACAAGGTTTAATGGACCACATCTGGGGAAAAGAGTAGGTCATGTTTTCTGGACTGGCTTCTCTCAGGTCCTGCCTATACCTCAGTCCATATACCTTCTCCCCAAGCAATGCTCTCACCAGCCCTTCTCTGTGTTTCCCTCAACTGCTTTTGCACCGGCATTAATGAGGTGTTGACCTGCAATAATTCCTCTTGCTAGCCTGATTGTATGATGGAGAGGTGGGTGGGTGCAAGTGATACTAGAAACCTCTGGCTTTTGCATGGCTGGAATGTAGGTACAAAGGTAAATGTCACATCCATTGCTCTGCCCACATTTGTCTCTTTTGTCCCATCAACTTTTTGCTTCTGGTCCTGTCCACTTCGTCATGTGGCCCTCAGAAGATTGTCCATGAGTAAATGTAGCCCGCCCCTGACCTACAAGTATTGTATACTGTCACTTCAATCATTTTTCACTAGGAGTTCCCATTGTCCAGCCCTGGTTCCAGGATTCATAACACTGAAGCGTGGCTCTTTAATCTTTCTTGTCTTCTGTTCCTTGACAAAAACTTCTCAAAGATCTATCTACAAACAGGTTTTACAGCTCCTCTGCCCTCTTTTAAAAATGACCTCAATCCATCCTGGAAATATATTAGATTTTAATAAGAAATGAGCAAAGAGACTTTATTGTAGCTCAACGAAAAATGGTGCAAAGGAACTGAAATGACCTTGGAAGAGGACTCATCAGGATCAGTGGCAAGTTCCCTTAGGACTGAGAAGCCTCTGTTGATACATTTCACGTCACCCACCCCCTCATCCAAGGGGCTATTGAGGCTCCGCTTCTGAAACGTCCCACAAAATGTGGGAGGGCTCAGCAGCAACAACACAAACAGCAAGGCAAGCAGGCAGGCTTGTAACTGGAAGATGCATGGGTTGATGGGTGAGTGGAGGCATCTCATGAACTCTGGCATAAAACTTCCTTCCTTCCTGGATTCAAATAAAGAAGGTAAACTAGCATAATCTAACTTCTTTTCACAAAGTCACTTCTATGCACCCAATAAACATGTGGTGTGGGAGCAGGACAGTGCTTGCTGGCCTCAACCCTGACTGAGCATGTCCCACCAAGTTCCATCCCAACTTTTACACATCCAGTGCAACACCTTGGAAACAGAAGCCTGTGTGCATCCAAGCAAAAAAAAGGTGTTGTATCAAACATGAAGATGACAGGAAATGGGGTAGTATGCCAGAGATGGAGTCAGCAGGCACGTTCTCCTTCCTCCATGCAATTGGCAATCCTGATTATTTGAAAAGTCTACACACACACAGCTATATGCATTCAAGCATATAGCTGCTGCTGCTGCATCGTGAGTGTTGAAGAAGGCCTCTCCCTCCTTAGGCTAATTCCATCCGGCCTAGGGGGCGGGGCCCAAGCTCACCTTCGCCACAGCTTTAAGAGGCCTCATTGGGGTCTGGGACATCGCTGCTGCTGCATCGTGAGTGTTGAAGAAGGCCTCTCCCTCCTTAGGCTAATTCCATCCGGCCTAGGGGGCGGGGCCCAGGCTCACCTTCGCCACAGCTTTAAGAGCCTCATTGGGGTTCTGGGACATTGCTGCTGCTGCATCGTGAGTGTTGAAGAAGGCCTCTCCCTCCTCAGGCTAATTCCATCCGGCCTAGGGGGCGGGGCCCAAGCTCACCTTCGCCACAGCTTTAAGAGGCCTCATTGGGGTCTGGGACATCGCTGCTGCTGCATCGTGAGTGTTGAAGAAGGCCTCTCCCTCCTCAGGCTAATTCCATCCGGCCTAGGGGGCGGGGCCCAAGCTCACCTTCGCCACAGCTTTAAGAGGCCTCATTGGGGTCTGGGACATTGCTGCTGCTGCATCGTGAGTGTTGAAGAAGGCCTCTCCCTCCTTAGGCTAATTCCATCCGGCCTAGGGGGCGGGGCCCAGGCTCACCTTCGCCACAGCTTTAAGAGCCTCATTGGGGTTCTGGGACATTGCTGCTGCTGCATCGTGAGTGTTGAAGAAGGCCTCTCCCTCCTCAGGCTAATTCCATCCGGCCTAGGGGGCGGGGCCCAGGCTCACCTTCGCCACAGCTTTAAGAGGCCTCATTGGGGTCTGGGACATCGCTGCTGCTGCATCGTGAGTGTTGGAGAAGGCCTCTCCCTCCTTAGGCTAATTCCATCCGGCCTAGGGGGCGGGGCCCAGGCTCACCTTCGCCACAGCTTTAAGAGGCCTCATTGGGGTCTGGGACATCGCTGCTGCTGCATCGTGAGTGTTGAAGAAGGCCTCTCCCTCCTTAGGCTAATTCCATCCGGCCTAGGGGGCGGGGCCCAGGCTCACCTTCGCCACAGCTTTAAGAGCCTCATTGGGGTTCTGGGACATTGCTGCTGCTGCATCGTGAGTGCTGGAGAAGGCCTCTCCCTCCTCAGGCTCATTCCATCCGGCCTAGGGGGCGGGGCCCAGGCTCACCCCCGTAATAGCTCTAAGGACACTGGTGCTGCTTCAGCATATGTTAAACATGTTTATATATATTTTAAGATGTTTTAAAGGTGTTTTTATTGTTAACTTTGTTGTACCACCGTGAATGGTGGTTTTTATCTATGTGTTTTTGTTTTGTTCCGTTTTGTTTTGTTTTAGGGTCGGACATTGAGTGGGGTGGGGATTGGTTTTGTTTGGGCATAATTGTCTTTGGTTGTTTTGTTTTCTATTTTTTAAATTGAGGTTAGTATGAGGCTTGGGATTGCTACCGTGGAGGGGCGAGGGAGGTATGGCGGTGGGGGCAGATGGCATAGGCGAAGGGGATCGAGATACGGATATGCTCGTACCCCTTCCAATCTGCGCCCCATCCCGAGGGACGAGGGTAGGGTGAGCAAGGATTACTCACCTCCTTCACTGGTGTTGTGCAATGCCAGGTCTATAGGCAAAAAAACCGCTACCCTGCGAGATTTCTTTACCTCGCAGGGGGTCGACCTGGCTTGTGTGACGGAGACCTGGGTGCGCGAAGGGGTAACTGTTACCTTACGAGAGATGGCGCCCCCGGGTTTCTCCGTCCTCCACCAGTCACGGACTGTGGGCCGGGGGGGAGGGGTGGCAGTATTAATCCGGGAAGATTGTTCTTTCAGGGCTCTACCATCGCCATCGATCCCCGGCATTGAATGTGTTGGCCTAGTGTGGGGCTCCGAGGAGAGCTTGGCTGTCTGGCTGGTGTACCGGCCACCTAGCGCACCAGCAGCCACCCTGTCAGGCCTGCTGGAGGCGGTGGCCGGCTGGGCCTTGGAGTTCCCTAACCTATTGGTATTGGGAGACTTCAACTTCCATGCTGATGCCACTCCCTCCTCACAGGCTCTGGACCTGGTGTCTTCCATGGCGACACTAGGGCTCTCCCAGTTTGTTTTGGGCCCCACACATCAAGCAGGCCACACGCTGGATTTGATCTTTGGCGCCGGTATAGATGTGATCATGTCTCCTTCGATGAAGGTGCCATGGTCTGATCACTACGCTCTGAAAGCCAGGATTGACTTTCCACCCCCACCCTGCTTAGGTGGCGAGCCGATTTGGGCTCGCCCGCGGAGGCTGATGGACCCTGATAGATTCCGTCAAGCCTTGCGGGACCTGGCTCCCCCTGGCGACTCATTGACTGAGCTTGTTGAGGGCTGGAATACCCAGCTCCTGGCAGCCATCGATGAGATCGCACCTAAGCGCCCTCTGCGACCCCGCAGAAACCGGGCTCCCTGGTTTACCGAGGACCTTCGGAAAATGAAGCGGGACCTCAGACGGCTAGAGCGAGTATGGCGGGGTGCCCGTGACGGAGCTTCAAGAACATCTTATAGGGTTTTTATGAAAACCTATGAGATGGCAGTGAAGGCCGCTAAGAAGTCTTACTTCTCGGCCTCCATTGCATCCGCTAGCTCTCGCCCGGCGCAATTATTTAGTATAATTCGGTCTTTAACATCCCTTGAAGGACAGCCAAATTTAAATAACAATCTGACACACAGCTGTGAGGCATTTGCGAGCTTTTTTGCGGAGAAGGTCCTGTTGCTCCGCCATGACCTCCCTGCCAATTTGGATACGATAAAGGAACTGGAGGCCCCTCGACTGTCCTCGGGTCCAGTATTGGACCACTTTGACCGGATATCTCCAGCCGATGTGGACAGATTCCTCCAAGCTGGAAAGCCCACCACCTGTCCTCTTGACCCGTGCCCGTCATGGCTGATTAGAGCGTGTCCAGACGAGGTGCGGGCCCCCCTGGGGGATATCATCAATTTGTCCCTTGGCACCGGGATATTCCCAGGGGAACTGAAGGAGGCGGTGGTGCGTCCGCTCTTAAAGAAAACATCACTAGATCCCTTAGATCTATCCAATTACCGCCCGGTCTCGAATCTTCCATTCCTGGGTAAGGTGATTGAGAGAGCGGTTGCTGAACAGCTTGGTAGGTTTCTGGATGAAACATCTGCTTTGGATCCATTCCAGTCCGGCTTCCGTGCTGGTCATGGGACCGAGACGGCTCTGGTCGCCCTAACAGATGATCTCCGCAGGCAGCTGGATCGAGGCGGGTCGGGGCTGCTGATTCTTCTAGATCTGTCAGCAGCCTTTGACATGGTCGATCACGAACTCCTGGACCACCGCCTTGCCGACATGGGGATCCAGGGCACAGTCCTTCAATGGCTGCGCTCATTTCTCTCTGATCGGGGACAGAGGGTGGCGGTTGGGGGGGAATTGTCATCGCGTCACTCCTTGGTGTGTGGAGTGCCTCAGGGTGCGATTCTCTCCCCGATGCTTTTTAACATCTTTATGCGCCCCCTCGCCCAGCTTGTCCGGAGTTTTGGGCTGGGTTGCCATCAGTATGCTGATGACACCCAACTCTATCTGTTGATGGATGGCCATCCTAACTCGGCCCCAGACACACTGACCAGATGTCTGGAAGCTGTGGCTGGATGGTTACGTGGGAGCCGGTTGAAGTTAAATCCTTCGAAGACAGAGGTCCTCTGGCTGGGGCGGGACGATATGGGATCGAGGGGGCAACTCCCATCTCTTGCGGGGGTGCAATTAGTGCCAGCACCGTCCGTTAAGAGTTTGGGTGTAATCTTCGATACCTCCCTCTCTATGGAGGCACAGATTACAGCTATAACAAAGGCGGCATTTTTCCATCTCCGCCAAGCTAAGCAGTTGGCCCCTTATCTCTCTCGCCCTGACCTAGCCACTGTGATCCATGCGACGGTCACCTCCAGACTGGATTATTGTAACTCGCTCTACGTGGGGCTGCCCTTGAGACTGACCCAGAAACTCCAGCGGGTGCAGAATGCCGCAGCAAGGCTCCTTACGGGGTCTTCGCTGCGAGATCACATTCATCCGGTGCTGTACCAGCTGCACTGGCTCCCGGTGGAGTACAGGATCAGGTTTAAGGTGCTGGTTTTAACCTTTAAAGCCCTATACAGCCTAGGACCTTCGTACCTACGGGACCGCCTCTCCTGGTATGCCCCACAGAGAAACCTACGGTCTGCAAATAATAACATCCTCAAGGTCCCAGGCCTCAGAGAGGTTAGGCTGGCCTCAACTAGAGCCAGGGCCTTCTCGGCTGCGGCTCCAACCTGGTGGAATGCTCTGTCACAAGAGACTAGGGCCCTGCGGGACCTGACATCTTTCCGCAGGGCCTGCAAGACAGAGTTGTTCCGCCAGGCCTTTGGTCAGGGCGCAGCCTGACTCCCTCCTCTGGCAACCTGCACAGAATTTTGCTTAATCGGTTGCCATCAATTTGATTTTAACTAATTTTTATAATGAAATATTTTTAGAATGTATGATTATTTGATTGTTTATTTGATTGTTGTTAGCCGCCCTGAGCCCGGCTCAGCTGGGGAGGGCGGGATATAAATAAAATTTATTATTATTATTATTATTATTATAAGCTCCCCTTCCCAGAGACTTTGCTGAGCTTGCAGAGATTGAGGTATGGCTGGTGGGGTCTACCATGCTGGGCTAGGGTCAGTAGGTGTGTTCCTTCAACACATGATTAGTGTACATGTGTAGACAAAACTATGAAAGAAAACACCTTCATAATTGTCCAAGGAAGGAAAAGCCTAGATCATGTTAGATGCAAGATTGGTGAGATGCAAGGTTTTCAGGTCAGAAATGACCCTTGTTGCATAAGAAGTATAACGTTCTTGCCATGGTGAGTAGGGTACTCTGCATTGTCTAACATCCAATTCATTATCCACTTGAGATGGCACTTTCCCAATTAAATATCTACGTTGCCAGGCTTCCACTTGAAGATCACTATTACAACAGAACCAGTGGGCACACTACCATTTCATGCTACAGAAGTGATTCTCTTGTATCAATGATGCCTCTAAATGAATACAGAGCAGGCATGATCAAAGGAACAAATGAACTGATTTTGCAGCTAAGCACCCATTCCTTCACCTCAGGTGCTCACTTCGTTTCTCATCTTTGTGGGACTCTTAATGACTCCACCAAAGGCAGGATGTAGTCTCAG
Organism: Podarcis vaucheri; assembly: GCF_965113315.1. Classification (NCBI taxonomy): domain Eukaryota; kingdom Metazoa; phylum Chordata; class Lepidosauria; order Squamata; family Lacertidae; genus Podarcis; species Podarcis vaucheri. The sequence continues at coordinate 91,354,368 of NC_138759.1, forward strand.
CACCTCACATAGCCAGCTCCATCAATGGACCTCTGTGCCCTGAGTTAATGCCTGAAAAGTGCTGTTTTTTCCATCACAATTGGGCTTTCTGCAGCACAATAGCTCTTCCAGCACGAAGCGGCACTTGTCGCCTGCTTGAGTGTCCTTAGGTGCGTGCAGTTTCGAACATCTCTGTTCTTGATGTTCTGGCGTGAGCGTAACCTCTCACAAGGCACTTGAATAGTTCCACACTGGCATGGGGAAATCAGCCAGAGGATTTCATAATTGAAGATGAAGTTTAGCATATGAAAAGGCGAAAGGAAATGAGGGGAACTATTCAGACAGAAGTGAATAATGGGCGTGTGGGGAAAGAGCTATGTGATGGGACTTTCAGGGAGCACGTTTCAGATAATGTTCCTGTCAGGAAATGAGGGAAATAATTGTGAATATTCAAGACTGACATTCTCAAGGGGAAGCAAACTTATTTAAAGACTTCATTTCTATACAAATGAGAAACTTAAGGTGAAACTGCTCCTGTGACACCAATTGACACCCGGAAAACAAGCCACAGATTGTTACTGACAGGATTGTGGTTTCTCTCCTAGATCAACTTAGCCAGCCTGCCTGCTCTATCTGGGACACCTTCCTCCTTGACATAGTGATGCCATTTAGAGAGGGAGAGGAGTCAGTGAGTGATGATTGCTACAAACAATTAAATGGGTCTATGTGTATTATGCATGTCACAGACAAACATAAGTTTCTTTGCTTCCAGAAAAGGGTGCCTGTTTAACAAACACAAATAATAGAATTATATTTGACACAAGAGGGTTCCCTAGAAGTGTAATAAATACAATTGTGTCCTCTTCCTTCCTTGAGTCCTAGACTTGTCCAGTACAAGCACTGCAATGGCAGGTATTGCCCCACAATTTCTGATATACCTCACCATTGACCATGTTGGCTGGAAGTAACGGGAGTTGTAGTCCAACAACATCTGGAAGGAGCCACATTGGCTACCCCTGACTTAGTAAATCCATTGTCTGCAAATTGTAGTTTGCACAAAGTGGTGCCTCTCTGTCTCAACTGTACAGTCTTGAATTGCTGGTGGTCTTCTTGCCTGTGCAACTCTGGGAAGACTTAGTGTCTACCAAGCAAAAAGCCAATGTATTAAATTAAATCAACATCAAAATGTATGAGATCAGCATCTGAGCCCTAAGAAGTGTCTACTTTTATTGGTAATAATACAGTCTGACAGCTGTAGGATCAATCACCTTACTAAAGGTTCTCTTGCTCGCTCGCTCTTGTTCAGTTTGGCAAAGATTTCTTCGTATTTCACAATTGCTCTAGCTAGTGCTGCCATAAGAATCAGCTTTCCTCCAAGTGGATTAGATTACTCTGGGGTCAAAGAAACCTTGGATGAATAATTTTAAAAGCCTAAGTGTGATAATTATACTAATAGTTATGGACAGTCTGTTAGTGCTTTCACGCTCAGACGTAGATGTCCAAGCTGCTTCTACAAGGTAAAAAAAAAAGGGGGGATGCACACTTTCTTTCTCTGATGAACAGAATTCTCCCTGATTCCCTGAAGAATAAAATAAGTATACTCCTAAGGATAGAAGGAAGCCCCATTCTCTCCTTCCATTGCGGGTCATCAATAAGGTCTGCAATGAGGAACCTATCTCAGATAGGGATGTATCCAACTAAGAGGTTCATCCCTACTCTTCCCCTCAGCTTGTGAGGCCATAATGTCTGGAGAGGGCTAAACCTTAACATGAAAGCATTCTCTGGATTAATAAGAAATTACGTGATCAGATACCAAAGTAAATGTTGAAAGAAAGAGCTGAAAGTGTCATCCCAACAAAGGATGTGGGGGGCAAGAAAAACAGTAGGTTCAATGCCTCTTAAAGACAGCCATAAATGCAAATGGGAACAAAACTTTTACTCCATACTTTTACAATATCCAGCTGACAATAGCTATTATTAAGTCTTACTGGGAGCAACTGACTTTAGCTGAATTGAGAGCTTTGTATGTAAGCACAGCACAGAATGCTCCAATTCTGTGAACTTAAGAGGAAAAATTATTTACAGTACCAATTGTCCCTTACTCCAGTCTGATATTAGAATTCAAAATAATGACTGAAAAGTAACTGATAGAGGTTGGGGTGTGGTATTTTAGTACCTGGCATATTTCACATTCTGTGCAAGGTAAAATGTTGCAGGATATACTAATTGTTACTTTTCAGCAAACAGAATGTAGCCTGACATTTCCACCTCTATTATGTTTCTTGGGCCTCAGTTTTCTAACCAAATAATGTGTACAAAATGTGTATGTTAGGCTATAATAAGCATAAAAATGCTTCATTTAGTGAAAATAACAAATAAAAATGCATTACATGAAGGGAAATCGGTTGCAAAAATGTGTATTTTAGGAGATAATTGTACTAAGATACTGATGAATTCTCATGTGGATTTTAAAAACCCCACAGAGATTAAGGCAGAAATATAGAGAACTGAACTCAGGACTAGAAAAACAAGGAACTTAGAGAAACCATAATGAACAGGTATATCCATCCCTACTTCTGAGTAAACATAGGATTGTGTTGCATGTCTATACAGAATCCTGTCTTAAAATTGTTACAAATGGAAGGCTGTCCCCCCCCACCTCATTCTGCCTACCTACATCCTGTCTCACTGATTAGCATCCAGACTGAAGAAAATTTCAGGGGAACTCAAAAATGTGCTCATTCCTTTGTGATATTTCAATTGGTCCCAACAAAATCATTGCCCTATTTTTTGTTGGTGATGTAATTGCTTGGAAATATGCTTCCCTGTGATTAAAACTTGCAGCCACACAATTCAGTTTTCTCTTTCAAAAGTAAAGAGGGGAGTGTAATTTGTTGTTGACAGATTTCATTCCCTCATGCGGAACTCAGTGGCACGCCAAATTGAGTTAGGGTTTCTTGCAGTCTTCCATTTTGGGTGTGGTGATCCCATTTCTGGCATAATGAGGATCCTTGTTCTCTTCTCTGCACTTATAGAATCATATAACCATAGAATTGTAGAGTTAGAAGGGATTCTGAGGGTCATCTAGTTCAGGAATCTCAGATAAAACATCCATGACAGATGGTCATCCAACCTCTGCTTAAAAACCTCCAAGGAAGGAGCATCTACTACCTTCTGAGGGAGTCTGTTCCACTGTCAAACAGCTTTTACCACCAGAAAGTTCTTCCTGTTGTTTAGTCAGAATCTCTCTTCTTGTAATTTGAATCCATCAGTTTGGGTCCTATGCTCCGGAGCAGGAGAAAAGAAGCTTGTTGCAACTTCTGTGTGACAGCCCTTTAGATATTTGAAGATGGCTATCATATCTCCTCTCACTCTCCACCTCTCCAGGCTAAGCATACCCAACTCCCTCAGCTGTTCCTCATAAGGCTTGGCTTCCAGACCCTTAATCATCTTGATCACCCTCCAGGTTGAAACTCTTGTTCTTCTATTCAGAGGCAAGAGAAAAGGGCTGAAAATCAGAGGGAGGACTTCACTTGGAAGCAGGCTTTGAGATGAAAAACAAGGCTATTTTACAGGTCTGTGAGCAGAAAATTACCTATCAAGTTGGTCAGATGCCAGTTTTAAGGGTGCCTAGGATGTTGGCCCAGAGCCAGGTCCTGAAGCAACAGATCTATTGTCATTCTTAATTTCCCCGATGACCCACATAAATGGGCAAAGGCATTCTGTTCACATAATCCAGTTTCACAGAATGAGTGAAGGTCAGAATAACATCTGTCACTACATCTTGCAATTGCCTGCCTAGTCATGTACAGTTTGTGGGCCTTCTGGAGTAGCATTACACTTAGCTGCAAAAGACGTACCGAAAAACGCTGCTCTTCTGCAAATCAGTCAGAAGAAGAAAGATTCGTAGACCTCACTCAACGACCTGCTAAAGGGAGTAGAAATATGGCACAGAGATCTGACTGGTTGTGGAGATAATATTTTCACCGGCAGATAAAGACCAGCATCTGCATGCTGCAGATTTTCTCTATTTTTACCTTGCAGTTCATTTTCAGAGTGTGCTGAGCTTTATCCACAACTAAATTAGAATGCTTGTGATGCATTTTTATTTATTTTAAGCACTGGAAGGGAAGAAGGACATGAGTTATTTTCAGAATATAAACCACTTAGCTTTTTGTGTATTAAGCAGTACGTAACATTTGCTTTTATCTATAGCTATATCTATCTATCTATCTATCTATCATCTATCTATCTATCTATCTATCATCTATCTATCTATCAAATGGATTGTCCATCAAGATAACCATTGCACAGCATTTTTCTATGGATGACATTTCTACTAGCACCAACACTCTTTAAGCTACATAAGGTTTCCCACAACCCCCTGAAACAGATTTAGAGGAGACATGGAGAGGAGTAGGAGGTGAAATTCTGTTGCACACCAGAAGTATTTGCACTGTTTAGCTGGGTATTGCCCAGTGCCCCCCGCCCCAATCTGAAAACTAATGGCCTAAAGTGTGTATGTGTATATACATGTGTGTGTGTGTGTGTATACAACAATGGTGATTTCTACATGTCACTGGCGACTGTTAAAGCAGCTTAGGCTTCCATTTTGGTGGTTTTGAGGGACTCTTCATGAGCACCAATTGTGGGCCCACTTTCCTATTAGTAAAAGGTAACACTTCTTGACCTTCTAAAAAGAATTATTAGAATCCATAATTTCTAGCCCTTTGATCTTTCAGATATGCATTGAAATTGGATACACACTCCCACACCCCCACACCCCCCCAACAACATTGGTTTTACGAAGTAGTTCTGGTCAAATTGCAAATCTGCCATTTGGCTGCTATAATGCCAACATTTGAATACTGATTTTGGAATCAAATGCCAATTTCAAGGGTCAGACATCAGCTTTGAACCTGGTATTTGAAAGAGGGGGAGGGAACCCTATCTGAATAATATATCTGACCTCTGAATTTAGCTCTGCTTATATGGAGACAAATTTGAAGTACTAAATTACGTTTGGTCCTATTTAGTCCTATTTTTTGCCGTACAGTTTCATTCCTCCTTGTCGTAGAGTACAACACATTGCCTTAACTTTTGCCATGTTGATAGTTCTGCTATAAGCTCTATTCAATTTGGCGCTGAAAGAGGATGCTGTTTTAATTATTGATTTATGAATACCATGGGCTTTTATGAATCATTTGGACAGAATTATCTTCTAGTAATAAAAAATCATTTTATAGTATGAAATCTTTTAAATCTTTTGAAACCCACCACAAAAATTTACATAGTTAATATTGGATTTGCCTTGGCATTAATATACTCCTTGACATAACCTTCCCTGTCCTTGCCCCGTCCCTCTTTTCCATTCTTTATCTAACCTTTTGCAATCATCTGCTTTCAAAGATAATGTTTGGGACATAGCCACACAATTTCATCACCAACAGGAATTAGAATGCTAATATAAACAAGCACCTCTTTGTTTCATACTGTTACGGGAAAAGGGGGGAAATGTCTTTTGTTTTTCAGATCCACCTGTGAACTTAATCCGATGCATGTACTATCAACTGGAATAACTATTCCCTCTTAGCTATTCTTTGACAGTGGGCTGCTTCTTGGGATTGTTTTGGGTGAAATTAACAGGAGAATAATGCTGATAAATTCATTTTGGCTTTCCATATTCTTTTACTGAAACAACCAAACAATGCTTTCATCAGATTAAAAAGAATAGCAACAATTGTGGGGAATCTGGGAGCAAGCAGAGGTTTACACAAACCTCCCAGCCTTGTTCCCTCCCCCCACAATGTTTACAGGAAGGGGATTGCGGGGGGAAATCACAAAAAGGTAGCAATCACATGCCATCATTCCAAACACTCTCATAATAAAACCAATACTTTTCATTCTGCCCTTTAAGCATTTGGAGGTGCCGCTTTTTTCCCTTTGGGTTTATTTAGCATTCTTCTCCATGTCCCAAACACCTGTTTATCAGTATCATATAGCATTTAAGTAGATGCCAAAGGCTCAAATAGAGAGGCAAATTAGTCATCAGAGTGATCAATTGATGAGAAGAGAGGGGGCGATAACCGCCTTTCTCAGCTTATCCATTCTACACACATAAACTGGGGGGTGGCTGTGTGCCTGTGTGTGCACATACAATAGTGTGGGTATGACCAAAGTGACTTCTGGTCACATCCCCTGCTGGAATGCAACCCCAAGAAGATTGGCCAGGGGTGAATGCAGACCCTGACCCAAAAATATGTGGGGTGTTTGTGTGCTAAAACATTCAATCACATGAGTCGTCACCCGCAACATGAAGTGGTTCCCCCAGAGTCACACACATGTGTACCACTTCAGTAAGAAATAGAGGGGAAAGATAGTAAGAAAAGCAGGCTTTTTGAAAAGCTACCCAAGGCAACGTATTCTAAGATAAAGTTTCCATTCTCCATGCAAACAAAAGCTGCTTTGAATTAAATATTCTAAATACTGAACAAGCTGGCAACACTGACACATATTATCTAACTTAACCTTTCCGTTTTATCCTCAAATGACACTGTGGTATAGACTAGACTGAGAAATCATAGTTTGGACCCTGAGGATCATCTAGTCCAGGGCTAGGCAAACTAAGGCCTGGGGGCTGTATCCGGCGCAATCGCCTACTAAATCCAGCCCGCGGATGGTCTGGGAATCAGCGTGTTTTTACATGAGTACCAGGTGTCCTTTTATTTAAAATGCATCTCTGGGTGATTTGTGGGGCATAGAAATTCGTTCATATATATTTTTCAAAATATAGTCTGCCCCCCCAACAAGGTCTGATGGACAGTGGACTGGCCCCCTGCTGAAAAAGTTTGCTGACCCCTGATCTAGTCCGACCTCCATAGCTGCCCCATGTGGGGATTGAACCTGGAGCCTAGGCATTATCAGCACCAGACTCTAACCACTTGAGCTATCCAGGCTTTATATAGTGACTAGCCCAACTTCACCCAGTTAATGCCGACTTGACTCCCAGTATCCCAGTTCCTAGTCTGACACTCTTACCGCTACTCCATACTGAATGCTATTGCAGTGCTACATATCAAAACAAAGTCAAATATCCAGCTATGAAATGAAATTGGAAAATATCAAGAACAAATATTGTTGTTTGTCAAATCCTAACAGCACATTTGGCATTCTCCACAAATAACTTATCACATATTCCTCACAAAAAATTCATAGAGGAGTTGCTTTTAGGATACGTTTTGTGGAGCTAATTCATCCAAGGGGTCTCAAAGATGCACTTTACTAATCACTGCTTGTCTGACTTTAGAGACACCTCACATCTGAGCTGCATTACTAAGGTGAAAGAGGAAAGACAGGTTGTCCTGCTAGTGGTGATGCATTTGTATTCTTATTATTATTATTCTCATACTTAATGTGAAGTTGATGTTTGCACTGACATGATAATTACTTAAAGTGTTTTTAAAAGTTACACTCGCTGAACAGAACAGTGCTGTGGTTCCGTATTTTCAGTCCAAAGTATCTTTTTAGCGATATCTCCATATAATGAAGATGGCCAATTAATTTAGGGTTTATTAAAAAAAACCCACAACCTTGTTTTTCTGGAGGGATCTCTCTCTCTCATCAAAGAGAGAAGGCAACTGGTTTGTATCTTGTCTGTATACTTTGTTTTGTGACATTTACAAAATTTCACACTCTTTGATTAGGGTGTCACCAACATGGGTAAGAACTTATTGGCAGCTTCTGCAGGGGAGATGTAGAGAGTCTAAAGCAGGGATCAGCAAAGGTTTCCAGCAGGGCGCTGGTCCACTGTCCCTCAGACCTTGTGGGAGCCAGACTATATTTTGGGGAAAAATAATGAACAAATTCCTATGCCCCACAAATAACCCAGAGATGCATTTTAAATAAAAGGACACATGCTACTCATGTAAAAACACGCTGATTCCCCGACTGTCCACGGGCTGGATTTAGAAGATGATGGGGCCGGATCTGGTCCCCGAGCCTTAGTTGCCTACCCTCAGATTTAATCCAAATAGATATCAGTTTAAATGGATTGTAAAATGAGATACTTGGGAAAACTAAAACATGGTTAGGCTTATTGAATAGCCTTATTCATAGCTCTTAAAATGGCCTCAAATATACTTATAGTTACAGATTGATTTTAAAAATGGGGCCTGGCAGATAACCAAATCATTCAGACAACTGGGCCTTTGGATTGCTGTAGAAGTGGAAGAGGTCCTTAAACCCTCCCCTCTGGGATACATACACCATTTATAGGATATTTCCATTGCCCAAACACATCCCTTCCATAATTGTTTGTTCTAAATAGTATATATTTATTCTTTTTTGACCTTCCCATGCAGATCAATCCTAATTTAATTGGATCCATGTTTTGTGTGTGTGTGAAGAGAAATTAACCTGTGTACAATACAGCAAATCTTCTTAAATCCCCCAAATCTCCTTTAAAAGTAGTAAACAGATGCATTAAAAATGAATGGAGTAATGATGTTCATGGGTGCCCACAATTAGATTTAATTTTCTGCTGTGATGGATTCCACAACTTGGTGGGTACTGGCCAGAGATACATTTGCTTTTCTCATGCGGGGTAATTGGATTAGTAGGTAGATTGGGTCTTTAATCTATTTGATAGAGTGAGACAAATGTCTGCTAATTCATGCACTAGGTGGAAAGAGGAACTTTAAAAAAAAAAGTGACAGGAAAAGAATATCATTGAAATGGATGTCTGCCGTGTTATTTACATTGTAAAACAGGATACTTCTTTTCCTTCATCTGCACCAAGATGCTTGTAAAATAGGGCCAAATGGGCGAATCAATCCTTTTAGTACCAAAATGGGGGTTGCTCAAAATTTGTGGAACAGAGGTCCAATCAAAACAAACAGTTCAGGGCAGTGAATTGCATGGCCTTTCTTCAGAAGGAATTGATAAAGAGTCTTCTCTCTTTATCAGTGGGGGGCAGGGGAACACCGCTGGGAGCTGGGAGTTCCAGTATTTCAAGCCACAGTTGATTATTTGATGAGGTTTAAAGCAATCTATAAGGGACGCAGGTGGCGCTGTGGGTTAAACCACAGAGCCTAGGGCTTGCCGATCAGAAGATTGGCGGTTCGAATCCCCGTGATGAGGTGAGCTCCCGTTGCTCGGTCCCTGCTCCTGCCAACCTAGCAGTTTGAAAGCACGCCAAAGTGCAAGTAGATAAAGTGCAAGCGGGAAGGTAAACGGTGTTTCCATGTTCTATTCTGGTTTGCCAGAAGTGGCTTAGTCATTCTGGCCACATGACCCGAAAGCTGTACGCCAGCTCCCTCAACTAATAAAGCAACCCCAGAGTTGTCTGCAACTTGACCTAATGGTCAGGGGTCCCTTTACCTAAAGCAATCTATAATAAATGCCCTTAAAAATAAACTTATTTATGGTATCCTGATTCTGAAGTTATCCAGTAGCATGGATGTTGAACATTGATGTGAATCTCATCTCCACCTCACCCCAAGGTAAATGCATTTTTAACTTCTCTACTGAAACCTGAAATTTGATCGTTTTTAAGTGTCCCACATTTTTGGCGATGGGCAAATTTGTCCATTTCAGTTCTCACGGTTTCTTATTTTTCCAATATTAAATTCACATTCCAACATTTCGGCAGCAATTTAAGAAAAACAAACAAACAACACCTTATGAACATTTATCAGCATTTAATGAAAATTCATCCTAACAAAACATGCTTATGCACTTTTTACCAATGTACACATTTGTGTCAGCAATTTCCGCCAGTAAAATGAATCTTTGTAAGTTAGCTTCACTAATATATAAATTTTATGCACACTTTCCCTGTATTGCATTTTTTTCTACTCATTGTTGGGTTGGTGAACTGTAACACAAAATTCAGAGAAGTTTGAATTTCAAAGGGTGGCTGTGTTTCAATTTGTGGATTTTTTCAAGAACTACAAAGTAGGTTGTTGCCCATTAAAATGGCCACAAAATCAAATCCCTTCACCATCCCTAGTTATTTTCCTCTCAGACAATTAGGCCTGAAGATGCAGGATATTTGCACGGGGCGCAAGTTATACTAGGAGTAACATGTTCTCCCCCTTTGCCACTGGTTCTTTCATAGCTCTTTCCATTCCCCACACTAAAATACTGAGATGTGGCAAAATTTCAGACTCCAACATTAGGTTAGGCGTCCCATTATTTGTATCAAAGGGTATGAGCTTCTATTTGCCTTGCTCTTTTTGCTTCTGGCCCATTTGGCCTTTGGAAGGTGGGCCAGGTTTGAATCCAGCCCTTAGACTAGAAGTGCTACCCCCAACACCTCTGCCCTGCAGGAATCAAATATACGGTAACTGCTTAGCAACTGCAAAGCAACTTCTAACAATTCTAGGTTAGCCAGGAGTCAAAGTATCCAGTAGTTGCTAAGCAACAGCATCACTCCTGTACCAAAAAAAATTGGCTGGTGCTAGAATGAGTTAATGCAGGAGATGTAATGCAGGAGTTATTAAAATAAAATAAATAAAACAACCATATTTCTCTTGTTGTGGGACAGGAAACCACTGGATTGACTGAAGCCTAAATAAAGCCAAAATACTTGTTATGTTCTAATTCAGCAATTTCATCCTGGATCTCCCTTTCAAATCCTTCTGTAGGAGAATGGGTACTTTAAAGATACTAGCAGAGTAGGAATGGATAACCTTTGGCCCTCCATGTGTTGTTGGACTACAACTCGCATCATCCCTGACCAAAGCCATGCTAGCTGGGACCAATGGAAGCCTCAAAAAAACAAACATTCAGAGATCCACAGATGCCCAACCTCTATCACATAAGGAGTCCATGGATAGTAAAGAAACTGAAGAATTTTACAGTTACTTTAGAATTGTAGTTAACACCATCACGACAATGACACAGGGCAAGACATGAGCTAGGTGTTCTGGAGAGCATCTGTGTCACTGTGTCACCTTGCCCAGAGTGGTTGGCCAGCCATTTGGTCAAGCAGGAGGGAGTAGAGTGTAGTCACACAAGTGCTGGACAGTGGCACACCAGCAGCAGAAGTGGTTGAGGAGAAAGGCTGTTGGCTAGCCAAGTTTTTGCACCTGAGCCTTTTTCACTGGCAACACATGTTCATTTTCTACTGTCATCTCCAGTAGAGTGATGCCAAAGACCTCTGCCAGAGGCTCTAGAACAGAAATATTAGTCTAGCTGAATTTATAGTCTAGGCTATTATGAGGCAGCTTCTCTTTGTTCCATTAGCACAAGCATTTCGGGTTGCCAGATTGAACGACTTCTGTCTCCTCATGCCACATACTGTTCCAGGGGTTTGCTTGACCTCCCACGACAAAATAGCCAATTGAGGGGGGGGGGAGGCGGGAGGTTTCATTGTGAAAGCAGAAGTCCTTGAGCACAGCTTCTGATGATGGAACTCAATACTTGGATGTTGTCCTATACCGCATTCCACTTAATGAACTCTCCTTTTTATTTATTTATATTCTTCTTCTTACAAAAAGCACTGGAAGACATAGAGCTTGACAGGCCTAGACTGTCTTCAATCCAAGACCTGGCTTAACATGTTTATAGATCACAGCCCAACTATAAATGTAAACCTTTTTTTTTTTGGATCGCCACCTAGTGGTCTCACAAAATCTTCAGACAATTCTACAGACCACCTGGTGCATTCTTTCTTATTAATGCCATTTTCACCAGTAAAAGATTTTAGTTCTTCCTTGAGCTTACTGTTTTATCAATGTAAATCCACAGGCAGCCAAATAAGGTGCTTAAATTATGACCCCCCCAAGCAATCACACATGCAAAATACCCCTTGTCCACCACACACAAACACAGCTTCCTAATCAGTTCCAGAAAAATATCTGTGTTTTGATTAAATGTACACAGCTGCAGTTTGTAGCAATATCGGAGATTACGCTGGCAAGTTATCTGATTGCTTTTCTTGTATTATTTCAAAAAGCATCTTGAAATGTGCTCTGTTTGGCAAAATGAGTTCTGATTCTCAAAAGAAACTGGAAATTCCCCAACTTGCATTTGGATCCCATTGGTGGTTTATCATTCTAATAGATGGAATCCAAGTAGCAGCAGGTTTTTTTTTAGTATATGTCATGCCATAATGAGCACCACAGCAGTATTTGAAATGAGAAAATGAAAAGGCATTGCTGGAAATGGTGGCACTATCACTGCTAATACTAGTAGTATTTTTTCTCCTATTGTGCACTAGCCTGGTTCAAACGACTTACAAAAAGGAACACTCAAAGACAGTACAGCGGTACCTCCGATTACGAACTTAATTCATTCCGGAGGTCCGTTCTTAACCCGGAACCATTCTTAACATGAGGCACGCTTTCACTAAATGGGGCCTCCCGCTGCCACCGTGCTACCGGCATGTGACTTCCACTCACATCCCAGGTCAAAGTTCCCAACCAGGAGCGTCTACTTCCAGGTTAGTGCAGCTCGTTACCTGAAAGGTTTGTAAGGAGGACGGTATGTAACCCGAGGTTCCACTGTGGTAAGATCATTACAACAGGCTCTACCTCTGTGTACAAAGATTAGGGATGGGGAACCTGTGGCCCTCCAGATGTTGTTGGACGCCATCAGTGTCAGCCAGCCCTGGCAAATTGTCAGAGATTATGGGAGTTGTACTCTGGCAACATCTGGAGGGCACTATCAGGATTGGGTGCCTAAAAGGTTAAGTGGTCTAGGATGGTAAGCCAAGCTCTTGAGCATGTTATTTCTTATATCAGCACCAGCTACCTCCTAGACCTCTTTTTCATGTCTTCCATAAGGCAATCAGAGTCACAACTGTGAATCATGAGAACAGCACCTGATCAGGGGCGTGGCACATGTCCTGGGGGTATGGTATGCCACCTGCAGGGGTGTGGCGCCCAGCGCGGGCGGGGAGGCAGCCGCGATGGCACCCCACCGGGATCACGCTGCCAGGGGACTGTGCTCCCCCCACACTCCTCTTCCTCTGGCAGTGAGGATGAGTACACTAAAGGGAAGGGGGACACCACACTCTTTAGGTTCCCTGGTGTCCAAACAACTCACTTATCAATCATTGTTCAGATCTCACTAACTGACTAAAAATGCTGACAGGCAGGAGCTGTTAGGCTGGCTTATTTCAATGAAATCAGTTAGAAAGTTGCCTACACATTTTGCATCATAACTTTCTTTCTAATAGGGCTAGAGATTACTTTAAAAAAGAAGAAGCTCATAGTCTAGAACCCCCTATGTTCAGGCAGCAATGAAAGCACCAGGATAGCAACCCCCCAAGCTAGGTGGACCAACTGTCTGATCTAGTTACCTATATTCCCATGAGGAGGCAAATACTATAAGCCCCAAAGCTGCAGCTAAGATGGTGAACCTTTAATACTTGTGGGAAGAGTTTTCATGTAAGAATGCAGAAAGCTACTGCAACTTCCAAAGTTCTCTTTTACAGAACTTTTATTTGGAGACAGAAGTTGTTCTAGTGTCAGTCAGGAATATATTTATGCCTGTACAATGCAAGCGACATTTACTATGACGATCATAAAACATGTTTGATCAATTCACAAGTCCTCTGAAATTCTGCAATTTCATTTCATGTATTCCATGATTTATTATTTTATTTTATTTGCCTCTTAAGAATTCAGCTTCTTTTGGTGTCTTAGAAATGACATACCAAGTTTTTAGGCAAGGCAACCACAGGTTCTGACCCTTCTCTCAGGTTCTACATGCAGTTTGGGTTTCAGAAGCCCAAACTAAATCACACTCAATATAAGAGAAGAGTGGGCTATTAAGCATCATAGAATCGTGCAGTTTTAGATTTGGAAGGGACACTGAGGGTCACCTAGTCCAACCCCCTACAATGCAGGAATTTCAAATAAGCATCCATGCATGACAGATCACCACCCAAACTCTGCTTAAAAACATTCAAGGAAGAGGAGTCCATCGCCTTCCAAGGAAGTCCATCCCATTGTTGAACAGCTCTTACTGTCAGAAAGTTTTTCCTGATGTTTAGTTGTAATTTCTTTGAATCCATTGGTTCTGGTCCTACCCTCCGGAGCAGGGGGGAAACAAGCTTGCTCCATCATCAATATGATAAGCATCTTCAAATATCTAAAGGGCTATCATATCTCGTTTCAGCCTCCTCTTTTTCAGGCTAAGCATACCCAACTCCCTCAAACATTCCTCATAAGGCTTGGTTTCCAGACATTGTTTTTGTTGTCCTCCTGTCCACACTTCTTTCCCTGGTTCCTACTGGTGGCTAAGCCATCATGTGAGTGCCTAGTTCCTATTAGTGCTAATACGATCATCTGGAGAGGGAAATAATTTCTCAAAAAGGCAACAAAACAAAACAAACAAAAAACACTCTACTGAATTCTTGTTCCTTGATTCAGAGTTTTTCAGATACTCAAACGCAGAACCCTTCTAGGACTGATTTCCTTTATTTCTTTGAAATCTGTTTCTATTTTGAAAAAAGCTTCAGGGTGGTATAAAGGTGCACTTTCTTCAGGGTAAATATTATTAAGTTTCATAGGATTTGTTTCTGAGGAAACCTACATAGGCTCTTGCCATTGGTCTTCAACTTATTGCGAAGGCAAAATGGCACCCACAACAGCCCATTTATTTTGGAAACAAGAACATTTCCAGTTTCCGCACAAGAAGACGGAAGATGGGCTTCTTCCTAACTGCCTCTTCTGGATATCTATGAATATTAATAGCCTGGCTAATGAACCAAAAAAAGCCCCAGCTCTGACACTGTGTGATATGTGTAACTTTCTCCTTTTTTTAGTGCTTGTTGGATTGGTAATCTTCCTGCTTTGTTTAATTCATGGGCATATTTTTCTTCCTATCGTTTGTTTTAGTGCATTAAGTTAAAGTGCTTCTGTGGGGGATTCACTTGATTAATGACTAATTTCCATCATGTGTGCACTCGAGAGCAACCTGCCATCGTAGTGTTTGTGTGGAAATAAATCATATTAAAAGTCTGAAACCACATGATGGAGAATATTTGTGTGGGTTGTGTTTTGTTTTGTTTTTAAAGCACAAACAGATGAGACTATGTGCAAGGAAATATAAGGCATGTTCTTTAACTGAAAGAGCTTGAAATCCCCATCCGATCTCCAAAATAGGTGTGACAGGTGGCAGCCCTAGGTATGTATCTTCACCCCTGGCAATCAGAGATGGTGGCTTACTAGCGGTTTGTTGGATTGGCAATCTCTTCACCAGTTGGGGGAGTATTTTATGCTTCTGCTGAACAGCAAGGATTTCGGTTTTTAGCTCTTTTCTCCACATGACTTTACTCTTTCGTAAAGGGTCAAATTAGATAATGCTTCCAATGTCTGGTTAAAAAACACACCTGTGTATAGCAGGTTGCATCTAGATGGGTGTTTATTCTGGAATCAGTGCCCCTCATGTATTCGTTGTTGTTTTTTAACTCAACCTTACAACAACGTCAGCATAAAAATACTGGCCTGTCTCCCCCCTGACCAACTCTAGATTTGTCCTTTCTGGGGGAAATCTATTAACCAGAAAAGCAAAAATAAAACCACACCCCTGCAGCCAACTACTCACAACTGATATATCAGTGACCAGTTTGTAAAGCAAACTTCTCCCTGGAAGCACCCTTGAAAAACTGTGAATATTAGGAGTGAGACTTTAAGGAGCAGGGTGAGGAGGCTTAGCCCCTTCCCTGACCAGCCACAATTCCAACAAAAAAGGCAGCTCATGCTGCAATTAGCATAAGCAAAAAGTTCCCACTGACTTACCCTTTTTTTAAAAAAAGAAAAGGGGGGAGACATGGTCGCTACACAGTAAAAGAATAATTTTAATTTGTCCTTAATATGACGCTATGTTTACAGCAAGGCTGAACAAGTTGTGATCCCCTATGCCCACCTGCCAAGGGTTTTACACCCTTCCTACCAGCTCTGGGACTGTTTTCCATCTCAGCGAGAAAGTGAAAAGAGGAGGTCTAAAGCCCCTGGGGTGAGCCACTGTGCAAGGGTGGTGATCTCTGTTTTCACTTGATGGGTGGTGGTCACAAGTTGTAAACTCATGAAGAACGTGTGGCATTTCTGCTATAGGTATAAGGTGAGGAACAGTGTGTACATATAGCAAAGCATGTGTTAAACGTTTCCTTGGACTTTGCCACTTGAGGCTGAGGATGTGGAGCGGTGAGGGGTTGCATGTTTTAATGATGTAGGGGAATAATAATAATAATAATAATAATAATAATAATAATAATAATAATAATATATTTATACCCCACCCATCTGGCTGGGTTTCCCTAGCCACTCTGGGAGGCTCCCAACAGAATAATAATAATAATAATAATAATAATAATAATAATAATGTGTTAAAACATCAAACATTAAAAACTTCCCTAAACATATCCTTAGCATATCCCTCTTCCCAGATGTGGTATTTCACTGTATGACTGGAATTTGATTTTGTGGGGGGACATTCAAATGCAGACAACAGCTGTTTTATGGGCAGGAGAGGGATAAGGAACAGGTGGCCATCCCATCACCTTGCACGTCCAAAATAATGAAAACTCTGAACACAATTAGGATAATAAAGTGACTATAACATATGACTAGTCACACCACTTTTGCAATCCAAAAATATCCCTGCAAGAGGTTAGTATTACTGTTGTTTTTACATTGCAGGCGGGGCACTGAGGCTGACAGAGAGGAGGCAGAGAGAGGGGGAAAACTGCAGCAGAACTATGAACTCACTTCTAGTACTGAGAACGAATACCTGGGCTAAGCATGTGTCCTGAAGGTGGCCCATTTCCTAACCACTGTTTTATACCTGGTTCCATTTTGTGGCACTTGTGGTTTCAGTAACAATAATTTCGCAGATCCCTCAAGCCTGCAGTCTTCTCAGCACTGATCTGGAATGTTCATGGCTAAGGAGAATTTGAAGTAGGGACTACCTGACTTTCTTAGTCAGCGTGCTGCTGCAGCTCCCAAAAGCCCCAATGGATTGAGATCCTGCCTCTAGGGGCCAGTGTGGCACAATAGATAAAAAGAAAGTATGTGATAGTGCAGGCATGAAAAATTTCCTATTTAAATCGAGGCTGCTCTGCACTTTAGGTGGCAGGCATCTGTGCAGGATGTACACCAGTGAAACACTGGAGCTTCTGACAGCAAACCTTAAAAGTGCAGCTGACAGTCACTCTTGCACATATATCTTTAATTAATAGTGGGCATGCTCCTGGAAGACCCTGAATCAATCCAAATTAATTCAGTTCTGTCATGCGCCTGATAAAAGGAGCTACAGTTCTGCAGTCATTAAATAAAATCCTTTTGTTTTGATATATTTTGCTTATGATAAATAAGAACTATTCTATATTGCAGATGATTTGGTTCCTTTCCCCCAGTTACCAGCATTTTAATTTTAAACAGCGATCCCGAACGTTAGTGGGTAACTTTTCCTTGCTGCCATCAGTGCATATTCATGCTGGGAAAAGCTTCACCTAGAACCATCTGCAAAGCACGTCACAGTTTTTTTAAAATTTTTAAATCACCTATCAGCCCCCAATCCTACCCATCCTTTAACTAATATTCTATCTCTCCTTTGTGACATTTGCTTTCACTTAATGGCTTGATATTTTCAATTTATGGTCTGCTAGAAGTTTCTGCACAGGAGCTCTGGCAGTAGAAAAAAGTGGCAATGCTAAACCCTAAGACAAAGGACAAGAAAATGCCCTAGAAAATATGGGACAACAATTGCTTGATGCAATATCATCTAACCTGCCTACAGACAAATCAGAATGCGTGTTCAATAAAGTGCCAGTGTTGCAAACTTTGTGCAAGTCAGGATGAATGTTCAATAAACAGGTCATCTAGAAGTGACCTTTGACTGAGGCAGAACTGCAGACCCCAACTCTGCAGAATGAGCAGGAAGGCTCACCACATTCTGAAGCAAAATAGTATACATCACTATCTAAAGACAATTAAGTCTGGAGTTTAAATTACCTGGCCCCCACCTCTGATCTCTCTCTGTGTGTAATATAACTGGATTTTGTTGCACAAATAATAGCTCTGGAGATAACTAGGTATCAAAGTGAAAGCTTGGCAAATAAAATGAAAATGTGTAAAAGATAAATCTTATGTTTTGACCTTATAAAAACCACTTGGGATTTTGCTGTTCACAAATAACCTTTGGGATTGAATTTCAAAGATTGGCTGAAAAACACAAAATGATGAGGTTTAATCACCCAGGGATTTGACTATAAGTGTATGGTTGGCAATCCCTCCCCCCTCCAGTCCCTGGGCTGATGACCTGAATATAGGAGAAAAAAGTAGGATGGTGATTCAACTAGACAAGAAGGTGAAAATATTCTGCAAAAATATGAACATCAAAGGAGGTCACTGAAAATCACGATCTCATTTCATGAGAAGTCAAGTTAATGAATATCATGCTGCTGGTGCAGGAGGGTTTTATTTTTTACCGAAACAAGTAAAATTAACTTTTGCCTGTCTGAAGATAACTGTTCCACCTGTGACATAACATCAGCATGTGAACAATCCTACCTGATCATACCCCAGTGTTCCTTCAATCCTGACTTCAAGAGGTCGCTTTTGCTACTGAGTAATATGTCCCTGGCATGTCTTTCTCTGATTCAAACAACCCATACCCACTAGCGACCACTCTTGGTTCAACATAACTAGACACTGGAAAGACCTATCAGGAGTGAATACAGACCACTGGTACCAAAATGTATGGGAAACCACCCTACTAGAAAAGTTAATCAACAAACTCAAACTAGCACAGAGACAAGCAGAGGAGGATGCCTTCACCCTGGTGTGGCTCCCCTTTATCACATATGTAGCACAACAAGACAATGACCTATCCCCCACCCCCAGGCAGCATACAGATCAATATGGCTAATCTGACTCAACACCCCTCCCCGCCCCCACAAATACAAACAAACCACACTGCAACCAACTGAACCAAACCAACCAAGCTCTGGACCGTCCAATCTCTCACAATGCCAACAATGAATGAATGAATGACCTACTCACATAATGCTGACACCAAAACCCTGCAGAAGCACTACTCGATCGAATGAAAGATCATTAGAGGATAGGCACATAAGAGGTGGCATGATAGAAATTTATAACATAATGCATGGCATGGAGAAAGTGGGCAGAAAAAGGTTTTATCCCTCTCTGATAACGCTCATGGGCATCTACTAGAGCTGAATGTTGGCAGATGCAGGACAGAAAAAAGAAAGTACTTCTTCACATAGAACATAGTTAAATTATGGAATTCCCTCCTGCAGGAGACACTGATGACTTTAAAAGAGGATTGTTTCGTTTCCCACGCCAGTTTGTGAAATTTGGTTTTTAAAGAAGTCCTTATGGAAATTCATCAGTATTTTCTTTATAAAGCAATTTAGACTAATATAATGCATTTCGGGATGTTATTTTCACTAATATATACATTTTAACACACCCTTTATCACAGTTTGCACAGATTTGTGCACATTGCTAGGCTGGAGAACTACATTGCAAAATTCAAAGCAGTGCAAATTCTGAAGGATGGCTCTGTTTCAGTTTCCATCTTGATTCAGAAAGTGCAGATTAGGTGGGTTCATTATGTAAATGACATAAATGACATTGTCATTATGTAATTACATGAATGAGAACTGAATCAAATTTTCCCCACCTTCCCTACCTGATACTGTACTGTGCATGAATAGAAATGGACTGGGACAGGGTGGTGGGTCTAAAGGAGGAAACCAGATGTTGCTGGACTACAGATCCCATCATTCCTGAATGCAACAGGAGTCCACCTCTGATGGGCCAAGACCCAGCCCTGCCTTTATCCTTGGGACCTTTGCCACTTCCCTTGAGAACGTTGAACTCAAGTATCTCCACCTTGATCTCCTCCTGTCACTTTCTCTACTCTTCAGAAAGAAATATACACTGAAAGAGAAATGTGATTCGCCTTCCTTACTATTCTTGCACTTCCTTCCCTTACTCCTATGTTAAACGCATTAATGTGATTCTTGCAGTGTTTATTTATAAAGATAATTTATTCTGTTTGGGGTGACATTTATGCTGATTATCCTCACAGCCTTTTCACTGCCTCTGCCTTTTATGGAGGTTGTATTTCTTTAGGGCTGCTGCTGTTCATCCCATTTTAGAAGTGGAATATTTTATTGGGATGGCCATCTGATAAAAATGGCTTGTGCTGCATTTGACATATATTTGCTAAAAGGGAACGGGAGGAAGCAAAGGCATAAAAGGTTTCTAATCAATGCTTCACCTTTTATAGGCAATGCAGATTTATGCTTCGACTGAGTAAAGGGCCTATGCCATCCTATGATTTACAGTCACAATCAGCCCGTGGATTAATTCAATATAGGGCTAATTTGTTCTATACGTGCCAAACTGATGATCAAGCTAAGCTCATAAATGGAAGGGAGCAAATGGGGTCCAAATTCTGTAATGTTTGGTTTCAAAGATGTAGTTAGGGGATAAAGCATAGCTCAATAGTAGAACTTACGTTTGAAAAGCAGGAGCTCTCAGGTTCAACCCCTGCTATCACCACTTGAAAGACTGGCTGTGAAAGACCTGTGTGCCTCAGACATTGGAAAGCTGCTGCCAGTCAGAACAGACAATACTGAGCTCAATGGACAACTAGACTGAGACAGATTTCTATACCCCAGCTCTCTTGGGTCCCATGTGCACGTATATCCTCTTTGGCAGGGAGCTGCTTCCTTATGGTACAGTCCTATGCGACTCAAATGCGTGTGAGAATTGCAGAACCACATGGGTGGAACAAATCACGTGGGTCCTTAAAAACAAGGCTCATGAAGCCAGAAAGGCAAATCTTGGCAAGGCAGCGTCCCTGATCATGAAGAAGCTTCTAAGGCTAAGCATATTCCCATTTTGGATGCTCCTGTGATCAGGAACTGACCCTTTCAACCAGCACATTTTCCTTTTCCTCTCAGTAGCTTCTAAACACACGTTCACTTTTGACCACTACAAAGTTAATGAATCTTGAGATTTATTGTAAAGAATGCTGAAGAAGAAATATTGCCTTCGGTAATGCTGGAGTCCATTGGGTTATGCAGATGGATACCAAACACGAGTGATCTCCTCAGTACTCCATGCCATTATTGGAGCTGTGGACATAGGCTGAAGCTGCTGGAGAAAAGCAGACTTGGATGAGCAAAAATAAGATAGTTGTTATTTTTTCCCTCCTACCACTTGTGAGGGACAATAGTCGGCCTTTTCATGGTGCCCGTACAAATGCATGATTCTTACATTTGAATTAACATGACAGAAGTGTATAAAATTATTCATGGTTTGGAGAAAGTGAATTAAGTTTTTCTCCCTCTCTCATAACATCAGAACTTGTGGGTATCCAATAAAGCTGACTGTTGGAAGATTCAGGACAGTTGGAAGAAAGTATTCCTTCTTGCAGCACATGGTTTCACTATAGCACTTGCTCCCCCAAGAGGCAGCAATGGCTACCAGTTTGGAAAGCTTTAAAAGGGATTAGACAGATTCATGGAGGATGAGGCCATCAGTGGCTACCAATGCTAATGGCTGTGCCCTACTTCAACTGATGGAAGCAGCAATGCTTCTGAATATCAGTTGCTGGAGACCATGGGATGGGAGAATGTTCTTGTACGCAGGTCCTCCTTGTGGGCTTCCTATAAGCACCTAGTTGGCCACGGTGAGAACAGGGTTGTGGACTAGATGGGCCACAGGTCTGATCTATCAGGCCTCTTCTTAAGTTTGTATGGCCAACTCTGTAAACGAACCCCAAAGTAGTTCAACATAAGCAGTTCTGTCTATTGAATCAATTAGTACTACACGCCTTTCAGATTTTTCTCTCTCTCCTGCACTACTTGAACAAACACACCAAAATGTAAGCAGTAAAATCTTACGGTTTTACAGTTCTCAATTAAGGAAATCTGCTAATGCTCTCCTGGTGGTGCTTATTTATAAACACAATTTATTCTTGTTCCTCTGAATTGGCCAGTCAATGGCTGCTGCTATCAGAAAGCTTTCAATGGCTGTGTGTTTTATTGCCACCATATTTCGTTTGCTACATTCCACCTTAGGAATAAAATATTTCACTGGCATGTCCATCCGATAAAATATGTCCCTCTAGACATATATTTACTCAGGGAGTATTTGAAAAGTAAATGCATGTAATATTTAAGGCAGCGAGTGATGCCAGCAACAGTAAATTAATCCCTGAACTAACTTGTAGGTTGGTAAGCTGCAGGGCGAAGAAGACAGCTGGTGTAAGATGTCATTCATTGTTGTTAATATGCCTGCTCCTATAGTTTTAGCCGGGTTCAACAAATCAACTGTTGAACAAGTCAGCAGAATATTTAATCACATGCTTAGACGTATGGTTGATGTGACAGTCAACCCAGGTAACAAGGACCAGGCTAAATTGTTGGGGGAAAGATGGATGCTATGAAAGTTTACTCCCCTCCCCCCCAAAAAAAATATTGCTAGTTTCACTGAAACACTTAGGGCTTCTCACATGTCACCTGAAGACAAACCTCCAAATAAGGCCCTGAAATCAGCCCTTAGTGCTCACTGGAAGGACAGATCCTGAAGCTGTGGCTCCAATACTTTGGCCACCTCAGAAGAAGAGAAGACTCCCCGGAAAAGACCCTGATTCTGGGAAAGATTGAGGGCACAAGGAGAAGGGGATGACAGGGGACTAGATGGTTGGACAGTGTTCTCGAAGCTATGAACATGAGTTTGACCAAGCTGTGGGAGGCAGTGGAAGACAGAAGTGCCTGGCGTGCTCTGGTACATGGGGTCACAAAGAGTTGGATACGACTAAATGACTAAACAAGGGATAGCTCAGTCAGTAGAATATGAGACTTCTGATCTCAAGGTCATGGGTTTGAGCCCCACATAGGGCAAAAAGATTCCTCCACTGCAGGGGGTTGGACTAGATGATTTTGCAGTTTTTGAATTTCACTAAGGGGTGGGCAGGTGATCGAATCCTATGACAACCTAGGCTCTTGTAGAAAGCCCACCATAAATCTTGCTAACCATCTATCTATCTATAGAAACCTATGAAATGTTGAAGGCCAAAGTGTGCGTGTTGTGCATACCCCCTCCTTGTTTACTGCTCTGATGTGCTGCAGCTTTGGCACTGCTCCCCCCTTTTAATAATAATAAAAAAATAAAATTATTGTTTATACCCCACCCATCTGGCTGAGTTTCCCCAGCCACTCTGGGTCCCAATTGAGTGTTAAAAACAATACAAATTTTAAATGCTGCTGCTTCCTTGAGTAATCCTAGACAACTAGGAATCACTGTGATGAAGCTGCACAGGTTGCATATGTGATGTTACTGAAGGAAAAGCCAACGGCTTTAGTCCATACTGCAGATGGCTCTGAGGGTGAAGGGAATACTTCCTTGATGGGGGGCAACTGGGCTGATTCTCTCTCTTTTTTTTTTGAACTCCCAACCTTGCTACTGATGCCTTAGCTTGGCTGAAACATGGGAAGTCTTAAAACCTTGACCTGGCTGTCTTGGCAGGGGAGCACATGATCTCCTCCCTGACACCCACAAACATTTTTGCCTCCTTTCAGAGTCATCCCCCCCCCACTCTACAACTGCAAAAACAGGATTGCTTTTCACAGATGGCAAAAACGTTTGTCAAACATGCACTCCTTATTTTAGTGTCAGCGCTGAAACAAATTATTGTGACTTTCCTCATGATTTCTCAGATGTTTCCCAGGAGAAGAAACACCTAGATTCTGTGCCGACAAGCCTTGCAGCTGTTTAATTTTTGATTAGCTAATCACCATAATGATTCTGTATCTTTTTCAAGAAAAAAATAAATGATGTTTACTGCCTTGATATTCTATGATATGGCAGCGTAGAAATACTTCTATAAATTAAATAAATAGATTTGTTCCAGTTTTTACTTTTGGTGACATTTTGACAGCGTTTTTCATGTTCCATCCCCTCCCCCTGCCCCCATCATCTGGACAAAGATGTTCCTCTTCCCAACTTTTCTCTATCTCCTGCTCAGGATTTTTGTGTAAGGAGGTAGCATTTTCTGGAGAAACAAAAACAAAAACCTTTCTCAGTCTTGCTTGTTGCAAAGCCCGTGGGCATAAGGAAACTGGGGTTTCCCCTACTCATTCCCCTGCTTTTGTGCACATACGCCTTCTATCTCCCATCACAAAGTCAGTAAGAAATTATGTCAGAAGTTTTTGCCTAGTCCCAGCTCCCTTTTACTTGTTCCTTTACAAAGCTTGTTGGGAAATGGAAGTCCAAATGTAGAAAAGAAAGAAACACAGCAAAGCCTATCAATTTCTTTTTTGGGGGGAATGCCCCCCTCAAATATTTTATTGGGCGGGGGGAGGCAAAAGGACCTGGACTCCTAGGAGTTGATGCGTAGGATGTGCACCCCTAGGACTTAACCTGCTTTCAATGTTGTGGCTTAGACTTTAGCCTTATAGATATGATTTGTAGAAGATGTGGATGCGGCTTGATGAATGAAAGAGCAGCAGCTACAGAAGAGGGAATACTTGATCTGTATAATGTTTGGGGTTGACAGTGCTTTGTTGCCTGTAAATCAGCACATTAAGCTCTCTGTGGTCCTGAGATCCTCATCACGTAAGGAGAAGCAGAAAGAGCAAATGTTCTTACATAATAAGTATACAATCAGCTCTCTGCTCCCCCTTTCCCCTAGTTTCCCCCCTCTCCCATTTCCCACTGGCCTTCCTTCTTCCCCACATCTCCATCCATGTTGAAAATCATAATCCCCTCCTTTCCTGACAAATGAATCTTTCTCATGCATCGGCACTGGCTGTGACATTGCAAGCGAGAGGATTATGCTTAGATGCAGGCAAGAAAGGAAAAAGCACAGGACCAAGTACTCTCAAGAGTTCATTAAATTCCTGTTTCTTGTGCACATACTTAGCAAAAAAGAATTATGGAATGGTTAAAGAAAGAAAAAAACCCCACCAACCCTGCTGAACTGGGAAACAAATGAGGGGAAGGGTAAAACTACAGGACACTAAATGCTTATAAATAGAGACTTCAGAGTTTCACATGGAGCTGACATAAATTCTAAAATAGGAGTGCTGTGCACATTCACAGCAGGAACACGGTGCAGATTCATAGACCTCAAAATTGGAGAGATTTGCTTTTGCCTACTGGGCTTTGTTTTGTTTAAGTTTGTCCTCAGCATTATTATACTGAATCTTTGCGGGTAGGTAGGGAAAGGGTAGCTTGCTGCGATGAAATGAGGAGAGGAGAGGAAATGCCTTGTCTTTAAATAAACCACAATGATCTCCTGCATGGAAAGACAGGTTTTCTGACTTTGAGGACCCGCGTGTATCAGGTGCTGCTTCGGCTAACTTCTTGTTGTCATATGAGAGATTTCAGAGTAAAGGACTGAATGTGAAGAATCGCTTGAGATTGAACTCCTCAGCATCCTTACTTAGAATTAAGTCTCTCTGAAATCAATAGCACTTCCTTCCAAAGAAATGAAATGTATGAAACCACAATGGGGGTGGGGAGAGAGTTGGTCTTGTCTGCATATATACTAAGATAAGGATCAAACTTTGCAGAACTAGTTGAAATGAAGCCCCATGCTCACTGCTACCACGAAACAATGACTGTCTATCCACTTCATTTATAAGGGCATATGAAGCATGCTTACTATGGAGTGTGACCACTGGTCAGCATTGTCTTCTGATTGGCAGCATCTTTTAAGGCCATTTTGCCTTTTTAAAAAGCTGAATATAATGTGAATTGAATGCAAGACACGCTGCATGCAGCTATACGCTTTACTGTTTAACCAGGGCCCCACTCCTAATTCTTCCTTTCTATCTCCTTTGATTATTTTTAAGAAATTCTCTGTTTTAAATTCCAACTTGGCCATGCTTGCCTACATGTAAGTTTAATTTAATAGCACTATGCTCAGTGTTTGTGATATGTGTTGTGTTCAGGGTTCAGGGAGAAATCAATACATAGCAAAGCCTTCAAAAATAAGCTCAAAAGATAACTAGACTGAGGGGAAAAACATCGCCCAGCAGCTAGAACTGGAAGAGAACTAGAGGAGCCTAGTCATGTGAAAAGGCACTATTAGCATACACAACAATGCATATTTCTAGGAAACACATGCTTCATATTTATATTTCAACATATAAATACAGTTCTGGTTCTTCATAGCTGGGTGGTGTTTTTCTTAAGACTCTGGAGAATTTTCCCAAAAGTACATTAAAGCTATGACAACTGTAATACAATGTATTATAAGATGTGATATAAATGTAAAAAGAAAGTAATAATAAACTTGGGCTCTGCCATGTCCTCTATTATAGTATGAACACTCGAGTGTGCTTATGTAAGGGGAACTTGCCTGAAATACATTTTTCTCTTTTACAGTCCTTAGAAATGCTTACTACTTCATAGTAAGCCCTACTGGCCAAGACTTGTCAATCTGGTAGATCATACAGAAGGCAAGGAGAGTGTCTGTGTCTTCTCAAGCCACTCAGTGCATCACCCCCACCACTGCCATCATTTAATCCATCCTCATGAGGATGGAAGGTCCTTGTGATTGGCCGTTTGTGTGGAAACTCTGGCTCACATGGAAAATTATCTGTGTATTAGATGAGAAGAGCTAGGCATGCTCTTCCTTACCATACTATAGAAGCACCAGCTCCTGATGACTCTATGAACTGAGAGAACCTCTGGAGTGAAAGTTGGTGGTGTTTTGCCTGGGACTAAACATTACAATCCAATCAATGGAAGTGCACTGAAGAAACGTGTGAATTCACAATTTAGAGAATTACTCAATTTTCCAAACAAGGCTTGAAAGTTCAATTTTCCATGGTATGCATTAAATATCTCAAAATATAATCACCTTGGCATATGTGCTTTTACATGCAAATGCAATCTTTTCTCACTACTATTTGCCTCTTTTCTATGCAGCCTTTTATCACATTAAACTGGAGGGATTGTAATTGTGTGTGTGTTTAACCATAGGCATTCAACACTCCTCACGTTTTTCTCAGAAGCATTTTTTTGGGGGGAAATCTTTAAAACAAAAACAAAGGTGGGAGCAGTGTTAAAATTTTACAAAGCTGCTTGTGCGAAACAGGAGATGGCTTTGACTATTAAACTGAAGTTAATGCAGCTTTATCCTTTCCAGGCATCTGAGATGTTGCCTGCAGCTATACAACCCTGAATTGTGGTCTTGTCATGTCTCATAATCTAAGCTGAACTAGGCCTGTTCTGTCTTTTGTGTAAACCATTCAGTGGAGGGAACTACGCTGGAAAAACACACACACCCTTACACCACAGCTAACTTCATAGGTTATTGTGATCAGGTGTTTATTGGTGAGAGCATGTCTTGCTCCAGGATCAGGAAGCAGTTTGCATTGAAGCACCTGCTAAAATAAAGGTGGGAAACCAAAAAAAATGTTTTGTTCCTGAAGCATTTCTGTGTCTTTAAAAAGCTGCTTGACACCTCTCTCTTGCTGAGCACTGTTGTGGGGTGGTGGGTGCCCCCCCCCAAAAAAGAGGGGCAGCAGAAGTGGCCGCCTTGCCTCAACCCGCAAACTTCTTTCTGGGCCAGCCCCCCCCCCTATTTTCCTGGCCTTTGCCTTGACCTCAATTGTGCCTCCCTTCCCCCCTTCACCTGGGGGGCAGGTGAGATTGGCTTTGCCGCCCCCACCCCTGTGCTGCCCTCTAGTGGGAGGGCCCTGAACAGCAACCTCGGTGGGCCTGTTGGCTCTAGCAGATTCCCCCCCCCCCAGGAAGGAGGTGTGCTGCCGGCGCCCAGAGACAGAATGATCTATAATTTTCTAAATAAAGCCTTTACATTCCAAAAAAAAAAAAACAACCATTAAAAAACTGCTTGACACCTAATAGGGGTAGGCAGTGGTACTAACCTCAACCCTGGTTTCTGAGTTGCTTTCCAAAGCAATCACTTCATCACTGATGCTTTTAAGTAGACGTTATGCCTCTTTTTAAGGATGTCTCTGAGGGTTTGCAGATAGGGATCATTTTCTATCCCACTTGTTACACATCTCAGTTGACTTTGGGTCAAGGCCTTTCAATGAGAGGGACCTAGGGTGTTCTCCCCACCCCGCTGGATCATCTGCATCTCATGTAAGGGTATGATGCATTCTCCCATCAGCTTTCAAACCTTCTAGTTATTGCTGGTGCAATAAACCTGGCACTTGGGTTCTTTGAAATAGATCAGCCTTGTCCAGCCTCAAGGTTTCCAGAAGTTTTGAACCTCAGCTTCCACAATCCCTGGCCCATTGCCCATGAGGCAAATGGAAGTTGTTGTCAACAACTTCTGGAGGGCAACTAGTTGAAGAAGCCTGAAATGGACCATGATGTTGGGTGGGGAGTGGATAATGAAGTTTGCGTGGACAGCAGCTATTGGCCATCAACCAAGTGGACACAGGGAAGTTTGGGCTAGGTGAGAAGGGGCTGACCAAAATGCAAGGCATTTTAGTAAGGAAACCATAGTGAAGAAGGAGGTGTCAGCTCTTCCTAGCAGCCTATTTGTGCCTTGTGAATTGGAGATGATATGGAATGTGTTGTCATGGGCATCCCTGCTATATGGCTGCATGGTGAATGGTTCACTTTCCCTATGTGGTTAGTGGCTCTGGGAGTGACTGCCTGTGGCTGCTATGTCTCTTTTTCTACGCTATTAGTGTGTTTCTGCTGTTGAGAGGGCATAGGAAATCAACTCACCTTCTAAGCCAGGCCATGGGATTGCCCTGCCTAAAATACCACCCAGAATCACAGTGAATCCAAAAAGGAATTTGTGAGTCTTAAAACCTGTCTCTCCCCCAAAAGGTGTGATGACAGATATACAGGTGAAATGGGATAAAGACAGAA
Organism: Podarcis vaucheri; assembly: GCF_965113315.1. NCBI lineage: Eukaryota > Metazoa > Chordata > Lepidosauria > Squamata > Lacertidae > Podarcis > Podarcis vaucheri. Next base: position 91,383,209 of record NC_138759.1, read on the forward strand.
GGAAGAGAAAGAGTAGGCCATTTAAACTTCTACCTATTCATTTATTTATTACATTTATATAATGCCTTTCCTCCAAAGAGCTTAAGGTGTCATACATTGTTCTCTCCCCCTCCCCATTTTATCCTTACAACAGCAGATTGAGGTAGTTTAGACCTTCTGGCTCAAGGTCACCCAGTGAGTTTTGTAGCTGAGCTTAGGACTGGAACCCTGGTGTCCCAAGTCTCTAACCAGTCCATCACTAACCACAAGACCACACTGACTCTACTTTTGAAAGTTCAGTTACAACAGCCCTATTAAAAATAAAATAAAATATGATCATAACATTTATATGCAAGTGTTCTAACACTCCTGCAAATTGTGCTACAATGAAACCATTAATATGATGTAAAATACAGAATTAATAATGCTAATTGTGATTATAGTGAAATGCCAGGACTAATTGGAAAAGGTGTTTGATCAAAAATGTAACTATCAGGTTTTTCTTTCCTAATTTTGGGTTTGTGTGTGAGAGTGTGTGCATGTGTTCATTCCCTGTAATGAATTTAAATGTGTAAAGAATGGAGGAGAACAGTGAGGAAAAATTATGCTTGCTTTTGTTTTGCTGGAATAGAAGTAGAATTAATTGCACATTTATTTAAACAATCAGTCATTTTCTCTCCGGCTCCCCCTCTCACCATGCCAGGCTCTGATCTGGATTAATCTTTGTATAATAACTATGCCCTTGCAAGAGTTACATAAATAAGCAACAATAGCAGAGACAATTAGTCACTGTAGTTGCAATGTTAATCTCCTACATAATGCTTTAGTAAATGCCCTATTTTGGGGAGACTAGAGAGGGAATCTGGCATCTGCGGTGTCAGTACTGGGTTTACTTCAAAGCAATGTCCAAAAACTTTACTTCAGCCACCAGTTTTGGTCATTTGCCATGTTACCATTGGAGGGTGACCTCAGGCCCAGGAGGAATGTGTCCCTCCAGGACACTCTATTTAGCCTTCCTAATCCATGCTCCAGCCTCAGCCAGCCACCCTTTCCCCACATCACAGCCCCTCAACCCTACTACATACCCTCCTTGAATGTTTTTGCCTGGTTGAAATGTGTCCTTCAACTCTAATACATAATGCCTCCTGGTTGCCTCCTGGTTACAATCAAAACTAGCCCACTGTACTGAGGTAAAAGTTATGTTCATCGTTCTGCCCACTTTTGTCCCTGGCCTATCTATCACAGATACATAGGCCTCATAAGGCTGTCTGGAAAGGAATTCAGCCCTTGGACTGAAAAGAGTTACACGCTCCTGTGTTACCACGATGATGCACATGGTGCTTTTCTGTGCTTTCACTTCATGCCACTATGTATTTGAATGGTGCGGCCACAGCAGTGGCATCAACCATTTGAGACATTCCCATCTGGTTGCTGCCTCCTTCAGCAGTTGTTGTGGTTCACTTTAAGGTGGCGTTGTTCACTGCTTGGTGCCACTTTATTTTTATCTGCAGCACAGGTCTTGGAACAGCACCGGAGACATGAACTTGGTTGAAATTTTAATTACCCATAATGCTTGTGACATAGTGTCTCTCCAGAGTCTTGTGGGAAATTAAAATGGCGGCCCTCAGCCACCTGATGCTCTTGCTGCTGGAAGCAACTGCTGCTAGTTAAGCCTGCCAGGGCCCACCAAACTGAGTGTGCTTTGCTTAGGGTCCCCCTGAAACCTTGAACTGGCCCTGCCTATCCCAGACAGGCCACAATGGTGGAGAGAAAGGATTTATGAATGTGATTGACTATGCCCACATGACAGCAACCTTTCCAACAACAGTCTGGAAAGAATCCATGGGAAAACAGCAACCCCTGTTTCAATGCAGTAATGAATGGGCATAATTTAAGGGGCAACAAATTTATACTCACTGCCGATTGCTCTGCCTTATTGCATTAATTTATTAGCACTTAGGTGGCAGCAAGGGATGGGGCAGAGCTCTATATGCTCATGCATCATAGAGCAATTCAGTCTCTAAGCTGCTTCATTGCCATGCGCTGCTGCTTCAATTGTTATGTTTCATGTGAAATGCCTTTTTGTTATATAACTAGCTTTACCATGATGCAGGAATGGGGAATGGGGGCTCAATGTGGCCCTCTAGGCCTCCTTGTATGGCCCCAGGACCCACCCCAGGCCATGCCCACTCTTCACATTCCCTCTTCCCAGGGCTTGCCCCTCACCATACCCTTCCTCAGTACATTTGCCTGGTTGAAATGTGCCCTTGAATTGTGAATGCTTCTTGCTTGCTCAGAGGTTTTGTGGGGGAGGCAGGCAGAAGGATTTGTGGGTAGAAACTTCTGATTTTCCCATGGCTGGAATGTAGCTTAGTGTACAAAAAGTGAGAGTCACGTCCGTTACTATGCTTGATTTCTGCCTCTCACTCTGCCCACCACTGCCACGTGTCCCTCAGAAGGTTGAACATGAGGGAATGGAAAAGGTGTCCCATTCCTGCTATAAACGAGGCACCAGAGCTGAGTGCAGGGTGGGGACCAAAGGTGGACAAACTACCCCAGAAGGAGCACAATGAGTCCCCTACCAGAAGTACTACCCACCTAATACCTCCTTTGCCCTCTTTAAAAACAAAGGAACACAAATGAGTTTCAGTTGAGAAAAGCGTGGGTGATGAGTTTTGTAGTAGGTGGACAGCTGTAGCTATATATCTTTTGGTGGGTGTAGTGGGGGGAAATGGTGGTTCCAAGTGTTATGTGGGAAACTCATGACTTTATTTAATGTGCTTGGCTTAGCTTGAACCTCTTGGCTTTACATGCTTTTCAGTTTGAAGGGAAAACAGGACCAGTGTGAAATAAGCTGAATTTCACTCCAGCACTGCTTTCAAAACCTACTGGGTTCAGTGTGGATTACGGCACAGACGTAACCAGGCTTGCCAGTTAGTTATTGTGGAACATGGGGGAAAACAACAACTGTAAAGGTTGACATGAAATCCAAGGGAATCTGGGACTTCCTTGTTTTATAACAACAACAACAAATTTTATTTATACCCCGCCCTCCCTGGCCAGGACCGGGCTCAGGGTGGCTAATATCAAAGTATGATACATTAAAAACATAAATCAAATAATCAATTAAAATACAGCTTAAAATCAAATTTGGAGCAGAATAAAATCAGATGGCAACCCACGGATTATAACTATAGGGGATATAGCACTGAATATCTATGTGAATCACACTTGGGCGTCCATGTAATTTGGTAGAACTGATGTTGGTCAGGACCTTATAGGCATAGCCTCACATCCCATTCAGCCTGCATGCTTCATGACTCCAAAGGAAACATTCTGAAAGGCATTTTTGGATATTACTATCTCATCAGAAGCACATTTTTAAGTTGAACAATCAAATAACCCTTGTGCCACTAATTAAAATTTAGTGGTGAATCCTTTTAATCATTGGTTGCATTGAAAATTCTTACTTTACTTTTCCACATTTATTCTGGCAATAAAGTGCTGAAGAGCTCATCAGCTTTGGAAGGAAGACAGCAATTTTTCTCGTCTATATAATCATTAAACTGATAAATAGGCAAGGCACCGAATAGTTATCTGTATTAACACTGCAGCCTCTGTCACTATTAAAAACCCTTAGCAGGAGACTGAGCTGAAAAACACAAATGGGTAAAAGAAAACAAAAGGAAGTGTCAGCAGCCAGTTTCTTAAGTCCTGCTTTCCCTCCTCTCTTTTTGCTCACTTAGCTGTCACCTTAAATAGCTTCCCTTCAAATGGTTCTCTCCATCTTTTGTGTGTGTGTGTGATAATTGAGTGTGCTCGCTTCTGCAGACAATTAACAGCCTTGTTTGTTTTCCTTTGTTGGGTTGTCATTGTAGTTTGAGGCTGCTTTGAATGCAAAACACAGGTGTTCCTTTATCTACAATGATCATAAGACTTTCAGGCTGTCTACCACAAGGAGATTTGAAGACCATGGAGGCACACAACAGGAGACCATTGAAAAAGCTACTGGTGAGTTAAAAAATGGCCTATGAGAACACCAGAGATAGGTTAGCCAGACTGGCTCTGTCATTGACAGCCTGCTCATCTCTGTCCCATCTAGGTAAACAGCATCAACCCCCAAAAATGAAGGGCCTCCTGGCAGCACTGTCCCACAGCTCCTAGTCATCCTCAGTTATATGAATCTCAGGTAGTTTTACTAGGCTGTGAAAGACCTCAGCCTAGACCAGGGATGCCTAATCCATGTCCTTCCATTTATCACTGGATACCAATTCCCATCAGCCCTAGCCAGCACAGACAACTTTCAGGGATGATTGAAGTTGTAGTTCAAGTCCCCTACTCCTGGCCTAGAGTAGCAACCTTTCTCAACCTTTCCAGTAACCTTTATCAAGCTGGGGAAATCCACAATTATTTAGAATCCAGCTTCTTCCAATCCAAACCACTGTGACCCTTGGTCAAGGGCAATGTGAATTGTGGTACAAAATGCCTGGAGGGCACCAGATTAGGGAAGACTCCCCTAAAGAGCTGCTGTCAATCAGAGTAGATAATACTGGGCTAAATCTAATTCAAAGACAGGTTGATTTCCATCTCTCTCCTGCCCACCAAAAAATTCCCCACCACCCTCTAAGCTTTCTCCGCATTTGTGCTCAAATTTTCTTGTGAGAGGAGAAGTTTGCCTTCCTGGCAATACTGCTTCTAAGTGACATGAGGTCAACAGCAATGTAGTCCTCACTTAGTTGACAAATGGCATATTGATTCATGCAATCTGCCAAAGTAGTAAATAACATCTGTGATTTGTCATTTCTGTCTAATATACTGTTGTCCATTGGACTTTCATTTCATTTGAGCAGTAATAACTCATAGCAACAAAAATATGGGCAATGTATTTCATAATTAGTTTTCTGTGAAGTATTAAAAGCAATTTTGGTTTTTTGTTGTTGCTGAGTAAACTTTGCTTATGATCTCTTGACATTGGCTTGGTGGTTGTGCTAAGGAAAGACTTTCTACTGGAAAGCCTGGGCAAACTTTCTCGGTTTATTATTTATCAAGTAGAAAGTGTAAAAATTTCCCCTACCTTTTAACTGGATTTTAAAAATACATTGTCACTATTGTTATTTTACCGTCTTTGGCTCTACTGTTATGGATGATACTATTATGTAGCACAGTGCTGTGATGTCATGGTCACTGTAAGTGTGATAGGATCCAATTGGGTTCAAATAAGCCAAATTGTCTTCCAAGTGTGTATGTGTGTAAGCTTTCTCCAGAAAACACCTTCTACTAGTAATTAGAATGAACCTACATTTGCATTTCCTGGGTGTCTGATACTGCTTTTTTCATGAGGGACACCTCAGTCATCTGGCTGAGAGTTCTGATTGGCCAGATACTCTTCATGTTCTACCTTCCACTCTGAGACAGGACACTTGCATTGATGTTATCTGCTAATAACTCAGAATATGAATTAACTAGCAATCCGTTTCCTCTTACACTGGAAGCCTGTACACAGCCAAGAGTGTGCCACTACAGGTCACTGAGAACCACTTCTCTTTATGCTCCCTTCCTCTGAAAATGTAATTATTAGCATTTTGTTTCTCCCTCCTAGCTCTACCTTTCTGATTTCCCTAATCTCAGTGTCTTTCAGTTTTTTGTGCTTCCAAACTCAGTCTCCACACACCACCTGCACCCCCCACCATGCATTCAGGCTTTCATTTCAACTCTGCCAATTATTTAGCACACACTCCATATAAGGCAACCTATCCACCCTCTGCGTTTCTGTGTCTTGTGAATAGGAACTGATTATATTGATATGGACAGGCTGTGTACTTTCTGGCAACTGTTCATCTTACTATTTTAAATTTCTGATTTGGTGCATCACAATGCAAAAGTATTCTACTCATTTCCCACCGCTTTGTGTAAATAAACATTTTACCTCCGTTTGTCAACTCTTTCTAATTTCCCTCAGTAAGCAAGAAGGTATTGGCATTTCTAAATTGGTACTAATGTAGTGGCATAACTACTGTGGCAGGCCGCTGCCTCCAAATTTAAAGATTCCCAAAGTTGTATTTGCATGAACACATATGTAAGCCATGGTGGCTGGTGCCCACTAGACCTGGTGGGACTACTAAAAACTCACGGGGGTGTGGTCAAGTTCAAGTTTTCTCCCCATCCCCATCTCCTTTGTAAAGATATCATGGACATTTAAGCATTCCGTTTTACAAATACTTAGCATCTGTTAGGGGAGGCGTAGTACCTCTGATGGGTGATAAGCTGTGTGCTTTGTGGGGTAGACTGTCCATCTTTGTTCCCCACTCTGCGCTCAGCTCTCACCCGTGGCTTCTAGAAGTTGTCAGCATGTAACAGAGGCCACACCCTGGGAAATGGCTTCAACTGGCTGATTAAACCAGGTGAGGGTAGCCAATGGGTCTCAAACCCTTGCTGAGTTAGGGACTTCTTTTGCACATGAAGACAGGCTCTGGTTGATTGAGCAGATGAAACCAATATTGGGTCCAATGGTCAAGAAGACGGTTTCTGCACATGCTGTAGAGGGAAGTGCAGGGCAGATGGGGCTCATCAACCTGGGAAGGTAGCTCATCTAGAAGAATGTAAAGTCTGATCCTAAACCTCTGCTGCCTTGTGGGATACCTTCAGGAGTAGAAAAGGCTAAGAAGTAAACCCTACAGATATCCTGAGTGGAGTCTCTAAGATGGTTGGGTGGTACATTGTACACTGTTTTCCAGCAGCTCTTGAAGCCAAGCTGGTGCCAGATGTATTGCTCTGCTTTCCTTTGTACCACGTCAGTGAGACCAAAAGGGGGGGTATTTTCTTGGCAGCCCAGGACCTCCACACAAACTGCCAAGGCTTGCATCCCAGGAAGGTCAGTCTGGTGCTGTGGTTTGTCTTCACCCCAGGAGGCACACTTCATTGTCAATACATTGTCTATGCAGACAGACGGCAACAACAACTACGGTAAATTGAAAAATGTCTTACTTAGGTTCAGAAGGGGTCTCTGCTGTCACAATCCTTCCAACTCTACAATTCTAAGATGCAATGATTCCAACTGTTTCTCTGCTGGGAGAAAGGTTCTGTGGTCCTTATGTGTCTGTTCCAACTTAGCAAAGAAACAGTGGATACTAAACACTACAGTTTTACTAAGACTTAGTACCTAAGTGCTTTATCTTGGTTCTGAAGGGATCCCTGCTGTCACAGTTTCTAATGTGGATTCATGCCACAATAATTGTACATTACTAAGAGGTAAGCCCCGTTAAATTCCACACAGGTTGGTCTCTGATAAATATGTTCAAGATTGAAGCATGAATTGATTAATCTTAAAAGTACAGTGGTACCTCAGGTTATATACACCTCGGGTTGCAGACACTTCAGGTTACAGACTCCACTAACCCGGAAGTATTACCTGGTTTAAGAACTTTACCTCAGGATGAGAACAGAAATCGCGGGGCGGCGGTGGGAGGCCCCATTAGCTAAAGTGGTACCTCAGGTTAAGAACAGTTTCTGGTTAAGAACGGACCTCCAGAATGAATTAAGTTCTTAACCAGAGGTACTACTGTACCATGCAGGATAAGGGACCCCAAAATTTCCAGACTTCTGGGAAAACATTATCCCACCCCACCATATTTAGTTCTACATCGCCATGAAGGAACTGGTGTCTGAATGGTGCAGCAAGTGTTTTTAAAATGTTGACCATAGTAAGGAGATGAGCACCTAAAACACATATACTTCACACCCAATGTCCAGCAAAGTCTAACAATTTTTCTCTGTCCCCCTCAAATCTGATGGGCCCTAGGTTGTATTTTATCTTCCCCATACACTGGAATCACCTCTCTGGAGTAAGTAAGACTTATTTCTACTATGCAAATATGCTAGTGTGATAATTTGGATATATTAGAATCCCTGGCAGCCAGCAGCAGATGAATATTCAATTACTATAATGTTTGTAAGCATAAATGCTACAGACAAAATAATAATCCCGTGCTGTAAGAACCTATGAGAGCTATTGAAATTCCAATTTGTTCTCTAGTAACCAAGAAGCTTCTAACATGTTCAGACTCGGTGGAATTTTCCTACCATATAAGAGTGGCACATTTCCCCTTCTCTTTAAGCTAAATAACAATGCAATCATTCTAGTAGTAGTACTAGAATGACTCCCTGGGAAAGATGGAGGGCACAAGGAGAAGGGGACGACAGAGGACAAGATGGTTGGGCAGTTTCTCGAAGCTACCAGCATGAGTTAGACCAAACTGTGGGAGGCAGTGGAAGACAGGAGTGCATGGCGTGCTCTGGTCCATGGGGTCACAAAGAGTCGGACACGACTAAACGACTAAACAACAACACCACAATACCTATAATACCCAAAGCTAAAGTAAGTACAGGCTCACTAAGGTCAATGGGCAGCCTTGTTCAGCAAACACATCCTTTTTTTATTGATGGAACTGCTCCTTCTACTTAAATAGGGATAGGAGAATGTTGCATGCACACGTTAGATCTCTTATATCTAAAAAGAAGCTCATAGGTAAGCATGGTGAAATGTGAGGCTGAATAGACAGGCAAAGCCTTATATTTGGTATAACATGGGAACTGAAATAGAACTGAAGAACTGAAGCACAAGAAAGGTCCACAGTAGTTTGCTAGGTCTGTTGTGCAGTCACTTAGACAATACAGTATTATTGTCCATCTACTGCAGTCTCTGGCATTCATTAAAAAGTAAGTCACATACTGTGCACAGAAGATCCTAGGTTCAGTCCTCAGAATCCTCAGGTAAATCCTGGAAAGTCCCTGGCAGTCAGTGAGCTAGATAGACTCATTGTCTTACTTGATTTAAGGTAGCCTCCTATGTTTCTGCAGCAAGATGATGAATCAAGGCACCTAGTTAGAGAAGTTCCAAGAAGTGCTAAATTAATCTAGAAGTTGCAGAAGCATGCATGCAGGTAAGAAACATTCATTCCACCAGAACTAGCACAAGAAGTCATTCATGTCTCAGTGGATAATGTCCATAGGCTGCTGAGTTGTTTCCACAAATGGATGGTCCTGCGCTTTCAGAGAGAACAGAAGAGTTGTTTTTCCCATTGGCATGGCATGATCTGGTTTTCCATGTATAGCAGAGCCTCAGGTTATGCAGACATTGCTCAATCTGTCCTTTTTTCTCTAAGCAGCAGGATGTCATGTGGATCTGTACATATGGATTCTCTCTCTCTCTCTCTCTCTCTCTCTCTCCCTCTCACACCATTCTCAGTGTTCATGGTTACAAATTGCTGCTGGATCATTTTCACACTAGGATGCCTTCCAGGTGTTTTGCACTGTATCACCTATCATTCCTCTCTATTGGCCATGCTGGCTGGGGTTGAGGAGAGTTTTAGCTCCAAAATTATGGAGGGCACCATGTTGAGGAATAGTGCACTAGGAGAGAACAACTGCATTGTCAGTCTTGTGCCTGGGAATGCATAACTTGTGCCCACTCATTTGATATTGCTGGTTAGATTCATTGGTCGTGGATGTCACAGCGCAAAGTCTCTGTTACTGATTTATTTTACATTGATTTGCAAAAGTGTGCTAGCATTAGACTTGCCAAAGTAACTTAAAGTCTTCCCTCCCCTAGAAATGGTCCTCAAATGCAAATTTCAGTGCCTTTTATACATAAATATTTTAGAGTGGAAATAGTTTACAAAGTCCCAAGTCTTTGATCTTATTTGTATGGACTGGTTTTTGCATGCATATGCCAGCATGGTGTCAAAAATGTTCTTATCAAGTGAAGCTGAAAGATTAATTTTTGTAAAATGAGGGAGCTTTTACAATTCCACTGTTAACATTTCCCTGCAGAAAGATTTGCCTTCATGTTAAGAGACATGAATATTTAAATTATATTCAAATGTTTGAGCTTCCCGTCTCCAAAAACACCTTCTTTTTTTGCCTCTGTCCTCAAGCATTTCTTATACAAGAGTACCTTAAGGCAAGGATGGGGAATCTGTATCCCTCCAGATGTTGTTGGCCAATGGTCAGGGATGATGGGATGCTGCACACAGACACAGGAAGCAAACTAGAAAAAAGAGCAGGACAGGAGATAGTCAAGAAATGAGGGGAAGGTAGCTCAGGATGACAAGAGATCAGGGACTTGTGGTTGGAGGAACCTTTAGCACCAAACATTTGGGATGAAATCGGTGCTTGAATTATGAGGGGGAGACCATAGGGGGAAAACCCATTAGCTCTTGCTGCTTTAGAAAGCTACAGGCAAGGCTTGATTTAGCTATAATTGTGGGGAAGAATCAGAGAGTGTGGTGTATGGATCATACGGATTTCATTCAGGGAACTCTATTCCCTTTCCCCCATAATTACCTGCTGCAAGGCCCTTTTCCATCTGACCTAGAGGGCAGAGCCCAGATTCACCCTCAACAGCTAAAAGAGGCTCCTGGGAGGCCGCTGAGACACTGCTTGGGTTGGGACAACTAGCTAAAATGTTTTAAACTGTTCTAATTTTAGTTCCTCAGTTTTGTTTTGTGTCGGGTTGGTGTTGGTTAAATGTTTAGTTGGGGTTGGTGGGTATTTTAAATTGGGTATAACAGTACTATTGTTGTTATTGTTACTGATTTCTATGATTTATTGGTTTGTTTCTTGCTTGTATAGGATATTTTGGTTTTTTAAAAATGTTTGATGTTTTGTTGTGTTTTTATACACATTGTAAGGCTCTCAGAGTGGCTGGGGAAACCCAGCCAGATGGGTGGGATATACTTTATTTATTTATTTATTTATTTATTTATTTATTTCAAACTCCCTAAGCTATTTTTTATGTAGAAAGCTACAGGGATTCTGCTCCAAGTGTGAAGAGTCAGAGGATGGTGCATCAGATTCTTATCAAGCCTCTCTCCCTCCCTGGACTTCCAGTATTCTGAGCACTGGCTGAAACTTGATCCCTCCCCACCCCCTGAAATCAGCTGCTGAAATGGGTTGCCACATGTTTCTCACTTGAAAGGAAACCGTATTTATTTAAGAAAGGAATGACATTTCTGCATTTGCTAGTGCTGGTAGAAAATGTGTCAGTAGATGGCAGCTCAAGAGTACATAGTTTTTTTTGTTTGTAGACTTTCTAGAGGCTATGTAAATCAATGCTGCTTTTATGTACTGGGAAGGAGGTCGCTTCAGTGCAGGGAGAGACAAATCTGACAATTTCATTTTCATTTCATTTTTGTACATTTTTGTACATTATTTCCACAAATAGAGTAGTACCTCGGGTTAAGTACTTAATTCGTTCCAGAGGTTCGTTCTTAACCTGAAACTGTTCTTAACCTGAAGCACCACTTTAGCTAATGGGGCCTCCTGCTGTCACCGCACCGCCGGAGCCTGATTTCTGTTCTCATCCTGAAGCAAAGTTCTTAACCTGAGGTAATATTTCTGGGTTAGCGGAGTCTGTAACCTGAAGCATATGTAACCTGAAGTGTATGTAACCCGAGGTACCACTGTGAAATTTTATGGACATTTATGCCCTGAATATGTGCAGTTTTGTACATGTTTTTTGGTTGAAGACTCATATCACAACAACCAGAGAGGTGCAAATTTTGATAAAAATTGAAAAATTGTGTTTCAGTTGGGTATTGTTCTGGCACAATCTACATTAAATGTGGCTAGCATTTAAATGCAAACCAAGCTGAATCCCCCCCCCCCCGCAATAGCATAACCCTTCACAAAGCTCTTAATACCATCCCAGTGCCAATCATTACACAGTTAGTTGTGTAGATAAAATGTGTCTCTGCTCCTCTCCCCAAAATTCTATATATTTTTTACACTTGAATTTGGAGAACACTGGTTAGGTAAAGAGACTGCAAGTGGTAGGCCACATAGAATCAAAGTTGGGAGGGGCTGGGGCATGTGGGGTGGGAGAAAGGGGGGAGTCCCATTGTGATAGTGAAAATTCTTGTGCTGATGGGACTTATTTTTATAATACTGCCCAAAATAAATTGTCCATTGATGGTTTTTAACACAACCGCTCCAAATAACGAATACGTTAGTGGCTCCAATGCAGCGGTCACCAAATGGGTGCTATGGTGCCCACAAAGGTTTTCATTAGGCAAGTGCACCAGGCTTTGAGATTTCATTCTTTCCTTCAAGAAAATGAAATCTCTAACCTTTCTAAAAAGAAAATTATGGGGCAAAAGGTGCAGATAATCTCTACATGATTCCTGTGAAATAAGATTCGAGTGTGGAGTGGCCATCTTGCAATTTTTTTCTGGTACTGAGGAATGTTCCCTGTTGCTGTTAGACAACAACAGCATCTCTCTCTCTCTCTCTCTCTCTCTCTCTCTCTCTCTCTCTCTCTCTCTGTGTGTGTGTGTGTGTGTGTGAAATCAATATTGTGTGATCTCTGCATTCAGAACCAGCAGGATATAGCTGACTTCCCATGGTGAGCATAGGGCTGCCAGAGGTGGCTGTCTTTCTAATTATATGTTACGCCACACTCCACATTGCAGCCATTTTGTGTTATGCCATTCTGCCCCCCCCCACGGCAGATATTTTGTGACCAGTGCCCTCAGCAGTCTGTCAAAATTCAAAATGTGCCCACTCGTCCAAAAAGGTTGGTGACTGCATTTATGACCACAAGCTGAAATTTGTAATGTTGCTGTCTCTGTTAAAGCAAAATGTGTAATACTAAGAAACCAAGTCGAGCATGTTTTTTAAAAAGTAGACATGGCACCAGAAGTTCTTTTCTCTCTCTTCTTAACAATCCTAGAAACCACATTTACAGTTACAGGTTTCTCTTTCCAAGATCAAGAGATAATTCCCTAAGGCAGTAGAGACAAAAGAGATCTATTCCAACATGAAACAAAAAGAACTCTTTTTATCCCAATTCCTGTTTCATGAAACAGCAGCAAAGCCCTTAACCCTCCTTGTGAGAAGAATACAAAGTTCTGCATTACTTGAGATGTGAATGAGAAATAACAAAAGGTGGGGAATGGGGAGGGGTGAGACTTTCTGACAGTGATCATAGTTCAGCTTCCAGGTTCTTTGACAAGATAAAGAAGAGGAATTCTGTAGAAGGTTTTGACATCCAGATGGATGCTCCCTTTTCTTTTACACGTTTCAACATCTCCTTGGAGGCATTTTCTCCCTGTCCCCATTAAGACTGATAAATCAGAAATGAGCTCCCCCCCCCTTTGTATATGACACCAGCCAAATTACAGCTTGTTCCTAACCATAATTTACTCACAATTTACTCAAGTTAATTGAATGGGGCTTACTCCCAGGTAATGGGGGTTTGGAATGTAACCTTAGATGCAGTTCTCCAAATCGAATGCCACATTTTTGTAGCTGTGGGGGGATCAAGTTTGGTAAGAATGCATGGGAAATATGATATGCATATTGATATTGAAAAAAATGTGTGTGAGTCTCATTTGTAATGAACTGGAACCCCACATTATCTGATGCAGAGGTGATACATTCCCACAGGGATACCCCTGACCTTGTTCATACTATCATTCCCCTGAAATAATCACGTATTGTTGCTTTACTTATCTATATTGGCATTCTGCCGTCTTTTGAAGATGCAGCTGTTTATACAGGCATACCTTTGGTCATTAGTCCCGAGTCTCCTGGTTTAATTGCTATAATTGTTTCATGTTAATGGGTTTGTTTTATTGTATAGTTTAATTACAGCTGTTCATATCTTAAATTAATCTTTGTGCAACTTTGTAAACTGCTTTAAAGCCAATTTTGTCATTAAGCGATATATAAATTAATTACTTTTATACTTAATTTTAATAATAATTGGTTTTTGCATTTAAAGTTTAGACTAAGGCCAAGTCTCAACTGCATAAATACTTCTAAAATCTGGTATTCACAACCAAATGTTTCATCTCCAGTGAAACAAATCTGTGTTTCTTCAGATGCCAAAATGCTGACTCACACAACCAACAAATTTTCTCAATAGCAAAATCAGCATTTCCCTCTATTTTCAGTGGATTTTGACATGTCATGAAGTCTGAATATGTGTTCAGAGTCTAGTTGGCCAATGCTCTACATAAACCATGCTCCAGGTTTGAAAATCCTTAGGATGTGGTAAATCAAGAGTTTGGATATGTGGTATTCCCAGGAGCCATTCAGGGGCCCCAAGTGGGGAATGATTTCATTCCAAAATTGTCAAATGTTTCTCTTTGCATTTTATTTGTACTCCAGTTTATACAGCTTTTGTGATACAAAGTTGAAATAGATTATGGTCTCTGCAGGGAAAAATATGGGAATATTTTTACCTGAAATTGAAACAATTATAGTAAAAGTTTTAGCACTCACTGGGGTATCAGAGTCCCAGAGCATATAGAAATTATTACAAGGTACTTCAAAAGCATTTCTCCCCTACATCTATTTTTGCTTAATTGCTTCCTATATACTGTTGCTCTGTGGGAAAGCCTGTAAATGATTCCCGAATAGGAAGATGTTATTTATCCTTTAGGCATTAAGGGCCCTAATTACTCTCCAATGATCCTAATTCACAAAGCATTTTATTTACAGTGCTTCTTCTGGAATGATTAAACATTTATTGCTTAAATGTTTGCTAAATGTAAGGGCAGCAAAGTTCTGATGAGAGCTCCCTGTAGAAGAATAAGTTAAGAGTAAAAAAAAAATAGCTTACTGTTAATATTGGGGAGTTGCGTCCCAGTAGGAATCAGGACTATAAATCAGAAGAACAAATTTACTGTGTTTTGAAATATTCTAATTACCCAATGATAATGTACTTCATTAACAGAGCAATCTAACCCACTCTCACTCATTGGGACTTGTGAGTGGCAGAGACACCACCGCAACTGGAGTTTGGCTGCTCAAGGCAAAATGGAGAGCAGGCAAATTGGGCTGGATGCCAAACACTGCTGCCTGGAAGACACCACATTACTACCATGCCCTCTCCCTGCTCTCAGAACATCCCATTTCAGGGCTGTCCTCCAGGCTCCACTAGCAAGTCACCCACATGCATGTTTGGCAGATGGAAGGCAGAGGCAGGCACAGAGTGGGATTTCCACTCAATCCTAAACTCCCCCAGCTTGGTTTTATGGGTGCTCTGGATTGCAACCCAAGACTAACATTGGATCTATCTGCCTGCAAAATGAAGACTTCCCCAGAATTTGTACTAACAAATGCAGACTAGTACTTAACATTTGCTTCAGTTTATCTAGAGCTCTATTTCGTGATTTTGCCACCCCATGTTTGGCTTTCCTATCATAAATCCTTCAGTTCTATTCTGCACTAGCCTCCTGTCTCACGAGGGAGCCGTTATCTTAGCAGTATTAGTTTGTATTACATAGCAAAAGGTGCAAAGTTCTGAATGGTAAATTCAGCTTGACCGTGGTGGTGGTTTTTTAAAGGGTATTTATATTATGGGAATCTTAATTTGCACAATGGCAGAATAAAGTGGGACCCAAAACAGCCTTATTTATCAATATGCTTCAAGATGCATCTAAGTAGGAATGTTATTGCTTCAGTGCTGGGATTGGGCATGGAGGGTCAGTCCAAGACATTTTACTTCCTGAGGCAAAGGAGAACATGGTGCTTCCTCTCCGTTCCATATACACAAGTCAACTGAACTGACAGCTGAATCTTACTTCAACACTGGTGATAAGATGGCAACCTCTACTGCACGTGAGGCGCTTGTGCAAATCAGGAGGCTCAGGACAGGCCATGTGGCAACACAGGAGAATGGCTAAGGGGCTCATGAGGAACAGCTGGCAGATGCTGCTGCTACTAGCATCTACCTCCCAAGGCAGTTGCCTCCCTCTGCCTAATGGTAGGGCTGACCATGACTCTATTAAAAAAACCTATTAACTATTACTAGAAACTCTATGCTCAGATGCCATGTTTTGAGTAGCAGGTGCTGGGGGAAATGACAACAGTGGAGGGCCATTGCTTCTGTGCTCTTTGTGTGTGTGTTCTGTGTAGCTTCCTGGTTAGCCATTGCTGGAAATAACATTCTAGACTAAATCACAGATGGGCAAACCGTGGCCCTTGAGATGTTCTTGGACTTAGCTCCCATCAGTCTCAGCATGGCCAATAAGTAAGGACGATAGAAGGACAACCTCGTGATGGGCCACAGGTTTGTACCCTTAGACTGGATGGACCATCTAGCAAGGTTCTTTTTATTCTCTTATTAGGTAGGATAGAGAGAGAAAGAGATACAGATTCATACCAGTGTCAAACTACTATTGGCATCACATAGCAGCATGGTGAGTTGTTGCAACAGGGAAATGTCATATCTGTAGTTAGCCCTAATGCAAAACAACAAAACACAACTAAAACAAAAATAAAACCTAGAAATCTCTGTTCAGGGATTGCTTCTGATCAATTATAGCCATGCATATTTGCAGCATTTCTCCTGAACTCAATGACATGTCCCCTTACTTTTTCCACTGAAGGAATGGAAATGAGAATGTATGCATTTAATTGCCTCAAACACTGTTTATTATGCAATAACTTGACAAATCCTAGTTCCTGTTAAGCACCTTCAGCACAACCTGCAATTGCAGATTCTTTAATTAATCCTTAAATGATAATTATTTCCTTGGCAAAGCACCAAACCAGAATCAAAGCAACTCAGAGTGTTTTGCATTAAAGTTCTCCCCTACAGATGCACTCCTGTTCTCTTATCTGTAGCTGTTCAGGAGGGCTGAAAGCTGCACTTCTGATGCAAAAAGTCATAGTTCTGGAAGCAGTTTGCAAATGGAGAGAGGAGGGGGGGAATCAAGAGGATTACTTCAGTGTTAAATATGTTCTCAGGGGAAAGTAAAGGTGCATCCAGTATCCTTTAAGAGAATGGGTATGTACTAGCAGCATCCAGGAACAAGCCAAACTAGTCGGATTCAGTATAAGGCAGCTTCCTATGTTCATTCAGATCAGAATTCAGGCTATGTTTCCCTGCTGGACCATTGGCCAGTTTATAGTGTTCCAGCTGCTGGTTACTGAAATCCTTGCCAAAAAATAATAATGTTGGACTTTGCTCTGATCCAGCAAGGCATTTCTTAGGCAACAAATTGCAAACTCACAATAAGGCATCACATAGCATAGCTGTCAACTTTTCCCTTTTTTAAAGGGAAATTCCCTCGTTCCGAATAGGATTTCTCACAGGAAAAGGGAAAAGTTGACAGCTATGACATAGCATAACACAGAGGCATAAAACAGAACGCACGTAAATAAAATGCACATATAGAAAACGTTAGAGAAAACACTTAAAAGCCTTGAGCAGGATAAGTCCTGCTGCTGAAAGGAAAATGAATTGGGCACGAGGCAAACTTCTCTGGAGGAATTACAATGACAGGGTGCCACAATGTAGAAGGCTCCGTCACCAGTCATTACCCACTTTACATCAGAGGCTGGTGGGATATAAAAGCACCCAAGGCTGTTCTGAATACCTGGGCACAGTCGTGTGGGAACAGTTCTTAGAACATATGTCCACGCAAGACTGGATTTCACTCATCGCTAATTAAAAAGTGCTCAAGGTTGCTTAAGCTCTCTTGCTCTGGCAGACAACTTCGCAGTCACCCTCCTTTCATTTACCATTTGCTGTACAAATGTCTCACAGTTAACAAATAGCACTTACAGAATATAAATGGAACCAATATAAAGTGATAAACCAATGCCTTTCTTGTACAATGGCAGAAGACAGGGGCAATCCTTTTGATTAGCCAGTTGACTAAGAGGTTCCTGCAAGGTTTTGAAAGGTAGAGTGTTCGTGATTGTCAGCCCTTGGATGTGCTGAAGCCCTGGTCCACACATTAGGTAACCTTGGACATTCAGAATGTGCCTGCCCCACTCAGATGAATAAGCCTGGACTGTGATGTCTCATTTGCCTGCAGTGTTGGCTCCTGGAGTCCCATTGCACCAGTCTCATTTCCAGGAGTCCAGCCTCCTAGCTTTGTTCTTCTATTGTTTAATTGGTTTTTCTCTCTCCTCCCTGGTGCCTGTTTTGCCAGCTGCTGTGCCTGAAACTCCTTGTGCCTCTCATTTGAGGCACTGGTATTCATTGCTGTCTGCAGGCTAGGAATGCAATAATAAATGGATCCAGCCACCTTGCTTATCTTTGCACTGCAGAAACTCCCCCCACCGCCCATCAATGCCAGAGATAGGCCATGCAGAAGCAGAGCAGGGAAGCAGAAGCCGAAAGATCTTTCGGTCAAGGTGTGATGATTAGATTCCCACAGCCTGCAGCGCTATAGATTAACATGGAGGTGGCCCCGAGGGAAAGCAAATGCAAATCGGCATTTTGCAGCTCGGTGGGTCACAATAAATAGCAGGTGAGCCCAAATGGAATGTGTGCACTCAAATGTGCTGAAGATGCTGTCCGGTCAGTCTCCACCTTTGTGCCATCGAAGATCCCCAGGCTATGTGCATTTTCTACAGTTAAAACACATTCCAAACACATTACTCCCCCAAAGAATTCTGGGCAATGTAGTTTTGTTAAGCATTGCTGGGAACTGCAACTCTGTGAGGGGTAAATTTCAGTGCCCATAATTCTTTGAGGGAAATAATGTGTTTCAAATGGGCTGTGAAGTTAACTAGCCCTGTCAGTGGAAGTCCTGTGCAAGGACTTCCAGTGGCACAGTAGGGCTTTTCTCCCCCCTTTCCTTCCTGCCCCTCAAATTGGCATGGGGTGGGAGGTATCAGGAGAACCCCCAGCAAAACAGCAGACAAAGGGAAGAGAAGGGAATGATTCTGTATGGCAAGCTGCAATACTTGTGCAGATGGAAGGATTGGAAGAAGATTTGGATAAAATGTGACTGGCACCCCAGTTGTTTTTCTAATGACACATACCATGCCAGGGCCAACTCTGTTTTAGTTATGTGTCAGTAAGATGCAAAGATCACATGGGGCTGGGGAAGCAGAAATCTACTTATTTTATGACATTTCCCTTCCTCCCAAAGGAGCACAGGATGGCAAACAACAAGTAGGTACAGCTATAAATCCCCAGTGCTCATTTCATAGTTATGGAAAGAAATAATGACAGGTTGTACGCCAAATAAGAGCACTTTCTCTTAAAAAAAAAAATCCTTCTTTACCACCAGCAATTATCAGAAAGTCTTAGCAAGTAGATTTGTATTTTGTTAAGCACTCCCAAATTAGGAGATTTCATTTGTGCTTTGCTATTTTTCAGGAGCTATTTGGCAATAGCCAGATTGTTGCCATTCCTTACAAGGTTTAGGATTGCTGCTGGGATTTTGACAATTTTTTAAAATTAAACCCATTTGTACAGTTCTGTACCACATGTAAATAGATGGATTTAAAACAAGAAACAAAACCTAAATTTCTTTGGAATGCAGTGTAACACAATAGGGTTGTTTTTGTTTTTTTGTGGCAATGATTTTTGACAAATGTCCTAAGAAATGCTCTTCTTTTCTTTTTTATGGGAAAATTGCAGCTTCTCTGCAGACTTTAAGCAGACTGTATTGCTGTAAGTAAAGCTGCTTGCAGAGGATTTGTGACTTATATTAATCTTCCATGCAAATGGAGGCAGGGCATTGCTGCTAGGGATAAAAGCTCTCTTCTCTCCAAGCATATATTAGGAAGTTTAGGGGCCATATCCTCTTGCTGCTCAGCAGCACAAAACAAGGACATTTTTCCTCTTTCTAGGGGAATCTTTGTATGAGGGCTCAGATGCAGCAACTTGGTATGCTGCAGGTAAAGAATCTGTGGCAGGTGAGAGTGCAAAACACATGTATGTTTCAAATGGCATGTGCAGGAAGCTACCTTTATGGCTATCTTCCCATTCAAATTGATCAATTTGTCCAGTAGCTCAGAAGAAGGGCTTCTGCCTGGCATGTAGAATTTCCCAAGTTCAAGCCCCAGAATCCCCAGGGAAGTCAGGAGCACAGACAATACTAAGCTTGATGGACTAATGCTCTGACTCAGTACAGTGGTACCTCGGGTTACATACGCTTCAGGTTACAGGCTCCGCTAACCCAGAAATAGTGCTTCAGGTTAAGAACTTTGCTTCAGGATGAGAACAGAAATTGTGCTCTGGAGGCACAGCAGCAGCGGGAGGCCCCATTAGCTAAAGTGGTGCGTCAGGTTAAGAACAGTTTCAGGTTAAGTACGGACCTGCAGAATGAATTAAGTACTTAACCACTGTATAAGGCAGTTTCCTTTACTCCTATCTTCCCATGCAGCAAACGGTGATAGGAATTAACAGTTTGTTTCTGGCCCATGTCACTTTTGCATGTGTTCACTCATGTGCCATTTCTGCATCAATCTGCAGATCCTTTTTATTTTTTAAAAAAACTGTACAAAAAAAATCACATTTAAACATATATAATGAAGGACTGATAATGGGAAATACAAAGGCACATTTAAAGCTCCCTCTAGTGTGGCCCTCATAGCCATATCATATGCATGTTTACACAGACATGATCTCAGTGTGTCCATTTGCACTTACCCCCAAATGAATCACTGAAAAGCTCATTTGCAAAATGAATAATTAGGGCACACTGTGACCCAATTGCTTCTGATCCATAGTATCTACCGGTATCTGCGTGCCTGAATATGAATGTGTCCTATTTTTTTTAACCAACCAACCAACCCAAAATAAACACTAGATAAAATTGGAGCAACTATACCCATGATCATCCTAGATGATATTGAAATGTAAATAACATTTTATGCACACTGGGTTATAAAAAGGAGGCCTGTGCTGAACATCCTCAGAAGACCTTTTCTAGAAGATTCATAGGAGCTATGGGGAAGCTGAGAGGTGTGGAAAAGATTCCAAGGCCTACTGGAACATTTTGCTGGCAGAGGATTCACTCTCTTAATTTTTTTTGCAATAAGGCAATGAGGTCCAGCACCGAGGGCCTTCTGGCGGTTCCCTCGCTGTGAGAAGCCAAGTTACAGGGAAGCAGGCAGAGGGCCTTCTCGGTAGTGGCACCCGCCCTGTGGAACGCCCTCCCACCAGATGTCAAAGAGAAAAATAACTACCAAATTTTTAGAAGACATCTGAAGGCAGCCCTGTTTAGGGAAGCTTTTAATGTTTAATAGGTTATTGTATTTTAGTGTTTTGTTGGAAGCCACCCAGAGTGGCTGGGGAAACCCAGCCAGATGGGCAGGGTATAAATTATTATTATTATTATATTCTAAGATAAAAGAGCAGTGAAAGGCTTCTCTTTTTAAAACTATTTCCCCACTGTCTTTGCTTGAATGCTTTCCCCCCATCACTGTCCCACATAAACAGGATCCTTCTGTATCTGTCTGGATCCATCTTGCCCCACAAGTGAGCTGAATAAGGGAGCTAGACAGCTTGTTTCTTGAAGCTCATATGTCCGAAATGTACAGTTCCAGTGAACAGAATCCCATTATTTGCTGGAGTTTGACTGAACTCTGAACACAAACACAACTAATTTTGAAGGGAGGATTACACCCGCAAACAGGTGGACTCAAATCCTAACAAACTGCTGGTTGCTTTCTTGTTAAGGAAAACTAATCAAACGAAAGCATTCAGCCTCAGAGACAGATTCATCTCATCAGGACAGATGAGGAATATAGGTTTGCGTCTTGAATGCAGAGTCAAGCTGGCATAAATGTTCTCTTGATTTGCCATCGTTATATAAAAGCCATCACTTGAGACCAAGTTTTTTAAAAATAAAATAGTTTCTTTACATTTGGGTTCAAGTATCCTCATTCAAATTGGGTTCTCTTTCAGATCTGAAAGCTGGTTATGTTTGAATGGGTATGCTGCCCACAGACTCCTTTGTTGCTTTGGAAATGTAACTATTTTTTCTCATTGTCACTACCAAGCTTTTAAATTTGGGAATAATAGCTGCCTCCCTTGCAAAATGATTTTGAGGGCAATCGACAGACATTATGAGGCACTCTGCAAATTAGGGGCATAGGGAGCTGTCTTATTCCCAGACAGGCCACAAGCCCATCTAATTCAGGATTTTCTACACTGCCTGACAGTGGCTCTGCAGGGCTTCAGGTAGGGTTCCTTCCCAGCCCTACCTGAAGATGCTAGGGATTGAACCTAGGATCTTTTGCATGCAAAGCAGATGCTCTTCCTGAATTATGGTCTTTTTAAAAGTCATATCAGTACCTCTGTTTCCAGTGTGCAGGTGTGTGTGTCATTGGTTATGTAGCCACCCATCCATACTGAAGATGGAGGAGCTATCATGCTGTCCTCATGTGCTTGCTATCAATAAAAAACCATCTACAGAGATGTGCTTGCTAGTGACATTTTTAAAGTTATGTCTGGTTTGGCCCCGAGGGGACTATGGCTCACAAACGACTATGCTCTGAGCTTCATGGCTGAGTGTGGGGTCTTGGACTCAAGTCTCATACATGTACACCCAACTATTTCCACTGCAGCACATACTTTAGAATGATGTACATCTTCATTTCCCTGTTTCTGGTGTGACATCTAAAGCAGCATCTGATCTGGTGCATTATCATCTCTGGAGTCAAGATGGCAGGTAGCAGCTAAGTAACTAATTGCTTTAGATTCAGGAGCCAGGTTAGAACCACCAATTTCATCAGCCCAGAAGGAACTGGCTCCTCAAACCATCTGATTCCTGGGTGAAGTGGGAGTTGCCATCAATGGAGATCTGAGAATCCCCAAGAATGGCAGAGTATAAAAAACATGGGGGGGGGGAGAGACACACCATCAACAGCACAGTGAGAACATGAGTGTGCTCAGTGTGCATGGAATGCTGACAGAGCATTAGAGGACAGGAAAAGAGGTGGTACAGAATGAAGCATCATGTGAGAGAGCATGGCTGGCTGCATTGAACCCTTTCGAAAAGCACTCCACACTGCAACGTTTCGTTGTATGTCCCACTTGTTATTCCTTTATTCCCCCCTTTAATTTGAACATGTCTACCAGTATTTGTCCTATCTAAAGCCTTTCTGCTGCAGAATTTTCTACAGTATTAAAATAGGCACTAGATGCCTTCTGCCCATTATTCAGAATTTTTTCTTCTTTCTATGACAGCATCTATCTATCTATCTATCTATCTATCTATCTATCTATCTATCTATCATCTCCATCCATCCAGTCAGACACCTTTAGTTCTCAGTGGTCCTGGTCTTTCCATAATCACCATGCTGCCAAGATCCCATTGGAGAGAGGGAAAGATACTGTTGTTTTTCAATCTAAGCTTTAAGTCAGACTTTGCAGAACTTTAATTCCTCTTATGGTTCCACTGTTTAGGTAGCTCGTAAACAGTGAGAATCATATGAAGCATTTTAAGGAGAGGGGGAATTCACATCATGCAGAACTGTGAGTTCTTTTAAGAAGGGCTGCTGGTGGATTCTTTTGAGTCTGCATTCTGAGTCTTTGAGTTAGATTTGAGGTTATGCACTCCCGCAGAGTGCATTTTTTCCATCAGGCATGAGATGTTTAAAGCCATTTGAAAGGGAGAATGAGAGAGCTGAAATCTGTGCCTTCGGGTGGTGAGGCTTGACTTATTGTGAGTGAAATAGAGGCTGCTTTGCCTGGAAAGAAATCCAGCCAAATGTGAGTCAGTATTTTATGGCCTCTCAAAGATGAAGAGAAGACAAGAGACTGTACTTGCTGTGAACAGGTGTGTGAATCTGAATTTATGATATGGTTTATCTCTGTAGATCATGGTACAAGTAAGAAGATTGACATGAGTTGATATGTCAAGAGACACCCCATCTTGAACCTCCTGGTGACCTTGGTATAAGTCTGATTCCAGCCTAGTCTCCTGAAAGGTATTAAGGTATATCCTAAGTTCCTCAGTACCTGAGTCTATGGGGATAAGGACATTTTGTTGTGATGTTCTTTTTGCAATATACCTCCCTCAATGACTCAGAATGGGCAGGGGGGGGCGGTTTAGTGGAGGAATTCAGTTTAATTAGCATTTTAATATGAACCATTCTTGTCCATACTTCCCAAAACAATGTACAAACCAGAAACACAGCTATCCTCCTAAAACTTAACTTTACTGAATTTTTAAATGCAATTCTCCAACCTAAAAGTGTATGCAAAACTGAATGTATTAAGGGGAAGAGTGGGTTAAAATGCTTATATCAGTGATTTGAATCTTTTAAATTGGTAATGTACGACTGTGTCTATTAGGGGAAAGTGTGGATGAAAATGTTGATATTAACATTTATATTAGTGAAAATAGCATGCAAAAATACAGTAACAGTTGGGAAAATTGTTTGCAAAGAATGTGCTTATTAAACAAAAAATGCATACAAAATGTGCATACAAGGAGACGTGCTGATGAATGAGAAATGGGCAAATTGTCCATATTAGATTCTCTCCATCTTTACCGAAGGCATTCGTGTGGCTACCACTGACCTACTTTTAAGTCCCAAATGAAAATAGTTTTCTTCTGTGAGTCTCCTCTTCAAGGCACTTTAGGTACCACAGCATGTTCTATGATGCTGTACTCTCCAAATCTTATGCAGTGGGACCTCGGGTTGCATACGCTTTAGGTTACATACGCTTCAGGTTACAAACTCCACTAACTCAGAAATATTACCTTGGGTTAGGAACTTTGCTTCAGGATGAGAACAGAAATTGTGCAGCAACGGTGCAGCAGCAGTGGGAAGCCCCACTAGCTAATGTGGTGCTTCAGGTTAAGAACAGTTTCAGGTTAAGGACAGACCTCCAGAACGAATTAAGTTCTTAACCCGAGGTACCACTGTATTTGCTCACCAAACCTTGTGGTAGGACTTCAGTTGACCAAATTGCACAGCAGGTTCAGTGGCGGAGGAAGGGGGTGCGGGGTGTGTGGGTCACCCCGGGTGTCATCACTGAGGGGGGTGACAAAATGACCAAAAAAATATGAGTTTTCAAAAATATTTTTTTAAAAAAATTGGGCTCACAAAACTTTTTAGTTTAGTCAACAAACGTAACAAAACGTGGCTGGCACTGGGTGCCACACTGCAGGGGCTGGCACTTACCGTGGGGCGTGCAGCATGCCTGAGCCACGCATCTCTCCTGGGAGTGATGTAGTGGCTTGGGCATCTGCAGGCTCTGCGCTCTCTGAAATGGCAGCATGGGGCTTGCATCTGCCCTCTGCCTCTCCCTCAGCTGCCCTACAGCTGAGGGGAAGGCGGCAGAGAGGCTCCATGCAGCACGCCCCGCCCCATGGGCGGTTTGCTCTGCCCCCAGTTGCAGGACACGCGCATCGCACCTGCCACCCGAGCGAGTCACTCTTTATGTCAGTGTAGCTGTGCATTGTCTGGAGACGGCTTGCTACCACCAGATCCACCTTGAGTAACATTGTAACATCCACAGACAAGATCAGGTTAATAATATTTGACTCTCCAACATAACTGTAGCACCCTTGGAATTTGGAAGATTCTAAAAGCACCAGAGTTGCACCAGTGTAAGTGGAAGTGTGGTGCAATCAGTAGGAATTATGCCTACTCTGAAATAAGTCCTACACCCACTTACTCCTGGGCAAGTGGGTATAGGATTGCAGACTAAGTCAATATCATGTATCATTCCAGTCATTATAAGTGGAACACAGGTCTGCACTGTAAAAAGAAAACTTGGGCTTGGGTGAGGAAGAGATAAAGGTGCTACTATGTAGATGACTCAGATTGTCCCAGGCATAAGGAAGAGCATGTCTATTTATCTATATCATTACATTTTAGCTCTGGAATGCTTCAATACATAAGAGCATGGCATTTGTAAATATAGCCAATATGCTAATTGTGTGCATTGGGAGGCAGCAGGAGAAGGAACTGTGATTTCCAAATCCTCCATTTATCTCTTCTTGTCTTCTCCCTGATTTCCTAGGAAAAATTCATGCATATATTTGTGGGACAATTTATTCCTCAAGCTTCATTTATTTACATTCTAACGAATTCTGTCTAATCAGTCTGGTTGCCGCATTAGTTTTTGCTTTCCCCCAAAGAGGGCTGCATTAACTCATAACAAATGGCATTTCAGCCTCTGACATTCATCACTTCAATTAGCCTTAAGTGGATCTGAGTAAATATGTGATTAAATTAAAGCAAATCCTGGGTAAAAGCTTGTTTCCCGTTCTATATTTTACACTGTAATTAGGTAAGATAGCAAGGCATTTATCATCATGTCTGTGCAATCCATTCCTAAAAGCCACCAGAATTGCTGCTATAGGATGAGAACATGGCTTTGGTTTGGAAATGGTGCTTTCATCTGAACATGTCTCAAACATCATACTGACAGGAGTGTGAGGTGGCACACAGCAGAGAAGAGTATATTCCACTGAAGTTGTAGAGACATATTAAGCCCTAATAGAGTTTATTCCCAGGATACGTCATCCTACAAAAGCTGAAATGCTGTGCCAAACATTTATTTTGCATTCCGTTTCTGGCTATTGTTCTTCAATTAATGAGAAGAGTTTGCATTGGAAAAAACAAGCAAAGTCAGATAGATAGATAGATGATATAGACAGATAGATGATAGATAGATAGATAGATAGATATAGATAGATAGATAGATAGATAGATAGATAGATAGATAGATGATAGATGATAGATGATAGATGATAGATGATAGATAGATGATAGATAGATAGATAGATAGATAGATAGATAGATAGATGATAGATAGATAGATATAGATGATAGATAGATGATAGATATTAGGGTTAAAAGGTTTTGTTTTTTAAAGGAGAAACTTCATTAAAAACAAAATCAGTGATCATACATGATCTCAGGTGCTTGGGAGCCAGCCTCCTCAGTCCCCAGCTAACCACAGTGAAAACAAGGGAGAAAACTTTATGATGTAACTTGTTGCCATGTTTTTGTTTTGTTTGTTTTTTTGTCAGATCAGGAAGTGTGGGTTGCAGAGTACTGGGTAATTTATAGTAAATATAAATGGGGGAAACTGCCAACATTAGTCACCTTCTAATGGTAAGGTGGGGACGTGGGTGGCGCTGTGGGTAAAAGCCTCAGCGCCTAGGACTTGCCGATCGAAAGGTCAGCGGTTCGAATCCCCGCGGCGGGGTGCGCTCCCGTCGCTTGGTCCCAGTGCCTGCCAACCTAGCAGTTCAAAAGCACCCCCGGGTGCAAGTAGATAAATAGGGACCGGCATTCCGTGTGCTGCACTGGCTCGCCAGATGCAGCTTGTCACGCTGGCCACGTGACCCAGAAGTGTCTTCGGACAGCGCTGGCTCCTGGCCTATAGAGTGAGATGAGCGCACAACCCTAGAGTCTGTCAAGACTGGCCCGTACGGGCAGGGGTACCTTTACCTTTTTTTAATGGTAAGGTAAGCTCAACCCCATACCCATTATTGTCTCTCCTAGTTTTTTGGTTCTATTGAAAGCCAAATGAGACATTTCTATGGTTATGTTTATCCCAATTTGTCTCTGTATTGGATTTGAAATTGTTGTTATATATGGAATGGCTTTTATTTGTTTCTTATTGTTGCTGTTGTTCCTGCAGAACTGCTTAAATATATATTTTATGGAAAGCAATTAATGAATGGCACAAAATAAATACAGTATACAGTGGTACCTTGGGTTACATATGCTTCAGGTTACAGACTCCTCTAACCCAGAAATAGTACCTCGGGTTAAGAACTTTGCTTCAGGATGAGAACAGGAATCATGCTCCAGCGGCGCGGCGGCAGTAGGAGGCCCCATTAGCTAAAGTGGTGCTTCAGGTTAAGAACAGTTTCAGGTTAAGAACGGACCTCCGGAATGAATTAAGTACTTAACCTGAGATACGACTGTATAAAGAACCCTGAGAGTGATACAGAAACAATGACAACAAAGGGGAAGAAAACTTGTAAGAAATTGAAAGGCAGGCTTTGGCCCAGCACCAGAATGACACCTACCACTAAGGTAGAAATGTATAATGTAAGCCTACTGTGAAAGCACATTCCATGCATTTTGGGCATAAGTGCAACTTTCTTCTACAGATGAAACACTATGGAAACCATGACCCAAGGGGCTGCAACAACTCCCTATGAGGAAAGAAGACATCATTTTGTGCAATTTACTTTAGGAAAGCAGAAAAGTAATGGGGGACATGATAAACCGCTTAGGGGAGGGAGAGAGAGAGAGAGAGGCAGGAGATATTTTTTCTCCCTCTCCCTCCTTTAGGTGGTTCACAATTTAGCAGAACCACCTGCTCCACCAGGGCCCAGTATGGGCCACATGATCTCCTGCAATGAGTTTGCAAAGTTTTTTGCAGATAAAGTCGCTCAGATTCGGGAAGAGGTAGACTCCACCGTGGGAGCAAGGCCAGGGCAGGAGAGTGCTAGAGTCCTGTCTAGTCAAGTTGCGTGGGATCAATTCCAATCTGTTACCCCTGAGGATGTGGACAGGCTGCTTGGAGGAGTGAAACCAACCACCTGTCTCCTTGATCCTTGCCCATCCTGGCTTATAAAAGCTAGCTGGGAAGGGCTGGGCGATGGGCTTCGTGGGGTGGTGAATGCTTCTCTCTGTGAGGGAGCCTTCCCAGACCCACTGAAAGAGGCGCTTCTTAAAAAAAATCTTTAGATGCAGCCAATATGGCCAACTATTGCCCAGTCTCAAATCTTCCATTCTTGGGCAAGGTGAGTGAGTGAGTGGTTGTTGAACAACTCCAGGCACGCCTGGAAGAAGCAGACCATTTTGATCCCTTCCAGTCAGGATTCAGGCCTCACCATGGGACTGAAACTGCCTTGGTCACTCTGGTCGGTGATCTCCAGCAGGCTAGGGACAAAGGTGAGAGCTGTTTCCTAATTCTGCTGGATCTCTCAGTGGCTTTTGACACCATCGACCATAACATCCTTCTGGACCGTCTAGAGGGGTTGGCTACTGGGGGCACTGTTATACAGTGGTTCCGCTCCTTCCTCCTGGGCCGTGTTCAGAAAGGGGGGGATGAGTGTTCAGACCCCATGACTCTCACTTGTGGGGTACCTCAGGGTTCTGTCCTCTCCCCCATGCTTTTCAGCATCTACATACAGCCGCTGGAAGAGATAATCAGGAGGTTTGGGCTGGGTGTTCATCAGCATGTGGATGATACCCAGCTCTACCTCTCTTTCAAATCAGAACTGGTGAAGGTGGTGAAGGTCCTGTGTGAGTGTCTGGAGGTGGTTGGAGGATGGATGGTGGCTAACTGAGGTTGAATCCTGACAAGACAGAAGTACTGTTTTTCGGGGACAGGGGGCGGGCGGGTGTGGAGGACTCCCTG
This sequence comes from Podarcis vaucheri, assembly GCF_965113315.1. Classification (NCBI taxonomy): domain Eukaryota; kingdom Metazoa; phylum Chordata; class Lepidosauria; order Squamata; family Lacertidae; genus Podarcis; species Podarcis vaucheri. The sequence continues at coordinate 91,412,295 of NC_138759.1, forward strand.
GTTCTGAATAGGGTAACTGTGCCCCTGAAGGACCAGGTGCGCAGCCTGGGAGTCATTTTGGACTCACAGTTGTCCTTGGAGTGCAGGTCAATTCTGTGTCCAGGGCAGCTGTTTACCAGCTCCATCTGGTACGCAGGCTGAGACCCTACCTGCCTGCAGACTGTCTCTTCAGAGTGGTGCATGCTCTAGTTATCTCTTGCTTGGACTACTGCAATGCGCTCTATGTGGGGCTACCTTTGAAGGTGACTGGGAAACTACAACTAATCCAGAATGCAGCAGCTAGACTGGTGACTGGGAGAGGCTGCCGAGACCACATAACACCGGTCTTGAAAGACCTACATTGGCTCCCACTATGTTTCCAAGCACAATTCAAAGTGTTGGTGCTGACCTTTAAAACCCTAAACAGCCTCGGTCCAGTATACCTGAAGGAGCGTCTCCACCCTCATTGTTCTGCCCGGACACTGAGGTCCAGCGCTGAGGGCCTTCTGGCAGTTCCCTCACTGTGAGAAGCCAAGTTACAGGGAACCAGGCAGAGGGCCTTCTCGATAGTGGCACCCGCCCCGTGGAACGCCCTCCTACCAGATGTCAAAGAGAAAAACAACTACCAGACTTTTAGAAGACATCTGAAGGCAGCCCTGTTTATGGAAGCTTTTAATGTTTAATAGACTATTGTATTTTAATATTCTGTTGGAGGCCGCCCAAGAGTGGCTGGGGAAACCCAGCCAGATGGGCGGGGTATAAATAAATTATTATTATTATTATTATTATTATTATTATTATTATTATTCTCATCTGGGGCTATCTAATGAAGCTTGCTTTAGGACAGACAAAAGAAAGTACTTCATACAGTGCATAATCAAACTCTAGAATTCGCTACTCTAGGATGTAAAGGTAAAGGTAAAGGGGCCCCTGACCGTTAGGTCCTGTCGTGACCGACTCTGGGGTTGCGGCACTCATCTCGCTTTATTGGCCAAGGGAGCTGGCGTACAGTTTCTGGGTCATGTGGCCAGCATGACTAAGCCGCTTCTGGCAAACCAGAGCAGCGCACAGAAACGCCGTTTACCTTCCCGCCGGAGTGGTACCTATTTATCTACTTGCACTGCGTGCTTTTGAACTGCTAGGTTGGCAGGAGCAGGGACCGAGCAATGGGAGCTCACCCCGTTGCAGGGATTTGAACCACCGATCTTCTGATCGGCAAGCCCTAGGCTCTGTGGTTTAACCTACAGCACCACCCGTGTCCCTGCTCTAGGATGTAGTAATGCCAATAACTTGAATGGCTCCAATAACATTTGCTGGGAATCTGCAGTCAGAAGATTGCTGTTGTACTCATCTCCTGCTTGCAGGTTTCCCAAAGACTTTTGATTGGCCACTGTGGGAACAAGTTGTTGGAATCTTTGCTCTGATCCAGCAGAGCTTTTCTTATTTTCATGTCTTTAGATGCCTTCAGTCCTGCCAATTTACAGACCAGTTCCAATACTGTGCTGCTACAGTACAGTCAGTTGCCATTTTTACGGTAAATGTTGGAATCTGAATAAGTCCCTCATGGGTACTTAGTCTCTCCATCCTGCAGCCTGCTCAGTCCCTCTTTGCTGGCGGCTGAAAGACTGTGGTGGAACCATTCTACTTTGTCCTAACTCATTCTTCACTAAATTCTTTCTTGGGTTTGTGTGGAAATGAATTGAATTCATGTTTCTCAGTGAAAGATGTGGGTGTCCTTGATATATGAATTAATATTTGTACTGAAGAAATATATTTGCTGCAAAAGATATTTTCTGTATACATATATCAATGATATGGCCAAAGGTGAGGAAAATAAATTAAAGTCTAGCATTTGAAATAGGCCATACGATGCACAAGGACAATCAGACAAAGGTATCAGGTAAATGGAAGAGTGAGTCAATGACCTCAGAGGGATGTTCAAGAGTAAATGGGAAGAAATGAATGCTGTCAAAGTCTCTCCTGCAAATCCATGCAGCACAGGACTCCATAACCAGAAAAATATCCCACCTTTGACTTTTTAATCTCATTCTGTAGCATAATATCAATAGGACTTTTCTTTGGGTTTGGGGATCAAGGACAGTTTTCGTTACTTTCAGTAAGTTTGGCACTTAAGGCAGAACAAACAAATGTCCCCCCCCCTTCAGTGCACTGCATTCTTATCATATTTCATGGCCTACCATATATAGTAATAATAATAATAATAAATTTTATTTATATCCCGCCCTCCCCAGCCGAAGCCGGGCTGAGGGTGGCTAACAACAATAAAACAGTACAAAAGTACAGCATAAACAACATTCTAAAATCATTCATTCTAAAATTAATTAATTCAAGCCACTGGCAACCATTGGGCCAGAGCTCCGCAAAGATTGCCGAGGGAGGGAGTCAGGCTGTGCCCTGGCCAAAGGCCTGGTGGAACAGCTCTGTCTTGCAGGCCCTGCGGAAAGATGTCAAGTCCCGCTGTACACTGACTGCTCAGCTAAAACACAATTCCAGTTGTATGAAGTCTTTTCTCTATATCAGGAGTTTCTTTCTGAGGTCATAATCCCAGAGCCTTCTACACAAGTGATCACAGGTCCTTCTCAGTCCTGACCCTTCCAGTTGTGGTTCTGGGTCTACTTGGTACCTACCTTACAGTGCAGTCCTATGTATGTCTACTCTGAATTTAGCCCTCCTAAGTTCAATGGGACGCGGGTGGTGCTGTGGGTAAAACCTCAGTGCCTAGGACTTGCCGATCGTATGATCGGCGGTTTGAATCCCCGCGGCGGGGTGAGCTCCCGTCTTTCAGTCCCAGCTCCTGCCCACCTAGCAGTTCGAAAGCACTCCTAAGTGCAAGTAGATAAATAGGTACCGCTTTATAGCAGGAAGGTAAACGGCGTTTCCGTGTGCTGCGCTGGCTCGCCAGAGCAGCTTCGTCACACTGGCCACGTGACCTGGAAGTGTCTCCGGACCGCGCTGGCCCCTGGCCTCTTAAGTGAGATGGGCGCACAACCCTAGAGTCGGGCATGACTGGCCTGTACGGGCAGGGGTACCTTTACCTTTACCTTTAAGTTCAATGGGACCTACTCTCAGGTGAGTGTACATAGCAGTGTTTCCCAAACGGGTCTCCAGCTGCTTTTGCACTACAACTCCCATCATCCCTAGCTAGCTGGCCCAGTGGTCAGGGATGATGGAAATTTTAGTCCATGCCAGAAGAGACCTCCCTCAAATTAGATCTTTTAGACTACATTGTGTTTCTGATGTTATTTTTGGTTTTTACATTCCTGCTTTATATTTTAAATTGGTTTACTACTGTATTATATATGCTGTTTTCTGTTCTTCATTTTCCAGTGGTGCATTGCTGTGTTTTATTTGTTGCCCTTTATTTTGCTTCTCTTGTGATGCTGATTTTTAATTCCCCCCTACATTCCAAGCCACCAAGAAAACCGCTGTTATTTGGCAACCTAAATAATATTAATAACCCAGTGGTATAGGGCTCTGATACATCATGCCACTGAAGTTCAAATGCATAAAATAGAACATCTTATTAAAACATGAATGTCTTGCTTTTGGATAAGATAGTATTTTCCTTCTAAACACAGGATGCCCATCTAATCTTCAGGTATGAATTGTTGTGTGAACTGGACATTAGTTAGGAAGCAATCTGCCTCAGGCATCACTCAATAATTTAAAACAACCCTACTGAAAAAACAAAGGGTGTTCTAGTATCAGTGATTTTCAGAATGCTTTTGACCTATACCAAACTCTTCTTGGGAACAGTTGTTCCATGCAGGAATAAACTAAAAAATAAGATACGCTGCATTTCGTACTGATGTTCACTCCAGAAAGTTTAGTGTTTGGGTCCCCCCTTTTTTTATTATTAAGCAACAGAATGATTTAAATGGGGACTATGTTAATTGGATTATGAACCATCTGGCCTTATTGGAGAAATCAGATTATGTAATTCTCTAGATGCAAGACTGAAAGAAAAGAAGAAAGAATTAGATGGTAAGGCACCTTGCCATCTCAAGTCCACTTAGGCAATGTCAGGTCTCTTTTAAGTTATTAAGAAGTTGGACAAGTTCTGGAGTTTCTCACAGGTAGGTTACACACACACGCACACACACACACAGAGAGAGGAAAAAACAACAACAACTATGGACACACACACCAAAAAATGAACAAACACCAGTCTAGTTGTTCAGGAAGGACATGTACTGTAGTCAGTGCATTTTTCTGGGGGTTCTCAGGGGTACATAGTACTGGCACCTTTTTTTTCTAGAAGAAAAACACTGGCTATACTCCTCTGGGGACCAGATCACCTTAGAATGTACAGTCATACCTCCGCTTATGTACCTCCGCTTATGTATCTCTCTGGTTATGTAAACTTGTGAGATACGTAAGCGGCAAACCCGGAAGTATATTTCTGGGTTTTTGCCCTGCGTGCATGTGCAGAAGCAGTAGACAACTTCTGTGCATGCGCAGAAGCACTCTACCACCATGTCCCTTTGGTTGCGGAAACCTTGGGATCCGACTGGAGATCTGGAACAGATCCTGTTTGCACCCAGAGGTACCACTGTATATGAGGGGGTTGCTTGTCTGAACATATCCCATAACAAAATATCCCTATAGGGAGCAAGCTAACAAGTCAGAAAGAAATCTTTCCATGCACAGAGAGATTTTAGGGGAACTTCCAAACATTCATCCTCCTACATACAATGTGAAGTGGGTGCTGTCTGATTCATGAACAGCTTGCCACATGTCCCTTTGGACATTTGAACTGACTCTGGATCAGTGGTTAATTGTGTACATGTGTGTGGAAAGCAAATTAGAAGCAGTGATTTGGCAGGGACAGGTACCAGAAAAAACACTTCCTTGCTCTCTCATTTGTTGTTTGACCCTAGTTTCAGGTAGACTGCTTCTGTACCATTCCAAAGTAGTATGGCTAACAAGGACATCAGAGGAGCCCTGTGGGATCAGACCATCCAGGTCAGCATCCTGTTTCCCACACAATGGCCAGCCTCTGGGAAAAATAAAAGCAGGACATAATGGTACCAGTAAATGGAACTATCCTTGGTAAACAGGGGCAGTTGAAGTCCTCCAGTGCTGGAAACCCTGCAGCCCTCCAGGTGTTACTGGACTACAACTCTCGTGATCTCTGACCATTGGCCATGCTGGCTGGGGCTAATGGGAGTTGGATTCCCAACAACCTATGGAGAACCACAGGGTTTGTAACCTGGAGTACAAAGTAGTGGCTTGTGGGAATTGTACTGTGTGCTCTTTCCAAACATTTGGCTCACTCAGGAATCCAGTGCTTGAATAATATCCTCTCTGTCATCTGAAACCATTTTTTAGAAGCTTGCCTGATCCGATAACCTTGACTCTGTTTTTCTTTTAAGAAGAGAACAACAACAGAATGTGGCACGTTTTATACTTTAAAGGCCCAGACGTTTTTTAGGTTGTTTGATTATTTTGAAGTTTGCTTCTGAAAGTTGCTACCCTTCACAAACAGTCAAACCTCCACAGAAGCTTTGTAATTTATGGCATATACAACTGGCTTAAAAAATAAATAAATCCCTGTAAGGTTCAGGATCCTATGTCTCTCTTCCCCAGGACTGCAGGATATAAATATACATAGAAAATTTAGACAGAATATGGTAATAAAAAGTCAAATCATGACTCCTGTACTTAGTACATGAAAGGAGGAAAAGAACATCTAATATGTATGGAAATTTCTATATTAAACTGGAAAGTTTTATTTATTGATCTGCTGATAGGATCCTTATGATTAGTGTAAGAGTAAGCAACAGAAATATTACATTGAGCACAAAACTCTCTTTTTCAAAGGACTTCCAGGGGTCAGGTATGCAGACTGATGCCTTCAGGCTCTGCATCCTAGAATACCTGGTCTCATCACTGCCCCTTACTGGACCACTGGAGACACTTCTCATGGTGGTGGCATCAGCTCCCATCCTCAGTTCTGTAGGGCAGTAGAGCCAGCTTCCCCCTTCCTCATTCAAGGTGAGAGGTGGTGAGGAGAAGAGACCACAGTCAGGCCAGAGAGGTAGCAAGTAATGAACACCCATCCCTCCCCGCCATTATGTAGCAGGTAAGGTAGCAAGATCCATAGAAGTAACTGGGTCCCAACTAGGCCCAAAGCAGCCCTAGTAGGGAGAAGAAGTGCCTATACTCCAACTCTTCAACACGTGTCAGGAAATGTCCAGCTAACTGAAGTCACCATTATCCCTATGGATTGACTGTAAATGCCACCTTGCCTCCAGACAGAGTGATGGAAGTTCTACCTGGGGTCTCTTTATTTCATTCTTTGTTAAATGAGCAGATGAGATGTTCCTCTCAGAATCCAGCATACATCACCACCACACAATCCTGCTGGGACCTCCAATCTATAGGGCAGCCTACTGAATTCCCCAGGTCATCCTTCTCACAAAGGGATTCTCCATCTGCAAGGTCAATTCTATGAGAAGCTGCTCATCACTCTGTACTCCTTGTGTCAAAGGAGCAGGACTGAGCTCTAAACTTTCCTCTGCAGGATTTTCAAAAAGCTGGCAGCTGATCAATGAAGAACAAGTATTGCTCACAAATCATAAAGCAGCAATCCAAATGGATTAGAAATTATTATTTTTTTCATTGATATAGCACACGAGGAACACCCTATGCTGGAGGGGGTGGGGGGAATCAGGTGGAAATCGAGCACCACTCTGCAATTGGGGGGGAAATATTTTATAATTAGTATTACAGCCTGCATCACAGGATTAGATTTGGCATTTTCCAAAGCAGAAGAATTGATTGCCATTGATACAGATCACCCAAGCTACAGGGCCTTTCAGAATGAATAATTTATTTCACTTTGCTTTGCCTGGAAGACACCTGAGTAGCAAGTCATAAATGCTTCCCACACCTTCCTTTGCCTCCCTTTCTTCCTCGCCTAACACATGTGCCTCTTGCATTTCACTGGCAATTACAGTAACTCACACAGAAATGCTTTTTCAATTGGGCTTTATCTCTCCATTTTGAAACCCACAAAAGATCTGAAAGAAAAATGAAGGTGTTTTAGGCTTCCTTTATGCAAATGCATCTCCTATTGTACCGGATCCTCCTTCCCCATACTGTTTACTGGAATAAAAGTGCACACAAAATAATGATTTAAAGGAGACTTGGATAAATTATTCCTCCTCCTCCTTCTCTCTCTCTCTCTCTCTCTCTCTCTCTCTCTCTCATTTTGGCAGTGTCAAATGACCAACAGAGATGTAAGGAACCTTCAAGTGCCTCCGGCCAAGATAGAAAAATGAGCCCCGCTTTTCTCTTATCATAATATGTCTGCCTGTGAGTCTAACGGCAAAATGTATTTTCAGACAGGTTGTGCTTGAAAATCTCCATTCTGTAACTCGCAGGCCTGGTTTGCAATAGAATGGGATGCTAGAATCTGGAGCAGGTAGAATGGGCTGAACCATTTCAGACTGCAGGTGAGGATCCCTTTTTAAAAACACCCCCATCATGCAATACATCTACCAAAAATAAACAGGTGGAGCTGGGAGGATGCCGTCCATGCTAGTTTTCTGTTTAAAGGGGTGTTGTGGTTTTGTGTGTGCACAGGGAAGCATTCAGAATCACAGTTCCTGAACTGAAGCAATGCAGTCTATTCTATCACCTCAGGACTCTTGTCACCTTATTCAAAATGGTTCTATTTCTGGGGTCTGTCAGTGTTTCACATCTGGAGTTTCGGAGGCTGTCTTATATTGAGTCAGACAACAGTCCCACCTACGGAAACTGGCAGCAGCTCTCCAAGATTTCAGGTAGGGAACTTTCTCAGGCCTGCCTGAAGATGCTGGGGAATGAACCCAGGACTCTCTGCATGCAAAACAGATGCTCCATTACTGAGATACAGTCATTCCATCTCATTGTATCCCATTTGAGCATTAATTTACATTCATGTTGAAATACACATGATAAACATCACTGAAACACATAGATTAAATGAATCTTTTAAAACATGCATTTCAGATAGGGGGTGTGGGAGGGAGAACTGAAAGAGCACAAATAGCCAGAAGGCTGGTGGTTTGAGCCCACCCAGAGACTGCTGTGGGCAGGATCCCTGCACTGCAGGGGGTTGGACTAGATGTCCCTTAGGGTCCCTTTCAATTCTACTATTCTATGAAAAAATATCAGACCACGTTTGTTTATTAGTTCTATGTGTGTTGTTTTGTATATATATATATATATAAAAGCATTTGGTAAAGAGGCCTACAAGATAGCTCACAGTGTAAAAATCATTTAAAAAGACATAACATTTAAAGAAGAAGAGCCCAAAGTCAGCAGCAGGAATATATTCCAAATACAATCCATGCATATCAGAGAAGTACAGAAGCCAGTATAATGAATATTAACAGGAATAAGAGAAAGTTTTTTAAAAGGGGGGGACACTTTTTAAACACAGCTGTTTTCACCAAATGCCTGAATTCCAGTTGGGAGTGGGACAGACTGAGCCTCACATGAGGGGATTCCGAAACCTCAGTACGACCATCATGAATGCCCAGTCCAGGTAATTGTCCACTACTTGGGTTACAGCTAGTGGAGAAACCTTAAGCAGAACATCTGGAGAACAGTGCAAAATATAGGTAGGTTCGCATAGGAGAAGGTAGCCTTTCAGGTTGTGTAGACCTAGACTTTGTAGGGTTTTAAAGGTTATTCCATGCTTTGAACCAGGTCCAAAAACACAACTGGGAACAGGTGCAATTGTTTCCAAATATGCAGCCTATTTTGGGTGGCCTGCTGCACCTACATCCAACCTATCCATGTGGTTGAAGTTATATCATTAAAATGAGCATTTGGCAATCAGAACTGCAGCTCCTTGTCCTGTTGTGCCAGCAGGGGACATTGGGTTCCACAGGGAGATAATTTGTACCAACTAATACCCCATCTCCACAGTAGTCAAATGGGCTAGTGGCAAGTGGCACCCTTCATCCAAAGTGCTGGCTGTGGTGCCACACCAAAGGCTGCTACAATGAAATGTGACCCCTTTCTTGTGGTTGTGAAATCCAGCTAAGCCCTTTACCTGTGCCTACATCCCCGGGAACCACAACTACCACTGCATTGTAGCCTACTGCAATTGTTTCCTCTTGTATGACCGTTGCAAAAATTTCAGGCTGTTCTTGTGTTCTTGGACACTTTCCCCATCCACATCTTGAACTTTGACAGAAAGATCCCCACAGTGGCCTACTGGAACTTGTTGGCCTTTTCTCACCTCATTGCTTACAGGACTTACTAAACCTGTCTAGATGTTAACATATATTCTACATTGGTTGTGGCCTTTATGATGCATGCATGAAGCCTTTTCAAGAAATGAACAGATGGACATAGAGGTCCAAATCCAGCCCATATAAACTATGTCATGCAAGTAAGCCTTCTATGCTTCCACAAAACTCATGACATTCAGGGTCTCAATGACTTGGCAATTACATTTCCCTTGATACCTCATGATTCAAAATCCACTGGGCATTCATTCTAGAACAATAAAGTTATTCCAGTCCTATTTTACTATTTTAATGGAGCAAACCTGATGGATTTTGCCCCAATCCCAGCTGTATTCATCTAAAAAAATCCAGGTTCGTAGTGAAGCCTTAAGGGCATGTGAAGTTCTTTTGATTTTGACAATATCTAATATTAGGTACTGTTGCATATCACACTTTTCCTGAGATTCTGCTTATGAATTAGTTTTCTAGCGGTATGCAGTTTTTAGTTTTTTGACAGTGTGTCTTCCTCCCACTAATTATTGAAAAAGCTTTCCCACACACTGCAACTCCTTTATAAGGCTGCTGATATATAACGTAAATTGAAACCTCCTTTGATTGCTTATACTGTGGATAATAACAACCTGAGAGGGGAGGGGATATTCAGTGCCTCTTCTCTACAGTATGTCTGCAAGTTGTGTTTCAAAGCCTGAGTTTTCTTTTAATTTCCAAGAAGGATTCCTAACCATTTTCGTGCATGTTATCACTTAGATTCATGTGCTAAAATAACAGTGAAAAAGAATGGTAAGAGAATTTTGCTTTTAAAGCCATTATCTGCAGACATACATGTTTACCCCAAAACTTTATCTCTTACAAGCTAATAGAGTACCACAGTGTGCCTTTTTCTTTGAGTGCATATTTTAAATGCAGGTATTAGGTTCATTCGTTTGCCAGAAAATTAAATCCACTTGGCTCCCCACCTCCCCTCAATAGCATATTATCTTTGCATATTTGAAGTTAGCTTGCACAGAGCTTAATTAAGGCTGCAATCTATACTCACTTACCTGGAATAAAGCCCTGTTGAACTCAGTATGGCTTGCTTCTGAATAAATATTTAGAGGATTGCACTGTCCAGTGCTATTTTTATAGAAAAAGAGGTGCTGGAGCTCACCACGAACACTTCCCTTATTCTCTTATAATGGCAATGGTACCCAACTAAGAGGTGCCAGAACTAAGTTCTGGTGAGTTCTGGCTAAAAAAAGCCCTGGCACAGTTAATACATGAAGGTCATTCAGTGTACACAAAGGCCAAATCTAGCCCTCAAATCTACAAAGATGTATGCAAAATGTCTGTCAAAATCTGAAATGCAAAGCTGGATTGATGTGGGATGTGGCAGAAAGGACTGACCGTTGGTCCATCTAGCTTAGAACCAGAGCATATAAGCATTGGCAGAAGAACCCTTTCCAGCACCCGGAGCAGCGCAGCCTGTATGGACTGCGCATGTGCGATGACCATACGGGATGCCGCACATGCACAGTCTGTATGGGCTGACACTCATGTGCGGCGGCCATATGGGCTGCCGCTTGCATAGCGACTGTACAGGCTGCCACACAAGCGGCATCCCATACAGACTGCGCATGCACGGCAGCCTGTACAGTCGCCGTGTGAGAGGCAACCCAAATAGATGGTGTGAGTGAGTGGCAGCCCATATGGCCGTCACGTGAGCGCTGCCCATACGGACTGCGGGCACTCTCAGCCACTCTACAGCTGGAGGGAGGCAGGGGCCATCTTGTCACCCCTCCCAGAGTGGCACCCGGGGCATGCCGCCCCCTCCATCCCCCCTTCCTACACCCCTGCATATAAGAAGAGCCTGATGGATCCATCTTATGCCCCATCTAGTCCAGCATTCTGTTCTCACAGTGGCCAAACATTTACCTGTGAGAAACCCACAAGCAGGAATTAAGCGCTAGAGCACTCTCTACTCCTGTGTTTTCTTGCAACATGTTATAAGTGATGGAGAATGACTTCCCATCGGTCCCAGCCAGCTTGCTCAGAGGTGATAAGGGTATTAGGAGCAGTCTAACAGCATCTGGATGGCCACAGGTTCCCCATCCCTGCTATACTACATGATATCCTGTTAACTGGAGATGCGGGAAATTTAACATGTGGTTCTCTATAAAGCACCTGCTCCATACCCCCCAACATTTTGGGAGGGCAAATCAGTGCACACACACCCCAATCATCCTGCCAATGCCAGCACTCATCCACTCGCCCCCTCTCTGCTGCCACCCCCTTCTTCGCCTGCCCACTTGCCCCCTCCCCTTCCTATCTTTGCCTGCTGGCCTCCTCCTCCTCCACCACCGGCCAGCATAGTTTCCTCCTCCTCTCCTGCCAGTTCCTCAGACATACTTCTGGAAGCCAGCTTCTGGAAGCACCGCAATGGAAGGAAAAAGAAATGTGGCAACACACGGGTCAAAGGCAAGTTTTCCCTCCATTTTCTGGTCCCACGCTCTGGTGTGAGGCAACTGACTCACACCACAGTGCAGAACAACAACAACAAAATGCATCTTTTGGTCCCACGCTCTGGCACGGCCAGAGCACAGGATCAAAAATGGTATATCCAGGATTGGGATCAGATGCCAGGCGGTTTTTGTCAATCCGGGATGTCTCGCTTAAAATGGGACACTTGGAGGGTATGTTGCTCTACAGTTGAGTTATGGGCCCACAATGACGGAGGCGGTGACTCCCTGCTTTAGTATGTCCCGCACTGAGCAATTGAGACTACTTATTATGTATAGGCCTCTATAATCCAATTGGAAATGCTGATTGAAAATGGTAGGTCAGCACTTGGATTGAAGGCACCGGCGGGTATGGGTGAAATGCTCCCATACATCACTAGGATTTAATCTCTTTTTACAATAATCTCTCTCTCTCTCTCTGTGTGTGTCTCTGTGTGTGTTTTATATAATAGACTGCAGTATATCGATCACAATCAAATCCCTTCAAATTACGCAGGAATTAAATGAAACTATTGGCAGCCAGACATGCATCAATATGGCTCTTCCCAAATTATTTCATTGGCTCATCCATCATCCTGCCAAAAAAATAATATTGATCTCTTGAGGTTATTTACCAGGATGGAATTTCCGTTTGTGCTGCTGTGCTTGGAATTTTATGTTGTACACTTTGGGTAGCAGGTGAATGAAGCTGAAATTGGACAGTTCTTCAAAAAACATTGCAGGGTCATGGGGACTTAAAGAAAGACTGTAATAAGCCTGGACTAAATTCTCTTGATATGTATCAGGCTTCTCTTTTGCTTTGCCAATTTCTCTTCTTGAACTGATGTGATTTTCTTTCTTTCTGATACACACTTTGACTTGTGTTCAATGCTGAGGAAGAACTGACGGGAGGATGGTGTAGGAAAGACCTACAATACGTAACTCTACTGTCACTTTAGGGTGAGGTTATTTGTAGGGTGGCACTTGTATCCATTAGAGGTGCAATTTCAGATGTTGGAGACATCAAAGGTCCTCTCTTGGTTACAGTTAACACTAAAGTGTAGTCCCTGGTCTCTGGGGAAGCATGCAAGGGACTATAGGACTTTGTGGGTCTTCCTTTCTGCTGGAAGAGAGGGAGGCCCACCCTCAATGCCTGCTTCCAGCCACTTCGTTAAGTACCACCAAACTTGTCCCTACACTGCTGGTGCTCTGCTGGTGGAGAAGGTTAAAGGAGACTGGTCTGGGAATGTATCAGGGAAGGTTTAGGATCTGATGCCCTCTTGTTTCCTGACATAATCCCAGATGGGGAGGAGTATGCCGGCCCTAGCATGTCCCCCCACCCCCAGTCTCCATATTTGGTCCTGTAGTTGGTCTTATTTTCTTATTTAAAACTATAATCAGAACAAGTCAAACAGCCACCCATTTCCTTATAAACAAAAGACTTTCACAGCTTGAATTTGTTTTTGTCATTGGCAAAGAAGTGGGTGAAACAGTCTCCCCTCTTTTGGAGAGTGGGGTGAATTGTGAGTGAAGGAAGTACTCACTCTGGTAGTCCCCCTGGCACCTTGCTACTGCAGGCCACCTATTTTTGCCTTGGAATAACACTACTTTATGTCACCACATAGTGTTCTTTTCATGATCTTTCTGGGGGAAATGGTGGCCTGTTGAGAGGATCAGTGTTCACAAAAAGCTGAAATACATTCCTTTTGTGATCTGTCAGTAATAATTCTGCTAGAGCATACCAAAGGCCTATCTAATCCAGCATCCCATTTTCCAACCAGATGCCTATTGGAAGTCCAACAGCAGGGAAAAGAATATAATACCCCCCTTCTGCTGCTGGGATGGTTATTCTCCAGGGAAAATATATACTAAGTATATACCCATTGATAGCTTTATTCTTCATGTCTTTGCCTAATTCCTTTTTAAATCCATCCAGGTTAGTGGCCATCAACATATCCAGTGGCAGTGAATACCATAGTTGGCAACATACCGTGTGAAGAAACCTTTCTTTTTATCTGCCCTGAACTTGTTTTCTGCCCTGGTTTCTTGTATTATGAAAGAGGGAGAAAGCCCTCCTTCATTCTCCAGTCTCACCTCACCATGCATGATTTTAGAAACCTCTAGCACTTGCTCACCATTTTCTAAACCCAAACATAGTGACCTTTCCTTCTAGGGGAATTGCTTTTAGAGATGGCACATTTATGTTCTTGTGAAGTCTGTCCTTGCTTTAATATTAAATCCATTTAACAGATACCCTTCTGTGTCCACTACACCCTTGATAATAAGAAGGCTACAGGCCACATAATTATGGGGCCAGAATCATGGCCCTATGTTAATGAGGGTGAGTTGGCTGAATCACATTCTGCCATTATAATGAGAGATTATTTAGAATTGGTATTGTTATCTCTCACATTCTATTTGTACCTACACAGAACTTATAATAAACCACTGTTGCTACTGTGGAAAGAAAGTATGTGGCTGATAATAAAATATTGGAAGCTGTTTCATCTCCAACAACCCTCTTTAGGTGGATATGAACTCCCCCGCCCCTGGATGAGTAACTGATTTTTTCAAAGTAAGTTCTCTTCCTCTTCAACCCATTATTTGGATTGTAAGGAAAGATTATTCATATCGAGAAAAATGTGGCACAAAGGCACAATTTAGCTCTAATTGCTTCAGATCAGATCAATGTGTTCTTGCCAGAAAAAATTAAATGCATCACATTTACAAAGCTGTTTATGCTATGTGTGAATTATTTAGGATAGGTTTCATTATAACTATTAATATGCATGGCACTGCCTCACTATGTGAAACCGATCAAGTTTGGAATGGAGAATCTCTGCTCATGCTGCTTTTTTGATGGTGCACAGTCTCCCTCTCTCTCTCCATATAGATACAGATATATTCAATCAAATCTCAGTGGTGTCTTTGTGTGCTTGTGCGTGTATATATGTGCTAAGTTCATATTCCGAAAGGGCAATCATGACTGTGAAATTTAATTTGTATGCACGCTGCCCTTGTCACATCCCACTTGATGTGGCACACTTCAGTTTTTGCAGCACAAACACTCAAATTTCTTGCTTTGTTTGGGCTAATTATATGTCTTATGCAAGCAAAAGGAAGAGGAGCATGTAAAACTGGAGCAGAGAGAATGAAGAAGCCTCAATGTGCCATATAGCTATAGTTGTGTTTTGAGATCAGAAGAAGAGACAAAGCCAGAAAGTTAACTGTTACCTTAGGGCTAGATAGCACCTGAGGGTTCCTTAGCCTATGTGGTGCAATGGTGAGAATGAGGGGCATAAGACTGCAATGGATTTTCACCCCCCAAAAATGTGCTGCTTGAAAGTGGGAGGTGGGGTGGAGTTTTTGTGTGAAAATGTTTGTGACTCTCCCCTTGCTTAACCCCCCCCCCTGCGCACGCACACACACGTGCTGTCAACATAGCTACGTCTTTCCCCAATGATGAAGAAAACAAAAGGAAAGGGATGACAGTTCTTCCTATACCCACTCAATGGGCAACAATGCCTCTTTCTTTGCAGTATCCCCCCCCCCCAAAAAAAAGACCCCACTGAAATGGAGAGAGGGGGGACTTCCAGGTTAGCGCCATCGGTGAATGGCGGAGTTCCTCTGACCGGAGGAACTGGCTCCATGGAAACTGGGTCTTCCCGCCGCGGCGAAGGTGGGGACCCGCTAGAAATCCCAGGCGGAGGAAGCCTGGGAACGTGGGGTTCGGCAGGGCACCAGGAGCCTGCACACCGGGAACCCCATTTTGGGGCTCCGGAGAGAAGTGGGGTGAGCGGCGCGGTGCTGCAAACTGATTGCTACTTTCACGGAGTGAAGCCGCACAGCCATTGCCGGAGAGCGCTGACTTTTTCCTGTGGACAATTGGATTTAAAACAAGTACCTGTGAGTAGAAACGGAAAATTGGATCAAGAAATATCTTAATTTGGCACCGAAGCGGGAAGGTTCAAAACAGGAAGTCCGCCTTCCGCTTTTTGTACATAGACTGAATCAAAAACCTTGTAAGCTAAAGTCTGGAAAGTCGTTATAAAAGTTTAAATTTCCTTCATTTATAATTACTGAAACCCCCTTGGAAGCAGGAGAAAAGGGGGGGGGACTTTGTGTAATGCCTGCAGGAGAGGGAGTGAAGAAAGATAAGTTTCCACCATCTCTAACCTGGGAATGGGGTGTCAGAGTCAGAAATTCTTGGAGAGGTTCATTGACTGTGAATGGAATACTTTGACAGATAGCTAAAGAAGAGAAATAAATTTATTCCAATGTTGCCTTCTGCATTCTATAGAAACAAAATATCTGAAAAATGAAAGTAATTTTCCTTTGTTGGACTTGCCTTAAAAAAAATGGATACAAATAGAAGAGGGAGCTTGCTAAATTGTTGCTGCGTCTACTTGAGGACTCTACAGCTGTCAGATTAAGATTGTGGGAGGCCAGGGGGAGTCTGGAGCTGAGGAGGTTCTTAACTTTGGAGAGACCTTGAAATATGTTTTTAAATATTTTTTGGACTACATTGATGATTGTGGGGAGTGGGACTCTGGGGAATGGGCTGGTTGAATGAAGGGAGATGAAGATAATTTTGGGTTGGAATCCCCCAGAGACCTACTCCCCAACGAGAAAGGAAAGAAACTAAGAAAGAGACCAACAAAAGACAAGGAAAAGTGCAAGTATAAACTACAAGAAGAAGATCTGCAGAAGGGACATGGAAGAGACTTAAGGGCCTTGGACATTAGATTACCAGGTTGGTGGACTAGATGGAATGGACAGTAAGGACTGACACGACCCGAGACCAGGAAGAAGAGACGTTGGATGGAGATTGGAAGAAAATTTATAAAGAAATTTTTCTCTCTCTAGGGAATTAGCCTAAAATTAATGAACATTAGGGGAAATGTTGGAATGAAACTATATGACTCTAGTAGAAAAGATATCAGGAGTTATGTATAATCAAGTATTAAGCGTTAAGCTCTAAAGTATTTTTTGGTAAGATAAGGTTAAATAACTTTAAGGTAATTTGAATAACAGAATATGGAGAAAGGATGGAAAGGATTTGTTGAGTTAATTAATAGGTTAAATTGTCAAGATAAATTATTTAGTAAAAATTGAGAAAGATGGAAAGAATTTGCTCAAACTAGAATACAAAAAGGGAGGTGTGAGGAGGTCAGTGAAACAAGCAAATGGAAGTTAAAGATATGTAATATGGGATTTGTGTCCCCCCCCCTTCTTTTTATCTTTTTGCTGTATTGTTGCATTGGTTTTTATGTCTTGTTTTTTTTCTTGTTTTTTTTCTATGTATTGTAGTGTTGTTTTTAATTTTTTTCTTTCTTTTCTGTAATTTTGAAATTATTAATAAATATTATTTTTTTTAAAAAATGAAATGGAGAGAGGGGGGCATTAGTCTCATCTAGAATTGGACTGGGGAGATCTAGGTCAGGCTTCCTCAACCTCAGCCCTCCAGATGTTTTGAGACTACAATTCCCATCATCCCTGACCACTGGTCCTGCTAGCTAGGGATCATGGGAGTTGTAGGCCCAAAACATCTGGAGGGCTGAGGTTGAGGAAGCCTGATCTAGGTCAAAATCTGAGCGACAAGAGATACAAAAGGAGCAGAGACGATTATTTATGTATGCAATGACAGCAGCACAGATACTACTGGTCCAGAGAGGGAAA
The DNA here is from genome assembly GCF_965113315.1 of Podarcis vaucheri. NCBI lineage: Eukaryota > Metazoa > Chordata > Lepidosauria > Squamata > Lacertidae > Podarcis > Podarcis vaucheri. The sequence goes on from NC_138759.1 coordinate 91,429,696, forward strand.
GAAGATAAAAGTCCCAACCAGAGTCGACTGTCTGATGAAGATGATGGATTATTTTGAAATGGCAAAATTGACTAGGAAAATCAAAAACCATTAAGAGAGGCACTTTAAGAAGGAATGGGTAAAATTTGCATTGTACTTAAGAGAACACTGTAAACAACTAAAAGGATTTGAGTAACATTTGTGATGTACTAAAAAACTAAGGTAAAATTGGATTATACAAGAAAAATAGAGAAGATTATATAAGAAAAATAGAGAAAATAAGTGAAGCAGTGGAAAAAAAGATTGAAAATGGTAACCATGGAAGGGTGGAGGGGAATCAAAGGATTCAGGGAATCCTAAATAATGATGATGATGTTTATTGTTTGAATTTAAATTTGCAAGGTCAAACTCAATGAAAAAGGTTTTTTAAAAAATGAGGAACAATAATTATAGAGGGGGAAACAATGGCAAGCACTTACCTTTTCCTGATGAGTTTTGAGATACACTCTTTGACTTTGGATATAGTCGTTATAATAAAAAAGGACCTAAACTCCTGGGAGGATAAGTAAGTTAACTAATGTGTAATAAAGGGCAATGGGTGTAATTCAATGTGTGACTGAGTGGGGCATGTGTGAGCAGAATGAGGTCCACTTGTTCAACAGGACTCCCCCACTTCTTTTCCTGGGCTCCCCTAAACCAGTTCTGGGGGTTCCCTAGCCAAGTTTTCAGGGGAGGAGAGGAGGAGAAAGTCCTATTCCATGAGTGAATCTCATCCCACTAGCTCAACAAATTAACTCAATCCTGCCCAATATTTCATTGACAAATATTTGTTTGTTTCTTTGTTTGCATCTGACATTGACATCAAAACCCAACATTGGCTAGAATGCATATTTGATTTACAATGGTCAAATGGTCAAACTTCCATTTTTTTTGGCAGAACCTCTTCACTCGAATCACCAGGGTAGATTGTGGAATCTGAAATGGATTTTGCAATCCAATTTAGATAGGAACTACTGAAATGGCATCTGAAAGGAGAGCACACCTGAACATGCATGGAATCCTGCTTACAGGAGAAGAGCCTTCCCTGTGAGCTGTTAGCAAAGTTAATATACACACATCTGGAAGGACTGAACAAGACTCACAGACAATCTTGAGTGTGGTCAACATGTGTATTGTGTACACTTATTATATAGAATATGTAAGTTCAGGAGTAGCATCATTTGTTATGGAAGTCTTGTACAGGGAAGTTTTTAATGTTTGAAGATTTATTGTGTTTTTAATATTCTTTTTGGAGCAGTCCAGAGTGTCTGGGGCAACCCAGTCAGATGGGTGGCATATTATTATTATTATTATTATTATTATTATTATTATCTGTGCATATTTGGGGAAATATTTTTAACAATCAACATTTTTCAATCCAGAAAAGCAAGATCATCATTTGCACATATTTTGTCTTAGCAAACTTGCAAATCAGATGAACGGCTCTTGTGTTTTTGCCTTACTGGAAGCACCTCATGTCAAAACTTGTAAATCAGAATAACCCAGAATGTATTAGGTGCTAATAAACAGCCATGAAGCACCCATCATTGAGTATTTACTGATAGCGAAATAGCTGTAGTCATGGAGCTGCTTGATGTTTGATGACAAGATCACATTAATAAATCCTGGGGCTTATCCTTCCTTGAGTTCATTAAGAACGATTTGACTTGAGTATAACATGATTACTCTGAAACGGGGACTTCAGTTCAGCCTAAACATTGGTTATATGAGGTTAAGGTAAATAGAAGACAACCCTACTCCATCACAAAGAATTTATACTCATATAAAATCCAGTGCCTGTCAAACTGATAAATGGGTTTTCTTGTTATCTTCCCGTCAGTATTGTTTTCTAGTCAGATTCCTATCAAACACCCCGACTTTCTATCAAACACCCAGGGTAACAACATGAAAACTAAAGTTACAATTGTCTTCTTCTTTTCCAGGAAGGCTGGTGTGTGTGTGTGTGTGTGTGTGTGTGTGTGTGTGTGTGTAGAGGAAAGGGTATGAGATGCTTGTAAAATGAGATTTAATTTTGTTCTTTATTGAGATGATCTTAAAGCTGTAGCTCAGATTAGTCCAAATATATAAATAACGCTAATGACCTCCCCTAGCCCTAGGAGCCACCATCATGGAGCTGTTACAAAAAGAACTGTTTTCTGCCTTGTTGGATCTTCATATGAAATGATTTGGGGGGGGGCTCAGAATTGCTAGGCACTAAAGCCATCAGCTTTGGGACTACTATGGGATTTTTAATAAGATTGGATAAATTGACGGAGGAAAAAAGCTACCACAATATACAGTACATGGAGCTGCCTCTGAAGACGGTTTGGAATCTACAGCTGCTGCAGAATTCAGAGGCAAAGCTGCTCACCGGAGTAAGACGGTTTGAGCATATCATGCCAAACCTGTCCCAACTGGGCTAGCTGCCAATTAGTTTCTGGGCCCAATTCAAAGTGCTGGTTTTGACCTATAAAGCCTTAAATGGGTTAGGGTGCAATACCTCATGGACCACCTCTCCCCATATGAACTGACCCAGACCCTGTGGTCATCATCTGAGCTCCTTCTTTCTGTGGGTCTTATCTGAGGTGGCTCCCCACTTGTGGAATGCCCTCCCTAGGAAGGCTCATCTGGCACCTTCATTACATATTTTTCGGCACCAGGCAAAAACCTTTCTCTATAACCTTGAGCCAATCAAACATTTTACGGCCTTTTAAATGTGTTTGTGGGAGGGGGGCTATTGTCTTGTTTTTTATCATGATCTTCAGATGAAGGGGTTATACAAATTTAATAAACGATCATAATAAGGTTGAAAGCATTAGAATGGCTGAGCAAAACCAAGACAAAAGCAAAATATCATTAGAAAGCCATGTCCTCTATGAAGCTTTGGTCACACAACATGGGAAAATCCAAGCGGAATAAATACTACAACCTAGAAGAGAAGATCATTGATTCTGGACTCTCCTGAACTGCATCTCCTCCCCTATTCCATAAAAAATAAAGACAGAGCTGGCTGTATATACGAAAGCTCATTTTGTCTGGTGCTAGCTGAGCTGGTGTCTAAAGAGGAGACTTGAAAAACAGTTTAGGCTTTTGTTCCGGAAAGCCAGTTGCATTGGGAAGGTTGGACAGCTGTTGCTTTGGGACTAGCACTCTTTGTGATGCCTACTTCATCCTAGTAATCCTTCTTGGCATCTGTCTTTGTAGAGACACAGATTTTTTACAAAGACACTACTGTTGATGTCTTTATTACTTTTGCCTTCAAACAAAATCAGCCCTGCAAAATTGGCATTTAACTTCTCACCATTTAAGGAATGGGTAGGCTCTGAGAAGTAAAGCTTTATCTTTTGACTTCACATAATTTTGAGGTGGCGTAAAGCACTGCCATCTTTCCCAGAAACAAGAGACCCAGCTAAGCAAGCCCTCTGTCGCTATTTAGAGTGTCATAAGGTTAGACACATCCAAATTGTAGGGACACTCAAATGCTCTCATTTGAATGCTCATGAACAGAACTGAGTCTGCTTCTCTTTGCCCCAAGGGCTCAGTTCTTTACCTTGAGAAGGGGGAACTGAACTTGGGAACATACAAAAACTTGACCCCTTTAGACTCAAACTTGGGGTGTCCTTGCATCAAATAAGTTGTCTTCTAAGATGCCACAGAACTTTCGTCTTCTTAGAGCAAGCTGAAACTGCTGCAGTCTTAACTATGTCTACTCACAAGTAAGTCTTATTGAATCTAAGCAGGCTTAGTATCCATGAAGTGGGGTTAGGATTGTAGCCTTAGCCTCAGCAATTGGGCAGGATTTGGTCTTAAAATCCCTCCACCCCTGCTGTTCTCTAAGCTGAGTATCACTGATCCGAAGAAGAAAAGGGAGAAATTGAATTACACATTCTATTGACATTCAGGTTAGCAAAGCATAAAAATACGTGTGAAGCTTGTGCTATTAATATTAATAATAATAATACCAAAAAACCCTTGCAAGGCTTTGTGTTAATCTTACATTATTTGCCTCCCAGCTGCATAATGAAGATCCTGCATATTTAATAGGGGAGCCAAAGGAAGCTAAATTGAATGAACAATAAGGGAGAGAGGAGGGGGGAGCCTGATGGTTTGAAGAAGTTGGGGTGGCTGGATCTCCTGGTAGTGCAAATGACATTTTTGCATTAAGCTCAAATGCCACAGTGAATTGAAAGGATGAGAATGAAGAAGCCACATTCTATAGAATCGGAAGGATGTAAATCCTTCCTCCCCACCGTGAAATTATATTAAAAAGGTCATCCTTCTACATACAATAATGCTGTCGTGATTGGACTAATATGCTTTCAATTTGGAATAAGCATTTGAATACCATCAGAAGGGAAGAGAGCATACTCTATAATTTTAAAACAAGAAAAAGGAAGACTGATTTGTTGGGCAAAGCATGGCTTGCCATGTAAATGTAGTTTATTTAAGAATAAGGGAAGATCTATGGAGGACACGAGAGGAAGGATAGCAGTATAAAAATGTCCCTGGCACTGTGTGAAGTTGTTATATGGGATCAATTGGAGGATTCTTTGCAACCTCCATTCATGTTTTCCCATGAAACTCTTTTGGATAAAACCGGTAGTATAAACAGAAGATAAAGGAAATACGAGATACACAGTTTGGCTAAAGAAAATGAGATTCCTTCCCCTTTTCTGACTTCCATTTTTACCTTGAAATGAAATTAAGCCTAGTATGAGTATGGTGGACATTACAGGCATTGTGGTTGGCCAAATGTTGGATATGAGGGCAGAGACCCCCAGGGAAGAAAAGGAGGAGAGAGGTGGAGGGATGAAATTGTGTGTGTGTGTGTGTACAGTGAGCTTTCCTTGTATCCCTGTTATATTGCTGTCTGTCTTCCTTTGTGACTTGTTAGTTTTCAAGTGTGAGGCTTCTTGCCTTGCCTTCTTAACCTTCTCTGTTATTAGCACATTTTGTTCTCCTTACAGAGCTTATTAAACTACCACCTGGATCCACAATTGCATTTCTGTACAGGTACCATCATCCTCTGCCCTCTGAGTAGAACATTTGGACCAAAAAGAGAGAGAGAAATGATGCATAGAAAAGGGAGGAATTCCAAAGGCACATAAAATAACAATTTCATGATTTATAGAAAACATTGGAATAAATTTTATTATTCCATCTAAAAAAAGATATATTTGGTGTTTTCTTCACACTTGCATCTCCCTCTGCCCCCCCTTTCTTTTTTTACAGTCTCATGCCACAACTGGGATTTATAGTCCTATATAGGACACTATTTGGCCCTTCTTAGCAGTATTTCTTGACATATAATTTGGTTACCTTAAAAAAGCAATTTTGGTTTTCCAAAATAAGCAAGGTCAAGCTCACTCTCAACCTGCCCCTACTGTCATGCTTAGCACTGAACCCTTCCCAAGACTGTTCATGGGTTGAGGGTGTATCTGCTGTGAGGAAACCTGCCAACATGCATTGATATCCAGCTAAGTCATACTCAAAGAAGGCCCATTGGAATCAATAGGCTATGCTGAATATGTCTAACATTGGATATTAGCTGCATAGACTGCATGAACTACAATGTTCAAGATTCCAGTCCAATTCACACCTTAAGGACAGCATCCCCAGAGAAAGCTGGCTAATAGGTTGCCTGTGTGTACATCTTTTTACAGTCGTGCAGGTTTTTGTTTTTTTTTAAAAAATGACCAAACCCAATCCATTTGATTTGCAGTTGATATCTGCTCATCTCAAAAAGTTTTATTTATATAAATCCATCCCCCAAATGCAACAGGAAGTGATTTATTCTTCCCATTGTCTATTATTCCCTTGATGTAGTCTTAGCTATCTGATCTGAGAAAAATAAAACAATAATTCTGAAATCCAGCTACTTTTACATGTTTTCAGCTGTTATCATCTCCCCAATTCTCACAGACACACTGCATATCATATAAAGATTCTGTACACCACAGAGATATACTTTTATGTGGTTTGCGGTATAGAAATGAATGAATGAATGAATGAATGAATGAATAAACAACCAAACACAGAGTAATGTAGCTAAGCTTATTAGGCACACTGAGTTTTCAGGATGTTTCACAGAAGCAATAAAGCACACAAGTCTTCCCACCAGATCCCTATACCCAGCTCACCGCTGCAAATGAACAAAAACAATTTACATTTCACAACAAAATTACATTTGGCCATCTATTTTTGAGTGAGAAGGGGAACATCACAGGAACTACATTGCATTCCCCTAAAGAAAGAATTGAGAGTTTCACTCTAGCAGGAAAGTTTCCTATTCCTCACCACCATCCCAAGAAGGATGCAAACTCTCTGAATTTCTATATGTCCATTCTTCTCTATAACTCTGGGCAGCCCAACTTTTTTATACCAGTTGGGCCACAAGAGTGCTTTGATACGGAACCCATGGGCTGCCTTGTCTCATGGAGGTGGGTAGTGAAGCCAAAATGTGCTTCCCCCCAGCCCTCACACTGCCTTCCCAAAGCCAGCTAAGTGAAGTACTGGGCTTTAAGGAGGAGGTAAAGGCTCTGGCAGACCCCAAGAGCCTTCCCACCTTCTTACCAAGCTGGAAAAGTGCTAAGCATGCTTTGGGGACGAGGTGAGAAGACTCTAGGAGCCTTTCAGAGCCCACACACCTCCTTCCCAAAGCCCAGTGCCTCACTTGTTTTTGAGGGCTACCACAAAAGGCCTCAAGGTTGGACCACCCTGCTATAGTTTTCTCCGAACAATACATCTATTAAACAATTGTCATTCATTTCTATGACTGCCACCATATTTCCATTATCCAGTGTACTAATTTTCATGATGTACTTCATTCTTCTGGCTTTTGAATTTTGCATCAAAACTTTCTTTTTAAGGAACAAATGAGATCGAGAGATTGCAATTCGGCAGCAACTTTTTGTGTGAGAGAGGGTTGTATGCCAAAATAAATAAATAAATGAAAACAAATTGAACAACAAATTGAAATGTTTTCAACCTAGATGCAAATGAAACCACGATTTCAGTGGTTTGGACTGAGACTTGGATACAGATATGTGTCACAGAAATTAGTTTTGGCATTGAACTATCCATCCCACCCCCTCCAGGAAAAGAAATAATAACTGTGTTTCCTTCAAACTTTAAAGATTCAGCTCCTCCACTTGAAATGTTTAATGTCCCACGAAGTAACATATAGCGGATGGGTATGATCAGCCTTAGACTGTTTCATGCCTGATGTTAAAAGTCACCTCCCTATTGAGATATTGATTAGAGCGCAGGGAAATGATACTATTTTAGAATATTTTGCCTAATGCAAGTGCTTCACAGTTGCTATACAAATAAGAATGCCCCTGCTTTTTCTTTTTTCTAATTTTTTTTTAAACAAATACTTTATTCCAAAACCGAAAAAAAATTACAGTGGTGCCTCGCAAGACAAAATTAATTCGTTCCGTGAGTTTTTTCGTCTAGCGATTTTTTGTCTTGCGAATCACGAATTCCCATAGGAATGCATTGAAAATCAATTAATGTGTTCCTATGGTCAAAAAAAGTCCAAACAAAGCCAAATTTGGTACAACAAGAGTTTATTAAGTGCTCTTTAAAGTCACACATACTGTAAAGAGCAGTTCAAAAATTGAAGGAACAATAATTTAAGCTTCTAAACATGACAGAAAAACATTCAAAAATCAACAAAGTGTACAGTACATTTTAGAATCATAGAATCATAGAATCATAGAATCATAGAATCATAGAGTTGGAAGAGACCACAAGGGCCATCGAGTCCAACCCCCTGCCAAGCAGGAAACACCATCAGAGCACTCCTGACATATGGTTGTCAAGCCTCTGCTTAAAGACCTCCAAAGTAGGAGACTCCACCACACTCCTTGGCAGCAAATTCCACTGTCGAACAGCTCTTACTGTCAGGAAGTTCTTCCTAATGTTTAGGTGGAATCTTCTTTCTTGTAGTTTGGATCCATTGCTCCGTGTCCGCTTCTCTGGAGCAGTAGAAAACAACCTTTCTCCCTCCTCTATGTGACATCCTTTTATATATTTGAACATGGCTATCATATCACCCCTTAACCTCCTCTTCTCCAGGCTAAACATGCCCAGCTCCCTTAGCCGTTCCTCATAAGGCATCGTTTCCAGGCCTTTGACCATTTTGGTTGCCCTCTTCTGGACACGTTCCAGTTTGTCAGTGTCCTTCTTGAATTGTGGTGCCCAGAACTGGACACAGTACTCCAGGTGTGGTCTGACCAGAGCAGAATACAGTGGCACTATTACTTCCCTTGATCTAGATGCTATACTCCTATTGATGCAGCCCAGAATTGCATTGGCTTTTTTAGCTGCCGTGTCACACTGTTGGCTCATGTCAAGTTTGTGGTCAACCAAGACTCCTAGATCCTTTTCACATGTACTGCTCTCAAGCCAGGTGTCCCCCATCTTGTATTTGTGCCTCTCATTTTTTTTGCCCAAGTGCAATACTTTACATTTCTCCCTGTTAAAATTCATCTTGTTTGTTTTTGCCCAGTTCTCTAATCTGTCAAGGTCGTTTTGAAGTGTGATCCTGTCCTCTGGGGTGTTAGCCACCCCTCCCAGTTTGGTGTCATCTGCAAATTTGATCAGGATGCCCTTGAGTCCATCATCCAAGTCGTTGATAAAGATGTTGAATAAGACCGGGCCCAAGACAGAACCCTGTGGCACCCCACTAGTCACTCCTCTCCAGGATGAAGAGGAACCATTGATGAGCACCCTTTGGGTTCGGTCAGTCAGCCAGTTACAAATCCACTGAGTGGTAGCATAGTCAAGACCGCATTTTACCAGCTTCTTTACAAGAATATCATGGGGCACCTTGTCAAATGCTTTGCTGAAATCAAGGTAGGCTACATCCACTGCGTTCCCTTCATCTACCAGGCTTGTAATTCTGTCAAAAAACGAGATCAGGTTAGTCTGACATGACTTATTTTTCAGAAATCCATGCTGACTATTGGTGATCACAGCATTCCTTTCTAGGTGCTCACAGACTGTTTGCTTAATGATCTGCTCCAGAATCTTCCCTGCTATTGATGTCAGACTGACTGGGCGGTAATTATTTGGGTCCTCTCTTTTCCCCTTTTTGAAAATAGGAACAACATTTGCCCTCCTCCAGTCTGCCGGGACTTCGCCTGTTCTCCAGGAATTCTCAAAGATGACTGCCAGTGGTTCTGAGATCACATCTGCCAGTTCTTTTAATACTCTTGGATGCAGTTCATCTGGCCCTGGAGACTTGAATACATCTAATCTAGCCAAATATTCTTGTACTATCTCCTTAGTTATTCTGGGCTGTGTTTCCTTTGCTGAATCATTTGCTTCAAATTCTTCAGGTCGGGCATTGTTTTCTTTATCGGAGAAGACTGAGGCAAAGAAGGCATTGAGGAGTTCAGCCCTTTCTGTGTCCCCTGTTTGCATTTCACCATCTTCTCCTCTGAGTGACCCCACTGTTTCTTTGTTCTTCCTTTTGCTACGAACATACCCATAAAAGCCTTTTCTGTTGCTTTTAACCTCTCTAGCAAGCCTGAGTTCATTCTGTGCTTTAGCTTTTCTGACTTTGTGTCTACACGTGCTGGCTATTTGTTTGAATTCCTCTTTGGTGGTTTCCCCCCTTTTCCATTTTTTGTACACATCCTTTTTTAATCTTAATTCAGTTAAAAGTTCTTTAGATAGCCACCCTGGTTTCTTTAGGCACCTTCCATGTTTTCGTCTCATTGGTATTGCCTGACGTTGTGCTTTTACTATCTCCGTCTTAACAAACTCCCAGCCATCATGAACTCCCTTTCCTTTTAGTATTGCTGTCCATGGGATCTCACCCAGCACTTCCCTAAGTTTTATGAAGTCGGCTTTCTTAAAGTCAAGAAATTGAGTCCTAGTATGCTTGGCTGCTACTGTCCGCTGTATAGTAAACTTCAGAAGAGCATGATCACTCGCGCCTAATGATCCTTCCACATCTACCCCACTAACCAGGTCATCAACATTGGTTAGGACCAGGTCTAAAATGGCTGTTCCTCTTGTTGCTTCTCCCACTTTCTGGACAATGAAGTTGTCTGCAAGGCCAGTGAGGAATCTGTTTGACCTTATGCTCTTGGCTGAGTTTGACGTCCAACAAATATCCGGGTAATTGAAGTCCCCCATTACTACTATCTCCCTTCCTTTTGCATGCTTGGCCATCTGTTCCAGGAAGGCATCATCTATGTCCTCCGTTTGGCTTGGGGATCTATAGTAAACTCCCACAATGAGGTCTCTATTATTCTTCTCTCCCTTAATTTTGACCCAAATGCTCTCACTTTGGCTTTGAGGTTCTAAATCTTGGATCTCTTCACAGGTATACACACCCCTGACATATAACGCCACTCCTCCTCCTTTCTTGTCTGGTCTGTTTCTCTGAAATAGATTGTATCCCTCCATTATTACATTCCAATCGTGGGACTTATCCCACCAGGTTTCAGTGATGCCTATTATGTCATATTTAGTTTGCTGTACCAAGAGCTCAAGCTCATCTTGTTTATTTCCCATGCTTTGCGCATTAGTGTACAGACATTGAAGTCCATTAATCATTCCCCCGTGTCTCTTATTTAAGGATTTTTTCCTCCCTCCACTAGGTCCGCGTGCTGTTTGCTCCATTTGGTCTATGACATTTGGATGATCATCTTCATTAATTGATAGACTCCTACCTTCAGGAGCTCTGTCTCCCTCCCCCACATTAGTCAGTTTAAAGCCCTCCTGATGAGGTTTCTGAGATTTTTGGCAAAAACATTTTTCCCAACCGTTGTGAGGTGCAGCCCATCACTTGCCAGAAGTCCATCTTCAAGAAACTGCAGTCCGTGATCTAAGAATCCAAACCGTTCCTGTTTACACCATTTGCGAAGCCAGCTGTTCACTTCCACTATTTTCCCCTCTCTCCCTGGGCCACGTCGTTCAACTGGGAGGACAGACGAGATGACAATTTGTGCATTTAGTTGCTTCAGTTTCCTGCCGAGAGCCTCGTAGTCTCTTTTGATCTTCTGGAGGCTATTGCTTGCAGTGTCATTGGTTCCCACATGAACCAAGAGGAAGGGGTATTCGTCAGTGGGTTTTATGATTCCTTGCAGTCGTTCAGTTACATCTTGGATCTTAGCCCCGGGGAGACAGCACACTTCCCGAGACATCTTGTCAGGCCCACAGATCACTGCTTCTGTTCCCCTCAGTAGGGAATCCCCTATCACCACTACACGCCTCCTCTTGGGTTTGGTCGGGGTTCTTCCGTGAGCTGTCCGTTCCAAGGTCGCCTGCACATTCCCTGAGGACTGACTTTGCTGCTCGTCTTCATATACCTGATCGACTGTAATGAGGGAGAGATCCTCAAATGGAGTCTGCTCTTCGTCTTCCATGCTAGGGGAGAGGACCTCAAAGCGATTGTGTATTTCTAAACAATCAGAGTGAACCCTGGGCCTCCTACTTCTTTGAGTCACGTTTCTCCATATATCTGGCTCCTGTGTTGGTGAACTAGCCTCCTTCTCAGGGGAGTCCCCTGTCTCCTCCCTGGTGGAGACGGTGTGCTCTGTTGCTTCCAAGAAGAGCTCCAGCTCTCTAATTCTTTGGAGCGTAGCTACACGTTCCTCCAGTTGCTGGACTTTGTCTTTTAAAAGGGCAATCAACATGCAATTGCTGCAGGTAAAGCTGCCTGCAACCTTTGGCAAGATGGCAAACATTGCGCAGGAATCACAGGCGACTGCAGCTGTTCCCTCCCCTTCCATCTTGAGATCGTGTCGTTGGGGGTGGCTACAGAGGTCCTCCATCATAAAAAGCTTGAGGACAGGACAAATAACTCCCCCCCCCACACAAAAAAAACCTAGGTCTCCCCCAACAAACGTTTGAGACTAGCTCCCCTAAATCTAAAAGATGGGTATAACTGCGCGCGCCTTCTTCAACTGCTGCCCTTCAGACTCTGATAAGCTCCTCCCACAGCTAATCCCCTGCCTCAACAGAAACCCTGCCCCCTCTGACCTTTACACAGGGAAAACAGCTAACCAGCCACAAAGAAACACACACACACAAGAAAACCCTTTTTGCTCCTTCTTCAACTGCTGCCCTTCAGACTCTGATAAGCTCCTCCCACAGCTAATCCCCTGCCTCAACAGAAACCCTGCCCCCTCTGACCTTTACACAGGGAAAACAGCTAACCAGCCACAAAGAAACACACACACACAAGAAAACCCTTTTTGCTCCTTCTTCAACTGCTGCCCTTCAGACTCTGATAAGCTCCTCCCACAGCTAATCCCCTGCCTCAACAGAAACCCTGCCCCCTCTGACCTTTACACAGGGAAAACAGCTAACCAGCCACAAAGAAACACACACACACAAGAAAACCCTTTTTGCTCCTTCTTCAACTGCTGCCCTTCAGACTCTGATAAGCTCCTCCCACAGCTAATCCCCTGCCTCAACAGAAACCCTGCCCCCTCTGACCTTTACACAGGGAAAACAGCTAACCAGCCACAAAGAAACACACACACACACAAGAAAACCCTTTTTTTCTAAGACTCTGGGGGACAACTCGAAGAAGGTTCCTCTTCCACTCTTTGCTTCTTGCTGAAGAACCTGTCCATGGTCTGCTGCTTCATCCGCCTTTTCAGCACCTCCCTGAAAGGCGACATGACCCTCGTATCAAAAGTGTTCACAAGGTCATGTGCCACGTGCTTGTCAGGGTGGTGCCGCTGTGCAAAAGCCTGCACATCCTTCCACTTCAGGCAAATGTCCCTCAGTTCTTTGGAGGATAGCCGTTCCTCAGTTGCTTCCTCATCTTCCAGCGAGGCCTGCTCCTGCGCAGCCTCTGCCTGCAGTTCGACCAGCTCCTGGGTGGTCAGCTCATGGTTGTGCTCCTCCACCAGCTCGCTGATGTCCTCCTCTGTGACCTCCAGGCCCATGGTCCTCCCCAAGGCAACAATGTCCTGCACCACTGTTGACTCTGGTGCATCAGAGTCACGTGGTGCCACACAGTCCGGCCACAGGCTGCGCCAAGCGCAATTCAAATTTCTCTGGCTGATCCCGTTCCAGGCCGTGGTGATGATCTTCAGGCAGGTGATGATGTCGAAGTGGTCCTTCCAGAATTCCCGCAGGGTGATGGTGGTGCAATCAGCCACCTTGAAGCATCGCCTGAAAAGCTCCTTGGTGTAGAGTTTTTTGAAATTGGCGATGAGCTGCTGATCCATCGGCTGGAGCAGTGGCGTGGTGTTAGGCGGCAGGAACATGATGCTGATGAAGCTGAACTCCTCCAACAAGTCCTCCTCAAGGCCTTTAGGATAAGCAGGAGCATTGTCCATCAGAAGCAAAGCCTTCAGCGGCAGGTTGTTGTCCAGCAAGTACTGTTTGCCAAAAGCATGATTGACCCAGTCCACAAACAGCACATGTGTGACCCAAGCCTTACTGTTGGATCGCCACATGACACTCAGCCGCTCCTTGTTGACCTTGTGGGTTCTCCAAGTGGTACACCAGCAGGGGCTTGATCTTCAGGCCGCCGCTTGCGTTGGCACAGAAGAGCAGGGTCAGACGGTCCTTCATGGGCTTATGGCCAGGCAACTTGGCCTCCTCCTGTGTGATGAAAGTCCTTTTGGGCATCCTCTTCCAAAACAGCCCGGTCTCGTCGCAGTTGAAGACCTGCTGTGGAACGTAGCCCTCCGTCTTCACAACCTCCAGGAACTCCGCTGCCAAGTCTTCAGCCGCAGAAACATCAGAACTGGCAGCCTCTCCATGCCAGAAAAAAACACACAAGCTTCCAGATTCTTGCAAACCCCTCCCAAACTGTTCCCCCAGCCACCCACCACACAGAAATTCAAACCCAGAATTTTTTTTTTTTTAAAAAAAACAGCAGAATGCCCCAATGGTCACAAAAAATCAGAAAAATGCAGAAAAAAACACCACAAGCTTCCAGATTCTTGCAAACCCCTCCCCAACACCAAGTCCTTGAATTCCAAACACCCCAACCCAAAATCCAACCCCCCCAAAAAAAGTTTTAAAAGCTTAACTTACCAAATGGCTGCAAAAGAAGTTTTGGAAAAGCTTCAAAAATCACCAAAGTCTTTAAAAACCTCAAAAAAAGCTACTATGTACACTGCGTTCTATGAGTTGCTCCTAGAAGTCAAGTCGCAACTGTATTAACAGTGTTCAGAAAAAGGAAACAAACTTGCAAGACGTTTTCGTCTTGCGAAGGAAGCCCATAGTGAAATTCGTCCTGTGAAGCAACTCAAAAACGGAAAACTCTTTCGCCTAGCGAGTTATCCGTCTTGCAAGGCATTCGTCTTGCGGGGCACCACTGTACAAACATCAAATTCAAAATCCATGTTCATTTTGTAAAATAAGCCTATTACATGGTTAACTAAATTAAAATATACCTAATTGCTATAGACTTCCCTTTGCTATATATAAATGCAACACAATTAGAAATATGCTTTTTCTTGGAAGTATACAACAAATGTGGGGCTCTCATTATGCCTTTTGGTCGCCAGGATGCATGACAGAGGGGTGTGTGAGAACATGTTTATAAACTTATACTTTTCAAAGGGGAAGTTTACATTTGTAGCTCCACCCACTTTTTCCTCTGCCCCCACCCAGCACTGGCGGGTGGCCCTCAGTAGGGAATGAGGCACTTTGGCAGGAAAAGGTTTCCCACCCCAATAAAGAACTTATGCTATCAATCAACTAGACTATGGAGGTTGCTGTTGTTGTTTCTGGTGTGTGTGTGTGCGCGCGTGTGTAGATCAATGTTACACTGGTGCCTCGCAAGACGAAATTAATTCGTTCCGCAAGTCTCTTCGTCTTGCGAGTTTTTCGTCTTGCGATGCACGGTTTCCCATAGGAATGCATTGAAAATCAATTAATGCGTTCCTAGGGAAACCGCCTTCAGACCAGGTCCGGGGACAGTCCGTCCCCGGACCTCTTCTGAAGGCTGGGGGGGGGGACAAGGGCTTTTCTTCCCACCCCCAGCATTTAAAAAAACCCCGGGACAGCGGAGGACTTCTCCGCTGTCCGGGCGATCTTAAAATGCTGGCGGGCGGCATTTTAAAATCGCCCCGGGACAGCGGAGGACTTCTCCGCTGTCCGGGGCGATTTAAAAGCCCCTGGGAAGGCAGGCAGGGGGGACAAAGACTTTTGCCCCCCGCCAGCCTTCAGAAGAGGTCCTGGACCTCTTCTGAAGGCGGGCGGGGGGCGAAAGTCTTTGCTCCCCCCTGCCTGCCTTCAAAAGCCCTCCGGGACAGGCAGGCAGGGGGGAGCAAAGACTTTCGCCCCCGCCCGCCTTCAGAAGGTGTTCCCTCCCCCCGCCCGGCTTCGGAGCACCATTCCAAAGCCGGGCGGCGGCGGGAGGTGTTCCCTCCCCACCGCCCGGCTTCGGAGCACCGTTCCGAAGCCGGGCGGCGGCGGGAGGTGTTCCCTCCCCACCGCCCGGCTTCGGAGCACCGTTCCGAAGCCGGGCGGCGGCGGGAGGTGTTCCCTCCCCCCCCGCCCGGCTTCGGAGCACCGTTCCGAAGCCGGGTGGCGGCGGGAGGTGTTCCCGCCCCGCCGCCCGGCTTTGGAGGAGCCTTCCGAAGCCGGGCGGCGGTGGGAGGTGTTCCCGCCCCACCGCCCGGCTTCGGAGGAGCCTTCCGAAGCCCGGCGGCGGGAGGAGGTGTCCCCGCCCCGCCGCCAGGCTTCGGAGGAGGTCCGAGGACAGTGGGGAAGACGCGCTGCGCTTCCCCGCTGTCCCTGAGATTTCCCTATGGGCTGTCGTCTTGCGAAGCAAGCCCATAGGGAAATTCGTTTTGCGAAGCGCCTCCAAAACGGAAAACCCTTTCGTCTAGCGGGTTTACCGTCTTGCGAGGCGTTCGTCTTGCGGGGTACCACTGTATTATAAGGTTACCAGACAGCCCCATTTCTCAGGGACAATCCCCAGATTTACAAATCAGTCCCCTGACAAAATCCTATCATTCCTACTCATTTCAATGAAGTTTCCCCGGATTCATTGGAAAAAAATCTGGTAACCTTATGTTATTAGTGTACCCTAAAGTTCAGGACAAGCAAAATGACTTCAATGATCAGAACAAAGGCTAATCTAGTTCTGAATTCCACTGTTTCAGTGGCCAACCAGATACCTTTGGGAAATCTGCAAGCAATGTAATCATGATGCAGTGTCAATTTTCCATGGAGGTTGGTGGATGGGCCATTCAGCTTTGGTAGACAGTATACCCTGTTAGAGAGTTCCATTTGTTGAATACTTTCTCTCCCCTCTAATGCTTTGCTTCCCAAGCTATAGATCTGTCCATCTTATTTCTGACATAGAAAATCTGATAGTTCTCCTTTAAACAGGTGCTCCAAGCCCTTGTTCTTTCCTTTTGTTTGTGTTTTAAAGTCAGCACCCGCAGGAGAAACCCTCTAACATCTCTGCTGATCCCTAGAAACTTGCTAGAAGAAGTAAAATGCAAGTTATCTATGAAAGAGTGTTCGATGAAATGTCAAAAAGCTCACTTGCTTCTCAGCAGTTATTGACCTATTGGGTGAAGGGGGGAAAACTTTTCACTTTTCTCTTCCTCCTTTCTTCACAGAACCAGGGTGCTTTTAGTTTCCTCTGTGCAGATATAACAACACACTGCCGATTAGCTATCTACATAAATTGATAAATGTGTAGAACCGTCCAGAGAGATTGTACTACTGTAATCAGGATTCTTTTTGTTTCCTTCAAAATTCTTGCAGATGTCTAAGTGAACTTATTGGGGCTTACTTGCAAGTAGACCTACACTGTAACCTGCATTTTCCAAATGCATGTTGAATTTTTGCTTTAGGCAATATTTAGTGGCAACTAGGTTGGAATTTGGGATACACAGAAGAGAAGGTGGGGGGCTGACTTACATGAAATTCACCCAGTCTTTCCTTTTGGGGTGTTCCAGATTTGTTGATTCATTCAGCTATCTAATGATTTATTACAGATTTTGCACTGGTTTTATGAATGAAATGTTATTGTTAATTTTATGCTGTGCATTTTTTCTTAATGATGGTGCTGTAGATTTTTTTATGGTAATAGTGAGCATCTACTGCAGCAATATGGGCAACTATTTGGAAGGCCACTGCAAAAAGAAGGCTGCTGTGTCACATTAGCAGTGAGTGTCTCCTCAAAACAACCTATTATTATTATTATTATTAATTATTATTTGCCTGCCGTGCCCTGCACTGTGAGGTCCCAAGTCCATTAGAATATGAAACTAAAAATAAAAATAGAACCAATATCTAGTTACTGACTTTTTGGTACTTCCTCAGTCTTCTTGGTTTCTCCAGGTTATTCTCAGCTACCCCAGCTCATCATGGTGCCATATATATTTGTTATGACTCCTGTTCTTCAGGGGATAAGGACAGGAATTCAAAGCAGCAGCAGCTGTTAGGGCCTGCCCTAGAAGCACCTAGTCCTCTAGAAAAGCCCATGTAGTCAGTACCTCTCAACCCCATGGACATCACATTGCCCTCCTCTGACTCAGAAGGTGCAGTGCAACCAGACTCTCTGCTGTTCTGATGGAGCAAATAACTGTTGGAGAATGCTGTGATCCTTTAAATGGAGATCACAGTGAAGGCAGATTTAGCTGTAGAGACAGAGATGAAGCCCCTATGTAAGACTTGTCTGAGTGGAGCTGGTGCTGAATCCGCTTCTGAGTGCTGCCCTCATGCAGTTTTCAGACTGAGCCCTGCATGGAGCTGTCCAGGGTACTCACTGCCTTGCCTCTGCTCAGGTCAGCACTCGCATCAGTATCCCTCTTGAAGCTGGTGACTCAGGGTTCAATTTTTATATTGGAGAAGTACCACTGAATTCAGAATTGTCAAAATTACAAATACCTAAATATAGATGGTATGAGCTTTCGTGTGCATGCACACTTCAGATACACACGTGCATGCACACGAAAGCTCATACCAAGAACTAACTTAGTTGGTCTTTAAGGTGCTACTGGAAGGATTTTTTTTTTATTTTGACTATGGCAGACCAACACGGCTACCTATCTGTAACTAAATATAGACGGTCATTTACCCTTGCTAGATTCAATTTGCTGCCATCTGCCATATTGCAGGGCAGATTCGAGGGTAAACCATACATGGAACGAGTCTGCCCCTGCGGCTTGATGGAGGTACAAACTGTCTCTCATGCCTTGTTACACTGCTGTTTCTACAGGAATATATGCTCGGTATTTATTACCCCTGCTATGCAAAAATCTCCAAATGAATCTGAACTTCAATGTCTAAAATCCCTGGCTGAGGACAAGGAGCCTGAGATCACATTAAGGGTAGCCAAATTCTGTGTGATTGCCATAAAACTTAGGGAACAAGCTGTGCTATCATAATGATTAAGGCCTTAAATGATAATTTTAGGTTATATGTTAGTGACTAAGTTTTCATTTATATATATTTTTAACTGTTGCTATATCTGTATTGTCCCTGTTATACCTAATTGCAAATTCAAATATATCCCTATCATGTTTTATGACTTCCTTGATATCGTATGTGAGCTGGAACTGGTCTGTGACCAAAATAATAAATTCATTCAATTTTTATATTGGAGAAGTACCACTGAATTCAGAATGATTTACTTCTAAGTAAATGTGCAAAATAAATGGGGCTGCTTGTGGACTCAAATAAAATGAAATTAAAAAACAACGCAAGCAGCACCTGGGTTCTTTCCTAAAAAGTGAGCATTAAGCCCTCTGCAATTGTTCTCTAGTCACATCTGATGAACATGTATAAAAAGGTGAACTGACACTCAACAGTAGTTGCAGCAAGCCAGAGATTCCTTGTGAAATATCTTTTGCTTACCCAAGTATCTGAGAGTTCAGTAGATCTCATTGAGTAATCCCTTCAAGTCCTCCACCTCCTTATGTTATTGAAATATAGCAAACTATAGTACTTTGGATTTTTTGGCATTTGGTTCTCAGCAGGAGAGGCACAGCAGGCTGCTGGATTTTATTTATTCTTTTATGTTCCCCTCTAAGAAATGGCTTTTCTGGAAGGGATGATTTAGTGCTTGCGATTCCTTCTAAATTCTGTAGGAGCATCAGAGAACAAGAATTCAGCCAAAACAAAGTGAAAAAACGAAAACAAGTATTCAGCAAAAATGAGTCATCAGCCCATTCATTCAGACCACCACACACCCGTTCAGACCATAACAGAATAAACTGTGCTCCCTCACTGCAGCCTTGGAATATTCACAACAGAATTCGGAAGTTTTCGTGGATTTTTCTCTGCTTGCTCATTTGCTGCTGTGCTTTTGTAATCATGTTTATGAACCCACAGAAACAAAGGAAAAGTTGATTTCACTTAAGGGGATCACTTTAAAAAGTTTCATGTACAACGACTGTTGCCACCACATAGGTTAAATGGTCTGGTGTTTATGCAGAGCTACTGATGTGTAGAGCAAGTTGGCTAGGAATCTGAAAGGTACAGCATTTTACGCAAGCAGACAGATGAGACAGGTTGCATTGATGACATTGGGGTACCAAAATGACTCTCATGGGTCATTCAGTGAGCAGCTGCTTTCTTCAACTTTCAGACCAGAATTCATTGCACATGTGGGCAAATAGTTTGTCTGAACCATTTGTGATAAAATCAGATTCCTAAAATGGTGCACTGCTCCAAATCATTCTAGGGTGGGTTGAGCAAAGGCATGCCAGAAGACAGTTTGTGCTTACCATCCGGCTAATCAAACAATGTGTTTTGTCATGTGCACAGTACAATTCAGTTTGTTTGTTGTTGTTTAATGACCAGCCATAAAGAAGGCTGATCGCCGAAGAATTGATGCTTTTGAATTATGGTGCTGGAGGAGACTCTTGATAGTCCCATGGACTGCAAGAAGATCAAACATATCCATTCTTAAGGAAATCAGCCCTGAGTGCTCACTGGAAGGACAGATCGTGAAGCTGAGGCTCCAATACTTTGGCCACCTCATGAGAAGAGAAGACTCCCTGGAAAAGACCCTGATGTTGGGAAAGATGGAGGGCACAAAGAGAAGGAGATGGCAGAGGACGAGATGGTTGGATAGTGTTCTCAAAGCTACCAGCATGAGTTTGACCAAACTGCGGGAGGAAGTGGAAGACAGAAGTGCCTGGCGTGCTCTGGCCCATGGGGTCACGAAGAGTTGGACATGACTAAACAACTAAACAACAACTACAAATGACCTGCCCAAGGCAGACTGGTAATATGAACAGGACTCAAATCATAGCAGGAAGACTTATGAGCAGGGGCAGGGAGAAAGTGGGGAAATCTCTGTTTTTCTGTATAATGCGTGTGATATAATCAGAGAATTCTGGGAGAGAGCTATAGCTCATTGGGAGAACATCTGCTTTGTATACAGAAGGTTCCAGATTCATTATCCAGCATCTCCCAGTAGGACTGGAAGATATTTCTTGTCTGAAATCTTGGAAAGACACTGACAGTCAGTGTAGACAATACTGAGCTACATGGACCCAATGATCTGACTCAATACATGGCAGCTTCCTATGTTCCTAGGTTAGACTAAGCAGAGGGCTGAGCAGTTCTGGCAGCCTTGTCATTTTGTGCCTGCTTCTTCTGGTTTCCTGCCTCTTGCAGGCTTTTTTTTAAAAAGCCCAACAAGCTGCACTATTAACATTAAAAATAACTGTCAGGGGTTGATTAGCTGCTTGTGCTTAAAATTGTGCCCCCTCAGAGTTTGTGCGGCCCCACAAACCTCTGTGTGTGACAGAGCTCCTCAGACATGTCTGCTCTAGTCACTAGTAGAGTCTGACAGTGGCTGCTTGCGGAAGCGCTTCCAGCAAAGAAGCTCCTTAACGGAAACGCGTCTCCTGGACTCACGACGTGACAGTTTCCGGCGAAGTATGGGTCTCCCTGCAGTTGCTTCTGACACCTCCCCGCTATTTTCGCTGGACGTGTCTCTCACCCCTTTCTCTCCCCTGCTGTTTCCTGCCTGGGCTGCTGCGTCTCTCTCAGCATTACTGAGATCCTCCTCCAGAGACCCCTCGCTCCCCCTACTGGTCCCTGCTTTGGTTGCTGACTCTCTCCCAGTCTCTGGGAGCCCTACCAACTCCCTTTCCCCTGATGTCAGTTCCCTGACATCCACCTCCCCTCCAGGGCCCCCTTCCCCCCCGCCCCTACTCTCTCCTCTGGGCGGTGAGGAGCTGAAACCCCGAAAAGAATCCTCTTCATCTTCAGACGTCTCAAACATTTCCCTCCATCGGTCTTCGTTCCGGCTCGCTGAATCCTCCTCCGCCTCGGAATCAGAGAACCCCTCCAACTCTTCTTCTTCGTCGGTGGTGGCGAAGTATTCCCTCCGGAACCTCGCCACTGGCTGAGGTTTACGAGGGAATCTCTGATGAAAAGTTTCTATCAAAACCTCGTCATCTACATCCTCTGCCCTGACCCAGGTGTTTTCCAACTCCGGCTCCCCTTCCCACATTACCAAATACTCTACTTGATCTCCCTTCCACCTGGAATCGAGAATCTCCGCTACATGGTAGCTGTGTTCTTTTTCCTCCATAGCTGGTCCCCTATTGACCCTCCCTTCTCTGTACCCTTTATACGGTGACAACAACGACCTGTGGAACACTGGGTGCAGCTTCATGTGGTTCGGTAACCGGAGTCTGAAAGCCACTGGGTTGACCTGCTGCGTGACTTCAAATGGGCCCAGCCTCTTGGGTCTTAACTTCTTACAACCTCCTTTGAATGGTAACCCTTGGGTGGACAGCCACACCTGGTCCCCCCCCCTAATGCTTTCCCCTTCCCTTCTGGTTTTGTCTGCCTGCCTCTTATATTCCTCCTTCGCCCTGTTTAAATTAAGTTGGAGCTGGCGATGGATCGCTTCCATTTCTTCAACGAACTGTTCTGCGGCTGGAACGCTCCAGTTCTCCCCTTCCCCCCCTGGGAAGGCTCGGGGATGACACCCGTGATTAGCCAAAAAGGGGCTCATCCCCGTGGACACGTTCTCTGCATTGTTGTAGGCAAATTCTGCCAACGCCAGCTTCTCCACCCAATCATTCTCTCTGTCATTCACATAACACCTCAAATATTGCTGGAGGACACCATTAGCTCTTTCCGCCTGCCCGTTGGTTTCTGGATGACGGGCAGTTGAGAAATTCACCTCTACATGCAATAAGCTCATGAGCTTCCTCCAGAACCTGGAAGTAAATTGTTTCCCTCGGTCAGAAACCACCCTCAAGGGGGCGCCATGCAGCCTAAACACATTTTCCACAAACAATTTAGCGGTTTCTTCCGCTGTGACCGCATGTGAGCAGGCTATAAAGTGGGCCATCTTGGTTAACAGGTCTACCACAACCATGATGGCTGTTTTCCCTCTGGACCTGGGCAGATCAGTCATGAAATCTATTGCCACTGCCTCCCATGGCCTTTCCGGCGTGGGTAGTGGTTCTAATAAACCTGCCGGTGCCCGCCTCTCCCCCTTGGCTCGTTGGCATTGGTCACACCCTCTCACATACTCCCGCACATCTTCCCTGACCTTGGGCCACCAGAATTCCCTGGTAACCAGCCACATGGTTTTGTGTTGCCCAAAATGCCCTGCTGTGGGGCTATCGTGCAGTTGCTTGAGTACCTTTTCCCTCAATTCCCCTTCAGGTATATATAACGCTCCCTTGTAGTACAACGCCCCGTTTCTCTCCTCAAAACCCCCGGGTTTGTCTCCCTCCCTCCTGAGACCCCTGAGTTTGTCCTGGGCGTATTCATCCTGCACCGTTCCCTCTACCAGTTCCCTTTGCCCCACCAATGCCGCCCCACACACCCAGCGGTCCTCGGGAATGACATGGGTCTCTTCGGGTGCACCCTCCCCCTCCAAATATTCAGGTTTGCGTGAGAGAGCGTCCGCCCTAACGTTCTCTGGGCCTGGCACGTAACAAATCTCAAAGTTAAATTTGGAGAACTCCTGGGCCCATCTCAACTGCCGTTGGTTGAGCACTCGCGCAGTTCTCCAATACTCTAGGTTCTTATGGTCCGTGCACACTTGAACCTTATGTTGTGCACCAATTAGCAGGTGCCTCCATCTCCGGAAGGCCTCATGAATCGCAAGAAGTTCCCGGTCGTACACCGTGTAGTTCCTCTCGGATTTGTTCAGCTTTTGCGAAAAGAAGGCACACGGTCGCCACTCTGACTCCTCCTTCCCCGGCTGCAGAAGAAGCACCGCCCCTATGGCTCTGTCAGAAGCGTCTGTTTCGACCCTCAGCTTTTTTTGTAAATCCACATGTAGAAGTTGTTCATCAGAGGCGAAGGCCCTTTTCAGTTCCTC
Organism: Podarcis vaucheri; assembly: GCF_965113315.1. Lineage (NCBI taxonomy): Eukaryota > Metazoa > Chordata > Lepidosauria > Squamata > Lacertidae > Podarcis > Podarcis vaucheri. Next base: position 91,452,977 of record NC_138759.1, read on the forward strand.
AAACGCTCGCTCCGCCTCCCCCGTCCAAACAAACTTCTTTTTACTGCTGAGACAGTCCGTGATGGGCGCCGTCAGGTGGGCGAAGTTTCGGATGAACTTACGATAAAAGTTTCCAAACCCTAGGAACCTCTGCACATCCTTCTTGGTTTTGGGTGTTTTCCATTCCAGCACCGCTTGAACCTTGCCGGGGTCCATGGCCAACCCCTTGTCTGACAAGCGGTACCCCAGGAATTCCACCTCCTTGGTATGAAACTGACACTTCTCCAGTTTCACCCACAGCCTGTTGGCTTGCAGCCTGCTCAACACTTCTCTGACGTCTTTCACATGTTGCTCCTCATTCTCCGAATACACCAACACGTCATCTAAGAAGGCCACGCAATTCTTGTAGAGCAAAGGCCCCAGTACGTGGTTCATGAAGGCTTGAAAACACGCGGAGCCTGTTTGTAATCCAAAAGGCATAACGAGGTATTCAAATGCCCCCAAAGGGGTAAACATGGTGGTCTTCCATTCATCCCCTTTCCTTATACGTATCAGGTTGTACGCCCCCCTTAGGTCCAGCTTTGTAAAAATCTTTCCTTTCCGCACCCTGGTCAAAATATCATCAATCCTGGGCATAGGAAAAGCCGCCGGCTCTGTCACTGCATTTAACCGCCTGAAATCACATACAAGTCTCGGCTTGTCCGTGTTTTTTTTATCCACAAAAAACACTGGGCTACCCCCCGCTGCCTTGGACTCTCTGATGAAGCCTCTCTTCAGGTTCTTGTCAATGAACGCTCGCAACTCCTGCATTTCCCTGTCTGACATGGCATACAACTTGCCTACAGGAAGCTGTGCTCCAGGGAGTAAATTGATCTGGCAATCAAAGGGCCTATGCGGGGGTAGTTGGTCAGCTTCCTTCTCGCTGAACACGTCGCTGAGATCAGCATACTGTGGTGGCACCTTCCCCTTCCCCATTACTTCAGTCCCTGCCAGGGTGGCTTGGGCCCCTGCTGACCCCTTTTCCCCCCTGCAGTGTTCTAAGCAATGTGCTGAACTGAAGGAAACCACTCTTTGATGCCAGCCCACCAGCGGATCATGTAGGGCTAGCCAGCTCATTCCCAAAATAATGGGAGCGCCTCCCAAGGTGGCCACATTAAACGCTATCAGTTCTGTGTGCCTTGCCACCCTCATTATCATTGGGACGGTCTGCAAGCTGACTCCTCCTCCCAACAGTTCCCTGCCATCGATCGTGGTCACCTGCAGGGGGTTGCTTAAAGGGATAGTCTGTATCTGGTGTTCAGCAGCAAACTCCTTGCTCATAAAATTGCAGGAGCTGCCTGAGTCCAACAGCGCCTTTATTTTTAGGGGGTGTCCATTTTGCAGCTCTAGCGACACTTCAATCACTAGAGCAGGTCGAGGAGCTTCTGGCACGGGCACTTTTACTGCTCTTTGGCCTGGCTGCAGTGCCCTGACGGTGGCAACCAGGCGTTGGCTTTTACCTGCTCCGTTTCTCCCTGCTCTCCCCCCTCAACCGCTCCCACCATCCCTTGCCATTCCTTCCTCTGGGGGCAGACTCTGGCAAAGTGGCCTGGCTGTTGGCAGAGATAGCATTTCCGGGCTCCTTTTCCCTCCTTCTTCGCCCCCTCACTGGGCTTTGAAACTGCGCGCATGCGGGCTGTTCCGATTTCCATCGGCTCTGCCGGCGGGAAAGCTGGCTCAGGAATGTCTGGAATGCGTAACTCCTTCCAACGTTCCCCTCTCCGTTCCCGCCTCTCCAAGGCTCTTGCCTCCTGGCGCGCTCCAATGGTCAGCGCAGATTTGGTCAGCTGATCCATAGACACCGCCCTGGGGCTCCGGGACAGCTCGTCTTTCACAGCCGAAGAAAGACCTTCTTCAAATAGCATCTGAATGGGGGCTGCCGATAAATCCCACCCCAATCTGTGAATCAGCATGGTAAATTCAGTCCAGTACTCACGGACAGATCTGCTTCCCTGCTTGCAAGCCATTAGCTGTCTGCGCACCACCCCTTCCTCAATATCGCTGGAAAACATGATATCCATTGCACGAAAGAACTTCATAGTGTCCTTTAGGATATCATTGTGCGTTGCCATCAGGGGTCGAACCCAGTCCCGCGCCCCCTTCTCAAGATGCCCAATTACGAAAGCAACTCGCGATTCCTCATCAGAGAACTCATCAAACTGCACATTCAGGGCATATTGCATCTCTGTCCTAAAGGCATGGTAATCCTTGGGGTCCCCCCCAAACTTCTGCACCAATCCTGGTACCTTTCTGGGGAACTGAGTGGTTCTCCCCTTTTTGTCTGCATCCTGAGCCCTTCTCTCCTCGAGCCTCGCCGTCTGCAGCGCAAGTTGGACCTCCAGAGCTTGATACCTTTCTTCCAAGCTTGGACCAGCTCCAACCCCTGCCTCTCCGGTTCCGGCTGGGTCGCTCATGATGGCTTTCTCCTGCACAGGCAGCGTACAAAGACTGTCAGACTGCTGTCAGGGGTTGATTAGCTGCTTGTGCTTAAAATTGTGCCCCCTCAGAGTTTGTGCGGCCCTACAAACCTCTGTGTGTGACAGAGCTCCTCAGACATGTCTGCTCTAGTCACTAGTAGAGTCTGACAGTGGCTGCTTGCGGAAGCGCTTCCAGCAAAGAAGCTCCTTAACGGAAACGCGTCTCCTGGACTCACGACGTGACAGTTTCCGGCGAAGTATGGGTCTCCCTGCAGTTGCTTCTGACACCTCCCCGCTATTTTCGCTGGACGTGTCTCTCACCCCTTTCTCTCCCCTGCTGTTTCCTGCCTGGGCTGCTGCGTCTCTCTCAGCATTACTGAGATCCTCCTCCAGAGACCCCTCGCTCCCCCTACTGGTCCCTGCTTTGGTTGCTGACTCTCTCCCAGTCTCTGGGAGCCCTACCAACTCCCTTTCCCCTGATGTCAGTTCCCTGACAATAACTTACGGGAAAAGTGCCTGACCTTCAGAAGGAGGTTGATTTCATCTCACATTTGCGTTTTTGGAACAAGGTTTTTACATGTGGATGTCTTGTTTTAACTGAACCTGCTCACCTGTCACTATTAATCCCTGGCGCTCATGAATCTTAGTAAGACGCCACTTTCTTAGCAGGAAAGGTTTATCTGCATATCTGTACATGACAAGCTGTATTGGGCTGCTCAGCCTTTTCCGTCAAAGCTGTAAATGTAACTGTTCCCATGTAAGGTTAGCACTCCCCGGCAGGCATGGAATACAAAAATCATATGTCCGTTCAGATCTCTTTTGGGGTCTTGTTTAGTGAAAAGAGAAAATGAGAGAGAGAGATAAAGGGAAAGAGGCAGTGGAAGGCAAAAGCTAAATGATCTCCAGCACTTTATAATACATTAAAGTACCATGGAGAAAGAAACATGTTTATCCATCTGAAGATGTTCATTAGTTGCTTTGTTTTGTTTTATGCACAGAGCAGGAAAATATGAGCCTGGATTTCAAACACTGAAACCCCAATTTATAAATCCCAGGTCAATATACAGAATCCCCAACAGCCCTAGTGTGCCTCTCTCAGCTGCTTTTTCTACATTCTCTAGCCATTAAGATCAGGGATCAGAGACACTTCACACTCTTTCTCTCCAAGCCCAATTTGCTCGGCTGGGTATGCCTTGGTTGGTTAAATCTTCCACCCCTGCGATTCCCATGATGATTGGACCTATGATGCTTTAGGCTGTTTCATACTGCCACCAGAAATTGCCATCAAAATTGTGGGATGGAGAGGGAAGGCGTCTTTATTTTTTCTTCTCCCTAAAATCCCCCTTGTGCTGCTCTGATGACTGGGCAACAGCTGAGAGTGATGGAAAGGCAGCTGAACTGTCTTTTAAAAAGGATCATTTGGAGGAAGGATGGGGTATAAATTCAATAAATAATTAATAAGTAATATTTATCTGGAGCGCCCTTTCTTCCTGCTGCTTGGCTGAAGAAGATTAAACAGTGAGCCAGAAGCAGCCTGAGCACTTCTTAACAGGTAATATGAAAAGGTATATTTCTTTGCATACTGCCTGAAAAATGTGCACATTGCCCACAGAATGTACAAAATAGAGTTGAAATAAACACATTCCCCAAGATATGTTGGGGATTATGTATACTGACCACAAAATGTGTCCTGTGGATGGATTATGTGCACATTCTCCATGAGGCCTGGTGAATGTATACAATGGCCAGTTATTATGCACACCAACTGCTCAACTTACATTCCCTTTAACATATACACCACTGACCTCAAGCATTCAAGAGACTCACGAGGTGGAAGTGGAATTGTGCCTGCTAGCCATTCTCCCTGCATGCCAACATATCTGCCAATAGCATCTCCCACTGACTGCACATTAAACATCAGAGTGAAGGGGATCTATGTGCCAATAAGGAAAGCTGCTTAAATCGAAACTCAGGAGAACTCGTCTAGGCTGCACAGGAGGAGAGGGTTGTGTGTGCTTAATGCTTTGTTCACCACATTAAGCTAAACCATGTGTTAGCATAATATGTGAACCAGTCCAATGTGCAACACACACTCTTGACAGGAAACAAATGTAAGCTCCAATGCACACATTGCACAGGGATCCAAAACATATACAGTGGTACCTCGGGTTAAGAACATAATTCATTCAAGAGGTCTGCTCTTAACTTGAAACTGTTCTTAACCTGAAGCACCACTTTAGCTAATGGGGCCTCCTGCTGCCACCGCACTGCCGGAGCACGATTTCTGTTCTCATCCTGAAGCAAAGTTCTTAACCTGAAGCACAATCTGGGTTAGGGGAATCTGTAACCTGAAGCATCTGTAACCCGAAGTACCACTGTACATAACTAGGTAACGTACATTTCAAGAGGAAGATGTGGGGAAAGTATAGTCTGTGTTTCACTGAAAACAGTTAAAAACTATTTCCTAATGGGAATGTACTAATGGAAGATGATGATCGTGCATATTACCCACTGACTACTTTTCCATATGGAATGGAAGGAATGGTGATTAAATGAGGACCTTTCTATGCAATTATTATACTACTTTAGGAGGTAACCTTTCACATGAGACCTTAAAAATGTGCTGGTTGTTCAGAGTTCACAGATTGAATTCTGATTTTGCAAGAGAGAGAAAATGTCTTGTGCTTCAATACTTTTCAGTGCAGCAGAGAAGCTCTGCACCACATAATAAATCTGTAACATCTTGAAAACATACCCAGACCTTCGAAAGCTCTCCGATATGTGTCACGTTCTTCCAAGAGATGCATTCATTAGAAATAGAGGCAAAGCAAATGGGTGAGAAGAGAAAAGCAACTCTGCTCTGCATTACATCTCTCTCTATATATATATATAGTGTATGTGTGTGTGTGTGTTTCATGTTGCATTTGGGATGGCAGCAACTGATTGCTTTGCCTTTCTCGGCAGGTGGTCTCCAGAGAAAGCAAAGAACGAAGAGTAGAGTTTTCGAAAAGAGCAACAAGATTGCAATCATTAGCACACGCTCTTCCCCTTCCAGAGTGTCACTGTAAGCAAGAAAGAACAACAAAAGACAAAGAGAAAGAAATTGAGCTTGGAGCTGGAGTGCTCATCTTATCTTTCAGATACTGCTTGCAGTTATCTTTCCTGACACACCTGCTCTGTATACATGCCTCCTCTCACCCTGGCCTTCGCTTTCTGCCTATCTTCATTACAGTGGTGAAATATCTTTCCTCTTGTGCCTACAACCTAAGTTGCAGTTGTCCGAGATGTTCTGGGGCTAAATTAGCCAAGTTGTTTGTATTACTGCCCTGGGGGTGACCCAGCTACTCAAACTAATAAGGCATATTTCTTTTGCCCTTTCCACTTGAAGCATCCTGGAGAACAATTTATATGTCTAAATTGAAGTGATGTGTTGTAGGGCAGGGGAATACTAACACAGAAGCAAAATTAATTCCTTTTGGAATTTTCCTTTCAGCCGAAATTGGGAAAGGCTGGATAAATAGGCTTCTTATCTCACCACCTCATTTGTGGCAGTTGTTTAAATCTCAGAGAGTTCAATAATGTTTTTATTTCTTTCACTGAAGGAATTGCATAGCTCTGTTCAACTTGGTTTAGGAGCCTTGCATGCTTGGCTCTTAGCCAAAGGTGAAGTGAACTGGTGAAAGGGAAAGAACTAGATATTCTTGGTCACAACCAGAGGATTTGCCAGGATGTTGGAGAGGGATGTCTGTGTCAGGAGCTCAGCCTACACTTGAGTAGGATCCTGGAAGAGACACATGCCCGACTGGCATGTTCTCTCCCTCCTGGTCAATCGTTCGAGAGCTTCATAAGCTTTCTTCAGCCCGAACATCACAACGACCGATGCCACACTGGCACACTTAGGAATCTGCAGAGTTTATGCATTCTGCATAACAGACCTCAGCAACTTAGCATTTTGGCTAATCTACTTTATTTACATATAAACACACACGGAGCACTGCAACATGGCTCCCTCTCTCTCTAGCATCAGACAACAAAGAGAAAAAAGAACAAAGGACAATAGTCCCACTTCACGGAACACAGTAACACTAACATCCTGTCTCCGTCACTTCCCACTCTGTGGAGTCAAAACATATAACGTCATGTGATAGACAAAAATCCCATGACTGCAGGCATGGAGCAGGAATTCTAAGAGTCTGTAATCCAGCATTCGTGAATTACCAAACTGAATATAGTCCATAAAGCAGGTGTGGGAACTGAATCAGTCTGGCAGGATTCAAAGTTTCTGCTCCCATCATGGCCCATTTTTACAGGTGAGTGGGACATTACATGATTGCAATCTTTGGTCTTCCTTTGTAAACAGGGTTGTACAAGCCACACCTGCAATCTTCAATTCAAGCCACAAATGGAAAAGGAAGCTGGGTTACAAAAGGAAGGGGAATTTGAGTCATGGCTGCAAAGGATGGAAGGAGGACCAGGGGACATACACTAGTATTTCAGGTTTGTCTTGTTTTTCTTGTAATTTGGAATATTTTCCTTCCAAAACAGACCCTGTTGGATCACTCATATTCGGCAGACATAAATATAATTATATCTTGTACTCCCTGGATCAATACACAACCTAAAACACATCCATTTTTTTCTAATCCTTAGTTCAGTTCTCCACATTCCTACATCACATTGAAATATTTCTGAAAATTCACCAGTATTTCTGAGTGAATGTCTCCCACTATACACAATTGTATATGCCGTTTCCCCTGATAAACACTTTTTTTTGGCAATGCACTGTTATTCAATATAATGTATGCTATTTCCACTAATTCAGGCATTGATATGCATACTTCACCATAGTGATGTACACGTTTCTTAGCTCGAGAACTGCACTGGAAAATTCAGGTGAGTGTGAACTTTGAAGGATAGCTCTGTTTCGGTTTGCATGTCATTTCAGAAAATGCACATTTGGTAAGTTCACCTTTAAGTTTTTATTTGTTTCTTTTATTTATTACATACAATTTATATACGGCTTGATTGTAGAAAAAACCTCAAAGTGGTATACAAAAAAATATAAAGCAATGAAGTTATCACTAAGACATCCCTATGTACACCAATGATCTCCTGTGTACAGTGAAATGCTTTTTCAAGTTGTAAGCAACAAATAATAATTTTTTTAATAAGTGCTGGCACTTATTAATGCCATTACAGCCTATTGGTTTTCCTTTCCCATTGCATCCTGTGTATCTGGGATGAACCATGTGATCCCTAGAGTACATGGGCATTGTTTGGCTTGTAACTTCCCTTCCTCCCCTCTTTATCTCCTGGGAGAAGTGAATGATTGCTCTCTTGTGGATAGCAATCACACAAGCCTATTTTGCATTTTGTTTTTCCTCATAATGGATGCTCCCGGGACTTTATTTGTACATCTGCCAAAGTGCAATGTCAAGAATCACCCACACAAACATTACTCTCTGATCCAAGAGGATTAGACAGTAGACCACGACTATGATGTCCAGTTGCTGTCTACATGCATTTCTACACTTGCCCTTTGTCAACCACAGAATTTTTTCAGGGCTGTATTGTTGTCCATCACATTTATATGCCACAGCGTTCCACAAAGACCTCGATACAGCTACTCATTCTGCCCTCCCAGCTTCATGATGGCTCCAAGGCCACTGAGTGGAGCTATGAACCCAGAAATCTGTATGAGTCCAAAACTCTAGCCATGAAAGAAGGAATGTTGCTCTGTGCCCACACAGAGCAGAGTTATGTATGTTGGATGTTCACAACAAGACAGAGGCAGATGGGCACCAGAAAGGGGTAAATTTTGTTCTGAACCAGTTCTATGGGCATAGCCTTTGGGGGCAGAACAACTAAAGGCAACATGTTGAGCAGCATGAGCCAAGATTTGCTCAGAAAACCTCTGTGCATAAATATTTTTCCTACTCCAAGTCCAACTAATCTTTTAAATTTCTCATCAGATCAGAGTGGCAATTGTTTCTGATAAGGGCAGGATATTGGGATATTGCTGTTTGCATAGCTTGGCTGACTTAAGAAAGAATGCATTTAAGATGCATTTTATTGGAGAACAAGATTTCACCACCATTTGGTGTGTCTCATAAGGCTCAAATCAGGTGCCATTTCACAAGGGGACTGAATTAGCAGATAGATGATAGATAGAGGATAGATGATAGATAGATAGATGATAGATAGATAGATGATGATGATGATGATAGATAGATAGATAGATAGATGATAGATATAGATAGATAGATAGATAGATAGATAGATAGATATAGATGGTAGATAACTAGGGCAAATTGAGTGGTACATTTCGCCCTGCAACAATTAATTGACATGAATAAAGGAGGATACCTGCCTACTATTCAGTTAGCATGGAATTATCTTATTTTTTTATTCTCACTGGCTGTTTTTTAAAGTGCAATCTTCCCTCTGAAGCCAAAGTCACATTGCATGACCACACTATGAAAACATTTTTGCTCCCTCTTATCTTCCTGCCGCTCTTTCTGGGAACCTGCACTAGTTAGTCAAGTATTTGTTACTTTGATACATTTTGTCAATCACAAACTTCAGCCTGGCTTCCATTGCTCACTTTTGAGGGCAGGGCACTGTTACCATCTGGATAAAGTATATGTGTTACCCTTGGCTCTCTGGGTTTTTTGGTTAAAGGTTCTGAGCCAGTTTCACCATATAGGCAGCAGCTTCTCCTTTGGAATAGAACCTGGGCCACAGAGAGACATGCTTCCCTTAGACTGGGTGTGTGTGTCACCAATTCTGTGCCACATGGGTAACAGGGCACCCACAAAGGTATTGGGGGGCCCAGCAGAGCCCCAATAGTTTTCACCAGTTTCCTTTCCCCCTAGGAATGAGGATACATCCTTCCTGTGGTGGGTTCATCTAAGATCAGGTGATCATCTTCTGCTAATTCTGTGACATAATGTGGGTGGGTGGATGTTGAAGAATCCACCCTAAAGGCAGATGTGAAACCTTTGCAAATAAGCTTTGCAGTGCAATGGCATATATGTCTACTCAGAAATAAAGCTCACTCCCAGCTGTATGACAGACAAAACTTCAACAGGGTTAGGGGTTTTATGGTGAAAAATGATTGTGTAGAACCATAAACTCACTTCAGATAATAAAAACCATAGACACCCTTCCTAATGCACACTGGCTGGAGCAGGACGGCAGACTGACTACTTCCTTATTATTATTATTTTCAGTTAAGATTTTATTGAAGTTTTTTCATGCTATAAGAAGATATAGAAAACTAATGTAAAAAAAAAAAAAAGCTACAAAAAGTAAAGGGAGAATATGGAGAAAATGAAATATGTTGTCCTTAACCCTTATCACTCACAGAAGGTAAGTAGCCCCTCCCAGCTCTGGGATCTTTGCTTTCTCCTTCCAGCAACATAGCTCCTTATTTCTGTAACATACATCACAAAGCTTGGTTGACAGCATGAATGAAGAATATCTGCATTTCCACTGAGACCACCAAAGCTATTTGTTTCCCCCCTTTTTTGAAGCTCATCTACTCTCCACATGTACTGTGAATTTGCACAGTCCCTCCTTCGTCCATTTGACCTCTATGATTTTACGAATGCTCCAAATCTTATTCTGATAGTTTGGCACAACAACATCACAACTGTAGCCTCTTATCCAATAATCCATGCAAAATCAGTGCCAATTCAGACTGTGCTATAGCCTCTTTAAAGAATTTGTCTCAAGACATGCCCATCTCCTTGGTCCAATTATATTGTCTTCTTAAATTCCTGACCTGTGGAATACATCTGACTTAACATGACATCAAAATTGCTGTACCTGTGTGTGCCTCCCACACCATGGTCATGAAAAGAATGTCATTCTTCTAATCTACACTTAAACAATGGGTTTGTGGTGGAAAAGTAATGAGCCACACAGTTTGAAATGTCAAAAGCATTAATACAAGCTCATCTGAGAATGAATGCTAATTTATACTTATTACTGAGGCACATGGTGTGGTAGGAGCAGATGACAAGCACTGAGTAGAGAAATAGACAAACATAGTATTTGTCAAGAAACACACATCCATCTCTCTCTCTCTCTCTCTCTCTCTCTCTCTCTCTCTCTCTCACACACACACACACCCCTTGTGTATATCAAGTGGGACTAAGCCAGAATTTCCCAGAAACTACAGTTCTGAAGAATTAGCGGAGAATTTTCTTTTGGAAAAACCGCTGGAGAATTTCAGGCTGCCTTGGAGAATATGGGTTGTATCCTACAATGTTCTGTCCATGCAATGACTTCCACCTATACAATGAAACATCCCCGCCACACAATCTGTTTTTGGGTTTCCCCCAACCCTCTGGATCAGATTTGTAGGATGTCTACGAGGCACACAGGGAGAGGAAAGGGTGGTGAAGTTCCATTCTTCAAGTGTAAGTCATAGGGCAAAGGTATGTGGTAATGGCAAAGGCTGTACACAACAAAAAGGAATTCCAGCCTCTCTAGCTTCTCCAAGAAATCATCCCTTTTCTTCATTGCCTCCCTTGCTGCTTTCTTCCTTTGTCAACTTGAAACTGATCCAGTGCAGCCCTCTGTAATATTCACTTGCACAATAGGATCCTTTCTTTCTGGCCCCACCACAATGCTTTGGTTTGTATGCTAACCTTCAAATTAGTGCTCGGCTGATCAAACAGCTTCCCCACAGCTCTGCATGCAGTTTTTTCAGAGATGACTGCAGAGTGGCACACAGCACCTCTGTCCTCAGATCAAGTTGTCACCTCTCTCGCATGGGGGAGAAGCTTAGACATTAAAAGGCTAGTGAAAAGGAGACCTTGCCCAAGCAACAATGCACATAATCAATCTATCTTCTTATCCTCACTGCTCCAAATTACTCAATCAAAAAACAACAAATACATTTCAGGCTGTGACAGATATAATTTAGGCAACACTTTATTTTAGCATCATCCTCATAAAGTTTCTTTCAGGATGTTTAAATTGTCATTCTCTGTATATTAAATCCCCCTCCCTCAATAAAGTGAAATACAACTTTGCCCATTCCTTTTACGGCAGATTTGTTTATCTCTATGAGGAATGGGGGACTATTTTGCTAAGACCATTAATTTTATGACGCTTGTGTTTCCAAAGAAATGCAGTACGCTATTTAGGTTGTTGTATTAATGCCTAGCTATGCCCAAGCTATAAACCTTAAACTTTAAGTGTGTTTACTATTCTCCTCCAAATATAATTCATGGCTCAGAACAGTTATTTATGCCAGGTGTTCATATATTCTGCTGTGGTTGCATTGGATAGATAATTCCACCACCCTCCAAGTGAATTCACATATGCCTCAAGATACCTGAAACTTTGCTTATTGTCTTATAAAAAGTCATACTGAATTCTATAATAATAAAAAGTCGGGTGTGGGACTTTGAATGCATCACGTGACAACATTTTCCAGGAACAGACCACTGTCTTTTGGGGGAAAACTCTTGCAGGCCCTTGATTCAAATGAAAAGCACAGTGTAAGTCAATGTGGTGACCTTCAGATGATGGTGAACTACATCCTCCTTCATCTCTTGCCATTGGCCATTTGGGCTGTTGCGAATGGAAATTGGAGCCCACCAATATCTTGGGCTACCATAAGTTATACGGGTCTATAACAGCTTGGAAATTTGAATTCTGGTGGCTAATTCAGATAACTTAAATAACTTGTATAGTGTAGAGGCTAGACTAATAACAGGAGATTTAATGATTAGTAATGTAATCTGAAAAGGACTCAGGTGCCATAGATATGCTGTACTAGAGCATATTCTCTGCCCAAAAAGCGGGGCTAGCCACTTTTCTAATGCCTAATTTGTGGCCTCAAAGCAACTTGGTACAACAAGCTAGTTTTATTTATCTCAAATTATACTATAACATCCTGGCACAAATACAATACTGCCCCCCGAGACATTAATTTGTGAATGCATACTTGTCAACAAAAGTGTGATCTTGTTTTTTCTCCTTCCCTCTCAACTAACTGTGCATGTTAATATCTTTCAGAATTGGTTTCCCATATATATATTGTCAGAAAGATCTAAGAAAGAAAGAAAGAAAGAATCAGCCATGAGGCATTGGCAGCAGTTTGCAGAGAGCCAGGAGCAATATAAAAGCTAGTAAGGTAAAGGTAAAGGGACCCCTGACCATTAGGTCCAGTCGTGGCCGATTCTGGATTTGCAGAGCTCATCTTGCTTTATTGGCCGAGGGAGCCGGCGTACAGCTTCCAGGTCATGTGGCCAGAATGACTAAGCCGCTTCTGGCAAACCAGAGCAGCGCACGGAAACGCTGTTTACCTTCCCGCCGGAGCGGTACCTATTTATCTACTTGCACTTTGGCGTGCTTTCGAACTGCTAGGTTGGCAGGAGCAGGGACCGAGCAACAGGAGCTCACCCCGTTGCAGGGATTCGAACCACGACCTTCTGATCAGCAAGTCCTAGGCTCTGTGGTTTAACCCACAGCGCCACCCGCATCCCTATAAAAGCTAGTAATCAAGACTAAAGAGCAACTCAGGATTGAAGGACATGCCGAGGGATACAGGAACATTGCAGAGCTTGGGGAGACCAATTGAAGGTTTACTAGGACAAGGAAATCTCTTATAGTCCTTTGTGTTCAGGAGGACCCAATAGCCAGTCTGGGGTCAGTCCAGTGCTTCAGGAGGCTATGAAACAACCTAGGGCTACAGCATGCACTTTGCTTTTTCACCACAAGGGGCAGTCACACACAAAACTAAAGTCTCAAGAGTTTGAGAAAGAAAATTAACATATTCTAGTTCTCTATTTTTACCATGAATTAAGTGGGGGGAAATAACAAGTTTTATGGGGAAATGGTGATTGCCAAGTGATGGTGATTAATAAAGGAAGAAACCTTGAGTGGAAACAATTATGTACTTAATGTCCTTGTGTTTTATCTGTTTGGAAAAGAGGCAAAATATAAATACAAAGAGCTCATATCAGGATGCATATCTGGAAGCCGTAGATTACATCATACCAGTCTTACATCTGAAAGCATTTGTCACTGTGAGACAAACATTCAAGCTTCAAGAAGTTCAAACCTACAGTCAAAACACTGTAGGTTTGGAACAAGCCAAAGTTGAGTCATAACAACATTTTCATAGGCACAAGTGCCTACCTTGGCTGCTTTCTATGTTCCAGATGAAATAAATCATACTAAACTATCCATCTTTCCACATCTCTGGTCCTTGTTCTTACATAGTTCCCTTGAAAGGTTAATTGTCAAGATTCTCTTGGGTCTGCAATATTGCTCTTCCCAAGCTCCCAAACTCGACTACTGGCATAAAAAAAGATGGGTGATAAAAAGGACTGTTTTTCATTATTTGGGGAAAGGTTAAGTCCATATAATTATTCATGACTGAGTAAACAGTATTTTATTACACATGACCAGAAGGACTATAAATATGAGTCTGCTGGTTTTTAAAGCCCTGATTCTAAATTCAGTGGCCGTGATCTTAGATAAAGGCTAGCCTAGGACTGAGTTCCAGTGAAAGGGGACTTAAGGAATGAGAGAGTACTTGATTTCATTGGGTCTTAACCATAGCTAACGTTTGTGGGTTGGGCCACAGAAAACAGATAAAAATACAGATCATATTGACTTCTATAAGCCACAATTCTGTACGAAGTTAGACATCTGTAACGATTAAGGGCTCTAGCATGGCCCCATGCATTGGTCAAAGAAGAGAAAGTTTCAGGGAGCTTCCTGACCCCCCCCCATAAAAAAACCCCTGGCAAAACAGTTCCGTCCTACTCATTACTCCCAGGAAAAATGGATATGGGATTGCCACCTAAATATTTATCTGCCTTGGAGGTATGGATCAGGTCAGTTTGTATCTGAATTCAAATTGGCTGTATTCCGCAGACATCCCTCCTCTAAATAAAAAGGAAGGTGATTGTAGAAGTTGAATGATCAGTAGTGCTTTATCCTGCTTTCCCTCAAAACAGAGGGTTCTGGAGAGATACGTTGACTGGGTATTTCTGTAAAGAAATTTCTGCTATCTGAGTGTACAGATGAGGTTCTGTTTTCAGGGAACAAGGCAGGCTAAAACATCCTTTTTTAAAATAGTGCTCTGAAGATCATTCTGGAGAGACTTATAACCTTCATAAAGCTGAAGAAGGACAAACACTGTTGCTTTAAAACCCCTTTAGGAATTGATCATTTTTTTTATTCTCTATACCCACCCTGGACGGTTATAATAAATCCCTTTTTCCGTAGCAAGATTCCCCGATAAACCTTTCCTCAGCACCTAAGAGTGAGTGGTATATGAATAACAGATAGGGAAATAGATAAATAGTTATAGATAATCACGCCTCATATTTAAAGGCATGTTGCCATTTTACTGTGTGCTACTATGGCTCTAAGGGATGATTCTCACAAAACGTTATCACTAAATGCAGTGTGGCAAAACATGAACATAATATTAATTTAGACAGAACTTCTCCACAGGTTGCATGGGTGATGTCTCATATTAGCAATACTGTACAGAGACTAATCTCTTTTTTTAGTTTTGTGTTTATTAGGGATGTGCATTGGCTCTGTTGTGATTTGGGGAAGGTTTTGGCATTTCCAAATCACATCACACTGTCAGCAAAGTATGTCTCAAGTTCAGGGGTTTGCTAAACTTCCAAGTGACTTTACGCCTTTGACTCTCCCCAGAAAGGATGACAATTTATTTGTTTATTTTCCTAAGAAACAACACCAAGCTGACTGAGGGAATGCCCAGAGTTTGTGAGGGGAGGGGAAACTGAGGGGATTTTTGACTGATAGGTCTAGCTAATAACAACAGCAAATCATTTTCCAACCACAATCTGATCAGAGGGATTGGGGGGGGATTAACAATTGTGTTCATTTTTTCACAATTTTATTCCTGCTTCTATGAAAGTGAATGGAGAAGTCTCCATTACATTCCCACCTATTAAAAAAAATAATGTGGAAGTGGGGAAGGAAACCCACTTCCCACTAATCACCTTTGGGGGTAATTGGGTCATTGCTGGGGGGGGGGACATAGAATGGCCCCCAGTGCTGACTCCTGTTGCCTTCACTTCCAAGTTACCCCTCTGCTCCAGGAAATGGTTGAGAGACCACTTCACTTTCCCAACTTGAGATAGTGGTGCTGCTTCCCTTTTAGTTCAAACATTTTTGTCTGAAAGCCATCACCCTGGAGGGGGATCATAGTTGCAGAAGTTCCACCAGAAAGCATGTTGTGTAGGGCTGTCTTAAACCTAGGATCAGACCTATGGCTGAGAAAGAATGACTGGCATGGACAGACACACACACAACTGGCTAAGAGCAGACATCAAATAATAAGATGTGCAAGATGCCCAAAATGTGTAAAATACCTTACCAAAGGTATTTTACTGTAGTGCTATTCTGATGCAGTAACAAGAAAGGGAATTGGAATTAACCCACAAAGTTTTCCTAAAGTGAAATGACATATACTGTCTCCTAACCCTTTGGGCAGGTACAGGCTTCAAACTTCTCTTTTGCTTTCTTGACAAATAGGTAGGGGTAACTCATCAGTATTAAGGCTTTGTGGTGCTTCTGCAATTCCAGAAGAACCTGGCCTAATGTGCTGTGTACTTCCAATAGGACCCATCAATCGTGCAGTTCTCCCAACATTAAAGCCACAGCTTTTGTAAAGTAAAATAACACCTGACCAACAGCTATGCTTGTTATTGCAAAAATGAAAGCGAACCAGCAGCTGCTGGGGAAAATTGCGGATTTTCTCATCCTTAACCAAAAGCAAACAGCAAGCAATCTCACCAAAGATCTGTTGCTGGGCCCAAGGTTACTCTTAACTGCCCAGCCTGCAGACATGAAATACACCACGGAGAATGGCTCCTGTTTAGAATGTCCTGGAGGCATCCTTTTGCCCTGCTGCTCTGTTGAATAGCCCCATGAGAGAGGACTTGGCCTTGTGTGTTGTGATGGTGCACTTGAATAATAATAAAAAAGAGGCCTTTCCGGTGCAGCAGATTATGTGTCGGCTTCATTAGAGATGAATCTCTTCTTTCAACATGCTTGCTAACACAGATGCTGAGCAGAGCAGAGCAGGCAAAAATGCTGCCTCCTCTGAAACAGCTGGAAAACTCTTCCATCAGCTTCAAAAGGCATCAGGCAATTATAGCCTTGCAGGAGTTGCTTAGTTCATAAGCCACAAACTATCTCCCCCAAAGGCTCTTTGTGCTCAAACAGGCCTACAAAAGGAGGGTGGCGATGTCATAAGAACATAAAATGAGCCTGCTGGGTCAGGCCAATGACTGTCTAGTCCAGCATCCTGTTCTCACAGTGGCCAATCAGGTGCCTGTGAGCAAGATCTGAGTGCAGCAACAGTCTGCTCTCCTATGGTTCCCAGAAACTGATGTTCAGAGGAATAATGCCACAGACTGATGGGAACTCACCACCTCCGTGTACATAGGCTCAGACCCTCAGAGCAAGAGGTGTGATGTCGTGGCTGAGTACAAATTGTGGACTGTGTGAAGACAATCCCTCTAGAAGTTCTATTCTGCAATGCCCATAGCAAAGTGATCTATGTTCAAAAATGAGTTCTGGGCACTATGGGCAAGGTAGGTATCTAGTTGCTCCCTGACACTAGAATGGCTCTATTTCCCCCCTCTAATATCTATGAGGCTAGGGGAAAGTGCATTCAACCTTATGTTCAGGTTCTTCTTTATTTGGGGCAATAAGGACACCATTTCTAGAGACGTATAATTCAGAATAAAGTGTGGAAATTGCCATTGCTCAAACGTTCACTCATTGTCAGGACCTGATCAACTTCATGCAAATGTCAGTGGCAGTTGTTGACATCAAATTTCAAAGCTCCAAATACCTTTCACTATTTAATGTAATTTGCATCCAAGTTATGTTAGTTGGAGGCCAGCTCCATTAAGTCCTGTGAACCTTACATCCAATTCTATTCCCCACCCACCCCCTGTGAATCTGTATCCTCATGAGAATTTACGAGAAGCCTTTCCAATCATATTGCTACTTGCTTATTTTTTCCTTCAGAGAACATCCGAGGTGACATTTGTCTCCCCCCTTCCCATTTGTATTATGCTTTCAAGAAATGCACTTTACCATGAACTCTTTTGCTATGCAAGCATCAGGGTGAGCAATGGGAAAATAATGATACATTAGTCATTGGGGAAGCAAGGAGCCCATGGTTTTCACATTGAAGCTCTGACTATTTTTCTGCATGCTTTTAAGACTGGAATGTGTTCTCATCCTGTACATAATACAATGAATGCTTGAATGGTTCTTTTTTATTATTATTAAGAGATATCTTTCAGAAGCATTCAAAAGCTCTTCGTTCAAAGCCATTGTTCGCAATGCAGGTTGGTTTCCCATTGCTCAGCTAAAAAAAAGAGCATGGTCCTGTGTAATTCATGCTCGCTTTTGTGCTTTTTCATCTGGCATTCAGAGGTTAATTAGCAGCAGCTAATTAAAAAAGGTAACATTCCTGGACTGTTGTGAAAGTGATAATGGTCCAGGGATAAGGACAAATAAAAGGTAAGTTCATTAAGGTTGAAGAGAGTTAATGAGAGTGAGAATTAAACTAGTCACAAGAACTGGGAAGGAGTTTCCTTCCCTTTTCACTATGGAGTAAAGATAATCAACCAAGGGCAAATTATTCCCATCCCTTAAATGCAAAAGAGCCAGATTCATTTAGGTTTGTCTCAGATGGCAGATACCTCAGTCCCAGAACCTTTTAGATGCCCTTTTCTGTAACTTTCCCAATCCTGAGTAGCCTCTTTGCCTCTGGAATGATGGCTACAACATTTGCATGCTCCTATTTGTATACCCCTTAAAAAAACAAAAAACCTCCTTCTGCAAACCTCAGGGATTTCCTGATACTTCTCTTTTGTCATGAACTGGCAGGACAACAGGGAGGAGGAAGGGGATCCTGATGTAGGAAGTACTCACAGGGTGACAGAAGATGATGAGCGGCTGGGGGTCAGTGCACAGGAACCAGAGCAGCAGGACCCATCAGCAGAGCCAGAGAGCCCCCCTGCCTCCACAAACATGGCAGGCTCTGAGGCATAGAAGCAGCAGGCGTGGTGCTGCAGGAGGCTGAGGCAGGCAAAGGCCCACAGCTCACCTCACTAGCTGGCCAGGTGGGGCTCGCTAGCTCTGGGAGGAGGTGTGTGATTTCTCAGCTGGAGTAGACTCAGGGCAGGTGAGGGTCACATGCTTCATCAAGCCTCATCAAGCCCAGATGCTGTAATCAACAGACAAAGTATTACAGGGCAGCAGGGCTGAGGTGCTGTGTCTCCTCAACTGCCCATGTAAATGGACTTTAACACTCCTGGACCTCCATGGGATTGTGCTTCTGGGATGTATCCTCACTGCTGGACTTTGGACTTGGCCTGGCCCTGAACCTCGTTTCCTGACCCTTGGACTTTGGACTCGACATACTGACTTGCTACCAGGTAGGCCAGGGGTTCAGGACACTTTTTGTGCATGGAAAGCTATAGAAATATTAACACTCACGAGCTGCAGATGGGAACTAGTCTTAAGTTGGAGATTCTGACTAAATATCAGGAAGAACATTTTAACTGTAGAAGCTGTTCAACAGTGGGACAGACTCCCCCAGAAAGTCGTGGACTCTCCTTTATTGGAGGTTTTTAAGCAGAGGTTGGATGGCCATCAGTCATGGATGCTTTGGTTGAGATGGGTGGGATATTATTTATTTAATTTAATTTAATTTAATTTAATCTTTCTGCATTGTACGGGGTTGGGCTAGGTGACCCTCAGGGGGGTTCCTTCAAATGCTATGATGGTGGTGGTGGTGGTGATGATCTGTTGTTGAGGAATAGACTGAGTTTAAGTCAAAATAATTTTCTGAACTGTTTCTTTAATTGCATCTACAGTGGTACCTTGGGTTAAGAACTTAATTTGTTGCGGAGGTCCGTTCTTAACCTGAGGTACCACTTTAGCTAATGGGGCCTCCCGCTGCTGCCGCACCACTGGAATGCGATTTCTGTTCTCATTCTGAGGTAAAGTTCTTAACCTGAGGTACTATTTCTGGGTTAAAGTCTGTAACCTGAAGCGTCTGTAGGGAGATTAAATTATCCATGTAAAAATAATGGGTGGACTTTGTTGTGTGCATCCTTTGTCTTAATGGCTGATTTCCTGTTCACCTGGAAAGTGTCACAGTGAGAAATCAAGTTGCCAGCCTTTCTCCAGAACATTTGCCATGCATCATATTATGTGATGTGCAGTACTTACTGAGGGTCTTGTCTTGTACACACTTCTTTATGCATTGCTTTGAGCCAGGGCTTAAAGTCTGGAAGAGGTTGAACTATAGCTACTTAGAACTAAACATGGGCTTGATATGACAATCAAAAGATAGTCAAATGGAATGTGTACATAAGCTGTGGTACACTTCCTTCGGCAAAGAATGTGTGAAATAACTACTACAGGAGATTATGTGAAGGTAAAGCATCTTAGACCTACTTTGTACACTTGCCCTTTCTGCCACTCTGTAGTAACTGCAATAAATAATATATTTGTGTACAATACATTCTCCTGGGGAGGTTAATCAAAAGATGTTCAAAGAACTCTCAGTAACACTGTAGGATTTGGTGCTGTGTCTTCCCAACTCCAGGATGTCCAGATTTAGCACTGGAGAGCAGTGGCAGTGAATGAGTCTGCATTTATGGCTCCAGTGTGCATCTCACTGACCGCTGCTGAAAAGGAAATAGTGGAGTGAGCACATTTAAGGCTTAGAGCATTAAAAAGTCATTTACATTATCACTTAATACACTGGGAGAGAGAAAGCCCTCCATTTTAGAGGCTTTAAAAGACAGCTGTGCTAAATTGGATTTGCCTCTGGGAAGCAGCAGGAGATGTACCAGAACCACAACGCTGTTCTTGAATTTGATTGCTCCTTTTGCAACACCATATTTTTGGGGACGGGAATGCATTAATGTTTACTATTGCAATAACCTACTAGCTAAGGTATTCAAATGCCGTTTGACCTGTTATCTATTGCTGAGGTTTACCACATTCTCTTTCTGCACCAGACGAGTGTTTTGTGCTCTTTAATATGGCGGGGGCAATGATTGGTGATTTTAAAATTCATTTGTTGCCTACTTGATTTGGCAGCGGGTCTTACTGCAGGGAAGGACGAGCTGGAACCATCCAGATGGTGCTGGACTCTAACTCCCATCAGCCCCACCCAGCATGGCCAATGATCAATGTTGGGAACTGTAGTCATTATCATCTGGAAGGTAACAGGCTCCCCACCAGTGTCTTACTGAATTCATGTAAACCTGCTTCAGAGTGTACATGCAAGTGATCAGGGTTCCTGTTGCATTCCATTGCTTACAATGGACTGAAGCTTACTGCTTCTACTTCTCTCTTGTCCAGTCTCTTCTTTACAGGTTCCCCTGTCTCTGATTCTGATTAGTCTAATCATCTGCTTGCCATCTTGTCCTGATCTCCACCACCATCCTGCCCAGATACAACCTTCCCCTGCCTTTCCCTACATCTCATCTCTGGTTGCCGAGCCATTCTCCTCCTCCTCCTCCTCCTCCTTGATAAGACTTTCTCTCAGTATCACTGGAAGCTATTGGGTACTGAGACAATAAGCACACTGAAGAGTTGGAGGCACTATGAACCATGGAACTGACTGTGTGAGCCACTTCCACAAGGTTTCTCGACAATCAGGCAGCAATGACCTGATCAGAGGTGGAGCTAGCTGCTCTGGCACCTGGAGTGGCGCGCATGCCGTGCACTCGGGGGTGGCGCTAGCCACCTGTAGCGAGCAGCGAGTGTCCCATGGTGATCGGCAAGCATCCCGTGGAGTGTGCCGCCCATGGCGAGAGTCCCAGGGGGTGGCACAGCAATGTCACCCCCTCAGGGATGATACCCGGGGCAGACCGTACCCCCCGCACCACCCTTCCTCCACCACTGGACCTGATCAATGTTTTCTTTGTTTTAATATTTTCAGCTGTTTCCCACTCAAATCTCCATGTGCTTCCTTCACATTCTTGCTTTCTCCTGTCTACCTGCTGCAGGCGCAAAACTGTTAGGCAAACTATCATGGTTCCCTGTTACCAACCAAAAATGGCATTTCTTGCTGAGCAGGAAGAAGTCATTATTCGCATGTATCTGAGTGTTTACTGTCCTCCTGGGTGAAATTAGGAAAGAGGAAAAACTTTTAAAGAGAGAATTCTGAGAGTGGTACAAGAGAATGAATCACTTTGCTGTCTCTGGAGCCAGTGGAAATGTTAAGTAAAAATAATTAAGTCAAACAAAACAAGCTAATTATGTAAATACACATTAATAACTTTATTGTAGTGAGATTCTAAGCAAAGACCGCTGAAAGGAAGGTGTTACTTAACAATAAAAAAAGCACAAAGAGTTTGTTCTCCCATTAAAGGAGCATATGAAGTGTGGTGTCCCAACTGCTTTTTCACTTATAATGATCATTAAGGTGGTCATTTTTGCTGATGACACCAAATTACTTAGGGCCACAAAACAAGAAACACAGTTACAAAAGGATATCTCAAAAATGCACTTCAGTGTAAGCAAGTGAAAATTAAGCACACTGAGGCAAAATATACTCACCTTGCTTATATGTTAACTGATGGTGAAGGAACCAGGAAAGAGATCTTAGGATCATGGAGGGCTATAGTTGGAATGGGTGGGCCATAGCTCAGTGGTAGAGCACATGGTTTGCATCCAAAATGTCCCAATTCAATCTCCAGGTAGGAGTGGGAATATCTACTATCTAAAACTCTGAAGAGTGACTGCCAATCAGTGTTGGCAGTGCTGCACTAGATGGACCAATGATCTCAGTATTGTGGTCAACAAAAGCATCAATCACTTAAAGCAAAACAGAAAAACTTCTTAGCATCTCCAGCTCTTTCTGGAGAGAGTATTTAGAGTATCTGAAATTTTCTAGATACCTATTGTGCAGACAGACTGACCAACTGATTATATTGACACACACACCCCTAGATGTAAAAGAGAGATCATTATCCAACTGACATCAACATCAAATATCTTTCATTAAGTTTCTACATCTAAGAAATACTTTCTCTAGTACACACTCACACCCATCACAGCTATGTTATTTTTTGCCAATAGCTTCTCTCTAAAAGGTTACCTAGTTCTTCCTATGAGTCCACTATTGTTGTTGGCATCTGTCTGTCTTGGGACACAATGGAGGAGTGTGCCTTTGGGGATGAAATTGAACTGTTGGAAGGTTGCAGCACCTTCTGTGGTTGTAGCGATAGATACAGGAGAGACATGTTTTGTTGCAGCTGGGGCAGATGAAGGCAGTTGTGCTACTGCAGATGCACCATGGTGTTTCTTCTCCCTGTGCTCCTTCCAGTCACCATTCCTCCTCTGATCACTGCTATGGATACACAACCTGACTCCAGGCACTGTGATTGTCTGCAAGGGATTCCCACATGGTGGGGTTGCTGTTGGCAGCCTTCATGTCTGGTTTGCAGACATCTTTGTAACACAGAGATGGTCTGCCAACAGGCTTGGTACCTGAAGCCAGCTCCCCATAGAGCATGTACTTGGGGATCCTGTCATCTTTCATTATGTTGACATGAGCAAGCCAGCATAGTCGCTGCTGAGATGGAAGTTTGAACATGTTAGGAGTGTGGGCTTGGGAGAGGACATCTTTGTTTGAGACTCTGTCCTGCCATGTGAGGCCCCCAAATCTTCCTGACGCAGTATATGTGGAAGGTGTTAAGGGGTCGTAGGTATAAATTGCCCATAACTCACTTTCATAAAGCAGCATGTTCAGTATGCAAGCCTGGTAGACCTTCGTTTTGGTATTGAATGTTACCATCACATTCTCCCATACCCATTTGGAGAGGCAAGCCATTGCCGTAGTTGCCTTGCCAAAATGCTTGTCCAGCTCAGCATTGATGGAGAGCTTGTTGGTTATGGTGGAACCCAGGTAAACAAAATCGCCTACCACCTCAATGGTAGATGCTGATGTGTGGAGTGCTGGAAACATCCTGAATTAACACTTCATCAGTCTTTGGTCTTCATCAGTCTTTGGTTGAACTGAAGGCATATGAGAGCACCAGAGAGAAAGAAGAATATGCTAAAGAGAGTCAGATGAGAACACAGCCTTGTTTCACATGGCTCTTTATAGGAAAAGCATCTGAAGATGTGCCATCATACTGGGCAGTGCTGCACATGTTCTCATGGAAGACCCACTAAATATTGTAGTTTTCTCAGGTTCTCTGTGCCCAAATGATAGCTAGAGCAAGTTCCAGAGACAGAAGAGCTGTTTCAGAAGTCTTTAGCTCTCACCACTGACTATCAGCAAATCAGCAACTTGGATCAAAACTATCACAGATTTGAACCCCAAATAAGGAAACTTGTGGGAAACAAGGCAGTTTGTTATTCTGAGGATCTCTGATAAGTGAATTGGATAGGAGCAGCAACGAGGTTTAGATCTTGCTCCCCTGGGTGAACAATGTTAATGGCAAGAGAGACTTGTTCTGGAGTAAACTCCCTAATTGGCATGGCAACCTGCATCACTTTTATTATATGGTTGATAAAAATATAAACAGCTAATTAACTCTTTTGGGATTTGGTGGGATATGGATGGAGGAACAGGTAGGCTTCTCTATGTAGTAGAAAATGACACACGTGAGGGAGAAAGAATCTTTATTTGATCTGAAATGTTTGAGACACAAAACACAGCTTGGTTTTTAGCAGAACTGAAATAAACAAATCTGGATGTCTCAAACATACTCTGGTAAGCAGCAAAAGTGAGAGCAAGTGACATTGGGATTTACAACAGGGATGGGAAACCTGTAGACCTCCCCATGTTGTTGGACTCCAAGCCCAATAGCCACAACCAGCATTGGCTAATGGTCAGGGATGATAGGAATTGTAGTCCAGTCACACCAGGTAGGCCACAAGTCCCACATTCCTGATTTAGAGAGATGAAGAACCATGAGTAGTCCATTTGCATAGATAAATGAACATCACTGCTTTTTTTAACTTTGCTCCTCACAAGTTTTTGTTGCAGGCAAGTTTGGGAGTAAGGCTCAGTCTTAGAGGGTCTTTGTGACTGGAGCAGGGGAAATAGAATCATAGAATTCTAGATTTGGAAGAGATCCCAAGGGTTACCTGCTGTAATACAGGAATCTCAACTAAATAGCCAGGTATGGCTCTACCATTTCACAAGATGAGGCAGCATGCAAGGATTAACCTCTCTCTTCTTTGAGGCCTTAGTGCAGGCCTTGAAGCTAAGGGTGCCTATTAAAACTGAGGCAATGTGTTTGTTCTCTCAGGTGTGCCTCATAGCATTTCATGAGTTGGTGTTTATTATCTTTTGAAGAAAGTAGGGCTGCTTTTGTTGAAGTTGTTGGGGTGCTCCACTGAACCAGTGGGGCTTGCTTCTGTCTGCATAGGTTCAACTTGAAAAGCACAAAAGATCTTCATACAGTTGAAATGCAACCTCCAGCTTTTAATTAGATGACATAGGAATTCCATCAATGGAAAGGAAAGAAGTATTGAGACTCCACTTGATAATTCTCTACATTCTCACATCTCCTATGTGAATCTGTTACAAACAAACATGAAAGACTCGCTATCGCCTCATTCACTTACAGAGCCAGGTGAATCTGTCAATTACACGGGGGGGGGGCTGGAACTGAGTTTTCCCTTTGCTGCACCTTCTCATTTCCCCTCTTGCCTTTTCACTTTCATCAAGAGAGACATGGACTTTAGAGCTGAGATTTCTACAGTAGTAGCTGGGGCACATTGGGACTGGTAGAGTGGAAGGCAGGGAGGCCAGCAGTAGTTGGAGCCAGAACCAAGAATTGGCAACGTGAATGCTTTTCAGTTTTGTCCCCATCCTCCTCCTTACTGAGTTCTACAAGAGCACAGCTGAGACCTAGGAGGAGGAAGGTGAGAGCTAGTGCCACACCCTAGACTAGCTGTCAATAAGAAGTCAGGCAGGCAGGTGAGAATTGGCTGAAGGCAAACTGAGGTTGGTGGAGCAATGCCCCATTTGTCTTAATGGAGAAGACTTTACTGGATTTCTGAATGGCACCTTTCACCAAAATGCTTTCTGTTGCAGGCTCAATCCACTACCCTGACTATCATACAAACATAGGCTACCTTTTCACCTCTCGAAGCGATGAGTGTGAAGAAAATCAATATGAGGAGTAACTGGGCGACATACAGTCAACTATCAGTTAAAGAAGACGGGAAGTGGAAAATAAAGCCCTATGAGCAAGTTAAGGAGCATGTGTATGATTGGCTACATCATCGTCAAGTTAACGAGATGTTCAGGAAAGATACTAAAGAAAGAGGGTATGCGGACAAAGACTCCAAATTTCAGATGGAAATTATAAATAATGATGTAAAAATAATATCTAAAATGTACCGGATGTTGCTGGATTGGAATCTAGGAGATGAAGAAGTGAAATCAGTAATGATCCGCTGGGCTATAGATGTAGGCCATAGTATACAATTTGAGGAATGGGAGAAATTATGGAAAGAGGGTCTAAATTTCACAGCATGTATAACAGTAAAGGAAAATGTCATGAAGATGTTCTACAGGTGGTACATAACACCTGTAAAACTATCAAAAATGTATAAGATATCCAACAAATGCTGGAAGTGTAAAGATAGGGAGGGCTGCTTCTACCACATGTGGTGGGAGTGCCGGAAAGTTAAAGAATTTTGGGAAAGAATATATGTTGAGTTAAAGAAAATCTTGAAATATACGTTTAAAAAGAGGCCTGAAATCTTTCTGTTAGGGTTATTAGGGGAGGATATCGAAAAGAAAGATTGTAAATTTGTATACTATGCGATTACGGCAGCAAGGATAATTCTTGCCCAGAAGTGGAAAAAACAGGAGATGCCAACGATAGAGGAGTGGAGATCAAAGTTACTAGATTACGCAGAGTTAGACAGACTGACAGGAAAGATCAGATACCAAAGAGACCAAAAGTTTATCAAGGACTGGGGAAAGTATGTGGAGTACCTGGAAAGTATTAGTGAGGGAAAAACGACTTTAAAGGGATTTAGAGAAGCACTGTGAAAAGATTAAGAGTTATTGTTTTAAGCAAACAGAAGTTAACAAAGAAGACCAATGACAATACAAACTAAGAAATGTGGGATTAGGGGTACTGCTACGAAAGATTTACGGACAAGTTGAAGGAAGTCTACAAAGAAATGACAATGTAAAGTTTTAAGTGAAAAATATATTTAATGTATGTATATTGCGCGCGGGGTGTTTGGATTTTTTTTTCTTTGATATGCTTTTTTCTTTTCTATTTTTCTTTTTGTTTCTTTTTTGGAAAATCAATAAAAATCAATTTAAAAAAAAAAAACAAACATAGGCTACCAATTGGTTGGTTGGTGTTATTTTCAAACAAGTACTCTGAAGAGCCAGGCGCAAATATATTTTAATAGATTGCACATGGCTGCTTCCCGTTGGCAAAACCTATTGGTGTTTCACAACTTCCTGACTAGTTGCAGGACCTTAGCTAGACCTAGCAGAGTAAACGCAGAATCCACGGAAGCAATTGGCAACTTGGCTGCAGACAGGATAGACGAAGCAGGAACCAGGAACTTGTAGTTAGGTGCTTATTAATTACAGTGGACTATTTACAGGAACAGAACACAGATCTTTAGCTAGCTCTCTCCGACACGGCTCACAACTCCTACACTCACTGACACACTCAACCACTGAACACCTGAACTCCAAACACTGAATTAACACATTCCAGTTAGTAGGCCATTAATTATCACTCCCTTGAGAGAGCTTGACCAATCAGGGAGCTGTCTCCATGCCTCTGTTATCACCAGGCAGACTTACTCCTTCACATGATCTTCTGGCTGGCTGCCAAACCTTAATTGACTCTGTGTGAGTAGCTGCACGTACACAGTTTCCCAACACAATCCACTACCCTGACTATCATACAAACGTAGGCTACCAGTTGGTTGGTTGGTGTTATTTTCAAACAAGTACTCTGAAGAGCCAGGCACAAATATATTTTAATAGATTGCACATGGCTGCTTCCCCTTGTTTTTCTAAGAGGTCACTAAACATATTCTGTTCAAGGGATCTCTATTAAAATGCTACAGACCTGCTCTGCTTGCCTGCTGAGTCCATCCTGTTTCTTCCTTCCAAGCTTCTTATCGGAAAACAATAGCCCCAAAACAGACTACCGGGAGATGTTTTATTTTTGTGTCCTAAGAGAGTTGTAACTTTAAAAGACTAAAGCACAATAAATAGGATGCTTTCTGCAACCTATCTACTTCTACTGCAGTATCTGTTGAAAGCTTGTGGGTGAAACTTTTCAGTTCTTCTCCCTGATCCCTTTCTGCAAGGTACAGGAAAATGTGGTTCTTAACAACTTTCTATCTCCTCAGGAATTCATTTTAGAATTATACAACTGAAGGGCTAGAAGAGAACTTAATAGATTGTGACATGATATATCTCCTTGTTGGCAACTGATTTAAACAGCAGCTACACAGATTTAGGGTTTAATATCATACCAGGTAGGGAAATTCTGTAAGAACAGTTTGGTAGTAGAGTAGAAAAATATATTGACATTCCTTTTGTAGGTTAGAGCCAAAGCTCATTCAGAAATGCATATGCATGATTCAGTGCCTGGTCACTAAATGACATTGCAGCCATACTTGCTACTGAGCATGTGAATTACCAGTGCTGAAATGCATTAAATTTGAGATGATGTTAGAGGACAGGAAGTTTCTTTCTAAGGGGTAGTCCACATTCATATATGCATTATCTGACTTGATTTCTTGATTCACTAGCAGCTGAGTATGTAAACGGTTTCTACTAAAAGTGTTGGCTCTATTTAATACCCAACACAATTAGAATCACATGAGGGAGGCTTCTAACTTCAGAGGTTATTCCTTCAACTCATGAATGGTGAAAGGTGGTGGATATTTCTACCACTCTTCTATCACTTGATGGCATGGGGCTCAGGGGCTATGTCAACTCCAGGTTGGTGTAGTCCAGAGCAAGCTTTTGCCAGCTCCCATGACTTCCACCCAGAGTGGTGTGAGCAATGAAGAAGAAGAAGAAGAAGAGTTTGGATTTAATATCCCACTTTATCATTACCCTAAGGAGTCTCAAAGCGGCTCACAATCTCCTTTCCCTTCCTCCCCCACAACAAACACTCTGTGAGGTGAGTGAGGCTGAGAGACTTCAGAGAAGTGTGACTGGCCCAAGGTCACCCTTGGTCAGCAGCTGCATGTGGAGGAGCAGGGAAGCAACCCGGTTCACCAGATTACGAGTCTACCGCTCTTAACACCACACTGGCTCTCAGGGACTTGGATGTGGTGGTGACTCTGGTCCTTTGTCATGTCCTGCCATTGCTCCGCTGGGATTTGGATGCTTTTCCATACTCATCCAAGAACAATGTCTCAGAACCACATCTAAGGAATAAGCAGCCAGAGAGGGGAGTTGTAGAATTCTGAAAAGTGGAGGGTAAGGCAGGATTCAGCATTCCTCAATTCTGCCTATGTCTGTCCTGTATCTCACAGTTTTGTATATTGAAAGCATAGTCTGGATTGGGAATACTGTGAACATATAGTTCTATTTTATATTATAGTGCTGCAGTGGAGGGATTTGGACCCTGATTGCTCTAAACGGTAATTCCAGCCTCCTGACTGCTATAGGCTTGTTTATTGTGATTGCTTATTGAGGGCAATTAGCTATAAGGTTTGTTTGCACTCAAATCTGTCCAATGAATTTAGGTACAATAAGTGTTGTTATTATTAGAATTACTCTGACATGGAACCATAAAGACAGCACAATGAATGGTAGATAATTGGGAAATGCCATAAAGGAGGTAGAGATGACAGGTTTTCTTCTCCAGATAAATTTACTGATGCTAACCAGTGCCTTTATATATACAGATACTATCACATCTCCATAATAATAAACAATGGGTAGCAAATTCAAGTCAGGAGTCATAGTCTTGTTAGAAGAGAAGGACATGGTTTTGATCAATGGAGAAATAAGGTTTTTCTTAAAAGTCAAGGCTTGTGGGTTCAACAAAATGAATCTTGCATCTGATTGACTGAAGCTTTATTACTGCTCAGTGTTATTAGTGAAGGTTTAATATTGCCTGGCAGTTGAAAGATGACACTTGCAGTTTCCCTGAGCCTGGATAATAAACATCCTGCATTTAATTCCTCTATCCTGGAAGCTAGTGTGAAGGTGAATCAAAGTGTTGTGATACTGTAATCGAGCAAGATTGAAGTGCTTGTAAACTGTGGCAGGTTGAATAGAAATTCATTCAAGTTTCCATGCTAAAGAAGAATTTGGTGTGATTCATACACACTGCAGAGTGTGTTGCATTGGTCCTCATGGCAGAATTTCTTTATTTTGTCCATAAAACAAAGCCTAGTGTGTCCAGTGTCCTGTTTGTTTGGTGTCGTCCTGGAAATGCTTCTGAACCTCAGACACTACTATCAAAATTGAATAGCCATTCCTAGAAAGGCCTTACCTACTCTAGTGCCATCCAGTGACTATGAAGTGCACAGGTAATGCTTCATCCCAGGGGAAATGTTTGACAAGGATATTGGTTGGATTGAGCACTACTTAATTCTCCCCCTCTCCCTACTTTTCTTTTGAACCCCTCTCCTGACCACTGTCCCCACATCTGGGATACAGAGTCAGAGACATTTGGCATCACACTGCCTATGCATTTCTCATTGAGTCCCCTCTCCATAATACTTAATATATCCAACTTTTCCAGGTTAAATAAAACCCCCAGAAAACCAGTAATGTGGGAAGAGGAGAGGAGCATGTCTGAGAGGAAGCAGGACAGAAACAACACCCTAGAATGGATAATCAAGAAAGGATACCTGGGATTAGTCAGAAAAGCTACAGGAACAGTGAGGGAGATGAAAGGCAGGTACGTATGTAATGGTCTGCTGAAGAAGTCACAATTAGAGGGGAGAAGATGCTAAAGTGTCAAACACAGACCATGAAGGTAACAGCAGTGACCAATCAAAGTTAAGTGAGTCAGGTGTAATCAGGAGTGAGTAGCTAGAGCTTCAAATGAGAAGAGAGGTCTGAGCAGCTTCACAGTTCTTGTTGCCTTAAAATTTCCCCTGGTCCTTTTCTAATACTGCACCATATTTTAGGTTCTGATGTGAACCCCTATTTGTGTTTTCGCCAACAGTGGAAGGCTGAGGGTGGGGAAATGACTCTTTATAATTATCAAGAAGCAGGGCTGATTCTTCCATTCGAAACTGAGACACCAAATCCTGTGCTGCAGTGCAACTTGCTTCTGGAGAACATACTGAATGTCAAGTGGCTTTGCTTACCCTGCTGTGCAGATTTCTTCCTGTGTATGGTAGCTGGCAGTTGGGTAAAAAAATAATGCCACGTCTTGCTTAACCCTTGGGAATTGTCCTTAGTAGGGTTGTGGCCCTAAGCCACTACCCATTCCCTGATGATAGTTTATTAATTTGTAGTACAGTGGTACCTTGGTTCTTAAATTTAATCCAATCCGGGAGTCCATTCAAAAACCAAAGTGAGGCCTCCAATTGGCTGCAGGAGATTCCTGCACTCATTTGGAAGCTGTGGAAGCTGAGTGGGATGTTTGCCTTCTGAAAAACGTTCGCAAACCAGAACACTTATTTCTGGGTTTGTGGCATTCAGGAGTCAATTTGTTTGGGAGCCAAGCCGTTCGACTACCAAGGTACCACTGTATAATGAAAATATGTGCCTATGAGATAGAAATCATAGGATAGTGAAGGTTGTTGCTCAACAATACAGAAAGTCCCAGGTTCAATATCTGGTATCTCCTGGTAGGGCTGGGAAAGAACCCTATTTGAAATCTGGGAGAACCACTGCCAGTCAGCCTAGCCTGTACATAGCTTGATGGATCAATGGTCTGACTTGGTTATAAGGCAGCTTTCTATGTGTGATACTGAACATTCTTCACACAAGAGTGTGGCAAGTGAAAGCAAGTGGAAGTGTCACACAGAGAGACACCAAGTCTGGAGAGCAGCTCTTGCTTTGTGCTCCAGGAGGTGTCTTGCAATCAGACCCCAAACAGATCTCCCGACTTGACTTTTATCAAGTCGACACATTTGCCCTCATGCACTTCAGAGGCAGGTGCTGCAAACCATGATTAGTTACTGGAGTCAGGAATGCTGTGCAGTGATCAAATGTCCTGTGACAGCACTTTTAGCAGTGTTTGAAATCAATAAATCTGAGTTGTGGGAGCATCACATTTTATTACTGTCCACAACATTGCTCCTACTGCAATAATTAATTGCCTGCAAGAACAGAATGAAACCACTTTTCAGGATTAGCCCCCCCTCCCCCCTGCTTTATATATGAAAAAGAATCATGGCATGAGGCGCTGGTCTTCCACACAAAATCATACAAAAGGCTCTCTTTATTAAATATACATTATTTACAGTTTAAGTCTTTCTTCTATACAACAAGAACCATAGAAAACAAAAAAGCTAAGGCTATTTTTTAAATCCCCATACAGTGTATTAAGACATGGTACATGGTCTACAAAACTGACTTGGACTGAGGCAACATCCTAGGGGATTTCTACCTTGAAAAGCAGACAGTGGGAAAAGAGTTAGTTGCATTTTGGTTTCATATATTTTAGTGTAACTGAAAGACTATTTTGCATGTGCGGTGTGTTTTTAATGTGCTTTTTAGTGTGGCTTTGGACATTCGGCAATTCAGAGGAAATGGGAAGCACAGCATCCTCAAGCTTCCTGTTCTCTGGGCACTTCTGTACCATGCAAGATTCAACCTTCATATCTCATCCTGCCACAAGATAGGCAAACTTTCATTTTCTTGGGAATTTGCACATCTTGCAATCTGGAATATGAAGTTAGGTGTTGGAAAATATATGAAGGAAAGCACAGGACAAAAAGCATTAGGTGTTTGTGCTCCCTGCTTTGTTGGCTTCACCTAATGCCCAAAGTGTCTCTTCTTTTGCTGTTGTCTCAGATGATGTTTGTTGTTCCTTCGTTGAAATCAGATACTTGGAAAACTAAAAACAAAATTTCAGAATTTGGGAATAGGTTCAGAATTCAACATCAGTTTTACAAAAAAACCCAACAAAAAACAGCAATCTAGACAAAGAAGACACTCCTGATGGCCCCAGAGCAGCAGATAATAGCAAAATGTAATGATATGGAAGATTTGCAACCACCAATCTGTGTTAGATAGATGTGTCAACAATTCAATAGGTTTAAGGTCTAGGATAAGCACTTGACTAAGCTTGTAATTTTTTTAGTTATGCTAGAAAAAAATGAGCCAGAAAAGAAAACTGGATATCCTTCCTTACTAGGAGTAGCTGAGGCATGTGAGAGCCAGATACAGATTTTAAAAAGCAACACCTAAACTGAGACAAGCAGTTGATTTTCAGCATTCAATTGCTTTGTTTCTGTGGTAGCAGATTCTGCAATATATGGATTCATTTTTGTTCTTATTAATGCAAACCTATAACAGGAATGGGGGAACCTGTGGTCCTTCCATATGTCTTTAGACTCTAACTCCCATCTGCCACAGCCAGCATGGCCAGTCGTAAGAAATGATGGGAGCTGTAGTCCAGCAACAGTAGACTACGGTTCAGGTTGGGTTCTCAGTTGGGACTGAGAAAATACACACGCAAATTCATTCATAGATGTGACTACAAGATTACAAAATCTTCACTAGCTCTCCAGTCGCACGACTGGTTTGAGAACTCCATTTACCTCAACACCACTGTTGATGGCATAAAGTTTCATGAACTGATGAGTCTGACAAGTCTGCTCGGTGTGGAGGCATTGCAAGACAGTGGAGGCACCTCCAAAGTTCCCAACGAAGGTGGCTCAGGATCGATGCCCAGTCTGGTTGGGGGGGGCATAAGCCCACATCAACTATCAGGAGCTGGACCAACCCTGCATCCAGGATTGACAAATGGGAGTGCAGGTTTGGATGTGGGCTGGGCAAGGGGGCAGAGCTGGCAGAGCAGGAGGGATTCCCTTAGGTCCGTGCCTGGGCCATTTAAGCAGCCAGTCTCTGGGGTCCTTACCTGGGAAAGTCTGAACATACACCACTGTACTTCCCACATAATGTGACACCTGAAATATTTTGCTTTCAGTAATTTTTGCATTCTGATTCAAATGGAGCAACGGAATAGCATGACTGTAGTTTCCCCTCTAGCTGGATCTCATGTGTCTCTGGTAATGGCTAGATTCCTTGATTTGTTAGTTTGCTGTAGATTCCATTCGGTGTATCATGGGATATAAATAAAAAGAAATGACCTGGGCTGCAAGTCTTGCACATGTTTACTGGGAACTAAGTACCATTGAACTGAGCAGAACTTTTGGGGATTGCTAAAACTCATGGATGCAATCTATGTTTTCACTAGGAAACTATCCATGTCAGCATATCTCTGGCTACCAGATAGTGAGATCAAACATCATTCTCTGCTTGTAAGTTTCTAAGAGGCATCAGAGTGGCCACTCTTAGATACAAAATGCTAGACTAGGTGGACTTTTATGTTCTTATTATCTTACTATAAAAATGGCCCTAGGACTCTCAAGTGCTTATAAGGATAACCTATATCAATGTCCTTTTAGGAATGAGTCATGGAAATCTGTATTGGTTTCAAATCCTCAAGCTGCTTTCTCTGGTTTGATGCCTGTGAGATTTTAGGAAAAATACCTTTAAACTGTAGCATGAAGAGATGTATCCAAACATTTCTGTCAATAAAAATCACACAGATGTGTTTGGATTCATGGATTTCTAGCTCTGTCTCATACACACCCCAGCTATAGAGAGTTACAACGTCAGCCCCATGACAGTAACAAACACTTTGCCACAACAGTACCACCATTCTTACTTCGCACTGAGTACCCAAGAAGATCAGAGGCAACGTGTGAGAATTCTGAATTTACATGCAACCTCTTAACTTATTCAAGGTTAAGGGATCAGCACACCCACATGACCAGTACCGTGACTATGTCAAATATTTTGAAATGGATCTCACAGCTTCTGTATAATACAGTGGCACCTCGGTTTACGAACTTAATCCATTCTGGAAGTCCATTCTTAAACTGAAACCGTTCTTAAACCGAGGCGCGCTTTCCCTAATGAAGCCTCCTGCCTCCGTTGCCCTTCCACCCTTCAGATTCCATTCTTAGACTGAGGTAAAGTTCTCAAACCAGGACACTACTTCCAGTTTTGCGGAGTTCATAAACCAAATCGTTCGTAAACAGGGCTGTTCTTAAACCGAGGTACCACTGTATGTGGCACAAAGAGCTAGGTTATTTCCATGTTGGATTTATAAAGCTCCCCCCCCCCTTACTGATTCCTCAGTGAAGCCCAACAGTTATTGATAGGAGCTTTATATCTAGAATGCTGGACCAGCTTGTAGTTTTATTTCCTGACCTGCAAAGAGTTGCTAGGATGATAACTGGGAATCTGTGTCTCTGTGGGCAGCTGACTTGTGTGGCGATTCACCAGGCAAATGGGTTTACACAGCTCCCTTTGCATGAAAGGATCCAGCTGAGAGTGGCTTCACCCATCGAGACTGGTTATTGGTTCTCCTTAGCAGGAAGGGATATAAAGGCTTCCTTTCCTGACTCTGCCAACCCCCATGACATCCCCTCTAAACGCTGACCTCTGGCATGGTTCCTGGATCCCACTTGACAGTTGCAAGTGGCTCAGCCCACTTTCCCTTGCTGAAGACACTTCTGTGCCTTTGGGCGAGGACCTTGCTAGTCAAATTAATAGTGTATCTGCATCATTAACCATAGTTCACTGGGAAAATACTCTGCTATGCAATATTGGGTTGTTTTTTTTTATGACAAAAGTTAACTTAAACTGTTTGGTTTTTGATTTTGACAGTGTGTTTGCTATGATAAATAATTGTTTGGGGTCTGGGGAAGCTCTCCATTATAGAAGAAGACCTGAATGAAGATTAGTCTGCAGGGAACTTCAAGAGAGAAGCCCTGTAAAATGATCACACTGCAGAGTCAATGTAATTTACAAATTACAGCTGTTTTTCAGGCAGTGTGCTCCTTTTTGTTTAATTCTCACTGCTTTGGGGCAGAATTCACAAATAATCTATTTAGCCAAATGCTAAAATAATCTTGTCTTGCAATCCCTTCTTCACAGTGATCAAGAGGAAAGGAAATAATTTAACCCTTCTGTCCTTGCTGTTTGAGGTGAATAGCAAACTGTGCCATTTTACTGAGATGGCAAGCTTTGAAAATAAATCTTATAGCTGCAAAACTAATGGGAAGTTTAAAAGAAAGCAAGAACAATAGAAGTGACCCAGCTGACAATAATTTCCATAAATTTTTGTATAAGTACATTAATGGGAACTGGATCAAGCAACCTAAAGTCTCAAAGGAACCAGATACTTTACAGGGAACGTAAGAAAAGTCCTGCTGTGTTAGACCCAAGACCACATCTGAACTAGCATTGCATCCAGCATCCTGTTTTTCACAGTGGTCAACTACATGCTCACAAACAATAGCATTTCCTCACTGTTGTTCCCTAGTGACTGGTAGCTAGATCCTGTCAACTTACAGGCACCATGATGACAAACGCTGCATAGCCTTATCCTCTCTGAATTTGTCTAACTGCTCTTTAAAGCATCTATGTTGGTAGGCAATGGTTACAACCCACGACAGCAAATTCCATAGTTTAACTATCTACTGTGTAAATAAGTATCTCTCTTTCATATTTTTTTTTAATCTTCCAACATTCAGCTTCATGGGTAACACTAAGTTGTATTATTATTATGAGATGGGAAGAAAAACTCTCTAGCCTCTTTCTCCACCCTATGCATAATTTTATGCATCTCTATCATATTCCCCCAAATTGGCTCTTTTTCCAGACTAACACCTTTTCTCCAGGGGTTTTTGCTCTGCTGCTGCACCTGTTCCTGGTCCATTTTGAGGTATGACGGCCAGAATTATGCATAGCTCTCTAAGTATCGCAATACATTTTTATAATGGCATCATGGTTTTGGAAGTCCTATTTTTGATCCCTTTTCCTAATGCTTCCTGCATGACCTGCAGCATGAAGAAGATGTACACATCCAAGTACTTTCATAGATTTCTTATTACTTGTTAACTGGCAGCAAGGTCTGCAAATTGGTTCTGTTGAAAAGGACTGCATTGGAGGTGACATCAAGTGATTTAACTTCTGCCATTGGTTGTAAATCACAACCCCCATCTGCAACCCGTCACTTGATGTCTTCAGCATCAATATTCATTTATGAACCTGGCTCTTGTTAAACTGAATAGATGTAGTTCAGTGAACATATATATATAAGGGCCAATTTTACCAGAGCTATATTCAAATTTCATTTTTTTTTAACCATTTGCTGTGTGGGTGAGAAATATCCCTGCCAAAAAAAATTGTGTGTTGAGAAAAAATTATCTGAATATTTTGGAAGAAGATTGTGCCTTACCTTAACTTTATGAAGTGAGCATAAAGTTTGCTTTTTAAACTTAAACTTCCTGCTGTATGAACATATTGGAATGCTTTGAGAGTGACACCGCATCAGGGTGTGCCATGTTGCTTCCAAGGCATGCTGGGAAGTGTGGCTGGTGGGGAGTGGTGTTAAGCTCTCTCTCTGAGGCTTCTCACTGGCCTCAATTCTTGGAAAGACTCAGTGAGATAAGTGGCAATCCCCTTTCAAAAACTTCAGAGAACTCCCCCCCCCCCATCAATGAAAACAGCGGAAAACAGACCTGATTTTTGAGAAAGTGGGAAGGAAATTCAGTCTTACTGTACGGTTTACATTATTGCAGAATACATGGCTGGCCACTTAATTTTTTAGTCTAAATTGCAGTGGGGTCATCAATTTCTGTTGTGACTTATACCCATGTGAATGTGCATGAACTCTGAGAGATCAGTTGCAGAGGCCCTTTTCTCTGGTTGGCAGTTAGGAGCTATGATGTTAGAAGGGGCATTTTCAATTGTAGCCTCACATCTTTCAGATTCCTCTCCTGAGAACTGTCTATGGCTCTTCCATTAGCAATTGTTATACCTTAAAACTTAGGCTTAGCTCGGCTTTTCATTGAACTATGGTGTTTTCATGCTGGCTTGACTTTTTAACTGCTTTTTAAAAATTGTTATAGATTCTCTAGGGAGGCTGTTTTAACTACTTTTTAAAATCTGACATATTGTATCACATGAGATGTTGTTAGCTGCCTTATGAAGGTTTACCCTGGAAAGCTGAGTATAAAAGCAAAAAGCAATAAATTAGAACAAGTATCTAGAGCTTGACTACGCACCCACATTGTGACAAGGAATGTCACTGAACGGTTTCCAAAATATGAGTTAAATTCACAAAACTAAAGGGTGAGTTTATGATGGTGACATTGAAAACTCTTTTCGCCTTCAGCAAGCTCAAAACAAAGTTATATACTAACTGGCTATCTGGATCACCCTACATTCCTTTGAACAACTTCAGAGGTTCTTTAAATCATTTACGTTAAGGAAAGCACCCCAAAATGGCATGAAGACTGGTATGCACCAAGGGGATTCATGAGAACTGAATGGAGTTTCTACAAGGCATCCAACTAGTAATGGATGAGGGGTTGGGGTGGGGTGGCAGCGCTCACCTGACCTTCCTACTGGTTGCTCATGCATACCACAATGGGGAGGGAAAGGGCCAGGTTGGAGCAAAGTTCACTGCTCCTTATATCCTCCTCCTTGGTATGTTGCAGTGATGCAGGCAACTGGAGGCCAGGTGAGCATCACTGTTCCACCCTGCTGTCCACTACAGGGCAGAACCTTTGGTGCACAAGGACTTAATGCAGTTCACAACTCCTGTGTTGTGGTGTGATAGATGCTTGATGTGCTCAGTTCCTACACACACCCATTTTTGCAGGCAACTAAGCAAGAGGACCGCCAATGTGTGATTATTCATCTACACCACAGGCCTGAAGGAACAGCACTTAACATTTTAAGGCAGTTTGCAAGCTTCAAGAGCTCTCTTGTGAACCAAAGGATTCTCCTGGAGAGGTTTGCTTGTTCTGGGTGGACAGCTTGATTCAAAAAGCATTCGAACTTAAATACGTAAAGGGGTTGTGGCCCAGGTATCTTTTAACAGCAGAGATGAGACTAGTGAGGCAAGATGAGAACATAATCTGGAGAGTCACAGGTTCCTCATTCCTGCCATACAGTTAAACGTGCTAAAATTGTTCAACTAAACTAAAATTGTTTAATATCCCCATTCCTGATGTAAATGTTGATTTGCTTCACATATGAATGAGGGCCCAAGTCTCTTTCGTGTCAAACATATGAACTAGCAAGCCTGCAGGCATAAGGTGGAAGCAGATTTCAAGCTGTCTCTAGTAACATTAGGATCATTTGTCTGTCTAGTGATACCAATGAACAAACAGGAGGTATACCACCCTTCAGTGAAATGGGCAATTGATCTATAGCCCAGCTAAGTGAAACCAGGGTTACTAAGATTTATACGGATTTAATTCTATTGATTTCAATAGGGCTAATTAAACTTGAATCCAAGTGCTTCTGCTTAACTGAGTTGTGTATTGGGCTGTAAGTTGCTTTCCTATACAAGAAAACCTACAATTAACAACACAAAAAACACAATTTTATAGTGAGAAAATTAAGATAAGCAGGTATGAGGGGGAAATCCCATCAAATTTAAATATATGTGCATGTAATCTTGTTCCCTTAGAAGCCAGGATTCAGTTCTGTTTGTAAAGGAAATGCAGTCAAATAGGCAGTTAAGGACCCTAAAAGCTGATTTAACAGACTGCTTGAATGCTTATTTGGAAGGAAGACACTCTGTTCAATAGGGCTTACTTCCTAGTAATTTGAGCCCAAGTTGTTCATTTATTCTGGAACTCTTGGTAATTTCAAGGGTTCTTTAAACTTCAGGCAGAACAATCCAACCCTGTTTTGCACCTGACTGGGGGTGGGTGGCTTAACTGGGTAGAAGTGTCCCTCCATCAGCCCTGTTGACCTATCAGCTGCTGCCTGAGGAGTGACACTAGTGTCTCTTTGATGGTACTGAGCATCCCCTTCTTTTCACTGAATGTCCAGGGGGATGGAAGCACCACTAGTGGAATCCCTGCTGGTAGAAGCCAGTGGAAAGCCTTGAAATGGTGTTTCCAGGGGCCAGAAAAGGGGCAGGGCTGTGCAGGCCCAGGATCCACTGGATCTCAAGGTAGTCCAGCTGCTGTCCTCAGGCTGCCCCCACCCCACTTGCACCCTGACAGCTGTGTGTGGCAAAACTGTGGATGTAGTAGCAGCCCTGGAGCTTCAAGAGTCCAGTCAGACTTGGAGGGAAGATGGAATTGCTCCCCAAGTCAAGTATACATAGAATGGGATGGCAATATGTTTCCACCCATTCACAAAGCAAGCAAACAAAAAACTTCCAAATTTGTCAATTAGAAACTGCAAACTCTGTGACTGAAATGGACAGAAAAAGTAGTATTCATGTACTCATGTCTCAATCCAGCAATGGAGATCAGCATACTTGAAGCAGCCTTCCATTCACATATCTGGTGTGGATGTCAACAGTCCTATTGACACTGGGGGATGCGTCCTTTGCTATTGTGTGGGAATGTGTGCTCTAACCAATTTTTGCCAAGACTAGCTGTTCATAACTAGGGCACCAGTGGGTGCTGTTTTCCTAAGGCTAACAGGAGAGTGGGGACAGTTTTCACTGCTATCACGGTTGGGGATGGAAGGGGTTAAAGCTCCCCTCCTCATGTGCTGCAGTTCCAGCAAAAATTGTCCCCTTGTATTTTTTAATATAAAAATAGCTTTACATGCTTTCTAATGACACTTCACCCCCCTTTCTTTCTTTTCCTCAAGTTTTTGTTTTTAACTGATAAAGCTTAATATTTTTGGCAAAAATGAGACCCCTGATTTCCTATATAGCGAAAAGCAGCCCATACCCTGCATAATGATTCAGCTCTGCTTTATTCCCCAAACCCTCTTTTCATCCCATTAGTGTATCTGCTTGGGGCTAAATTTGCTACACTTTAGGCTGACTTTTATATCGAGATGAAGAAAAGAATATGTAGTAGAGCAAAGTGGTGATTTATAACAGCTGTGTTGAGTAACGGGAAAATATGGCACAATAATTTATAGGGAGCAAAGTTATTGAAATAAAAATGTGAATTCCACTGCCTTGCCTTTCCCCTTTTCAGAATGCAATTAAACAGGTTACGAATGAATGGCTCCCTGTTAGCAAAATCATATAAAATAAGATGACTCGGCCAAAGAACAGCCAAAATAATGAGGAAAAATGTGGAGTCCTTAGACAGAGAAAAGGACTCATTAATTCCTGGATTTGTTTGGGTCGCTCTCCCTCTCCTTGCCTTCAAAAAATTACTCAGAATGCAATACAGAGAAGTTTTATTTGGGAGGGGGAGGAAACTGTTGGTGGAAAATCTCACTGGCAAGAGGGACACTTTAAAAAGGCATAAGAGCCTCTGTTGAGTGTCATCAGAACCACTCCTGTCATGCTAAAGAAACTTCTAATAATCAAAGATCAGAGAAACAAAAAGGATAAAGGTTGCTGCTTGTAAGGAGCTAATTATTAGGTTCAATTGAATGTGCTTTGTAAAGTTGAGTGGTTGGTGCACAGATCATTCAGCAGGATTAAGGCCGGAAAACTTCCTTTCTAATTATGGTCAAGGACAAAAGGGTGATTTTTCAGAACTCTGAGCATCATGCCCAAACTGCCTTTCAGTTCTCCTCCTAGCATGAATCTGAGTTCAGTGCATCTATTGTGAATTCCACCTCTCAGTATAAGTGAGGCATACTTAGAAGCCCTATTTGATCACTGCCATCTGCAACAAATTATTGGAAATTTCATATGACCATTGACCTAGGGTGTGATAAGAGTCCTAAGTCAGTGGGTTCTATGTTTCACTTTTGGGAAGAACAATCTTTGCTGCTTAAACCATAGGAGGAATAATGAGGAACTGAAGCACGTAATGTGAGGGAACCTGCCTGATTTGAAAGATCTGATTACCTAAAGAATGACAGCAGAACAGAAAGGGAAATGCATGCAGTAACAACACCATAACCATCGCTATAAGGAGACATTAATAGAATAAAGAGATCAAATTCAGTTCTGTTGTTCAGGGAGGGCTACAGTGTTGCTGAAGATGACAGCAGGGAGGGAGAGAAATTATCAATCAAATTAAAACATCAAATTAGAGTCTTTCTTGCCCATCCTGTGTAATTTGGTCAAACTTGGAATGTGTAGCTTGGTTCTCATTGGAGCAGACCCAATGAGCAAACCCACCTTCAGAGATTTACTATATCACAGGATACTGCAGATCCTCCTGGGCTATAATATATATCACTTACCCCAGATAAAACCCAAACTTTTCCCAAACCTTCAGGTGGAATACAAAATGCCTGCCTGCTCTCTATTGGAAATCTCATTAATGATTGTTTCTATCCTATCACTGTTTCTTGGTTGTCATTCTTGAGATGTCAGTGGATGTAAGAGTGAATTGGGAGCAAAAGGACACAACCCTACAGTTTTTCCTGTGGTAGAAAGGAACAGTCTTAATATGCCAACCTGAAATTCTAGATTAATTGGAAGGAAAAAATGCAGCACCAGTTTCCTGCATCATCTACTTTTTTGTTTCAAGCCCAGTCATTTGCCT
Organism: Podarcis vaucheri; assembly: GCF_965113315.1. NCBI lineage: Eukaryota > Metazoa > Chordata > Lepidosauria > Squamata > Lacertidae > Podarcis > Podarcis vaucheri. The sequence continues at coordinate 91,495,090 of NC_138759.1, forward strand.
AATTTCATACAGAATTGGCTTTAATTTAATAGATACAAAGTAATGGTTGACCCCACTACTTTTAATGCTTTGCCACTAGATTATGACTAAGTATCAATTCTAAACAGCATCGCTAAGATTTTTGTTCCAGTCAGGGTTTATGGGGCGCCCTAACATGTAGCAGGCACCTAAACCACTGAAACCTAAAAACTGCTTGTTTTCATGCTTCACCTAGTATTATATTCACATAGAAGGTACTGATTTTACCCAACCCTACGTGATGGAAGTTGCAGTTGAAGCAAAAGCTTTGGAGTAAGTTGTGCAAAAAAAAAAAATGTAATTGTAATGCTTTTCAGGGGGTGAGGGGGGCTGCTATGATAGAAACAAGGATTTAGAGGGTTTCCGTCTTTTATGAAAGTTTTGCTACCACTTCAAGTGGTAAGGTATCTGCAATAAGCAGCAGCATGGCACCATTCCTCATTGCAAACAAAAAAGTACAGTAGGTACAACTATGTCATAAAGTGCATATGAAGAGCTCTGTTGGACCAGAACAAAGGATTATATAATTCACCATCTTGTCTTCCATAGTGGCCAACCAGATGCCCATGGGAAGCCCATGAGCAAGTTATGAACGCAATAGTCTTCTCTAGCTTGCCATCCTCAACAACTGGTATTCAGAGCATGATGCACCATTGTTAGCATGATCCTTTATGAATATGTCTAACCCACTTGTAAAGCCAGTCAAGTGGGCAGCCATCACTACAACTTACGTTTGTCACTTCCATAGTTTAACTATGTACAGATAAAATAGTACTACTTATTGTATGTCCTGAATCTCCCACCATTCAGCTTCATTGGTTGATCCCAGGTCCTAGTACTATGAGGAAGGGGAAAATTTTTTTTAGGGGGAGGGAGAGAAAATGGCCAACTGCCTTGAGGCAGTTTTATAGATTATTTCTGTAAAAAAGAAAGTCTGGAACCCTCTGGCATCTAGTCACTATCATGGTAAGATACTCCACAACTACAAATAATAGTTTTTTTCTACTGCTCAAAGATTGCAAAAATCTGCAGAGGCCATTTTCACTCTTCCCCCTGACAGTGACAAAATTCACTGGGCATAATACTTGGCCCAGGAATTATTTTTGTAATTGTTCATTGCTGTTGTTTAATCAAGGTTGGTACCTTAAAAATGAGAATATTGAAGTCAAAAAGTTACAATAAAATAATAACAGGGATGCAAAGGTAGGGTTAAAAGAGGGGCAAAATCATTCCAGATCCTCAGCTTGCAAAATCAACACAGCACCACCAACATGAAACAGAATTATTATGCCAATTTGCAAAAGACAGGAGGATTTGTCCCCTTTAAAACACACAATTAAAGATATGAGATAATTTGGTCTTAGTCTTTCCCACTACCTTGTTGCAATAGCTGTGATGCTACATAGTTAGCTTGTACACTTTACCTCTAGTATATATCGCTCAGGTCCGACATGAAATGGCAAGTTAAATGGGTCCAGAAAACAACATTTCAGAAATCCAGGAAACAAACAGTCAACCATGCATGTTATGTGGAACTTAGGTAGAATGTATAGTTGCTTGAACTGTTAGGCGTTAACTGTGGTGGGTTTCACAAAGAGAGTGAGGCACTGCCATTGCTGCCAATCTCCTCTGTGCAAAGTGGGTTCTTTCCAAAAGGGTGGGGAAATTCAAAAGAAATGGATGGGTAAGAAAATAATAATAATAATAACCATCATAATCAAAGAAATGCCAAAGTGTAACATGGAGCTGGAGAGTCTGTCAGATGAAATATTCTCGTTTGCACTCGCTCACTGTGTTCTGCAAGTCAACATCAGTCTTAAAAGAACTGTCAAGGTGCTCTGGATATTCCTTTTCCTTTGTCTGGCTGCTCCGATGTGTCTGTTTGTGCTGGTAAAGGAATCTGCTCATAATAGCCACAATGCAAAAGATGATGAAGATCACAACTGCTATAACACCTGAGGAAGAGAGGAAAGAAGCACAATCATAAAGGGAGAAGCAGCAGCGGCTAGTGCTTCTTGGGGCTGGCACTGCAGAAAACAAGCAGGCCAACCGTAAGTGGAACGAGAGCTAATGACAGGCAGAGCCAACTAATTCCAGGTTCATCCTCTTCCCTATTGAGCTGAACAAGGACAAGAGCAAAATTGAGATGGAGTAGAAGGAAGCTGACTGTCAGGGCCACCCTTTGACTGGTAAGAAGGCAGGCAGGTGAGGGATGGGTGGTGACAGACTGAAATCAAAAGAACCAGCCTCCACTGAGGAAAAGCCGAGTGCTGTAGTTGTTCAACAACACAGAGATCAGTCAGGAGCAAGTCACAGCACACAGCACAGCTCATGGAGGCTTTCAAACTCCAGATTTTGCTTATAACTGCACAGTTCTGCAGCACTTGAAATTCATGGTGCCTGATCTCATTGCACTGCACCTGGCATTATGGCTATATCAGCAAATAGTGCTGATGCACAACACACATCATTGGGGAAGATTTCACTGCTGTTTCACCAGATAAATTATTGAATCTCTCTAGCAATTTTCCTTCTGTTGAGGGTAAACTGTCCTGTGTCCATTATGACACTTGAACACAAATCATTAATGCTTTTGTTTTAAGGATGCAGGTGGTGCTGTGGTCTAAACCACTGAGCCTCTTGGGCTTGCTGGTCGGAAGGTCTGCTGTTTGAATCCATGCGGCGGGGTGAGCTCCCATTGCTCTGTGCCAGCTTCTGCCAACCTAGCAGTTCAAAAGCACACCTGTGCATGTAGATAGATAGGTACTGCTGTGGCAGGAAGGTAAATGGCGTTTCCTTGCGCTCTGGCTTCTGTCACAGTGTTCCATTGCACCAGAAGAGGTTTAGTCATGCTGGCCACATGACCCGGAAAGCTATCTGTGGACAAACGGGGGCTCCCTCAGCCTGAAGTGAGATGAGCGCCACACCCCATAGTCACCTTTGACTGGACTTAACCTTACAGGGGTCCTTTACCTGTTTACCTTTTAATGCTTTTGTGTTCCTAGAGTAGCAAGTGGTAGCTGCCACATGGTTTGGGCTGTCAAGCACTGCAATGGTTTTGGTTGGTTTAGCTAATCCATAGATCTCAGGGTGGTTCACAACATAGCAACATTACGAGAAGCCACCACAGTCCAAAGGAGAAGTCTCCCCTCTATTTTACCAAAATAGGCACTAAGTTGTGGAACAGCTTTTGAGCCAAAATATAGGGGAAACCCCAAGAAAAGGCTCAACTGAGACAAATTCAGCAAAATCTCTATGAAAGGAAGGAATTAAGACTTTCATGCTTCCATGTTTTTCTAGCTGCAAGTGGGTGCTTAATCCACTGGATTGGGACTGTCACATTTAATGGATACGGTTCTAATTTAATTATTCTTTCATGGGTATTGTAATTCTTGTTTCTTAATTATGAAGACCATCGGGTCATAAAGTTTGATGACTTTTAACATGGTGTTGAGATAGGGCTGGGTTGAGACAAAGGTGATGATTTCTCAAGAAACCCATGAAACTATTGAAATGGCCAGACCTGTATAGCTACCTCCTTGGTTTTACCCTATAGAAGATAATAAAGAAATGGAGCAGTATTCTAAGACTGGGCAGATGGTAGCTTGATAATGTTCCACTGTAATTGCCTTTCTCCTGTTAGGACCAATCCCTTTCCTGATAATTTTTGAAAATTTTGTCTTTTTCACTGACACAGTGCACTGAAGATGTCACTGAGCTTTCTCAAGCTCTCTTTCCTGGACAGCTCAGGCCCATCCCACCCATATATCAGAATCATTTTGGAGTCTTTCCTATTTCCAATACTAGGCTTCTTCATATAATTTTGGGGCTTCTGTTGCTTCTTCTCTTGCCATGACAGAAGAGAGTGGGATTGATTCCCCTGATTAAGATCTCCATTTGACTTCTAGTCAGCCAGCACCAATCTCAGGGCTTTCTAGCAGCTTTAAATATAGGTGCAGGCAAATCTAGGACTCCATGCGGCTACTCTGGAAAAATAATCTACATAAATTCAATTTTGTTTTTCCACTGGATTCGTCTGTAAGTATTAGCTACTGGGCTAAGTTCAAGGTTTTTGTTTTGGTGTATAAAGCCCCATTCAGCTTGAGATAAGGAGACCTGAAAAATTCTCTCATGTCATATACAACCAACTTCTTTGTATGTTTTGTAATCCTCCTTTAAGTGACTATAGAAGTCAAAGCCCATCAAATTGTTCTGTTTTTGATAACTCCCTGATGAAGACTTTGTCAAAGCTTATTTGGCCGATATTGTTACATGACTTATTAGGACTGGATTATTGAGGATTTATTAGTAGAGAGTTTATTACAATGGGTAGCATTAAACAAAAAATTTGTCCCCAAATCTGTTCTAGAGGTTGGGAGAGTCCCAAGAACGGATTTAGGAGGTCAATGGGGGAGGACATTTCATTGTGCAAGGATTTCTCCTTGCACAATGAAACATTCAGCTTAGTGCTATGTTGTATACAACCCAGTGATAATTTTAATAAAGAACTTTGTATTTTATTCACATATATTTCCCTTAACATTTCTTTCTTAAGAGTTTCTTGCTCAGTTTGTTTTTTTAAAGAAAAAAATAGGTTACCTCCAATGACAGCTGAATCACTCCTGACTGCATTGGTGAGTGGCTCTCTCTCATCTGCCTTCCCAAATGGATCTGAAATTCATTAAGGATATAAGAATCATTTTTTATATGCAACGGGCTAGATTCAGCTAATAGGTCCCAATAGCAGAAGCCCAAGCAAGGACTTCTCCTGGTCCAATGGGCTAAAAATATCCAGAATTTCTGGTGACACAGCAAATGACTAGACCAGCAACACCATAATTTCCTGCTCCTGAGTTTTAATATGTGAAGGTAACAAAGACAAATGTGCAACTTGCTGGAAGGAGAGAAAGGAAATACTGAAAGAGGTGCCATTTAAAAAAAATACCCTAGTGTCAGCAAAATACATGCAATTAGACTGCAAATTGATTAGAACACATTACAGTTCTTGGGACAAAACCCCATTTAACACAGTGAGATTGACTTCTGAGTCACACAAAGGATTACACTTTTAGACAATATGGTGTTTATAAAAATGTTCCTGCCAGTTTTAGTGACATGTATTTGGATACATACCAGTTTCATAAAACTGAAGGCTGAATAACAGATAGTTGTAACTGTGTGTTGCCTTGTAATATAATGAATTCTGTTGGCTTAGCTAGGATTATGACAGTTTGATTATTTACTTGTGGGGGTGGAATTATTTGGTTATAAAATGTTGGATGTGTATCCTCTTCAGTATTATTGTATTAGAAGTTATGGAGTGGTGACACAAAATGGGAGTGGAGGCAGAGAATGATAAATTTCTAGTGGAAATAGTCTTAATTCGACCACTTAGTGACCAGAAGTTAAAATCTGTCTATAGGCGGAAAGTATAGTGAGGGTCAAAGAAATAAAAATTCTGGGGTCTGTCCCATCAACATAACTTTTTTGCATGCAACCCCACCCACCCCAAATCTGCTCCAGAGGATATGAGGAAACAGTATAACAGTTCCATTGGGTAAGTGTAAATGCTTGCACAGATGGAACAAGTTACTTAGTGCTACACTAGATGCAACCCCTGGTCATTTCTTTTCCTGGTCATTTCTTTTCCTCTTCATAACAATATGTTGTCTTCTTACTGCAAACAACATTAGCTTTCTATTTTCTACCTGGGAACTTTTTGCTACACCAACAATGAGCAAATGAGAAGTCTTGCAAATTGAGGCAAGCTGTGTTTCGACACTTCTTCAAGCTGGGTTACTGTCTTTCACCGTACCATTCACTGATCATCTGGGCATGAGATGAGCCCAGTTGCAAAGGGGCTTGAGGATGGGAAAGGATCAACTAGTTTCAAACCCAGCTCCATCTGTTCTTTATTGGTATCATGACACATATGTTCTTTGTCTTTTGAGAGGGTTCAGCACACAACACCAACTATTAAGTCTTAATGAATAGCTAACTTCAAATAGTGTGTGAGAGACGGGGTGAGCCAATGGCACAGGTTCTTCCTCCAGAAAGGGCATACATTAAATACATTGTTGTGCAAGATGAAATTACCTGAGTTAAAGAAGTTAAAACATACAGACTATGGGTTGTACATGAAGTTGTCCCCTTCATCCAAGGACTGTTGCACAACAGAGCTTCCCCTTACTCTGTCCTCCTCATGTGCCCTTCAAATGTTAGCCCTTGCACTAATAAGATAACTTCACTGGATACATTGGAACCTCTGTTTTCATACGTAATCCATTCCGGAAGTCCGTTCGACTTCCAAAATGTTCAAGAACTGTGGATCAAAGGGCTGTCAGCTAGTTCCATGGGAAAAAAATGAGAAATGTGGCTCGGAAGCTGTTCAACTTCCAAGGCGCATTTGAAAACAGAAGCATTCACTTCCAGGTTTTCAGTGTTCAGCAGCCGAGACATGCGAAAACCAAGGTCTGACTGTATTTTGAGGTGCTTTAAACATTTATTCCTTTGAATTTTTTAATGCAGTTATCTATATGTATTGAAATATATGTAACTTTGAATCATTTTTATGTAGCTTGTTTAAAACAGCGGTTGACATGCCTGTGTTTAGAATTTCGGCTGACAAGCTTTAACATTTCTTGGGGTTATGATTCACTCAGTTAAAAATGAGATTAGGGAAGCACAAAGAGGTGTTTGCTGCTGAGAAGCAGATGGTAAGTAACAAAAGGCACTTCCCCAGTAGAGCCCAGGGAAATTCTGAAGTCAAGGAAATGAACAGTTTCACATAAGACTTTAGTAGAATGCTCTTCTTAAAATAGATATTACTTCCCAAGATGATTTTACCAAAGGTCACCATAAGGGACTGTATTCTATATTTCAAAGACTGCTCTAACACAAGTAGTAGGTACTTGACTTTAATGATGGACAGGCTGGCTGAATGGGATATGCTATTGACAAAGGATTGTCACCAGCTGACTCAGAGTAAGCCATAGAAACCAGAATTAACTTGCCCACTGCTTTCATTGGGTCCCCCTCTGAGTATATGTTAGTCAGCTTCATTCAACCTGTGTGTGTCAATGCCATTCTGTCGTTCCTCTCAAAGAAGCCCAGGGTGCGAAAATTGTCATTAATAAAACAATACAATGCAGTGAATCTATGCTGATTGCTGAGTATCCACCACTATCACCCCTTCTCCTATGCAAGGCAATAGAGATCTCTCCTCCCCCTCTCTCCCAGTGAGAAGGATGTGTATCCCCAATAGGCTGTGGTGGTGGACAGAACGTCACATCCACTAATGACCCTTGTGGTAACAGACTCCTTGCTGGAAAGGTGGCATTCACCGCCCCCTAATGTTTCCTGGACATTTGTGCCCTTTTCCCACATTCCATTCCTCTATACAAGTCAATTGAAAGATCTCTTTCTCTTCCAGGGAGAAGAGGTTGCACCCCCAAAAAAATCTGTGATGGTGAGGAGAAGCCCACCCACAGCAGTGACCCTTGGGGTAACAGGGTGCACACTGGGAAGTGTGAAATTTTCCCCAACCTAGTCTTTCCTAGGGATCCCCCTGATTACTATTGTACTCATCACAAAAGAGCAAAGTGTGTCCTTGGAGAACTACTGTAGCTATGGTTCTGACATTTGGTAGGCTTCATCCCCAAAGAAGGGGCCCATGCCTACAAACTGCATCCAATTTGGCAAAAAAAGAAGAAGAAAGAAACCTTTTATTTTTATAATTGATATATATCAAGCCTTTACACAGAAACCCCTATTATAGTGATTTGGAAGCCAGCATTTTGTTTTGAAAAGATCTACTTCAGTCCCAAATAATGAATCAAATTGGAAGACATAAGAGTGGTTCTGAAATAGACTGGGCTGCTGCCCAGTGCTGTGTTTACAAGTCAAATGTTGCGGCCAATGTGCTTTCTCTCTCAGCTGTCATGTCAGCTGATATCTTATGACCATATAATCTTAGCATTTTCTTTATCATCTATGATGTAAGCAAGCAAGAGAAGACTTGGGTGCTGTGTGAGAGACATAGAAGAAGAGAGAGAGAATGAATGTTTTATTTACACAAGCCCAGAAAAGCACTCAGTGATGCTGCCAGTGCGTCCACGCAAGATATGCTTCCCCAGTAAGTCACAGCTGAAACAAGGCAATATGGACATTAAAAGCAGCACATAAAGAGGAACATATTCACCAAAGGGGAAGTGATTCATAATTTGTTTTCACTTTGCAGAGTGTGAATAACATTGCTTGTTTCCTGCTGAATGTCTCAGGTACAAGACATGATAAAATGGGGATCTGGTGCAAATGCAAATAGTGTTGAAATAAAATAATCTAGGAAATATTATTAAATTGCTATTTCCAAAGTGTGGACAATTTGCATGCAAATCTATTATGCAGAGAGCCAAATAACAACCAATTGCTAGATGAATTGTGGTGTTTAGCTGTATTCTGTTCTATTCTGTTCAGCTGGTTTTCTCATATATAATTTCAAATCTGGGTTGTTGTTTTTAGATCATTTGAAAAATTGCCAACCATGACATTAATATTTGCAATATTCTCTGTATGACAGTGATCTAGGAGTAGCCATTTTCATTCCTCCATCTATGGTGATACAAATACTAGCTTCACAATGTGTTTTCCTTCCCAACATACAAAACACTTAAGATTCCCAGGGGGCTATTTAATGACTGCAGGCAAGAAATGAACTGCTGGGATCATCATCAACAAGTAATATGACTCTCTTTAAAACCAGAGAGGATAAGAGACAAGCAGAGAACAAAATGCACACCCACACATAACACAATGTCTTGAATCAATGTGGCCACTAGTCTACAATCTTTCCACTCCTTCTCACCATTATTTTGCTAGGACCTGACGATACCTGAAATGCATGTGGCTTTTTCAGTGGGTGTACAAAGGCTTTGAAAGCCCCTCCCTAAGGCTTTTGACCAGCTTTGGTGACTGTTGTTGTTTTATGGATGGGTGCTTTTTTGGTTTTGATCATTGATCCAATATTGTACTGTTACTTTGTTAAGGCACCTTGAATGCCTAATTTGAGAAGGTGTGTGTGTGGTTAATCTCATAGAAATAAATAGTTAAAAAAACCTGCTGCATATTCAATTCTATTTCAGCTCTCATGGCAATCTCTGCACTGTAATCCAGGCCCTTTCCAGTATGAATACGCCCCATCAATTTCATTCTCCTCCATTTCTCAGGGTATATATTAGCAGTCATTTCTAATTGTTAACTTTTATTTTTATGCTTATAATTAAACTCCTGTTCTGAATGTTGGCAGCATGAGAGATGATATTCATGTGTTCTGCAGAAGTGTCCAAAGAACACAGCACACATGTATTTATTTCTCTGCCACAAGGACCAGGACCACAAGGGAATGGCTTACTGATTGGCCCTCAGGGCTACAGCCATACAAATAGTGAGAAGAGGTCTTTGCTATCAGAGCTGCTAATATCACATAAGTACTGGATCTGCATATGGAGGCAGCAGTGATATCATTTCCTCCCTGTTTCATTGGGAGAAGGGAAGTTGGGGGCAATTTCTCATAGGTAGAGCAAGCCCAAGGCTATTAATTTCCTCTTCTTCTGACCTTCCAGACAGTAACCCTCCTATCTCAGCTCTAGTAAAATGGTTCATGGACAAACCAACTGGAAATTCAATGAAAAGTTTCTGATTACTCTTGCACATGTTCATGAAACCTGCAGAAATTTCATTTCCATTTCCTGATCTCAGCCAGTCACTTACAATAGTTACCCTGCATGAATCCATTGGTAAGATATGAAGGACTTCAACTAGTATAAATCTAGTTGCATGCTTCAGATTTACTGAGCTGGATGATACTGGGGTCCCCTAGTCTCAACCAAGGGAAACTAATACCCCTTTCTTTTTGTTACACAGCTCAACATTTTCTAATTAAAAGTAGAACCATCAAACAGACATGCTATTGAGCAAACATCCTGAACAGTTTGTTGAACATACCTGATGAAGAGTATATCGTAGTTGCTGTATTTACATCGACTTCAACCAAAGATCTACAGTTTGATTCCGACAAGGAACCAATGACTGTCACAGGTGCTATGCTGGGATGCCGTAAAGCAGCTTTCAGGGGAGCTATGTTGTTGTACTGGACAGATGACATGCATCCTATGAACCCAAAGGAGTTTGCTTTGGAGACTTCTGGATCTAGTCCCTGACTATCTGTAAAATGCAAAGAAAACTGAGGTTATTTTGCTTGCTTTTTGTATATAAAAGAAAAGAAAAAGCATTTGAGATAAGTGAGTTTAACCACATCCAGTGCTATTTTTCTGGAAACAGAGGTGCGTGAGTTCAGCATCAGCACCTCCCTTGTTCTCTGATAATGCCAATGGTACCCACCTGAGAGGTGCCAGAACTGAGCTGGTGAGTTCCAGCTGAAAAAAAGCACTGACCACATCTGCTATCGTAAGGAGTTCTACTGTTTGATAGTCACCACTTCTGCTTAGAGAAATAGCACAGCTAGCCTTTCTCATTGGTGGGGGTGGGATGTGCAAAACAATCAACATAAAAGCATAATGTAAAACCTGGAATAATGCTTCTAGTTCCCCAAATTAGGACGATATGAACATAATCAGTTGGAGAATCCTGAAGTTAAGTTTCATATGACCAAACATCAGCAGTCTGGGATAGTCATGAAGGGCCCTTCAGAAGTTGTGGGGCCATCAGCCCCCACGGTCAGTGATCAGGAATGATGCCTGCTCTAGATGTGTTTTCCGTGGCAGCTGCTGAGTCTGGAGTAAAGTTTTTACATAACCCATCCTTGATGTGTCTAATAACGGCTATACTTTTCCGCTGTTGATTCACGGCTATGCTCCTGCTTGTGCTATTATGGCTGTCCCCATTATTTAAGACAGGATGTAAGTGAAAAAGGAAACCTTCACCCTTGAAAGATCTGGAAAAGGGAAATACACTTTAAAAACCAAGCTGTAAAGCTCAAAATGGGCCATGCTATTTTTCAAAATAAAACTAGTCTTCTGCAGCACCTCTAGACTATTTTTCTCTCTCATTTTTCTCTCTTTCTCTTGGGGATCCTATCTCTTGTTCACCACTCTTACAGCACTATCCTATGCATGTTTACTCGGAAACACAAAATCAAAGAAATCTCTTGGAGGTGGTAACTGTGTAAGATGACTTATAGATGCAAGAGAGCATTGACACTTGCAAAGTGCAGTGCTCCAATAATGAAGGTGCCAACTTGGATGAAGATGATGCTATTATCACTGGGACTCCAAAGCCACTGACCTTTCCTTTTGCAATAACCCATTCCAGGGTATTTAATAACCATAAGTTTTCAGGGGGCTAAAGTTTTACATATTAATTCAAATTCAGCACCTCTGGCTGCATGGTGCCCTATAAGAGAATACCAATGGCAAAGAGGTGAAAATGCCACTGCCTAAGATGTCATGTTCATTTGCTACTACAGCCTGGGGGTGTGCGAAGCATTAATCATTCACACCCCATTCTTATTAATCACTCACAAACTCACTGACCTCACTGCCCTTATGCAATCACAGAACATTGCAGCTGTAGGCTGGACCACTGGAGGGAGAAAGCCCAGGCAGAATCCACTTTCTAAAGACACACACAAAAAGTATCTTAAAGACCAACAGATTTATTGTGGCACCAGCTTTTTATTGTGCTTATTTTTATAATGTTATGTTACTATAAATCTGTTTGTTTTTAATGTGGCACATGACTCTTCGAGAGTTTGTTGCAACAAGATAGCATTGCTGAAGTTTTTGAAGGATTTCATCTCTTTTGGTGGCCCTTCCTTATCAGAATGTTGCTACATATGTCTCTAAACAGATTTAAACAGGATGTTTCTTTAGATAAGCCATTTTTAAAAGTATACTAAGGGCTACTTACCACATCATAGGCAAACATTAAAGTTCAGGATCATGAATACAAGAAATGTGTGTGTTGTTTAGACTGATAAAGGGCATGGCAACACATAGCTAAAGGTAAAGGTAAAGGATGGTTAAGTCCAGTCAAAGGTGACTAAGGGGTTACGATGCTCATCTCGCTTTCAGGCTGAGGGAGCCGACCAGCATGACTAAGCTGCTTCTGGCACAACAGAACACTGTGAAGGAAACCAGACTGCACAGAAACACAATTTACCTTCCCACTACAGTGGTACCTATTTATCTACTTGCACTGGCATGCTTTTGAACTGCTAGGTAGGCAGGAGCTGGGACCGAGCAATGGGAGCTCACCCCGTTGTGCAGATTCAAATCACCGACCTTCTGATTGGCAAGCCCAAGAGGCTCAGTGGTTTAGACCACAGCGCCACCTGCATACCCTTGCCTGAACATGACCCACACTCAGGAGCACTGCCAGGAGCTTTAACCATCTAGTCACTTCACATTCTTTCCAAGCCTTTTGTAGAAAGTTTGAGCATTGACTGAAATCAGACTAGAAGCACTTTCCATAGTGCCTTATTGGGAAAGCTGTATGCCTAGCAGAATGAAGTTCTAGTGCGAGCAGTAGGCTTGGTATGCCCACCCAATACAAATTAAGAATATAATAGCTAGACTTCATACTGCCCTTTCCAACTGGTGACTGCAGATCCCTGCCTGGCTCACTCACAAATTAGAAGAGAGAGGCATAGTAATTAGCAATGAATTTCTGCACTGGAGCACACAAGCCAGGCAGACAATCAGCCTCAGGCATACTTGTTTCCGAGCACAGCCACTAAACATAAAATTGAGTCCTTGGGGCTCTGTGGGAAGTGAGTCTGCAATTAGAAGGCACACTGGCCATATCCTCAGCACCGCTGTGGGGAGCAAAAATACAAATGGTTCTGAGTTTGTTCCTCATTCTTTAAAGGTGGGTGCAAACTAGGGCTGGGCAAATTGGTCACTTTTGGTTTCCCTCAATTTCTCATTGTTTCAGTCTTAACTTCAGACTTCCACATTGCCGCATTAGCATGCAATTTAAAAACAAAAAGTCCTCGTGAAAATTTATCCCAATACACATATTTTTTTGCAAGCAATTTTCCCCAGTTCATTTTTTCTCTTTCTTATTTTCACCAATATCTTTATGTACATTTTGCCATAGTAAATGCAGTTTTGTACACACTACATGGCTGGAGGACAGCACTGCAAAATCTGGAGAAGTGGAAATTTTGAAGGATGGCTATGTTTCAGAATATGTGAATTAAAGTTCTCCCGTAAATGTGAACCAAATTTCTCCCACATCACTAAGTCAGTGCAGCATCTTTCTATGAAAACTGATTCCAGTCATATGTGAATGAGGCACAATTATGTACACATGTGTGCATTAAACCCACACAGAGATAAGATGCTTCTCAGAAGAGGGAAAAAGACTCAGAGTCATCAGCTTTCCTGGAAAGTGTTGCAATGGAGCCACAGCTACAAAATAAGAATCACAAAAATGACAGCTCATGTGGAGATTTGCTTTACATATCTAGTTTTAGCACTTCCCCCTTTTAGTGTGAAATCGTATACTTCTGAATGCACTTAGGTTTCAAGATGCCGGGTTTCCTTGTTAAACTGTACACAAAAGCAACACATTCCCTGTGGCCTTTTAAACTGTGGGTGGAGGTACTGTTTTTATTTGTTACTATGTTATGTATTTTTGAGCTTTAATACTGTAAACCACCCTGTGACCCTCAGATTAAGGGTGGTATAGAAACTTAATAAATAAATAAAATTGAACAAATCACTCTCAAGTCAATCCCTTTCAACTCTACAATTCAATGATTCTATGAAACCAGCATAAGATTTCAATGTTAGGGTGTTTCTGCACCCTTAAAAATGCAAGTTGAAGTGTGGGGGGAGGGGGGGAGAATAGGCATACAATAAGTTGGTGCTAGCATCATATCTGCCTGGTCCCTCCGAAGCGTAAGCAGTAGTTAGTTGTCTTTCCTGCCCTCACTAAGAAACCATATTTCTCTGGGCAAAATCAAAATGGTCTTTTGCTCTCAGGCATAATCACTTGTCTGCCCCAAAAGAAGGTGTGAGTCACATTCCAGATATAGCTGACAGTTATTTTAATAAGTCATTGATGAAGATCAGGCTACACCAAACTTACTGAAATTAACTGAAATTAGCAGCCCTTTGAACAGTAAAGTAACATGCTCCAAGTATAGTATTTGGGCTTTTATCACACATCGCCATCACTTCACAAAACTCTTGACAAGTTTCTGCTGAGTATAATGCGCACATGTGAACACTCATTTTTGCCCACACATTTCTTGAACATCCTGGGAGAATGGGTGTTTTAAAGTCTAAAGAAGACAGTGCTATGAAGAGGGAACTTGAACATTTTTGTTCAAACTCAAAAGTTATCCGTGCGACCCTTGCAAAGCAAAGTGTCACAACATGACCGCTCCCATTTTATTTTCATTTTGTTTTTTTAATCACCATGTGGAATACTGTAATAAGAAAAGACTTGATGGATGCAACATAATGGGGAACTGTAGATGCCAAACAAAGGAATACAAGATTCTTTTGATAGCAGACAGCTGCAGTCAATTGAGAGAGCAACTTTTCAGGCTAAAAATAAAGCTGCAAGAGAGAATCTCAAGGGGGAAGAGGGCGGAGACTTTGCAACCTTCCATTTCGACAATGTTCCCTAAAGAGATCCTATAGATGCTCTCTGGAGAGTAACACAAGACACAGCAATTAAGTAATATTACTGTGCAAACTCTATTTCTGAAAATAGTAGCAATCTCCAGAGGTGGATGTAGAATGTTTTTCTCTCAACGTTAAGTGACTTTCCCCCCACTCAGCTCATGCCGAGATCCATGTAGGTTTGTGCTATGGAGAATGAACTTTGCCAGGAAGCTGGCTATGGTGTAGCTTGTCACGTTCTCTGAGCAAACCAGGACTGGTAAGCCAGGAACAAACCTTGGCTTCTGCTTGTGGTTTGTTTGGAGAGAAGCAAACCAAAAGCCAGAGACTGGATGACAAGCAAGCCCTAGCACCACATCAGCAGGAGGAAGGATGCCACAGGAACTTTTGAACAACATGTACCAATATAAACTATGGTTTAATGTGATGCGCAAACCACAAGATGGAACTCAAAAAACAAAGGGCACCATGAGTAATTCTTTGTTTCTGGGTGGGCAAGGAAAGTGTGTCAAGGGTAGGGAATCAATTAAAAACAATCTGCATCTTTACGTGTTTGTGATAAAAAGCAGCCTATCTTCCTTGACATGATACTGATTTTGAAGAGTGAAGAAAGTAATAGTTCCTCAAGGTGAGAGACAAAGAGTTGAAAGGAAAGAAAGTTATGTTTTCCTTTGCTTTACAGAAAAATAAATAGATAATCTATGTATAAGCAAGCAAACTGAGCCCCGGGCCAGTTCAACATGATGAACTATCAGGGCAAATGTCACACAAATGTGCTACAACTATCTGCCTTCCTCTGCTGCCTTTCTGCAGAATATGGGAGGACAGGTGGGAAAAGAAGAAAAGAAGAAAAAGTGGTTGGTGAACCTACCAAGTACTTCTTTGAAGTGGAATTCTTAAAAAGACAGAAGACTGTGCTGCTGCCATGTAAGCACATGGATTAGTCTTTCATAGGGCCATGAATGATGAAAAACTGCCAGGAATGTTCAAACACAACAAAACAATTCCTTGAAGCCACAGCTTAGAGAGCCCTGCAAAGATGGGCATGAGATAGTTTGAAAACAAGAAGCCAGAATGCTTTAAGCACTAACAAGCATTTAACAGCTCAGCTTTTTAAAGACAGAGCATACTTGAGGTCATACATAGATAGAAAAGGGAAAGAGATCTTTAGAGAAAACAGAACTACTTTTGAATTCATAAGGTAAGATTAGAAAATTGATACCTGTACAATGACATGCTTCCAAGCAAAAAAGGATATTAGGAATTATATGTTGGAACTGCATGGGTTATGTTTGTATATATGTGTGTAAACATTTGATATGTAACACTCCATCTGAGGTCTGAAGTGGTATAATACAGTAGCAGATACGGTACATCGTGCAAATTTGCTGATCATGTGCTTCAGTGCTTGGGATGAGGTTAAGATTATTGGGGGGGGGGGGGTTTAGAATGTAAAATGTTCCATGAAATTAGAAAACTTTACAGCTCCTTTCAATTTCTTCACTAAAGTCAGCCACCCAAACTCTGAAAAGCCGAAACCACAAACTGTACCATTAGAATATGCAATGGGAAACAGAAAAAAAAATGTTAATAAGGAATATTATAAGAAATAAACATGATGTGTTTTTTAGCTCTTCTTGGGATCACAGGTGTACTTCAAACCTTCATCCATTTAATGAGAGAGCAGGGATGTGGGATCACAACCAAGGGCAGCCGCTGAATTGCAATGACAGCAATTCAGAAATCAACACATGGTCTTTTGAATAAGGAAAGTGCTTCTGTAGGAACTCAGCTCTGTAATTTCAAAATCTGTTATTTCATCAATACTGTTATTTTGGAGATTTTAGGTCATGCTTAAACAGCTACCGGAGAAATATCTGTGATTAGGGTTGTTTTATTTTATTCTAGCTAGGGTGGACAGATTTTTCCCTAGCTTATTTTCTTAAGTCTTTCACAGTTTGGCAGTGGCTTGTGTTCCATTCCAACCATTCTCTAATTTTCTTCATGAGAATTTCTGTAATTGATTTCAAAATAAGCTTCTATTCATTCAGTGAACCTTTCCCTCGCAGGTAAGCCATGCACATGACTGACTGTGCACATTAAAAACCACCCCTTTACTATTGAATGGAAAGCACAGTAGTTTAAAACTAAGCTCTTTTACCGTCCTTAAAAATTCCCAGATGAGAAATGCAAACGAAGGGAAAACAGATTGCCCGGAAGGAATGTAATTAATTTGAGGAAAAAGCCAGGCCGGTTTCATAAGTTTCACCCCAATCCAGATAAGTAGAGCCACATCTTGAATGTGCATCCAAGAGTGGCTATAGATTTTAAAGCACTGAACAATGCCTGCCTGTTAACTTCAGCTTAATGGAGCCTCCAGCTAATCTATCAAGTGCTTTAACTAAAAGAAATGGTGCTGCATCGTGCACATAATTGCATGATTAAACAGAATTGTGGGAAACTGTGTGGAAATTTTATCATTCTTTTACATGTTTAAAGATATGGAAATCACATGGGATGGCCTTGTGTTCCTTACTGGAACAGAATAGCTAACTTTCTGCAGTCAGGGTCAGGGGCGTCTTAAGCATATGCAGCGCCGGGGTGCAAAGATCCAACCGACACCCCCCCCTCAGGTTGCCCAAAGTTGTTGACCTTTTTTAAGGGCGGGCCAGCAAGGCATGCATGGCAGAGCTGGCCTAGCCGGCCACCTCAGCCACAGCGGAGGAGTCTGAGGTGGCGGCAGCAGAAGCAGAGCAAGGCTGGAACCAGGCACCTGGGGAGGGGGCAAGCAGAGCCCAGCACAACAACAGTTGAGCCCAAGGCAGTGCCGGCGGTGACTGAGCAAAGCCGGGTGCCTCGTGTGAGCAGCATGCACTCACTGGGCCTCTCGACAGCCCACCAATCCCAGGCGCGCAAAAGGGCGGAGCCGCCCGGCTGCCTCAGCACCTCGATCGCCCACAGCAGAAGAGCTGAGGTGCTCCAACGGGCTCTGCTCTGCTCTGCCCGCCAGCAGCTGTCGGTGCTTCCCAATCCCCAAACTCCAAATCTCGGCCCCGGACTCTCAGCCCAGCACCCGGGTGCCCCGCTCCCCTAGTGCCTATGGGTAAGACGGCCCTGGTCAGGGTCAAAATATGAAACCAGCCATCCTTTTCTAGCATTAACTTCTTCACTGTCCATGTGATCTATTTTACCTTACATGAATTAGCCTTTAATGCACAAAGTGAGAGAGCGAGCATTTTAATGTGCACAATGGCTTATGTGCTTGGCTGACCTGCAAAATCAGGAGGAAATGAACAGAAATTAATGAC
Organism: Podarcis vaucheri; assembly: GCF_965113315.1. Classification (NCBI taxonomy): domain Eukaryota; kingdom Metazoa; phylum Chordata; class Lepidosauria; order Squamata; family Lacertidae; genus Podarcis; species Podarcis vaucheri. The sequence continues at coordinate 91,513,070 of NC_138759.1, forward strand.
AGAAGAGATCAAGCTGTATTCTTGGAAATCCAGACCGAAGGAATTGTGAAAATGGAACCCATCACTGTGGATCTGTGACCAGGCCCAGATAATTTAGAGACCCCAGATCCAAGGTGGAATTTAGAGGGAAAGGAATTTCAGAAGCATCTTAATTTGAGCCAGCATGCTGCAGAGGACTGTCAGACTACAATGGTTCCAAACCACAAGGCTATCTGGATGGCCTTGGACCAGTCCCATCTCTCAGCCTTACCTACCTCAAATGGTTGTTATGTGTAGGGTGGAGGTGGAGTACAACATATGCCACCTTGAATTCCATGAGAAGAAAGGCGTTTTATGAATGCAATCATTAATAAAATGAATGAATGGCTAACAGAAATGCAAGAGGAGATGTGTAAAAGTGGCTCCAAGGGTAGAGATGAATGGTTATACAGATACAGATAGATAATTTGCACAAAACATTATTGCGTCCTAAAGAATAAAAATGGATAGAATCAAATACAAAAATAGAACTGGAGCCCTTCTGATGCAGCAATGTAACCTGCAATTCTGTCGGCATTTTAAAAGAGTGTTTTTGCAATCATTATTTGTCTGTTCTAAAATTAGCAATAATCACAACTTCCCAAGAGGATCTGTAAGCCCAAGAAGATTGGCAAACTATGGATTTAATTCTTGCACTTCTTTAAAGGTCACAGGACACATAGCAATGGATTAAGGGCATTACTGAACACGATACACATCCTGTGCAGCTTCACTGAAGCAAGGATGTGCCACAGCTGTTGGACGAGTTCACTTTCAAGGCAGTTCCACGAACTAATTCGACAATTTATAGCACAGAATGTTGAAAACACGGGGAAGGGGTGGGAGTGACTTTATCACTGTAGTTCTATATAGTATTTCACAGTTTTCCTCAGTCTAGCCTCAAGGAAACCTAACACCTTTCTCTGAAAGATAAACTAGATGTATGCATAAGAAGTGACCGTCATAATTCCAGCAAAATATCCTAAATCTCTTACCAGTGTGTATATGCTGGCTGCACACATGTGACTCCAGGTTCACATTTGTAACATGCCAAAGTAGGGGCTAGCCCACATAATCTCATGCCTAAATATATCTGTTAGGCTGCAGTTCTCTAAAGGATTGCTCTAGTCTTGTTGTTTTTGCATATATATATATATATATATATATATCCATAAATTGTCAGGAACTTCCTACACGTGAGTAGGAACCTGGCAGAGACACATGCCTGGCTGGCGTGTTCTTTCCTTTCTGGACGGTTGTTCAGGAGCTTCAAAAGCTTTCTTCAGCCCGAACATCACAGCGAATGATACCAAGAGGCATCAGCACACTTAAGGATTCTGCAGAGTATTGACAGTTCATGTGACTCTTCGTGACCCCATGGACCAGAGCACGCCAGGCACTCCTGTCTTTCACTGCCTCCCACAGTTTGGTCAGACTCATGTTTGTAGCTTCAAGAACACTGTCCAACCATCTCGTCCTCTGTCGTCCCCTTCTCTTTGTGCCCTCCATCTTTCCCAGCATCAGGGTCTTTCCATGGAGTCTTCTCTTCTCATGAGGTGGCCAAAGTATTGAAGCCTCAGCTTCCAGATCTGTCCTTCCAGTGAGCACTCAGGGTTGATTTCCTTCAAAATGGATAGGCTTGATCTCCTTCAGTCCATGGGACTCTCAAGAGTCTCCTCCAGCACCATAATTCAAAAGCATCAATTCTTTGGCGATCAGCCTTCTTTATGGTCCAGCTCTCACTTCCATACATCACTAAAACTACGTTTATTTACATATAATACACTCAGAGCATCTTGACTCAGTTCCTTCCTCTTCAGCATCAAACAGCAAAGAGAAAGAACAAAGGGGCAAACGCCCTACATCACGGAAGCACAGTCATACAAACATCCTGTCTCTGTCACTTCCCACTATGTGGAATAACAACATACACCGTCATGTGATAAAAAACAATCCCATGACTGCAAGCACGGGGGGAGACTCCTAACACACACACACACACACACACACACACAGTTTGTCTTGCAACCTGGGTGGAATCTACATCCATATAAAAAACATTCTGAAAATGCTTTTTTTAAAGCGTTTTTTTAAATAAAAAAATACATTGAATTTTCTATTAGGCTCACCATCACCATCTAGTGTCACATTGTATATATTGCACTTTAAACATTTTGTTTGCAGCTGTATAGCTGAGTCCCTGGTTCCCAGTTTGTATGCCAGTGAGTGACTTCCCCCAATATAGACACAGGTCTGCTGCCCAAAAGACCCCTCATGTTTTCCTAGCCCTTCCCCAAGCAGCTTCCTTGTATGCTATCATCCCTAATTACCACCCAACACCTTTTTATGAGGTTGTTTTTTCCTCTTTCACAGCAACATCTCTGAGCCTGTGTTATTTTTGCTAATACTTGGCTCAGACAAAACAGTGTCTCATCGCTCAGCAAGGGGTCCTGTATTTAGTTCTCATTGCTAGACATCTCTGAGATGTAAGCAGCATCTCTGCTAAGCACAGCTCAGCTACAAGAGACAGGCTGAAAATAGGGAAAGGCCACGTGTTAACCCAAACAATACAATTTGCATGCACAGTGTTGCCACAGACAAATCAGAAAGCCTTCTGTGGTGCTTACCTGTGACTTTCCCCAAGGTCAGAGATTTGATGGCTCTGAAATCAGCCTCCGAGGAAAAGTTGTGCTTGACTTTGAGAACCTGGTCAATCTGAAAGGGAGGGGATCAATAAAAGTGATTCCATTATTACAGCACACAGAGAGACCTCTGATGAATCTATAGCACTAGCTCTGCTGCCAGAACACAAGTAATATCTGTCTCTGCTGGGCATCAGTTTCCATGGACAGCAAAATAAATGCACCTTAATTCTACAGGAAAAGCTAAAAGGCATGACAAGGTGTCTTTACAGCAGGGGTTTCAAGAGAACTTCCCTGCGGGAATCTGTGTATAATATCTGACAAGTGGTTTGACCCCCGCAGAGAACTCAGAATGATTAATCTCTGATTGCAATGAGAACAACAAAAAGCATTTTGGGTAGATGTTTCCCATCCAGCTTTAGCCCCATTGGGCAAAGGTATAAAGGTGGATATAAGATTGAAATGTGACATGAAGCTTTGTCTGTAAGTTCAGGAAAAAAGCTAGCCCATCTAGTGTATAACATTAACTTTGTTTACACTGGTATGAGCCCAGTGGTGAGATGGATGAGAATGTGGAGCTTGACTCAAAAATCTTCAAAAGGTTTTCTTTCTAGTGCCAATGATATGATTTTATAAACAACAAAACTGGATCAACCGCTGAAGCAAACTTTCCAAATTTTTGACAAGAACAAGACTTTAAGAGCAGCTCACCAGCTCATAGGACTTCCCTCTACCTGGCATTTTTATAATTCATTTGCCAGGTGGCTTTGAGAAGCTGCAGATCAGCTGTCTCGTGGCTGGATTTAATCTGGAGTCCTAAACTACTTGATGTTTTTTAAAATGGTTATTTTATAGTATTTCTACATCATACACCACAATGAATGTTTCATGGAACAGCAGCCCATATATACAAGAAAATAAAGAAATACACAATACATATTGTGTCAGAATTCAGATCTTCATTACAGTTCATCAGTCTTCCCTTTTGTTTATATCCAAACAAGGAATCATTATAACAACAGCTCACAATTAGTTTTGCTAATTACAAATTCTCTAATTTGCAATTAAGGGGGCTAAAGCACAAGCATTGTATTTTGAGGAAGTGTATTCAAAAGTTCTTAGCACAAATCTGAACAGAACCCAAATCTATTGAATTGTGCTTATTCTCTGAGCCCAGGATTCTTCAAATGCAATGTGAACCTTCTTACAGAGGTAGGAATAGCTCATCAGAGGGGTAAAGTCGTTTCTGATTTCCCTACTCTGCCCACAACTTCTGTAGGATTTAAATGAGCCATGATGCTAATTTTTCCTACCTTTCCTATATTTGGGCACATCTATCTACACTGATCCATGATATGGGGTGTATGTTTCTTCATGAATGTTTCGCTTGACCTTCTTTTGGGTCTCTCCTGTATCTGTAATCAAAGTCATGCACAATGTAGTCCTGCTCAAACTTGGGCAAGAGCTCAGTAGTCCTTGCCTTAGTTATACTTCAAATCATGTCCATTCCTTCTCATAAAGAAGCTGGAAAACACGTTTAATGTATTATGTTTCATCAAGTTTGACAGGTGAGAGAGGAAAAGAGAAAGAAAGAAAGTTGCAATCCTTCCCCCAACTCCACTTTCCTTTCTCTCCATCTTCAACCTCCATTCCATCACTGATGCTATTGCCTCATACACAGCATGAGAGAGGCTTGGCCTTCTTCAAAGAGGTCCTTGCCATCTGCTCTCAACCTTTTTATTTTAGAAGGAGAGGGAATGTACTGGAGCTCTCCTTAGGAGAGCGAGGAGGTGCAGTTAGCCTCTCTTCCACAGGATACATGTTGGTGGTGACCAGATCACCCATTATCTTAGGGAGGGACAGGATTTGCCCTTACAAATGAACATCTCCCTCTGTTGGAATGATTGACAGTAGCCCTCTTCAGGTTCCCCACCCCACCCCATCCTGCATGGGTGGTCCCAACCCCTCTCTCATGTCACTGCCACCTGTCCTGTAGTCCAGGTGACCACCCTACACATGCTGAAGCAACTTTGCTGAATCTTTTAAGTCAGTGTCTGCGTGGGAAACCTCCTAGAATCCTATCTACACTGTCTTGGTTCCCACAGAAGAAAGTTGGGGTATGAATGAATGAAACAAACAGAGAAACAACAACAAAAAATCTCCCCTGTTCATGCTATAGTGTGACAGAATGATGGGACTTAATGTTGAGAATATGCTTTTTAGAAACACGGACAGATTGCCATCAATTATGCTCCTCCTTTCCCTACTGAAGACAGTGAAACTGCAGGGAGATTGTGGGTTGTAAAATATGGTGGGCAAATTTCGATACCTGAATAGTCAGCTCTCTTCCATCTCTATTTAGCTTCACATGGTGTAGCTCTCGGTTAGCAAAGTTTCCAGAATCAATAGTGAATATAAGGGATCTGTCCTTACTCAGTCTGTATCGGACTTGCAAGCTTCCTTAAAGAAGAAGAAGAAGAAAGGCAGGGAGAGAAAGATTTTGATCTTAAAAAGCACCCATAACTAAAACCATTTAACAAATTGCTACAAGGAAGCACAGAATAAATACAGACCACAGAAAGCTCCTGTGGAGAAAAAAGGACATTGGGCAAGAAGAAATAAGGTAGTTTGTGCACCAGTCATAGAGCTGCAGGTCTTGAAGGTTTCCGATGGAACTTCTACCAAACCCTCCCTTCAACAGAACCAAAGAGTTGGAAGTCTGAAATAAAACCTTTAAATCAAGAATCCTCACAGATTCTAAGCATCTGCATAATGGTGGGCTGCAGGTTTGCAATTGATCAATGGACAAGATCAAACACTACACCAGCAGGCACAGATTACCCTATCTAACATTTCCCTTGCAGCACCTCTGATCTGCTTTGAAAGGTCCCTCAATCTTCCAGATCTTATCAATCTCCTGGATCCAGTTCCACCCCTCAGAAAACAGTGGGCTAGACTTGTGAGTAAACACATATAGAGTTGTGGTGTTAAACTATGAATGAAACCAAATAAATCCTGCAGCTCCTGGAATCCTGTGACTTTCAACGTTGCAATAAACCAAGTCAGCTTGCCTTGGCCAAATTTATACCTTTGGTTCATTATGTTGTACAAAGTTACAATCCCATTTAAACCATCATGATAAATATGATCCTTTTAGCTATCTTAGAACAATTCAGTATGCACTTAGAGGGGGGAAACTTGCCGAATTTAATTGTTTCATTTAAATACGAGACAGAAAGAGAAATGCATACATAAGGACTCTTTTGTGTATTCTTGGATTTAGATTTTCTAGTTGATTTGAGTTCTATGCCACATTATGCCTCCAATAAGTGTATGTGCGCAATCTATTTTATTTTAATTTCTGTATAATTTCTGTCTCATAATTGTAATTAAAGCAATCACCAAATTATGGTTCTGGGAGCTTTATTACAGTCATGGGTTGCTTTGTCATCCTGTCTTTGGCTTTGTATATCAGCACACATGCAAGACACGGGATATTGCTTAAGCTATGTCTTGCTGCCAAGTTATCACCAAGCCAATTTCAGAAAATTGCTACCAGCTTATTTTGTAGCTCTACTAATTAAATATGAAATCAAGAAGTGTATTTCAAGATCATCAAAGCAGGGCTGGGCAAGTAGCTGCCTAGTGGCTGATTCTGACCTGCACAGCTTTTTAATCCGACTATGGGGATGTTCTACTCTCTTGCTTCAGCTATATGAAGGTGCTGGCCTGGGGTCTGAAGGCAGGGAAGAGCTGGATGGAGGCTAGTAAGCTGAGGCTGAATCCTGATAAGATGGAAGTGCTGTGGGTGGGCAGTTCCCATGTCTGGGAAGTAAATGTGCAACCTTTACTGGGAGGGGGTGAACAGGTGTATAGTCTGGAAGTACTCATGGATTCCAATTTATGGCCAGTTTAGGCTGATTAGACAGCTAGAACTCTTCCTAAGATTGGCATGGCCTGGGCTGGGTTGTCCATGCTGTGGTGACCTCCCATCTGGACGACTGCAATATGCTGTGTGTGGGGCTGCCCTTGAATATGGTTTGGAGGCTGCTGCAGTGATGAATGCAGCTGCTCGTCTGGTAAGTGGGGCAGCCTGATAGGACCATGTGCCACCTGTCCAGAAAGCACTGCACTGGTTGCCAGTGAGCTACTGGGCCAAATTCAAGGTGCTAGTGTATAGAACCCTAAACACCCAACTGCCTAAAAGTGGCTTTCCCAGTATCAACCACCTTGGACCTACAATCAGCAGGTGAGGCCTTGTTGGTGTTGGATTATACCAAATACATGAAAGGCACAATAAAATGCCACTATCAGCGAATAAAAAAATATATGGGGAGCTTAGAAGTGAGCAGTAGACCTGATGCATACAGAAAGCAAGATCAGCTTGGATCAAGTCCCTCCAGTGAACTCAGCTGGAGAAACACATGCAGGAAATTTGTTTGTCTCTCTGTTTTGGTCATGTAGAAACTGGGCCTGATAAAGCATAAGAGAGTGAAAGGTGTCACATACCTAAGTTTTAGAGGGCCAAATTACCTGCTGGTCGGGGGTGGAAATACTTTATATGCCATCTCAGCACTCCAGTGCACAACCATCAGATACTTTAGCAGCTTATTAAAAGAGTGACCACACTTTCTCATCACATCATCACACATGTGTGAGTGATCATTAAAGAGGAGAAAATAATTAGTTGGAGGTGTTGATTGAAGGAGGAAAGATAACATTAGTAAGGTAATTATTAACACTGCACACTCCATATGTGCCGTTAAAAATATGCATGGCAAGTATTTTGTGATGATTTATTGTGGACAGGAATACAGAGAGAGAGAATATTTGCTGTGTTAACTCTAGATCATGTCCTGGTGGACACAACCAGTTATTACCAGTGCCATTCAGCATGCATTGTGTTCCTGGGTGACCAGTGAGGTCTCGTACTACAGCATCGTTCCTTTATAGCTTGGATATTTTAAAAAGGTCTGCCTCTTTCTGTGAGAACAGCTGGTTGAAAAATCTGCTCCTTAATTAGCCGCCCATTCCCTGGGGTCTCATGATCTGTAAATTTAGTCTTCAGAGAGTGTAGCAGCTACTACTGTGGAATAATGGGACCAATCTTCTGTTTTATTTTTGCAGAACTATACTCAAAGCAAATTAGGATGATAGTTTGTTGTAGTGAGAGTTTTGTTTTGTTTGGTTTGAAGCTCAGAGCAGATTCAGAAAACCCAATGCAATTTGAGATTATGGATACTTCTGAATACTTACCTGGGCACATGTATTTCACACACGTTCATAACCAGCCAAGCCCAAGCCCTCCCTGAAGTTTAGGTTTGGTTTGTCATTTTGGTTTGTCATAGGCTTTGTGCCAGCTCTTGCATTAGCTCTCCCTGCTGCAGTCCTTCCCTTACTCACTCAAACTTAGCACTGGTTATTAAGGACTCTGTAATCTTGGGAAACTTCATTTCCCAAGAATGTTAGTGTCCAAGATGCTGTTCTGAGCATGCTTACAGCACCCTGGGTATGAGGATACCTGCCAATGCAGTTTCCTGGGGCTTCCAGATCCTTCTTAGGAACTTGGGTATTTGGGGAAAGTATTTTTCCTAGAGGTACTGGTATATGGAATGCTGTGGCAGCACCGCTCTTGGAAATAATGGAGGCCTCAACACTAACCTTCCTCATTGCAGCCGTGACTCCCAGGGAAGTTCGGGAAAAGGAGAAGAAGCAATGTTGGGCTCAGGGACTTTAGAAAAGTTGATGAGGACACATGAGGAACATTGGGAGAGGGTACTCGGATGCTGCTGTGTCTTGTTCTTGATGAGGCCCACTATTTGGAATGTGATTGGATATACAGTACAGTGGTACCTCAGGTTGCATACGCTTCAGGTTACATACGTTTCAGGTTACAGACTCCGCTAACCCAGAAATATTACCTCGGGTTAAGAACTTTGCTTCAGGATGAGAACAGAAATCGTGCTCCGGCGGTGAGGCAGCAGTGGGAGGCCCCATTAGCTAATGTGGTCTTCAGGTTAAGAATAGTTTCAGGTTAAGAACAGACCTCCGGAACGAATTAAGTACTTAACCCGAGGTACCACTGTAATACATTTTATTTATTGGGGGTGTGTAGTGAGAAAGGGAATGGTTTGTTTTAGATGTCACCTGTCACTAGCTATCAGTAAGTCTATTGTCTTACTGGAGCAAAAGTCTTTGAAAGCTTGAGAAGAGGGACAATGATAAGTAGTTATGATCTCAGATGTCTGGGAGGGTGTATGTGATACATTATATAAAACTAACTCTGAACCACATGGTTTGGTCACTGATAAGGCGTAATTGCCATTGCTTTGGGTTTTGATTTTGAGCAGTGCCCTAAATGGTTATATATATATATATATATATATATATATATATATATATATACACGAAAGCAAATATATATATATATATATATATATATATATATATATATATATGGGGGGGGCTCTAGGAATTCAGCTAATGAAAAAGGCACCTGTTATGTACTGAAGTTCTCACCCTGGGCCAGCAGGGGGATACTGTAGATAGTTATGCAAATAAGGGATCGAAAGTGACGTTCAAGTGATTGGATAGTTTTAGAAAGTTGTTACAGTTACATTGTACTGGAGCTCTATAAAAGCAGGCTGACTGAACCCTTCAGTTCAGTTCTGTCCTGGCCTGGGAATAAACAAGAGCTGTTTGAAGAATTGCTGTGTCGTCTGATATGTTCACCCACAACTTAACAGCACCTTTCATCTCTTTCCCATCATCTGTACAGCAGCAGATACAGATATCTGCCAAGCAGCATCCTTGACTGAGGCTTGGCCTGCTTCACCTCCAACTTGCATACTCAGGGATTCAGGCTGCTAGTTACTAAAATTAGAGATGCTCCAAAAGATTTAGGCACACTCTTCTTAGCTTTGGATTTTACACATTTTTCACAGGTTCCTACTTTAATCCTTAGAGGTTTTTAATATTAGCAGCAGCAGTTGAACATTACAATAAATATCAGGTTCCTAATGAGTGTCAGAAAATAAACAGTAATTTCATCATACACTCTGGGCCAGTGCAAGGCCGGCATAATGTCCCTGATTATAATCAGGAGCATACTGCAGAAACCGTAAGCCTGGGGTGAACCTGTGAAAAAGCAGAAACACTTCTCTTGCACCTTTTAATCGTTGTAGATTGACATGCAATTTAGTGTAAATGGTCATGCAACTACCAGTTAGCTCATTTGGTTACAGCATGGTGCTGAGAATGCCAAGGTCACATATTCCTTCATTGTACGGGGTTGGTCTCAGGGTCCCTTCCAGCTCTGTGATTCTGTTATACATCCAGCAGCCCTGTTCTCTTTTCATCTGCCCCCTCTGCTCCTGCTCTTTCCCTTTTATAGTACCCTAACAATGTTTATGATCATAGTCCTGTAATCACAACAAATCTCAATAATTTTTTGAGTAGACAGGTATATGTTTGCACTGCATGTGTTTTATATTATCTACGATACAGGAATGAGAAATCCTCAACCAGCTTTTGAAATCAGAAGTTGTAGCTAACTGAAAACTCCGATTAAGCGGGGACTCTGGTTAGCTGTAAATGATTTTTAATCACTGTTTTGGAGGGTGAAGAAACACATTCTCATTGCTCCAGTCACAGCAGTGTTCAGAAGGATCCATCCAGATCTCTGGTTGTTGTTGTTTAGTCGTTTAGTCGTGTCCGACTCTTCGTGGCCCCATGGACCAGAGCACGCCAGGCACTCCTGTCTTCCACTGCCTCCCGCAGTTTGATCAAACTCATGTTGGTAGCTTCAACAACACTGTCCAACCATCTCGCCCTCTGTTGTCCCCTTCTCCTTGTGCCCTCCATCTTTCCCAGCATCAGGGTCTTTTCCAGGGATTCTTCTCTTCTCATGAGGTGGCCAAAGTGTTGGAGCCTCAGCTTCATGATCTGTCCTTCCAGTGAGCACTCAGGACTGATTTCCTTAAGAATGGATAGGTTTGATCTTCTTGCAGTCCATGGGACTCTCAAGAGTCTCCTCCAGCACCATAATTCAAAAGCATCAATTCTTCGGCGACCAGCCTTCGTTATGGTCCAGCTCTCACTTCCATACCTCAATACTGGGAAAACCATAGCTTTAACTATACGGACCTTTGTTGGCAAGGTGATGTCTGGTTGTTATGCACAGCTAATAGCACATGAACAGAACCAGATCATGACTAATATTCAGCAATATTTCCCATGGCCAGTGCAGACCTTATTCTTTAAAGAGACTTGGCTTTAGCTAATAAGCAGTTGTCTCAATGAATTGGCCCTCATCCAAAGACTTATTAGCAGCAAGTGTATGTGTGTACTACAGTGCGCTCAGAGAACAAATAAGGATATACATTCCTATCCAAAGACGGATGGGGCTGGGAATGTGATATTTTAACTTCTCTATTCAATATTTTTAATTGCATTTAAATATAGGTAGTTACGCAACTGGAGCTTTCAGAAAGAAGTGAAATATATTTGAACAAGTAAATAAAATTGTGGAGATCTAATTAAAATGGCAAGCAGGAAGGTGATGCAGTGCACACATTTCAATGTATGCATGTTTGTGTGTGTGTGTTTATGTGAGTTTGCCAATATTTATTTTAAGTTGCCCCCCCCAACATCCTTTTCAAATTAATAGAGATTATTTTCTCATTTGGGGCTTTGGCTATGTTCATTGGAATAACATTTATTTAAATGCCTCCAGTACTTGCTTAAGTTCAAGTTTTCATAGAATCGTAGAATTGTAGAGTTGAAAGGGACCCTGAGGATCCCTTGCAATGCCAGAATATGCAGCTGTCCCATACAGGGATCAAACCTGCAATCTTAATGCTATCTATGCAGTATTTTTACTGGATGGGTCACATTTTGGTTGTGCTTGCTTCAACTGCACATGAAAATGGGAGTTTCATGTTTGGACTGCAAACACTGCTGACAACCTAATGAGATGACGCAGGATGCTTAGTCTGACAGAGGGACTATAGTTTGCAGGGCTACACTGGGAAATCTCAGCTTTAACCTCCTTCTCCCATTTCTTTTTCTCTCCAAATACTCTGTGCTCACTCTCTCCACTGCTTATTTTCTCAATTCTCTCTCTCTCTCTCCCCATCTCTTTCACACACACTCACCATGCCATACTATACTATACAATGCACCAAGACCATTCCATATTATCCCTCCAACAATTCTATAACATGAGAATGGGCTACTGCTGGATGTATATAAGGGAAACCACTGCAGCTGTAATATACAGCTTTCACAGGGAAAGGACTTTGTAAGGTTCTTAATCGCCAACCAACAAAAGCTACCTACTTTTAACTATGCACCTCCATTTACCACTCTGGCAAAGAAACAAGGCAATTTCCAATGAGGGCAAAACATGTTGTTTCCATGGAACATTGCAATCTTCTGAAAACATCCCAAAGGAACTAGTAATACCTTTCATTATCACCTTTACCACTAGTGTATATGCATGACTATTCATAGTCTGCTTTGTGTTATAACAGCAAGCATAAACTGGCAGCATAAGGGAAAGCAGCACATCAGAAGACTGCTTTAAATGTAAATAAATTCCCTTTCAATGAGACTAAGAGGGGGAAAATGGAGCAAAGTTAGAACTGACAAAGCCATGAGGAAATTACAGACAGTTGGGAAAGAAATGTTGGCAATGCAACCAGTGGTGTAGCTAGCTGCTTGAGCACCCGGGGTGGTGCAAAAGCCCTGCACTCAGGGGCAGGGCAAGCCACCCATGGGGCGGGGCAAGCCAGGGCAGAGCATGCAGTCCGTGAGCCCCACGTTGCTGTTTTGGGCAGTGCGGAGCCTGCAGGAGCCCGAGCCACCGCGTCACTCCCCAGGAGAGATGTGTGACTGAGGCACGCTGCAGGCCAGGCCCCACGGTCACCCTCCTCAGTGATGACAGCCAGGGCAGTCCACACACACCACACACCCCTTCCTATGCCAACAAATGCAACCTACTCCATGATACATCCTCTAAAAGTGACTCTGAAATAGTTGTGAGTGTGAGAGTTTGTGTTTTAAGACAAGTGGAAGTGCTTATTTGCTGGATACGCTGAATATGTTGAATTTTACTGATTCAAAGGACCCAATTACTGATACAAAGTCTTGCTTGACGTTTTGCAGGCTTCACAAATAAAATTCCAGCGAACGTTTACATGGCAAAATTACCCAAAGAGCCCAAAAGGAAGTAATAGGCTGCCATCTCTTCAAACAAAACATTTCCTAGTCTAATTAGTTCACGTCACATGTGAGCATTCAGATTTTCTCCCCCTTCTGCTCTACATTGCTCACATGGCAAGGGGGCACCACTGCTACTTTGTTATGATGACAGTTTTTTCCATTCCATGCTACTTCACAGCCATCCTTTAAAATAATAATAATTGAAATGCCCTTTTCAAGGCTGCATATTCTCCCATCTAAAAATGAAATATTCAAACATGGCAGTGTGGTGGTTTCTAAGCACTGGGGGGGGGGGAGAGACCCAAGATCTATGCTAATACTCATGCAAATAGGGCATTTAATTTTAGCCCTTGTTACACATGGGGCTTATCCACATTAAACTTTCCTCCCTGCTTTCCACGCATGACCTTAAAGCTCCATGTCTGAGCATCTTGTGTGGTGCTGAAGAGGTGAAAAGTAAAACTGATCAGTCAAAGAATGAACATTTTTGACAGCAGATGGCAGTAGCCCTACAAACTAAGCACATGCGTGTGAGTGTGTGTGCGCGCACACACTATTTCACTACTGTAGCCTTAGAAACTTCTTATGCAGCTGAACTGTCAAGGGACCTTTAGCTTTGCACTCTCACTTACCATTCTTGGAGAGAATAACAGCCAAATAGTCATGAGAGGAAGCACTGATGTAGAACAGGAGGCTTGGAGCATGTGTTGTCAGGAACGTAAAGGCAATGTTTTCTTTCGATGTCGAAGTATCTGCATATATGGCTGAGGACGTTGTACTTGCATTTTTGGTCACAGGATAAGGCTCCTGGAAAATGTAGGTAATGGAAGTGCCAGCTTCAAAAAGTGCAGAGACCTCTAAAAATACAAAGAAAAAGCAAGAGAACATAAGACAAGCCCTGCTGGATCAGACACAAGTTGGTTCACCTTCTGATTCCGACAGTAATCAACCAGATAGCTAAGGGGACCCCATAAGCAGGATATGCAACAGATATTTAAAAGGAAAGCATCAGGAAAGAGTCTGACTCAGAATACTAGATTGGAAATCACTGGAAATGTGGAACATTCAGCCATAAATATCTGCTTGTTGTCTCAAGCCTGTTTGCATGTGTGTGCACACTGTACATTTTTGCTTAGCTACAGTAAGACGAGAACACAATATAGGCAGAACTGTAAGAGCCAACTACAGGTCATTTCTGGAGTCAGCCTATAGATGAGTCTTTATGGAAGCTTTCTTCATTTTATAGTTGGTATTTCTTTTTAATGATTTAATTTTAAAGATTTTCTTGATTTACAAAGGTATGTGCAATGTCTCCCTCAGATTTTTTCCCCCATGTAACATTTTTTTTAACAAATTGGTTTCATTTGTCGAGACATTAGGAAGAAAGGGGGGAAAGAGGTGGAGGGGGGAAGATGAGTGGGGGTGGAGTCGGGTGGCAATGTTTCTATTTTACTTAATATATGTGGGGTTTTGTGTCAGCATTGCTTGTGCAGGTTCTCTGCTGTTCACTTGTGTTCCTTTGGTGGTGAGAGAGGTTGGGGTTGTCCTAGGGTGTGGCTGTTCATTTGTGGTTGGCTGTGGTGGTCTTTGTTTTCATATGTGAGTGGGGCGGGTGGGTGTTTTGGATCAGGTTAGTCATATTGATTTGTATGCTGTTGGTGGATTTTTGTCCTTTGGTATTTAAATGTCAAACAAGATGCTTAAAATATGTCTCTCCCTAAGGAAGATACAGTATGACACCAGGCAACTGGGCCAAAATGAAGCATTATAGTGAACATGCAGGGCATCTTCACTGATCTGCTGTTGCATCATGGGCTGCATAGATGGGCAGGGACCAGTCTGGAGTAAAGAATGGGGAGGATGGTGGAGGGCATGCATGGATGAGATAGAAGAAGAAGAAGAAGAAGAAGAAGAAGAAGAAGAAGAAGAAGAAGAAGAAGAAGAAGAAAGAGTCAAGTGTCTTGAACTAGGACAAAATCCCAGATGGCAGTGCTTTGCAGTAAAAGCTTATGGAAAGATTACCTCCAGTGCATCATTTTTCATATGGCTAAGAATGAGCAGCAAAATTTCAAATAGTTAAAGGGCAGCATGATATATTCACTACCAACAGTGAAAGCAGCAACGTAAGTTATCTTTGTGTCCCTTTTACCATCCGAGTCCCTACCTATCCTGAGTCATGCATTTCAAATTCCAGCAATATCTGGAAAGTTAAGAAAATATGTATTAATGTGAGTAATTCCAATAAATGGTTCTTTGTTGACTTCTGATTACAGGCTTCTTTAAATTTCAGTGTACAAGTCTATGAAACAAATTTCTGCTAACACAAACATGTTGTTTTCATTGTCCCTTCTTCAGGCACATCCTGAGTATTTTATTTGATGCACTTCCAGCAATTTTAATCAGCCCAAGCTCCACTTACTTCATTGGGATGCTGCCAGTTTTACAGCAGGTAGGTTCTGTTCCCCTGCCTATTGGCCAGGCATTTGTAATGCAAGAGTAGCAACTAATACGGAAATGTTCAAACGGATCCCGGCTGTGATTTTAAGATAGAATAAGATTACGGGGGATTATCAGGACATTCCCCAAAGAACTTTTCATCTAAAATATGTGTTCTTTTCTCTCCTTTTGTATAGGAAACATCTGTTGAGAAATGGCTAAGAGGCCATTGTCTTCAGTCCCAGGAAAACCATTCCATGTCTTTTCCTATCTCATTTTACTCACAATTGCCTGACTGCTGAATATTGATTTCCTAGGCTGCTCCCAAGGTGAATGATAAGATGAATCTCTGACTCACAGAGTTGTCCTATTTCAGCTTGGCAAATAATTAGAGCTTGATGGAATGTTCTGCCGAAGCTGCGACTTCAATGAAATATGGGATTTTGCACGTCCCAAATAATTCATGTGTGACCCAGGTCTGAAATTCTAGGCTGAATGCAACAGCCTGTGCAGCTTCCTCTAATCCACTTTGGGACTCTGGAATTTAATTATATACTGTTGTCCTGCAACCTACTATGCATCTGAGGAAGGAGGCAAGGGGCAAAACTTCCCCTTTAAATGTCATGGGGCAAGTGTATGCATTTATTTAGATCTAGAACCTCCATACATTCAGCACCACAGTGACATTCCAAGGACTGCTTACAATCTCATGGTAAAGTGCAGTTCAATGAACTCAGACCAAAACCTCCACCCCCCAAAAGCAACAATAGTCATAATACAACATTATAGTATAAGGTAGAGTGTCAGATGGCTATCTCAGTATATGAGTACATAGAGATAGGAGCAAATGATCAACAAATAGCCATGGAGCAGCCATCTTCCCCCCCCCCCAACACAGTGCTACTGGGATGCATGCTATGCCATCATAAAGTTCTCATTACTATTTGTAAGAAACATTAGACTGCTCATTTCAGCAACATTCTTTTTATGCTAAAATAAAGGCAGTGGGGGAGAGATGGAATGACCACAAGGCCAATCAAACTGTAAGCATTCTTCTGCCTCATATTTGTCACCCACCAGCTAAATGACTATCTTCCTATCCAATATTTTTTTTTTGGGGGGGGGGGTTCCCCACCCCACTTTTTATGACTCCACAACACCTAGAAAGTCAGATTGCCATGTCAGCCCTGGTCTTGACCATTCTCAGATTACCTGTTGACATAGTATTGGAATAAAAATAACAGTTACATTCTGGAGCAGGAGACAATTAACACTCCTCCTTTCCCCCCAATATTGGTTCTAAATTCCAAAGACACCTTCTTAAAATGGATGCCTCTGCATTTTGAGCTTCTTGATTCCAAGTGAGTTCTATTTAACTATTCCAAAACTAAAAATTAAATGGGGGAAAAACTTAATTATACAAAATTTGCCAAGAGGTTTTAATCAGTGGAAAGTGACATTAAAAATCAGCATTTCCCCACAGTGCAGTAATAGTTCCCATCCAATTTCTTTGTATAATGAATTCTGATCAACTTTCACTTTATGGGGGGAAATATAAGAACCTGCTACACAGCCATACCTTCTCTGCAGAATGGTCCTTCGTATGGAGAGCTGGTGCAGTCACACAGGTAGCCATTTAACTTCTCCACACATTTACCTCCATTTTGGCAAAGGTTACCATAACTGCTGCAATGCCCAGGGCATCCAGGTTTCACACCAGGGGTGACTTTGGCCCTCTCTTCAAGATCAAGTTTCTGCCCATTTAGGTGAAGAGAACGAATACACCCCACAAAGCCCTTCTGTCTGGAAGCAGTTGCTCCTAGTACAAAGGAGACATAAAACACACCATGCTTTTATTTCAAACACCAACCCTTTACTAAAGCAAAGCCCTTATTAAATGTTTTCTAAAAAGGTGCTGTGAGAAGCCAGTTCAAAGACTGTAAAATATGATGTCCAGTGATGCCATATTGATGTGCATGAACACTCAGCCTTATGGAGGGTGAAGGACACATGCAATCTTGGCCTCATATATCTAATGGGCTTCCCTTTCAGCAGTCTGGTGAGAGTCCAAGCTGCAGCAAAAGTGGAGAATTGTTAAACCTAACGTGGACAATAGCTTTGGGGGCTGAATATATTTGTTCATGAAATCTTAGAACTGTTTCATACATTCCAAATTAAAAGCAAGTATTCTTGCAAGTCTCTACAGTGTCTGAAAAATGTGACCTGGGAAGCCTAAAATACCTGTAATAAGGATTTTATAGTACTCGTGTTATACCCAGAGCTAATTACAGTCTCCTTTGCATGCTAAATTTTGAGATATTGAAGTGACTTTCTTATGATCTCTGTTTCATTAAGTCGTAACACTGGGTGGTGACTGGTGGGGTGGGGGGTAGTCCAGCTCACGTTGCCATCATAAATCAATGTATGCTTTGCTATTTTAAAGCCCTTAGCTTAATCTTTACCATAGGTGATCTAAGGTAGCAGATGAGCAAAGACTTCACTTGCAGAGCTCTGTATAGCCCTAATAGTCAAGGCAATGTTCATTTTGTAAGCATAGATACATTTCTGCCCAGCACTGGAAATGCTTCTGTTCCAATAATTGTGAAAGGGTGTGAAAGGCTACTCACTGGTCAAGTGATATCTGTAACTTATCTCATTTCCTGTTCTGATAAGAAGCTTAGACAATTGCAAAGAATGTTTGTCAGAAGCAAATCATGGTAGCAGAAGCAAATCATCCATCTAATCTATTTAGAACTATTTGAAAATTATGGACACACATCGTATCCAACCACTCTGCTCCTGAAAAATCCAAACAGGGAAATGTGCGTTGGAAAGACCATCCTGTCCTCAGAGATGTATTTATGGAAGAGTAAACCAGGTGCTTGCACAGGGCAGAAAATGTGAGGAAACTGTAGTGAGTGTTACTGGGCATTTTGGGGATTAGGAACTTCCTTTTGGATGGTGTGATATGAGTTAGTTAGTTAGTTTTTTTGCGGGTGTAGAAAAGGGAAGAAAGCATCTATAAAAATCACTTAACTGTCCCTACCTACAAATAGCTGACTATTGAGCTGCAATCGGAAATGTCCTTCAGCTGGGGCCTCCAGAATCTTCTTTGGAAAGTCGTCCACCCGAAGAGACGTTTCCTTGAGATTCCGTTCAGCATGTACATAATGCCACTGGTTGTCATTCAGGGCTGCAGGAGACTGGACGGTGACATCTACTGGACCATTTCCAACATCTACTGTGAAGGTAATCTCCTTAGGAGCTGGAAATAATAAGGTGAACTATGTGACTTTCTGCTGTGTGAAATAATATGAATCACAGGACCATTAATTGATTTTGGTTGGCTGGTTGGTGGTGGTTGTTTGCAAATAAACAACCACATGATATGATTCGCTTCCACTCTCCATTATAGAAGCCTTGCTTATAAATCAGATCACTGGTAAACTATTTGCATTTCATGAATTTTAATGTACTGTGTTGCTGCTCATCTCTCTGTGTTATTAATTGGTGCACATGGTGCACAGTCACTACTGTAGGAACAAATATTGAATGGAAGAGTAACCATAAGGGCTATGAGAGGGAGGGAGGGAGGGAGGGTGAAGCCTCACAAAGATTTGGAGGCCCACAATTAAATCTAGCATAGATGCTACTGCTTCCAGATTGTTCTAGGTTTGAAAAAAAGCAAGATGAAAATCAGGTGATATCATGAATAAGCATAGCTATAGAGTGGGAGCAGAAAGAATGTGAAGGAGGCTAGTCTTAATGGCCATTCAATCATCATTTAATGTATATTAATGCAATATCAATAAAAAGCAGTTGGTTTTCAGGGGTCCAAATTATTTCCTGAAACTCATTGCACAGAGTCTACTCTTGCATTTTCCCCAGTGTCTAAAGTACTTACTTCCCTTCTCTAGAGCTAATTTGGGGCATTTTGTTACCACCCATTTTTCTTTCCAGCATGGTCCTTCTTTCCTGAGTAATAAATGGAATGGGTTGATAGCTTAGTAGCAGAGCACATGGTCTGAATGTAGAAAGCCCCAAGTTCAATCACTGACCTCTCTGGCTAAATGAGCTCTGGAAACAGGAGTAGGAAATGCCATTCTCTGCGGTCCTAGAGATTCACCTCCAATCATGGTATACAATAATTGGCTAGATGGCATTATGACTCTGGCTCAATATATTCAGTATTTGATGATGTCACTGTGGTATGCAGCTGTTCAAACTCAGTTATGAGATATGATGCAAGCAATTCAGAACAAGGGCAGGAGACATTGGCCTCACTCTGAATTGACTTTTGCAAGAACAGCAACATAGCTATTTTGCCTTCTCTATGCAATGACATCATATAGTCAGTTCAGAGTGATGTTGTGCTTCCTATCTTCCCACACAAAAAATATTGAAAGGGAGGAAGTTTTTGCAGCAATAAAAGCAAGCATTTTAGATGCCCTAGATTTGTGCAATTGATTGTCATTTCATATTAATGTCAAACTAAAATTTATATTTTTAGAATTATTAATAGTACGCTAATATATATTAACTAGGGATATGGAAAAATAAATTATTGAATATTTGCAATCTTTCAAACAGTGTGAAGGTCTAAGATGCATTCAAATCTGCTAAAACACTAACCACTTAAAATGTCACACTTAAATTTTCCTCTTTAAAATATACCTCTTTAAAAATATACATCCTTTTTTAAAATGAACTCAGTGGGTTCTCACCCTTAAAAAGAAGTGAAATAAATTTAGGTTTTTTTTTTAAGAGGTATAATCAATACATGAATTATTCTGCTTATTAAATCACTGGTGGATTCTTGAACCTGCACAACCCAACTTTGTAAAAACTGAACAGAATGAAAGGAGGTTATAGAAACTTTGTATTCCAAGCCAAAGCAGAGAATCTTACAAGTTAGTTAAGAGAAGATGTGCTCCTCAAAAGATTTATTCTACAAAATAAAGCTGGAACATATGGCTCATAGAAAAAAACTTAGCTACAGAAATAAAAGAAACTAAAAGAACTGAGAACGACAACAATGCTCTTCTCACACATCTCTTGATAAAACATAAACTTGCTTGAGGTGCCTCAGGATTTCTTTTGTATTCTTATTAAACTAGGTCTGCTCCCATTTGGGAACACTTGTTAGCACCACTCACATCTTTTCTGGGTTGTCTGCAGTGAGTCATCTGGTGTGTGAACCATGTCTGCAGGATCAGGGCCTGGGATGTAGGTCTCATCAGCATCAGATTTGGGGGTACAATCAAATGCATTGCTGAGTGAATAGGGGTTGAACAGGCAGCGTGGCAGCAGAAGTAAGCTGTAACCCTGTCCAAAAATGAATAGGCACAGCAGGCTCAGAAAGCAAAGCTGAGCCAAGCCTGCTACCCCTCCCAGAAACAATAACCTCCCTCTGACATACTTCCTTTATGGGAGAGGCTGGAGTGAGTTCGGTCAGGGAACCCAAATTAGTCTCAGCATGGCCTCATTATCAGTTATTGGGATAAGACTGAGCCATGAGTCCTGGCATGGCTACCTCTGTTAAAGCACCGTCTCTGCAGTAATTGGCTCCTCTGTTCATATAAATGGGAGATGCCTTCCATCAACTTGCCCTCCTGTTGAGGCTCCACACATCATATCCCACCTAATTCCCAAGAGTCTCCCTAGCAGTAGATGGGGAGATGGACAGAAAAGAGATTGAAGAAGGAAGAGGGAGGCAGGAAAACTCCAGACCATTAATGTGAACAGCTAGGATTTAAGCCATGGATTTTAATAAGCAGAGGCATGTCTAACTCTGAATTGGTTCAGGGTGTATACTTGAACCCTCAGCAGTTGACAGTGGCGTAGCGTGGGTTGTCAGCACCCGGGGCAAGGCAAGTAATTTGCGCCCCCTAACCCGTGGATTTGCGCCCCCTAACCCTAACCCCCAGATGTTGCGCCCGGTGCAGCCGGCCCCCCCTGCACCCCCCACGCTACGCCACTGGCAGTTGATCTAGGGACTACACACCAAATATGCAGCTATTCAGCTGCAATATTTATTAGCTCAAAGACGCTGACAGTCTATCTTCTAATGAAATCACTGGTTCCATATTTGCCCACATTTTACACCAGCTGATTCGTTATTCTTTCATCGAAGTGCATGCTAAACTATAATATTGATGGATTGCATTATTTTGACATCGTTTTATGTCAAAGCCTTGCATTTTTTGTAAAAAGAAAAAATGGCCCTTGAGAATGAAATATAGCACAATGAAATATCAACCAAATAGGACTTTGATGTGCAATTAACACTAAAGCATACCTCATTACCTAGTGATAATGCACCTCGGCATTTACCATGGGTTTAATGAATCAAAAGGCCTTGGGGGCCTTATTTTATTAAATTTTATGTTGAAGTTATTATAACCATATTATGGAATGATGGCACTTCATTCCACGTTTGTTCAGCCTGATGGAATTTGGAACAGAATGGCCTTATTGCACTCCAAAGTCACAACACTGTTCTCCCCACATCCATTTCCATTAATAGGCTAAACCAGCAGAATATAAGATAAGGTAAAACTACCAATAAGGTATTTTTCTCTTTTTAATGCGCTGGGCAGTAATTGCAAGTCAGTCCCTGAGTGAGGCTTTTTGATTGACAAGTGACAAAAAGAACCATTATGACCGTCTGTGTGTTTTGGATCCCTCTCACTTCATGTTCATTTGCATGCCAACTACTTTCCAAAGGCATCTTGCATAAGTACTGTTTGTCATTGGCCAAAACCATCTAATACCAAGAGAGACAAGCAACTGATAACTGAGCTGAGGAATTTTTTCTTCCCTTGACTATGGAGAATTGAAGCATTGCACACACACACATACAGAGAGAGTGAAAGAGCACCTACACACTTTTAAAATGACTACATAAGGAAGTTTCTGAGAAGCCCCCTCCTGCTACTGCTATAACTGATGCCTTGATCTCGTATGTGCTCACCAACCAAAGAGCTACTTTGCCAGTACATCATATGTGACATACTTTCCTCCCGGTATTTTACTAATAATGCCATGACAACATAAAATTCATTTGCTGGACCAGTGGCCCATCTGGTCCAAATGCCCCAGTTATTGTGTGCAGAGAGGCAGTTAAGGGTAACTGTGTCCGAAAGGAGGCCTTGTTCAAGCGATTGTCCCATAGTCCACCATGAAACGTGTTCATATGTGACCAGTTTTTACCTATTCTCTAGTGATGCTTTAGTACACATGAATAAGATTATGCATACTCATATTAGTGTGTGTTCATTCTGCTTCTTTGTCTAATGTAGAAATTATAAGCAAATGTAACAAACAAACAAAATCTATTTTGTAACACAGAGAACTTTACATGCAGCTGCTTGCCCCCTGCTCCCATTAATGAGATTTTTAACTGCCTGCAATTATTATACTTTTTACTTCATTTTGCATTGCTATTTTGTTGTATTTTACTATCATTTTATTGCTTTTTCTTTACCGCTGTTAGTTACCTTGAGCAACATTTGCTGGAAAGAAGGGGTACATATGCAACAATGAAATAACAAATAAATAATATTTGACAGCCAGAAGAATGATCAGTTCTCAAGGTGCTGCCAGCTGTAAAACTGAAATCATTCTCAATTCTTGCCTATCCCACCCAGTCCTTAGAACATTTCTCCTAGAGCCTGGACCTCTGCAGTTTTGAAAACCTAATTCCAGTCTCTAAAATACCACCACCACCATATTTGTTGTTGTTGTTAAACACACCTTACTGTATTTCCTACATTTTTTTTTAAAAAAAGAATGCAATGTATTCAATTGCAAATTAAAATATAATTCAATATATAAAAGGATGTAAACCCGCAATATCAGACATCAGTTCCCAAGCCAAGAAAATAACTCACTAGAAATATTAAACAAATGGGCAATTGCACACACCCATTCTCTGATGGTTAGTATGAATATTGTATCATGATATCAGAGTACACACTCACAGCTTATTTCAACTCGGATAAAGTCTTTCATCCCAAGATTTTCCAAGAAGACCCCGGACACAGCTGTCGTCTTGAAGAAGAAGGAAATGTCTGCACTGAATTCTGCGTGGAAGGTGGGGAACAGAAGGTAGGATGCCTCAGTGTTGAAAGAGGCTGCATTCCAGAACTGCCCTGCAAATAGCAACAACCTTCTCTATAGTTAACTGTAAGCAGATAGTGGACAAAAATGCAACAACAACAACCCAAAGGCGCATCCTTTTAGCTCATCATAAAAAGGCATAGCCTACAGAAATGAAGCCAGCTGTACTAAAGGAAAAAAACACAAAATACAAAGAAAAATGAAAAGCTATGGATGATACCCAGTTTTGGGGGTCTACTTATATAACAGCCATTGTGCTAGCAGGAGCCTTGTTCTTAGTGGAGCACAACAGCTGAAGGCATTGGGTCTCTTTCATTTTACTGAAGATGCTACATGACTACGGTTATCATTATACACAGTGACAGGTATAACTTGGCACGCAATCACCTGCCACAATGTCAGCTCTCCAAGTTCTTGTCTTAATGTTATGTTGGATATCATCCAACGGATGCACAAGCAATATACTGTATATGCCACACACAAACTTCTACACAAACCCCAACTTTTTTTAAAAAAGTACTAACAACAAGTTTCTTTTAAAATGGTCCAACGCGTGCCTTTAAACAAGCCGGACAGTGGTATTATTTTTAAGAGTCTGGTTTTTTAAAGTGGAATTTATATTCAAAGGAATCACACATAGGTCTTGTGCAGCCAGGAAATGGATACTGAAAAGGGCTCGTACTCACTATCTCCATAGCAACGCAAAGGGCCAATTCTCCACACAGCTTCAGAATTAGGTCTATTTGTGTCGGTGACAACAATCTGTTTCACAGGCAAGTGTTCTTTGAAGGAAAGGAAGCCAGTATCATTGGTCCTGGATATATATATGTATATATAAAAAGGCATATGAATAAAAACTGAAATAGTTGTTTAATTATTACTTTGATTTCTAAAAGCATGTCCAGTGGATTTGAAGTGTATGTAGATAAAATGCATGTAATAGCTAATTAACACATGGATAAGCAGTTAAAATGTCTGACATCTGACATCTACTCACTTCTCCCTCCACCTCCATTTTTATTTTTATTTTTGCAAACAGTCTGATGAACCAGAGTAGAAATTGGATATGGGAATTCTGTATAAATGCCCCATTTTTGGTTCCCTGGAGAGGTTTCAGGATCCCAAGCAAAACCACTGTAGATGACTCTAGCCTGTGTAAATGTAAGGGTAGAAGTACTCTTTAGTGGCTTGCTCCTATTAGCCATGGTGTCTCTGCAACAGCATAGAGGAATAGAAATCATAAAGCAAATGCAGTGCCAGCTCTCATGGTATTCCACCATGAAATAATAAGCAACACACAACCTGAAACAACCATTGGCAGGGTTAGAATTCCAAACAGGTAGCTGAATCTGCAGTAACCAATTTGCAGCATGCAATATAATAAGGGGTCAATACATAAGGCTTTTCCTTATCACAAAAGAGAACCAAGTAGCTCTTCCCCATTTGCCTGGAACAGGGTGCTATTTCAGCAACAATGGCACAAGTAATTGATGCTGCAGGCAGCAATCATTTAATGCATGTCTGATTGATGCACAGTCACACACAAGTTCATTGCTGTCAGCCTGGAAGTGGCCCGAAAATGGGGTGGAATGGGGCAAGGCTTATGCACACTCCACCAATACGCTCAGGGATCAGGAATGGAACTTTCATGCAGAATGGTCGCCGCTTGTACTTCAGTGGTGTTAGACAATTGCTCTGTAACTCCACACCTTGAACTGTTGGAACCAATTTAATGTCATGTTCAAACACCTGCACGAGCTGAAACTCTCAAATGGTTTTCAAACATTGCCAAAGAGGATCCATTTCAATCATAATTATGTGTGATGCCTTTCAGTGATGATTCTGTGTGATAACATATCCACATATAGTAAATGGCAACCCTTGTTGTAGGGTAGATGGCCAACTCATGTCCCACAATTCTGGCCTTTGAATTGTGCTTCCCCGTGCTGTATGGTAGAACTGGTGCTCAGAATTACTTGGTTCCCGCATCCAGCTAAATATTTGTATGCTGGAAAGCATCAGTGAACCTGTGTTGTGCACTCCAGATCAGGGGAAGGAAAATGCACATCCTTCTGTTGTTGTTTTTTTAATGACACAACATAAAATAAAGCTTCAACAAATGAATTACTAAATATTTGACCACAACTCAGAAGGAGGGAGAGTGGAGCTTCTGTTTGAGTTTGCTACATTTGGGGGGAACAAGCTGGGGTTATCTACATTTTAAAAAATGGTGGAGAAGAAAACTTTCAAGAATTTTATTTTTTAAAACAACAAAACATCCAAAATGCCATCACCATCATGGCCTATGATATGAGTGGCAGGATACACACACACACACACACACACACACACACACACACACACTCCATAGCAATGAACACTCAATCTGGTATATGTATCACACTTTACCAAGTATGAGGAACACATATACCTGAAACAGAGGTGCAACCTTGAGTTAACATGTGAAGATCATGGTGAGAAAATGAGAAACAAACTGGAATTTATTATGCAATAAAATATTTATGTGAAAAGGCCCTTAGAGGACATTATACTCCTTAATGCTATCCCATATAATTTGATGTTAGCATGTCTCTCATCTGGCATTTAGATAAGATCTACAAAGTTTTAAACTGCACATGGAACTCTAATGAGAGTTCAACACCCATTCAACTATTTTAAGCACCTGGGAAGTCAGAAGAAAACAAAGTAGGTTGTTACAGTGCACATGAAATTTGTGTATGAATTAATCAGATGGAAGTCCCCCCTGCTAGGTTTGGGACAGACTAAGGAGCGGTGGAGGGAAAAGAGCCAAAATGACAGCAATGCAAGCAGATAGTTTTAGAAAGCAGAAACCTTTCTGCTATATTCTATGATATTTGCGTGTGTATCAAAGTCTTTATAACTCAAGGTAGCATACCTGCTGTTCCAGTCTCCTGTTGCTTACTGCCATAGACCTGCTTTGTTTCAGCAAGGTTAATGTATCATGTGCTTTCAGACCAGTGGCGTAGCGTGGGAGGTGTAGGGGGGCCCGGCCGCACCGGGCGCAACATCTGGGGGTTAGGGTTAGGGGGCGCAAATCCACGGGTTAGGGGGCGCAAATCCATGGGTTAGGGGGCGCAAATTACTTGCCTTGCCCCGGGTGCTGACAACCAACGCTACGCCATTGTTTCAGACAGCACCTTGTCCATGCACACCCAGAACTATGTGCGACATCCAAATGGTAAGGAAATTAACTAGTCTACTGGGCTGAACTCATTACATGTTTCAAATGCGACCTACTATTTCAGATTTGCATTAAGCAGATGAATAAGCAACAACAGTTATTAAATGACAAGTAAGAAGTTGGACAGCATCCTTACAGAACTATTTTTTCCCTTCTATGTTGATATTCAGAAAAGCTCATTCTCTGTATTCCAAGTTCCTGCAGTATTATAAACTGGTCATGTCTCTAGATGTGATATTCACAGTCTCTCCCCTCCTGCCCAACAGATGGTAGGGTAGTGGTGTCATTAAATATAATTTCATCCCTTATGGTACCCCTATTGGTATATCTTCTCCTTTTGCATTAATGAAACCTCTAGTGGGTAGCTAGGCTCAGTGGCATAGATATTTAATGAAATTTGTGATAGATACAGTACACTTGGAAAATATGTACTATCAGCAGATGTCTGCAGCTATGTAAATGGGAAAGAAGCCAATAAAACAAATCCTGAAAGTTTGAGACTAGCACACTATAGATGATTAAAAATGCAATGGAAGATAGCTTAATGAGATTCTTACATGCACCCTGTAGCCATGCAAGCTTCTGAAAGTTCAACAGGCATTATAGTAAACAGGATGCTATAGTTAATAATGGAATAACTGTGGTGTTAGAAGGTTAATAACATTAAGGTCAGGCTTATCTAGAAAGCTCAATAATCCCAAATGGTGGCTAGCATGTTTTCCTCCATATGTTGGTTGACTTAAACTCCCATCAGCCCTGGCCAGCACAGATTATCAGAGTTGGAGTTCAGTCACATTGCTGATTCAAAGGTTGCCCATTCCTATTCTAGCCCAAGACCCTCTTGTATCTGACAGAAGGGAACACAAAAACACTAAAAGGTCTATCAGTGCAGGTTGGTATAACAACACAATTGCTGCTTATTTACTTTGTTACCCACCTTAGTGTCCTGATCAGAAACATCCCTACCAGTAGTGGAATGCATTCTAATAAAATAATAGTAATTCTGAACATCAATTCTATCATACTAGGGAAGCACAATTCAAAGGACACATGACTGTGACAAAAGCAGGACATGAGCCTGGGCTCTCACTTGATTTCCAGAGTGACAAGGGGTCCTTTGCAAACATATGGCCAAACAAGGTATGTTAGCAACTGAGTGATTGTTTTATGCAATTAAATTTCAGATGCTGGAGCTCCTGAAGTAGCTGAGTGGGAAAGTGTCTGCCTTGCATGCAGAAGGTCCCGTGTTCCATCCCTGGCATCCCTCCAGATAGGACTAGAAGTGAGCCTGTCTGAAACTCTAGAGAGAAATTGTCATTGTAGACAATACTGAGTTAGATGAACCAACGAATGGTCAGATTCAGGGCTTGTCCATACTTCCATTTGTCCCACCACTCTTCCCCAGGAAAACTCAATCTTTACTGCTGAATCAGAGCAAACCTCAATCAGCTTTTCTCTGGATTGGTGTCTGCTCTGATTTAGTGCTACGTGGTGGGTTTTCTGGGGGGGGGGGGTGTGGCAGGGGAAATGAAAATCCGTTCAGACCCATGCCTAGAAAGGATGGGGCAAGTGGAAAATCACCCAGACCCGTGCTTTCTAGGCACAGAGCAAGCACCCATCTGGACGATCCCTCTGTATAACACCACTTCCTGCATACATCTCTTCCTAGATCAGAACCATGTTGTGGGGGAGGGAGCTTTAACATTTTGCCTCCACTGCATTTCTGATCTGGATCTCTCTCCCCTGTGCACCTACTGCTGCTTATCTGCACAGGAGAGAAGCTTGTATTGGTGCCAACAGTGGGTATGCTTTGAGAGTCTGCTGTCTTGCAAGGCTGGCTTCACATGTATATGCATGCCTCAAAACCTCTGAGACACCACAGGGATTCCTGTGATGCACTTTCCATCTAGGAGAACTCTTGTTGATTTCTGTCTCAAGCAATGTTAAAGAAAGGGAAAAGGTGAACCAGTCTTGTTCACTGCTCATCTTTGGATATCCATTTATGCCTACGCTCTGTTTCCTGTTTCTAAACCAGTCACTGAGCCATAAGAGGACCTCTCCTCTTAATCCATGTATGCTAAGTTTACTCAGGAGCCTTTGGTGAGGTACATTGTCAAAAGCTTTTTGAAAGTTTAAGTACACAATGTCAGTTGGATCACCTCTATCAGTATGCTGGTTGACACTCTCAAAAGACTCTAATAGGGTAGTGAGAGAAGATATGCCTTTGTACAAGTCATTCTGCTTCAGGAAGACTTGTTAATTAAACTTTTAACCATGCTTTCCACCACTGCAACACTGAGCTCATTCCCTTATAAAGGCAGGAATCCTGCCAGGGTGGCTTGAGGAATTCAATTTCTGTGCATTCTGATGCATATTGACCTGATAAACACCTCCCAGACTAATGTGCAGATCAAATTGCAATTATCTCTTGGATTTTGTAAGAAAATGTGTACATTAGAATAAATATATATTTAAAAACGCATACATGGGGATATATTCTTGTGCAGATTTTTTAATAAAATATTTCAGACTAATGTGGAAGCCAGACAGAACAGACACATTCAAAACTGACACTGATTGATATAGATGGCAAATTATACTAGTGCAGCATAAATCTGTGGTGAACTAAAAAGGGGGGATATTGCAGAAATAGACAATGAACAAAGCACCACAGTCAAAATTATCTGTGATATAGAATGGCTTCTATGGTAGAAGAAAGAGATAGATGGTAGCTATTCTATATATCACAAATAATTTTAACTGTGGGGGTTTTTATTCATTTTCCAGTTCTACAAAATCTATTTCCCCCCAACTTTGCCATTTTCTTACTGCATTATAATTTTTCTGTAATATAGGACAGGTGTCAAAACTGAACAATTTTTATTCTTCAAAGTGTAACAATTTGAAGATGGGAGAGTTTCTACTTGTTATGTGCTGTTTTTCAGCTTTCTTCCCTTCCAAAAATTCCAAACCAAATACTGTATAAATTATTTAACTGAAGGTAATGCAGAAACTTATACTTTGTGGAACTGCTTTGCTCAAGAGAATTATATATTTTGAGGAGATTTCACCCCTCCCATATCCAAGAATCTGCTGATGAGTCTGGTGATTTTCCAGAGAGGAGGGGCGGTGTTCTGCTCTCTACTTATTCCGCTCCAGCCTAACATCAGTCAGTCAGTCAGTGTGAGAGAGAGAGAGACTGAGTGTTAGAGATTGTGTGTATAGATAAGGTTGCTGCTAAGAGCAGCTGCAGACACTCAGTGCAGTTCAGTTTTTTAGTTTAGACCTCATTTAGCTCTGTATATAGTTGTGTATTATGGTTGTAGTTATAGAATAAAGAAGATATTCTACAGAGCTGCTCTCCAAGTCGTTTATATGCTCTGCTAGACTCTGCTATACTCTGCTGTGTGACGACTGTCTTCTTGTGGACGTGAATCCGGTGCTCACAACTCTAAGCTGTGAGTCCACAGCACTTTGACCTGTTCCTGTGCAGAAGGTGGTCTCTGGAAGTGCTACCCAGCTCGCCTAGCCCAGTCGGGGCTGAAGTGGATGAGTCCAGTTGGTGACACTGGCTCAAGGGCGATGCTGACATATTTACTGCAGACAGGAGAATGAAACCAGAAATGAAAATGCATTCATACAGTATATATACAAGGGTCATTCCCACTCATGGAGCTCTTCATTCATTTCAGTGAAGGAGACCAATCTGCATTTCAGGCAGAAGAGCTGGCAAACCCAAAGGTATATACTTTCCCCAGAAGGTGTTGGTGTTCAGGTCTTGGCTTGCCTCTGGGGGTAGAAATTCTACATAGTTTGGGAATGCCCATCAAGAATGCCGTATATGCCTTTGTAGTCCTAGTTTGATGCAAGAGTGGTAGAAAAAAGTGCTCTTGGTCAACCTTCTGGAAATTAACTGATATAGAGCTGGATGCAGACTAAAAACATACTGTACTGAAACCTTAGGCCATAAAATTGTATACAACTCTCTCTGAAGGTCTTCTGGGTTAGTACCAGCACTGCAATTTCAAAGCAATCACAACAGAGATCCAAAAATGGGAAGCTCAGAATCCACCCTCTAATTATTCCTACTAAACTTGCACAACCCTTTTCATAAGTTTACGCATTAATTTATTCACTTCTGTTTTATTGGTGTAGGGCAAATCTCCATAGTTACCATTCGTCCTTATCTGCATCACAGTTACAGAAGTATCTCAGATCCAGGCAGCTTTCCTCCAGTCCACATGCACAGCGCTGGGCTCCAGGAGGAGACCCTCCCCAGTAAGGATGCTTCTCATTGGCTCGACCAACCCACCAAACAAATGGCATTCCATCTGGGGAAACAAAAAGAGCAGAACTGCCATAAGAAATCTGAAGTCAGTAGGCAAATCGGGAAAAGATGTAAGAAGTCCTTGTTCTTGCTACAGCTGGGATGGAATATAATTTTGAATCTGATTTAAAATAAACATTGGAAATCTGAAGGTCAGCATATTGAATCCAATGTTTCAAATTTACATATTCAGCCATACCTAATATGTTTTTGGACATCCTGATCTTAACTAAGAGAGTGGTGATTTCAAAGCATCCCATGTTTTAAAATATATTTAAATGAATGATATCACCAAACTACAGTGGAACCTCGGGTTACGTACTGTCCTCCTTACGAATGCTTCGGGTAATGAGCTCCGCTAACCCGGAAGTAGATGCCCCTAGTTGTAGGTACCCCAGGATGCAAGCGAAATTCACCTGCCAGTGGCGCGGCAGCAGCGGGATGCCCCATTAGCGAAAGCGCGCCTCATGTTAAGAACGGTTTCGGCTTAAGAACGGACCTCCGGAATGAATTAAATTCGTAACTGGAGGTACCACTGTATTCTCTAAAATGGGAAAGTTACTTGTTGTATCACAGAGGTGTATAAAACCATTTAGTTCCCAGAACAATTTGAGGAAGTGCCAAAAACAGGCGTGGCCAACATGGTGCTCTACAGGTGTGGTCGGACTCCAACTCCCATCAGCCCCAGCCAACATGTCCAATGTCCAGGTTGGAGGTACCATGTTGGCTAAACTCTGGTCTACAGGAGATGCGAATAGTTGTAAGGGTAGAGTTTCTAATCAAACACTGCATTTTTAGAAACCTATATGAAAAAAGAATAACTGCACATTCATTATGCACATTTACAGCCAGCCAAAGTGGCAACCCAGTCAGATGGGTGGCATCTAAAAAAATAAAGTTGTTGTTATTAGCAGTGTAAAATTCCACCAGGCTTCCTTAACTATGTTGACAACTGATGGAAGTGGGTAGAAGTAAAGTTTGAAAGTAACTGCAGGACTTCATTTGAGCCAAGTATTTTGGTAAGGCTAAGTTTCAATGTTGACTATGGCCAATTCTAAATTGTGTAGGGAGCCTATGTTAGTACAACTGGCTCCCTGCATCAGATGTTTGGTCTCCAATGTGTGGGGCTGCCATGGACAGTGATATGATGGAGCTAGAAGCTCCATCCCTCATTGAGTGAGCAGCGTAATATTACCAGATCTACTTGTGTATCTACGCACACATCTATACAATGTGTTGTGTTAAACACATGTTCACAGAGCTCCTAATTTGAGGATCTTTATTTGAAATATTTTCCACACCAGACCCTATTGCAATGGTCATGAATACTATTAGAATAATAGAATTGTAAAGTTAGAAAGGACCCCAAGGGTTATTTAGTCCAACCCCATGCAATACAAGGATCTCCTTTCTTGAAACACCTGTATTACATTTTGGAGACATTTAGCAATGGCCAATAAATACCAATATAAACTTGCTTGATTTTAACTTGACTAACATAGAATAAAAAATGGCTTCTACAGCTTACGCTGCCAACACATTAATATAAAATAATACAATCAGTGCTTTTTTCCCTAAAAGAAATGTTTAGGGGTACTCTCATTTTCCTACTCATATTGAAATACAGTCCCTCGATGAGGTCAAACTTAGATTTATAAAATGCTTAGGGGTATGCGTACCCCAGTGTCCCCCCAGAAAAAAAATCACTGAATATAATTATTAGTTGTACATGACTCAGCCCCGTGTTGCCCGGAGTATGCACAGTTCCTAGAAGAGATATAGACATAGGCAGAGATATACCTTATACAGAGTTTTGAGACAAACTTTGCAGAATGAAAATAAGACTAAATAAATCAGGAAAGTTCATATGTAAATAGCTGGAGTTTGGGCCTTGGGGGACTGTAGGTGAGTAAGATCCATGAAATAAAAAAGGCAGAAAGAAACCCAAAGCCATTGAATGAAAATTTTCCAAAGATTAACATTTTGAAATAGAACTTTCTGATCTCTACTCCTTAACTCATTTATCAGCTATAAATGTAGCTAGGTACTGATACATGAAAAATAAAAGAACTGACATGCAAAAATGGTTTGAATTTTATGCAGGCTAGCTTCTTGTATATTGAAAATGTTAGCAAGAGCTAATTGCATTATATGTATTCATAACAACATTTTTTTAATAATAATAAAAAACATGAAACATGAAACGAGGTTAATTACTAATTGCAGTGGACTAATTAAGAGAAGCTTCAGCAAACCGCTCAGTCAGGTTTGCAATGCCCACTGCTTTCCCACAGATCCTATTGCTTTCAAATTTCAGTATTGCAAACAATGAAACAAAGAGAGAAGAATGATTATCAGGTCATCACAAATTAGGAAACAAGGGCTTTGCCTAATGCCCAATGGTACTCATTCTAAAAACAGAAAAGACGACAATATGAATTCCCCTAGCATATATCTTTCAGTTTTGCATTTTTCGAACTTGTGAATACAAGTTGGAATATTAATGTGTATTACTGTCAACACGTTCTTTTAAAATTATTCTTGCATACAATTGCAGCACAGAGAGAGAGAGAGAGAGATGATGGTATGCAAGTGGATGGCAAACTATGATACCTTCCTATCCCTTTCTATGCTGGAAACCAATCATTCAGCTAGCAGGGGTGTGCATCAGAGTAAGAAGAATCCTGGAGCAAAATGGGAAACCTCAGAGGTATTTTGGGCTTGCCAGAGGCAAAGTGGAATCTCTATGAGATGGTAAAATTCAAAGGGAGGAACCCTGAAGTGTTCCATGGCACCTCATCAATCCAGACATACACAGGCACATGCACACATACAAAATGCTGCAGAAAAGCAGTTGCTGAAAGTGAATGTATTGTGTTTAAGCTTACTAGAACACCAGAATAATGAGGGAAGGGAGAGCAGACACCAGTGTGGGGAAAAGGTATAGAGAGAGAGGTCCTTTGTGACAGATCAGTACATTATGAAATCAAAGTCAATTTTATGACTAGTGCTCTCCAATCCCAGTGCATTCAGGAAAGGAATAGCTTTGCAAGAGCAAATCTTATGTCTCTAAGTTTATGGATGATGTCAGGATGAGAATGAAGAAGGTTGAGAGGAAGAGCTCCTCTGTGACTAATCAGAAGGAATTGTTTTACTCAAAAAACAAACCCATTACTTCTTCTCGCCACAAAATCATCTTTAAAGGAATAATAATAATAATAATAATAATAATAATAATAATAATAATATAATAATAATAATAATAATAATAATAATAATAATAATAATAATAATTTATTTTCCCCAGCCACTCTGGGCGGCTCCCAACAGAATATTAAAAACATGATAAAACATCAAACATTAAAAACTTCCCTAAACAGGGCTGCCTTCAGATGTCTTCTAAAAGTCAGATAGTTGTTTATTTCCTTGACATCTGATGGGAGGGTGTTCCACAGGGCAGGGCGACTACCAAGAAGGCCCTCTGCCTAGTTCCCTGTAACCTTACTTCTCACAGTGAGGAAACCACCAGAAGGTCCTCAGAGCTGGACCTCAGTGTCCGGGCTGAACAATGGGAGTGGAGACGCCCGCACAAATGGCCCAGAACCAATTCATCTGCAGTCTAGCAGGTTTCTTACTCAAGGACACTTTTCTCAGGCATATTGCTTACAGAACACTTGGGGAGATTAAGGAATTTCCATCCTAAAACTGTGATGGCTGCCCTTGTAGGACAAGTACTGCAAATATTCTTCTGGAAATTGGAGGAGCCATGCCTCAGAAGGGACAAATTTTAACCAATCCTGCCCCATATTAAAAAGTTATAGATTCTGTTCTTTTTTAAAGCAAACCAACTTTAACGACAGCCAGCACAAAAGCCTCTGGACCTATTTGGCAAGTTTTATTCACTTTGAAAAGGCGTCTATACCTGCAAATTCCATTCACTTCTGTCAAAAAAGCCCCAAATAGCTATAGCCATGTCTAAATTTCCCAGTAGGAAAAGGGTGGAGGGAAGAAAGAGGACTCAGACCCTTGAGACAAACCCTGAATTAGGGTTTAAGCCAAACACTGTGGTTGGGGCACACTAGTGCTACCTAGTCTTGGAACCAATTGATATTCTACAAGATGAGTCTTTCTTTTCCTTGAAGGGCTAACGGGGGGGGGGAGTGCACCAGATCCTGCCCAATCAACTGTTTGCTATGCCTTTTATAGAAATTGCAGGAACATCCAAGTGTATTTAGGATTAGCAATCTAATTTAACTGACAATTTAAATAGACACGACAGAAGTTATCTGCCTAATTAAAAATGTGCTAATTCGGGGGAAGACAATATTTAGCTTTAAAATACAACTTTGTGTGGCTATTAGGAAATAATGGTGAACATTAATCAAAGTCAAGCTGCATATTATTGCCTCTTGGATAGGATCATTAAACTAGAGCATAATCATATGATAAACAGCCATCGCTGGGGTATTAAGAATGAACAGTTTTATAACGTCTTCTCTGTGTTTGACTATATCTATTTTATTGTACTAAACCAACCAAAAGATATATGAAAGTCTTTGATAGTAGTAGACTTGCCAAAGCTTGAGTAATTTAAAACCAGGCTAAATAGAGAACTTGCTAATACACTGGAGGGAACTATCTGACAAAGGATAGGGAATAGACTTCTATGGTCTAATGTATCTTTTTAAGTATCTCTTGTAGCATCTGATTCTGCCACTAAGAAATGAAATAGTAACTCACTTGAACTGCAATAAAGAGAGGAATGAGGGTCATAGAGACCCTCATATAGGTTCAACAAAGAACTTTAACACATGCTTTAGAAGGATTTAATTATGCTATTCCTTGAGTGTATTTGCTTAACATGCTGTTCAGAAGCAATATAATTATACTGTTGCGTTTTTGTTGCTCCACAGTGTGCCCTCATATATGCTTACCACAAACACCTTAAGTGGACCAAAATAAAAACAAAACTTCCAGCAAAAAGGGTCTGTTCTAAGGCACTGGCTCTCAATGGCAAAAGATACAAC
The DNA here is from genome assembly GCF_965113315.1 of Podarcis vaucheri. NCBI lineage: Eukaryota > Metazoa > Chordata > Lepidosauria > Squamata > Lacertidae > Podarcis > Podarcis vaucheri. Next base: position 91,549,088 of record NC_138759.1, read on the forward strand.
ACATGTGCTACCTACCTTTTGCGTAGACCTTAGTAAAGCATGATTCAATTTATTTAGCACAAGATGGCTACCCAATATATATGTATTTACTTTTACATGCTTGGAATTTGCCAATGCTGTGTGTAGACATAACAAGTTTCAAATTCAAATTCTTAGAACAGTTATAACACAATTAACATCTTGGAGATTTCTCCTCAAAGATGGTGTTTTCAAGGATCCACAATCCCTTCATTGTGGTGGTGTTTTTTTTAAAAAAGGTGGCATCTGAACTCATAGCAAAAAGGGATAAACCTTTGAGACATTAGGGAAATTTCCTTTAGTCAAGAGAAGAATAAATATTTTTCCTAGCTGACTTAAAAGTGCATTACTTATGCTTTATACATTGTTGCAGGGGTAGCCCGATATGCTCCAGATCAGGCATAGGCAAACTTGGCTCTCCAGATGTTTTGGGACTACAACTCCCATCATCCCTAGCTAACAGGACCAGTGGTCAGGGATGATGGGAGTTGTCGTCCCAAAAAATCTGGAGGGCCAAGTTTGCCTATGCCTGCTCCAAATGTTGTTGCATTCCAATTCCCATCAGCTTCAGCCAGCATATTTAATGGTCAGGGATGATGGACTCTGGCGCATGCGTGTGCGCGTGTGGATGCACGCATGCGCGCACACACAACAACCTCTGCACCACTCTCTCAGGCCCGTACAGCAGGGTTGTGTGCTGGATTCAGCCAAAGCCTCAGTTTTGAACCAAAGTCGGCTGATTTGGGGGAATCTGGGCATCAGTTGACTTGGGTTAAGATAGCCCCAGTTCACCACAGGATGGCACAAAGTGATGCAGGGCTGTCAGGGCATAGGAAGGAGAGGCCAGAATGGGCAAAAATAAGGAGAAACCATGAAAAAAGGGACCTCCAAGGCTACCATGTCTTCATGGGACAAGGCAAGGGTGAGGATGAGTGGATACCTTTCCTGCTCAACCTCTACTTCTTCCTGCCAAGCCTCTCCTTGTCTCGTCCACCTGAACCACCACCCCACAGGGAGGCCACTTGTGAAGAAGCAGCACCACCCAGGATATAACCCCATTTGGTACATGAAAGGATTCAGTCCTGCACAGCATCAGTTGCTATTCAGAAGGAAGAAGCACTCTGCAGGATCAGACCTGCCTGGTCAGGAGTGGGGGAGAAGGAGATGCAACACAACCATAAATAATACTCATATTTGTCTTACTCCCTCATTCTCAATTTTAAAGCACAGGGTTGAATTTGAAAGAAACAAATCTCCTTCTCTTCACTGAAAGTTCTAAGATATTTCTTTCTTCATGAAGAGTATATTAAGTTCTGCAAGCCACCCATGGTCTTGCACAGCAGGAATTTAACTTTACGTGTCTATGAATAAAAAACCACTTGTGGCAAAGCACTGCAGCTTGATTCAATGTTCATGTTATTTTCTATAACATATTTATTTTGTTCAAAATAGCAGATGGAAACTGATTGCACCGATAAGCACATTAAGAGTTGCTATATCTCTCCCCACCCCAATTCCCATTCTATAAGACAGAGAATTCACTCATAATAGACACATTAGGGTTTTTATATCAGGCGCAACAAAGAGAGAACTGGGCTCAGAAAAGAGAAAGCAAAGGGAATGGGAAGAAAAGAAAGCTGATACAAAAAGCAGAACAGCTATGGAGAGTTTGTTTCAACAAATGCTGTTCCATACAAGCTCTGTAGTCATCAACCCCCCCCCCCATCCAATACAGTTTGATAGAAGATACATAACTGTCAGCCCCTGACCTCTTTATTTAATTCCTGCACATGAGGAAAGATGTATGGCTGCTGCAGCAAAAATAAAGCTGCCCTAGATCTATCTTTCTTCTCTGTAACATTTAGTAACTGAAAAGCTGTATGTGATATTGTCAGACTTCTGAGTTTTCCTATTTCTATAAATACTAGTCACCGAAGTGGTGTAAGAGGCTGGAAATTTGGATTGCAATGACACCGTCATGTTTTTACTTGCTAGATGGTGTGCGGGAAAATGGGGGGGGATGCTATTTTTGTCACTATTCCTGACACATTTTTGATAAGCATTTATTTGTCATTTATGTATACCCTACCTGACAAAATAGAAGAGTATAGAAAAATAACAAAATTGCAAGCCAGCTTGCAAAGTCACATTTTGCAATCATCTATTAGACTAACAGAATCCCTAACATGGCAATCTTGTACATATCCTCTCAGAGGTAAAATCCATTGAGTTCAATGGAGATTATTCTCAAGTAAATGGTATAGTGGGACTGCAGCCTCAAAGACCAAAGATTTACATTTCCAGAAAAGCAACAGCTGTGGAAGGAATGACATGCAATCCTCCTATCATTGACTAAGGTAGTCCAGTTCATCTTGCCTGTTGTCCGTGATGGATAGTTAGCCAAGTGTCATCTTTCTAGCCAATCTTTGAAATCTGATGTGCTAGCGCTGAAATCTTTGGGATTGTTGGTATACCAACAGCTATAGAAAACATATTTTGAGAAAATATTGTTGAGCTGTATAGCTTGGCTGCATAATGACAATATTTAAGAATGGTGTGTTACCTTAACTAGTACTGTGATAATGCCATCTTATATTTAGTATATATATTTAGGCTATATGCATTTTTGATTAACCTCTTGATGTTGCAATTTATTATTACTGGGCATAGAACCCAAAATTTGCCTTGTGTTTGTACCTGTGCTTTTTTTTGCAGGGGGGAATGATATGGGTAGAATTCAATGCAGTGCTAATGGGGTATGCATGTGAGGACTGAGGTCCTCTCCTACAATAGGACTTTCCCTTTCTCCTCCCCTTGTGCACCCCAAAACCTGCTCAGGAGGCTCATCCAGCTCTCCGGAGCAAATTTATAGGGTATAGCAAGTTATAGGGGGAGAAGAGGTGAGAAAGACCCATTGCATGAGCAGACCTTGTTCTGTGCATGCAACAACTTAGCTGAATCCTACCCCACACATTCTTGAGTTGCTTTGTGCTCTTTCTGCTTTGAACTGCAACTAGTATTCCAACCAACAGAGTAGAAAACCAGCTCTTCTATCCCCATTCTCTATAATGGGAAATCTAATCAACAAAGTAGATGAAATTTTCAGAGCACAAGAGTCTGCCTGATTGTATTAAATCTACCAAATTGCAAGAAAATGGGGCCAGTAGCTTTTTGTCGGGGAAGTAAAATCTCTTGAGGGAGCAGATGTGTCCCCTGCTTTCATAAACTCATAGAACTGAAGAGCTGGAAGAGACCCTGAGGGTCATCTAGTTCAACCCCCTGCAATGCAAGAATCCCAACTAAAGCATCCATGACAGATGGCCACCCAACCTCGGCTTAAAAACTTCCAAGGAAGGAGAGCCCTCTACCTTCCAAGGGAGTCCGTTCTACTATCAACCAGCAACTACCACCATAAAGTTCTGCTTGATGTTTAATCCAAATCTCCTTTCTTGTAACTTGAATATATTGGTTTGGGTCTTATACAAGATGGGGGACACCTGGCTTGAGAGCAGTACATGTGAAAAGGATCTAGGAGTCTTGGTTGACCACAAACTTGACATGAGCCAACAGTGTGACGCGGCAGCTAAAAAAGCCAATGCAATTCTGGGCTGCATCAATAGGAGTATAGCATCTAGATCAAGGGAAGTAATAGTGCCACTGTATTCTGCTCTGGTCAGACCTCACCTGGAGTACTGTGTCCAGTTCTGGGCACCACAATTCAAGAAGGACACTGACAAACTGGAACGTGTCCAGAGGAGGGCAACCAAAATGGTCAAAGGCCTGGAAACGATGCCTTATGAGGAACGGCTAAGGGAGCTGGGCATGTTTAGCCTGGAGAAGAGGAGGTTAAGGGGTGATATGATAGCCATGTTCAAATATATAAAAGGATGTCACATAGAGGAGGGAGAAAGGTTGTTTTCTGCTGCTCCAGAGAAGCGGACACGGAGCAATGGATCCAAACTACAAGAAAGAAGATTCCACCTAAACATTAGGAAGAACTTCCTGACAGTAAGAGCTGTTCGACAGTGGAATTTGCTGCCAAGGAGTGTGGTGGAGTCTCCTACTTTGGAGGTCTTTAAGCAGAGGCTTGACAACCATATGTCAGGAGTGCTCTGATGGTGTTTCCTGCTTGGCAGGGGGTTGGACTCGATGGCCCTTGTGGTCTCTTCCAACTCTATGATTCTATGATTCTAGGAGAAAGCAAACGTGCTCCATCTTCTGTGCGACAGCCCTTTGGATAGTTGAAAATGTCTATTGGTTACTCTTTTCCAGGCTAAACATACCCAACTCCCTCAGATGTTTCTCATAAGGCTGTTCTGGGCCCTCATACCCTCCAAGTGTCCCACTTTAAGAGGGGCACCCTAGAATGACATGAGCCACCCCAGCTTTTGATCCCAATACCAGATGTCCCATTTTGGCTTATTTGGTATGGTCACGCCAAAGTGCAGGACCAAAAGATGCACTTTTTTGGTTCTGCACTGTGGGTGTGAGTCAGTTGGCTCACACCAGAGCACAGGACCAAAAAATGAAAGAAAAAATTACATTGATCTGCACGTCGCTACTCTTCCCTCATTCTGTCATGGCACTTTCAGAAGTATTTCTGCCAGGGGCGTCTTGCCCATAGAAGCTGGTGGCGGGGGCCACCAAGTTCTGGAGGGCACCAGGGAAGAGGCGGAGGCTGGGCGTGGTGCTTCCTGGCATCAGTTCGCTGCCCCTGCCCACCTTGCTGAAACAGCACCATGCCCAGAGCCTCTGCCTCTTCCCCACCGGAGGAGCTGCCCTCCAGTCGCTGCCTGCCTCCTCCAGCCTCACAAAGCTGCCAGCAGTGCAGTAAAAAGGTCAGCAACTCTGGGAAATGGCGGGAGGGTGCCGGAGGGATCTTTGTACAACCGCGCCAGATATACTTAAGTCGGCTCTGATTTCTGCTGTGCTGGTGAACAAGGAGGAGGCTGCATTTGTTAGTGCAGAATCTCCTGATGCCATGTAGGCGGTCTCCCCCTAAACACAGTACTCCTGGTGGGGTCTGACCAAGGCAGACTAGAGCAGTACTACAGTGGTGCCTCGCAAGACGAAATTAATTCGTTCCGTGAGTCTTTTCGTCTTGCGATGTTTTTCGTCTTGCGAAGCACAGTCCGTCGCAACTGCGCCTCTTCAAGCGGCTTTAAGAAAAAAACACAAGACGTTTTCATCTTGCGAAGCAAGCCCATAGGGAAATTTGTCTAGCGAAGCAATGCAAAACTGAAAAACCCTTTCGTCTTGCGAGGCATTCGTCTTGCGGGGCACCACTGTATTACTTCCCTTGATTGGGACACTGTAGTTCTGCTGATGCAGCTTAGAATAGCCCTAGCTTTTTTTTTTACTGCTCTATCACTGTTGACTCATGTTAAACTAAGACCCCTGGATCCTTTTCCCATGTACTACTTGCCAGCCAAGTGTCCCCCATCTCATATTTGTGCAGCTGGTTCCGTTTGCCTGAATGTAGAACTTGAAATTCATTTTCTTAGTTTTGGCCCAGTTCTCCAATCTGTCTTCAGATTCTTTCTTCAGAGACGTTAGCTACCCCTTCCAATTTAGCGTAATCTGCAAATTTGAGGAGCATTCTCTCAATTCTTTCATCCAAGTTGTTTACAAAGATGTTCAATGGAAGGGGCTCAGGAAAGAACCCTGCAGCATTCCACTTGCAACTTTTTTTCCAGGATGATGAGAAACCGTTAGTGAGCACCTTCTTTGGTTTCAGTTAGTCAACCAGGTACAAATCCACCTAACAGTAACCAGCATCTCTGCAAAAATAACTTACCTTAAAGAAGAGGTAAAGAATGAAGAGGTGGCCAGTTGGTGTATATTTTTGTCTGTATGTTTTGTTTTTTTAAAATAAAAAACTTTGCAGCTTCCCAACATCCTTTATTCTACTGAGGTTGTTTTCATCCTCTGATAGGCCTTATAAGAATCCAACTGGTTCCCAATAGGTCTAACATCATGAAGCTGTCTAGAATGCTGCCTACTGAGTTCTGAAGATCTCTGGTGTTTTGTTTTGTTAACGCAGAGAAATGCAGGATTTTTTTTTATAAAAAAAACCACACAAACAAACCTTAAACAAAGCTTTTAAGTTTAAATACTATCCTCCACTAATGTGTTTAACAAAAACAAAAATCCAGAGCTTTTCACTTCTTTGCCAGCAACATTCGAAGCAGCCTAATTTAAGCCAAAGGACTTAGATCACAAGAAAACAGAGAGCTATTCCATTCAGAAACATATATAGACAACAGAGTTACACATGACTTTATGGGTGAGGTATTGACATCACACTGTGACATAGGAGGGTACCATGATCAATTCACCTTGCTATTCAACCTACACACTACCATTTATAGTATGAATATAAATCTGACATGGCTCACATGGAATTACTTTGAATTTAGGTAGCAAGAACATAATTTTGTAGTTAGTTTTCAATGTTACACAGTTAGAAATAAACAGGAACTCTATATTTTTAGTAGTGCTATATTCAGAATATTTGTCAAGATTGCTTTGAAAGATTCTCCAGAGAGTCTTCTGATGCTGTTTCAGACACCCCAGTGAAGGAAATTTGAGAGAAACTGAATCTAGCATTAAGCTCCCTGGCTCTTTGATAATTGGGCACCATAACACAGGCAGAAACATAAGAACTCTCAGTCAATTGGTACAAGTAAATTAAAGGTGTTTTTCACTGATGCAGAAAATCAACACATTGTGAATCCCCTGCTACAGTATATAAGGGACAAGTAAAAATGAGCTTCTTTTGACATGAATAGTCTTAATGGCAAGGCTAGGAAGGTTGCTGAGGCTGCTGTTCATTGACCAAATGAACAAATGATCTGATTCAGTATAAGGCAATATTAGCAGATCACTAGGCACCCCCCTGCATGTTTTAACACAGCTGCATCTCACAGTAAGCAGTAACAGGTCATACGGGAAAGGATGGAGGCTAGGAGAGATGGTGCCTCAGAAAACTCAAGCAGTGGTGTAGTGGAACTGGAATTGGAATGCAACACAATCCCCCCCCCATAGGTTTGCTGTGCTATACAAAGTTTTCAGGAGTTGGAAAAACAACCCCTCATCAACATCAGTAAGCTGTTGGCACTGTTTTAAGAAACTGTCAGATACCTTAGCACTGAAAAATAACAGAACACTTTGAACTGCATGAAGAATAGAAGGGTCAGTGATTCTTTTCTGCAGGCTCCATTAAGATAAAAACCACAGTGAAATTCAACATGCAGGGGTTTGCTGTGACTGAAGAATGAGAGTGCATTTATTCCCTACTCAAAACAAACATAACTGTTCCAACATGGACTGGAATATCTAAAGCATTTGCTATGCTTAGAACTGTCAAGCCCTCAAAAGCTGTGTTAAGGTAAGTGGCTACTAAATGTCTACTTTCTGGATTCTTTTAAAGAGCTCTTTGCAACTATACAAAAGTGTATATTCACTCCTCAATGAGTATCTTCCATTTTGTTCCATTTTGTACATTTTGATGACCAAGATGGACATAAGCCTGGTGCCATAGATGGAGACTCACTTACCCTTAAAAACAAAAACAAAAAAACCCTTCTCTTTCGTATTGTTTGTGTCCTGCAACATATTGACTTAGACATGACTTTTGGAGGGATAGCCAGTGCCTCCAGGGGTTGTTGGGTTCCAGCTCCCACCTGCCCCAACCTGCATGGCCAGTGATCAGAAACGATGGGAGAGAGCTGTCTTCCAATAACATCCATACTAGCTACATTGAGGTTCTCATTAGGATATTTTTCACATTGTTGATATTTACAGTAAGTCCAAACTGCACATCCCTCTGCCCCAAACCATCTATCCTTTCACATATCATGCCTCCTATGGGAATGCCACTGTCTAACATTAAAAGTTTAAAGTTAGGCAGACTTCTCCCGTGCCCACACTATTGCTCCCCACTCTTCAATTTACCCAAATGATGACTGGACCCCACTGTAACTTAATTTCTTCACCTGCAACCTAGTGACTTCATTTCTTAATACCAATATCTCTTGAATGGTCCAACCTCTTTGGAATCTTAAGGTGAAACTCTACCACAGACCACAGTGGTCTACTGTGTATAAGGACGTATCTCAAGTAACCTTGTCCTGAGCTGTATATTTACTCTGTGCTAGGAGTAATGACTGGTTTATACTACAAATGGGATAGATAATCACATTTAAACAAAGGATATATACTATTGGCAGTGGATGAGCAATCACAATTTTCTTGCTACCCCCTGAAGTGCAGAAACAGGCTTATTATGCTTCTACTAGGTCTATCTGAAGACTCTGCTTCATATGCCTCAATTACCCAAAAGTATAAATGTGGATTAAGTCAACACACATGCAGATATTTAGCCTTTTGCTGAAATGTTTTCTTGCTAGGCTAGCAATCTTTGTACTATGGAGCCAGCAGTGCTCTAATGCACAAAGAAAAGAGAGATACATTATTTCATCGCCATTCCTGGAAAAAGAGCTAGGAGTCAAATCCATTTTTATTGTGCAATCCATTTGGAAAATTGGTTTAAATGTACATTATAGTTGTGCATTTCCTTGTAGTATGCTGGCTGAATTTAATAAATACCCTTTGTCCATGGGATTGAGACCAAGCAGTGATTCAAAACAATGATTCCATCCCCCTAAACAACCATTGCTAGAGGGAGCTCCACTGACTATAAAAATATATCCCTGCAATCCATGTTGTGAGGGCTGGAGTTAAAATGTCTGTTCTCCCACATAGTTCTTCAGGTCCTTCCCCTTTTCACTCACCTTGTGTTTATATGAGCTAACCATTATTTCTATCTTGGCCATTAGATATCAAAAGGGCAGGAGAAGAAAGCAAGGCTACTTTGTTTACTGTTTGATATGTACTTAAGAAACACGAACTCTTCCCACCCACTTACTTGACCTTCAAAGTTATATATAACTTTGCTCCACCTATGCATTCTGATAGCATGGAACATTCTGGGGAACCTTTTACCTCCGTTCTTTATAAATAAATCCACCAGTATTCCCTAAATTTTGTACCGACCGATCTTGCTCAGAACAATAAACCACCCCAAATGAAATGCCAGCATCAACAATGGAGAAGAGACTTATTTGCCCTTGTTTTTGTCCCAACAAAGGAATTGTGTCCCACACTTGGTGAGTCACCAAAAGTGTTAATACCTCTCATTAAACTTCTTTATAGTCTAATGTGTTAAAATACATTAAAGAGCAACTGTAAATAAATAATTGCTGATTCAACACAGCTGTCAGCCTCTGAGTAATTCCAGCACTGGAAAAGTTACAATTATGTCAGTAGTTAATGTTCTAAGTGGTGGAAAGGGGAATCATGCTGCAATAAACAAATGCAGTCAATTACAACTTAAGGGCATATACAAACCACTGCACCATCACGACTCAGCTGTCCTACTCACAACCTGCAATTATGTCTCTGTTGGTCAAAGCAGCGGGGATGTCATTTGTCATCCCAGGGTGTGCTCAAGGGCTGCAAGATTGTGCAGTTTGGAAAAATGCAGCTGTAGCAGAACATATGTATAGGCAGCACCATGAAATGAACTGGCTATAAGCCAGCATGCTAGGATAAAAAAAAATGCCAAGAGAATAGAAATGAGAAAATTCATAGAATACTGTACCCAGCAGACTCTTGGCAATACATCCTGACCAATTTTAAAGGTCAGCATGACAATAACCCATCTTCTTTATGGAGCATCTTAATCAGTTTTGAAATGTTTTTCTTACCTAGTGAATAATGAATTTTCTAGCACTCATCTCTTCTACTTAATATATGTTACTGGTCTTCGCATCCCAGCTTTAAAAGAGGCCATAACCATGTGCCGTATGGATCCATCCCACATACATGGAAAGGAATTGGAGTTCATATGTGCCTGCTCAGTACTAGAGAGAATCCAGTTTCACTTCTTCTTTTCTTCTTTTTTGACACATTCTATGTAAAAGGGTTATCACATTTTCAATGTTTGCACAATTATTAATTCCAGCTTATGGCTCTGCATAAATCATCCAACATGTGGGGTGTGTTTTTTTACTCATTTTCTTCCAAAACCTCATTCCCCCACATAGCAAATTCAGCTCCACTTCATGTGGCATTCACCATTATCCACCAAAAAAGAAGCATTTTCAGATTAAAATTAGGAGGAGGAGCTAATGATTTGGTTGGATATTCAATTAACAAAGCAGTCCCCCATGTATATTTACTCAGAAGTGACGATGGAGGATCTTCCTTTTTAAAGTAAACAAACCAAATTTGCATGCCTCAAGCTAATACATGGATAAGAACATAATCATTCCTTGGGTTTTGCACTTCTCTGAATTTTGCAATACGGTTTTCAGCAAAAACCAAAAACTGTCAAAAGTATCAACGTGCATATTGTTAAGTACAGGTAGGGTGCAAGGATGTGGTAAAAACAAGGAGTCAGCACTATACAGGCAGCTTCTGCATCTTCAAGGCTTCTCTGATAAGAGGGCAAAGTGGCCTTAAGTACACAGCTTTGCATTTAGGCAGAATACATCAATGACTCTCAAACAGCTGGTCCACTTAACAGTCCCATGTAAAACATCTGCTTATATTCATGCATACAAATGAGACTGTCAGCTGGAAAGCCTCTGTAGGCTGCTTCGGACAGTACATTTTTGTACTCAAAACTTGTTTACACAAACAGAATTACGTTTCAGTGGGTGCAAAGCTGTGACTTCTGCCGCTCATCTTGTACTGGGAAATTGTGTTGACTTCATCCAATTCTCTCCTACAACCTGGGTCCCCATGGTTACCTTCAAGTTTCTACTATGTGCTCTGATAGTGACACCAGTAGAAGAAAGACTTGGGTTGCCCTGTGCCCTGTTAGATACACAATTCACCCACACCTTCTCAAATTCAGCTGAACTTTCCTTTTACAGCCAATAGAACAGGTAAGCTCAAACTCCACAAAATGTCAACTCCTTAAATACAGACACTTAAATAAAGGCATCTGATGGATTAGCCACTGTCTCGTAAGACATCTAAAAAAATGCTGCCCAGAGAGATTTCCTTTGGCCGTCACACCTTATTACAAAGTCAAAGGAAGAAAGCTAAGGTTACTGTTGTCTCTCTGAAGATGCAATATGCTGAAAAAGCTTGTTATTCCCTAGACTTGCAGCTTTACTCTAGTTTTAATACACAGTTAAGGTCATCACATGTCAAGCCAGCTTGGCCTTTTGTAGCAATTTTTTACCTTTCATTTGAAACAGCCTTAGGCTCCTTTTTCTAACCAATATAGCCCAAAGATTTGTTTATTTCTTTTTTAAAGGGTAGCATGTCAGTCAAGGCAAAAAGCTGTCTGGCAAAACAAAACAAACATGTGCTATGTTCTAGGCTGTTCTTTAAAAACACACATAGATCTTATTTGAACTTTATATAGCCTCACTTTTTGGTGGGGGGGGGGATACATGCAGCTTGCAAGCTTGCAAAGGCTCCATTGACAGTGATATCAACATACCATCTGTTTGCTACCTCTTCCTTTCTTTCATAGAGGTTTTATAGGTCAGTCATAAGGAAGGATTTATGGCAATGGTTTGCGACCATTCTTCAGACAGTCAAGCAACATTTCCCTAGGGTTCAAACACCTAAATATTTCCAAATATTCACAACTACCAATTTAATGACTAATGGGTGATAGATAATACCTTAGATAAGTTTAAACATACCTAATTGCTCACCAGCCTAACATTGTCCACACTTTTAATCAGACTGTCTTTGCTTTCTTGCTTTCTTTGCTTCCAGAGAAAATATCACTTTCTTTTGCTTTACTTAATCTGAATGCTAGTAAGGCAATGTAAAAACAAAGCAAAAGCTAAATCTAAGAATGCATTTTATCTTTGCAAATGCCAGTGTGAATTGACCTGATGCACAGCTCCAAAATTAATATGCAGTTCAAAACTTTGTAATCTGCTGGCTTTCAGAATTCCCAATTGTTCTAATGCAGTTTTCAGTTCAAAATCCATATCAAAGTGTTTTTTTTTAAAAAAATGTGCAACATTGGGTCCTTCAGTAAAAGGGAGAACAACTGTGTTGTTGTCCCCCAAAACTGACTGAGCCAGGGAGCCTCAGCCCAGTATATACCTGAAGGAGCGTCTCAACCTCATATTTCAGCCCAGACACTGAGGTCCACCTCCGAGGGCCTTCTGGTAGTTCCCTCACTGAGAGAAGAGGGCCTTCTTGGTAGTGGCACCCGCCCTCCCATCAGATGTCAAGGAAATAAACAACTATCTGACGTTTAGAAGACATCTGAAGGCAGCCCTGTTTGGGGAAGTTTTTAATAACTGATGTTTTAATGTATTTTTAATCTTTTGTTGGAAGCCGCCCAAACTGGCTGGGGAAACCCAGCCAGATGGGCGGAGTATAAATAATAAATTATTATTATTTTATATGAATCAACTGGCCTACTTCATCCCAGGCCACTTAAGATTGTCCGGTAAGATGGCAGGATATACTTACTCTCCTGGGAGTAAGTCCTATAAACATGTGCATGAGAATTGGAAAATTGGCTATTGAACAATAAACCACCTGGTCATTTTCAGCCCACTCTCAGTTTAACATATTTAATGATGATGATTGATGATTGATGATGAAGATGATGATGATGATTTGTATCCCAGCCACTCTGTGTGGCTTCCAGCAGAATAACACACACACACACACACACACACACACACACACCAAAACATCAAACATTATTCAGAATGTTGTTATATGTTTCTGAATGAATTCCAGTTTCTCAATTTTTTGAAAGTCAAATCCAAGTGACTTATGTTTGTCCAGCTGGGAGGCAGGTAATGTCTAAATGTGTTATGAGTATGATGATGATTTTAAAAAAGTAAAGCAATTATTTCTGATGTCTTGGGAAGAATGCATTCAATGGCATTGCTCAAATGGGAATTTATCTTTTGTTTCCTTTGAAAGAAGAGCATAAAACTATGGTTTCATGGTTGCTTTAATGGAGAACAAGACAATGGCTGGAAGGAGAATAAAACCAGCATGTTGTCCTTTTGTATTAAACTGGTAGAAAAGAGTGTAAAACATTTTAATATGGCTTTGAATGTACAAATGTCATTTTTGTCACCTAACTAGTGTTGCAGTTAAGGGGCCATAATTGTCCTTTGGCTATTATCTTAAATACATGAGGAATGAATTTGAATGTTTTCACCACATTATATCCGGGACATTTTTTATAGCTAATTTCTGGGTCTGTGAATTATTCATAATACATTTCAAACTGGCTCTCTTGGATAACGTAATTGACCTTGTCTGTATGAAGCACCAAGTGCCTTGCTCTGGGATAATTAAATCTGTGATGTGGTCCATTATTTAATGAAAATGTCTTTTCATTAGCTTAGGTGATATATTATTGCTTAAGCTGGTCACCCAACTCTGCAATTAGGACCTGCACATTTTCACAATTTTGCAAAGAGCTATGTACATTCCGTTCAGCAGCAACTTTGTGCTAAGCAGCTTGTGAAAGACCTTCTGTACAATATGAACACCAAAAGTCTGCTGCCAAGTTAAACTGCACTGCAATAATAGCTTAGAACTATATAGCTATCTTCTGCATTGCAGGGGGTTGGACACAGATGACTCTTGGGGTACCTGGAATCCTGTTTATTTTAAAACATTTATTTCCCAGTTCAGTAAAGTTTTATGGCACTAGCCAAAGGCATTTATTTCCTGCTATATACAGTGGTACCTCAGGTTAAGTACTTAATTCATTCTGGAGGTCCGTACTTAACCTGAAACTGTTCTTAACCTGAAGCACCACTTTAGCTAATGGGGCCTCCTGCTGCCGCCGCGCCGCTGGAGCACAATTTCTGTTCTCATCCTGAAGCAAAGTTCTTAACCTGAAGCACTATTTCTGGGTTAGCGGAGTCTATAACCTGAAGCGTATGTAACCTGAGGTACCACTGTATTTCAAAAATCTCTAAGTCAAAAAAATAAACAAAATATATTGATAAAACATGAAAACAAAACGAGCTGAACTGAAATTTAGAAACACACATAAGCATATAAAACAGAAATTCAGAGGATGCAGACATCTTTTTAAGTCTTATCCAATCAGTGTATATGCTAAAATGTCCAACAAAGGAGTAAGGATGCTAGCTTTCCCAGTGGACAAACCACCCAAGGGAAATAATTTGTGCTTAGTCCTATAGCTGACTCTTATTTATTTGCATTTGCCCATTGCATTATAATGTTCTCAGCACATTACTCATGTCTTTTCTTCCCAGATTTGTAACAGGTGCCAGACTTATGCAGCCTGCTATACCTGGACTCTAGCATAAGTCCCCACTCAGGCTAAAAGAATCCCCACCCCCTAGATAAGACCACTACTTGGGACAAAAACATTCTTCTACTTGATCTACCTTTATTACACTTAATAGTGCTTGTTTCTTTTAGACTTTGGACTTAAAACTGTTATACTTAGCAATCATATACTTGACAATTATATATTTATGTTGTTTATATATTATTTATGAACATGCTAATAGTAGGGGGAAGTGGGACAGATTGATGCAGAAAAATTCAATCTCATATTTTATGTAACAAAAAGAGTAAAAAAAATGCTTTACGCATGGCATAACTAATCAATATTATAATAGCAATCAAAAGAACCATTGTGGTTAGAAGATAATGAGACTATAATGACTTGAGTAAAAAATGGGTTTTGTATCACTTTGATACATTGGATGGGGCACTTTGATACAAAGCGTAAATTTTATGAGAATGGCAACTATTTACAAAAAATCAATGGAAAAAAACAGTTTTTAATGTGAGAGATCATAAACAGCCTTACAATTTGTTACTTAAAACCTAAATAACGTATCAAAACTAACAGTATTCCACACAGATCATAGACTTTATGGCAGGTTTTCTTAACAAAACATCAAAAGATATTAATCTTTCCTCAAATGCATATCCATTTAAGAAAAAACTTAGGAAAAACTTTTAAAAGTATAAGAACCCCCATTAGGCAGTTAAAAATAGTAATTTAAACAAAATGCTTAGAACAAATAAGATAATTATTTAACTTTTAGCTTCTATTGCACATTATATCCACTGAAGTCAATAGAAAAAGTATAAAGAGATGATATTCAAGATGTGCTCTTTGAGAAATTTGGTTTTGGCAACTGCAAAACAACATCCTTGAAATCAACACTTGTCTTATGTTCCCAATCTTGGGGAACACAATCCTGGAAAGACAAACACACAAGATCCTGTCCCCCCCCCCCGAGATATGGCACTTGATAATCAGTCATATTATATTTAGAAATAATTTAGGCCACATAGTAAACAACAGTTTTTTCTTTTCAGATTTAATGAGTAGGAAATCTCCAACATTTATATTCTCAGGATTGCGAATATCAAAATTTATATCCTCATCTTCTGGATCAGATGCAACTACAAAATCTGTGTCATATCAATGTGTCTTGGTGTATCAAAGTGCCCCAACGGACATTTAAAAAAAACCTAACACTTATTAATAAAACCACTGAACTTATTTAAAAATCATGTGTAATCCTGATTACTGAGTGGAATAACTTACCTTCGGTATTTTTAAATCTTAACTAAATGATGTAAAACAGCGTTGGAACACTTATACATTTTACGTAATTTTTTTAGTTGGCCTCACTAAAAACACACCTACTCTCGTCAAATGCCAATGGCTAACTGGCGGGCGGTGCAGTCGCAACTGTTGTACTCACACACGTATAGACATGTTTTAGCGATGTCACGACACAAATAACTTTTCTCAAAATTGAAATATTGTTGGTGTATCAATGTGCCCCTTGCATCAATGTGCCCCGCCTCCCCCTATTTATTATATCCTTTTTGTTTCCTTGACACTTTAGTGGATATCCTAGAAAAAAGTAACTTTTACTGGGGCTATATAGTGTGTATTGATTTCGAGTCCCTGTGCAGAAATTAATTTAACTTATGAACTCCAGTTTTAGAACATTTACTAGCTTTGCTTGAGGAAACATAGATAGGGACAAAATAGTCATACTTCACGCCATTGCAGGGCTGTTACAATGCATTTAAAATGGCCTGTTCCCTGGTGTTCTTTTAGCCATTAATCTTTTGCAAAGGTGTATGTTACATAGACCATAAATTTCATCCATAGGAATCATGGCAGTCTTCTGAACAATATGGCTGGGGACCTCCCTGTCTTGCAGAAAGATGAGATAAATTGCCAGGGGTCAATTTTTTGGGGCAGAAGACAGTCTCTTCCTTTCGAAACATCAGTTGCAGATAAGGTGATTTTTTTTTCTGACACTGAGAGGTGTGATTACTTTGTCTATTAAATTCTGACCTACTTAAGAGACTGCTTGTGTTCTGAAGACTGATTGGAATCCTGCCTAATCAGTCTACATCGAAGAAACAATTTTCTGATTTCTGAAATCAAAATGTATATAACCAAGCAGGAATCAAGTAAGCCGGACATTTTATGCTCTGCTTTAGAGCTGATCGCTTACCAGAAATAATATTGACACACTCTGGTGAAGCAGCAGCAGGAGCAGCAGCCTTCACCATTTATAGTAAAGCAAGCAAGGATGGTAAGCAGCTAATATTCAAATATGCTGCTTTTGCTACCCCGCTGAGGAAAGCTTTCCTCATTCAAAAATAATTGTAGCCATGGACTTTAACTCCTCTATAAATGGCGAAGCTCACCAACAGAAGGGGCTACAATTCAGTGCAGACTTCTGATTCTCCTAACAGCCTCCCAAGACACTGTTGTCACATACAAAATAAAAAAATTCCTTCCAGTAGCACCTTAAAGACCAACTAAGTTAGTTCTTGGTATGAGCTTTCGTGTGCATGCACACTTCTTCAGATACAGTGTATCTGAAGAAGTGTGCATGCACACGAAAGCTCATACCAAGAACTAACTTAGTTGGTCTTTAAGGTGCTACTGGAAGGAATTTTTTTATTTTGACTATGGCAGACCAACATGGCTACCTATCTGTAACGTGTCACATACAGTTATTGATTCATGCTTGCATGCAAAAAAGGGTTAAGTTTGAGACTAGTAACTAGTGGAAAGCAACAAACAAACCAGAATGTTGAACCTTGGTGTTACTGGCTAGAACATATTGCTGCAGCCCAACAAAGCGGGATAAAATATCTTCCCTCTACTTGTGACTAATTAAACTCAGGCTTTGTCACAAGTTCACTTTTATAGTCAAAAATTAAGATGCCAAGATGAATATCACCAAGGGGGAAAAGAGTTCTGACAGTACAAGACAGCTTCATATGTAAGAAAATACATTGGATATTTCCTTTCGCATCCATTATGCTGATTTTTCTGGAGGTTACTTTCTCAGTCTGGGTGTCCCTCTGAAGACCTGATTTCATTGGTAAGCAAAACTTGTCAGAGCTGCTTTCAGCTGAAGGAACAGATGATAGTAGAAGGGAGGAGAAATAGTGTACAACCCAGGAACCATTATCGTCTTTGCTATTCCATCAGCAAACTGCCACAGCTAACATTATGGCCTCAATTAACTGACATAGGCTGAATAGAAAGAAAAATTGGGGTGTGTTGGGAACACTTGCCTACTGCAGACAAAACCACCAAGAACCCTTTTCATGAAGTATTAATGTGAATGTGGAGGAAGTGCTGGAGCTTGTTAATTGAATGCATAATTTCTAACCTTCAGGTAAACTGTCACTTTCGGAGAAGTGAAGATGAGAAAGTAAATGCCTCAGCCGTGATAAGGAGACAGGTAATGCATGATGTGATCTGGTGGCCTTTCAATACATGGTTCAGTTTCAGGAAGGATAGCTCAGTCTTTGGGCCTGACAGGTATTTGGATATTGTGTGTAATATTCAAAACTGGCAATTAATGAAATGTTCAAATATACCAACCCGCCCCAACCTAGTACCCTCCAAATACGATGCACCGCACGACTGGGAATAAGCATATGTCATTTGATTCTGCTGCTAAAAGAAAGTATCACTCCCTATTTGAGACATAGGCTTCTCCAAAATCTATCTAGCTGTTTCCTTAAACCAGTCTTTAGTTTTAAGTATCACATGCTCTAGAGACTGAAGTAAATGGAGAGGAAAAAACTCTCTCCATTGCTTTCTGTGGTTTGTGCGGGGTCAGGCTCTATCGGAAGACATAGCACTTCCTGAAGAAATGCTATTTCTTGGCCACTTTTCACAAATAATTCATGGCAGGGTATTGTCAAGCCTCAACAAAGTAAAAATCATCTGGTATATACATTTCTTCAAGACCATATCACGTTTATAGAATATATTTTGGTAGAGGATAATGTTAAAATACTTTAGTGGTAACAGACTATAAGGATGTAACAGAAGATACATTATACCTCTGCTCTGGTCTAATGGAACTAGGCAGAAGTAGTGTTCAAATCAACCCCCTTAAGTATAAGTCCACTCGACTCAGGAGTCCACCTAGTTCAGTATCCTGTTCTCATAGTAGCCAACTAGATGCCTATGAGAATAATTATCATTATTAATAATAATAATTTATTATTTATACCCCGCCCATCTGGCTGGGTTTCCGCCACCACTCTTGGCAGCTTCCAACAAAACACTAAAATACAATAACCTATTAAACATTAAAAGCTTCCCTAAACAGGGCTGCTTTTAGATGTCGTCTAAAAGTTTGGTAGTTATTTTTCTCTTTGACATCTGGTCAAAGTCATCAAAGCAAGCTCTGAGTGCAACAGAACTCTCCCCACTTATTTCCAAAGTCTTGGGACCAACCTGAATCACCCCAGACCACTGCAGACTGGGTCATTTTGGAAGCTAACCCATGGGCCCATGATTTGCACAATTAAGCAAAACAGAGGAGTAAATGCCCCATATAATAGTTCCTGCAGAAATATTTTTCACTTGGCAGAATAAAATGAGAGTGGCTGCCCTTGGTCTACTTATCTTAGGATGGAAGACCCCCATGGCTAAATGATTCTACATTAAGATTTCAATCCCTCTTGAATCAAAGAGTTTTGAAACAAACCCAAACTCCAAAGTTGTTCCTTGTTTTCATCCTTCAATCTGCCCAGTCTTGCATACATTAAACAAAAATCTCTAAGGGACTTGTGAGATATATATATATATATATATATATATATATATATGAATGATCCGTTTTGTTTCAGATCAACAAAGACTTTCTTTGGCAGGACTCAATCAGATCATTCCAAAATCAATTTGAAAAAAGTGAATTTCTTTTATTGATTTTTAAAAATACTTCATGAAAGTCAAATAAAGTTTCCACAAATTGCTGCAAGGCACTTTCTGTGCAGTTGTACTGTCTTCTCCTTAGTTTCACAAATATTTAAAACAAGACAGAAAAAAAGATGAAAAGCGCCTTTTGAATAAAGTTTGCATATCATTACATATAAAAGATCTCCAAGACACACAGACTCAAACAGGGGGCCAAGTCATAACAGTGCTGATAAATTTAGTGCCGTATCTGCCAAAGCAGTTTGTCCATTTTGCTTTTTCTCTCTTGAAAAAAGAAAATTCTCAGACCATTGCAGTTAGAAGCACATTGCAGTTATAAACTTGACAAAATCACAGTTGAGTTCTTGAGAGGAAACCTTGGATTCTGTAGGGAGTGACTGATCACATTGGTAACCATTGTCTCTTTTCTTATTCAAAGGGCAAGGATGAACTACTCATCATGTCCAATTGCATACCTTATAGTCACTTTTTCTGTAGATATCTGTGATATCTTAAAACCGCATGACAGTATGCAACTGGACATCTGGTGCAATGGGAAATTAATATTACTTAGCAGGGAAGGATGTTAAATGTGCACTTCAAAACACTTACTGAAATGGTTAGATAAAAACCACAGGTGTGTGTGTGTGTGTGTGTGTGTGTGTGCACGCACACACACACACACACACACACTTTGATTTACATACATAACATGTTAAGAGATTTTGTGAGCCAGACATGTTTCAAATATGATAACTGATGTTTCTGATTTTTAAACTAATCTTAAATTGGTCAGAGTTATAACTCCTTGCCTTCAGATTTGCATCATTCTGCCTTGTCTGGTGAGCCAGCTAGGGCTACAAGTTGGTAGATGTTGGGCTATGGTGCACCATCATAGACTGATTTTGTCCACTCAGGCACTTGCTCTCTTAACTATGGCCCAGCATCATGGCAAATGTAGAGACTGTTGGCAAAAAAAAAAAAAATGAATCAACTCCCTCCAGTCCTCCCTCCTGGGGCTACTATTTGTGGAAGTTCAAAGGTGACAGAGAAATGCAATCTCACATCTCCATCTTCATGTCTAGTTCTGCACTCTATTAGTTGGCTTGGCAATGGGGAAGAGCAAGAATATTGTTGTGACAAAACTGTATTTGATTGTACATAAAGTCATAACAGCTCTTGCAGACAGAAAGAAGATGAGAGGGTATTATTAGGGGTTGAATGCTCCTGCAACCTCTCCCAGTAATAATAATAATAACAACAACAACAACAACAACAACAACAACAATTTATTATTTGTACTCCTGGCTGGGTTTCCCCAGCCATTCTGGGTGGTTTCCAACAAAGATTAAAAATACATTAAAATGTCACACATTAAAAACTTCCCTGAACAGGGCTGCCTTCAGATGTCTTGTAAATCTCAGGTAGTTGTTTATCTCTTTGACATCTGATAGGAGGGCGTTCCACAGGGCGGGCGCCACTACCGAGAAGGCCCTCTGCCTGGTTCCCCATAGCTTTGCTTCTCACAGTGAGGGAACCGCCAGAAAGCCCTCAGTGCTGGATCTCAGCGTCCAGGCAGAACGATGGTGGTGGAGACGCTCCTTCAGTTACAGACCAAGGCAGCTCCTCCTTCCTTGCCTCAATTTGTATCAAATGTTCTGAGTCTTCTGTTTCCCTAAGCACAACATAACTGTTCCCTCTTAAATTCTGCAACCCTTCCCTACAGGGAGCTGAAATTAACACCTTCACTGCTTACTTTTCTAACAATACTGTGAGGTCTCTTACTCCATAAGACAATATGGCTTCTAACATGCATCTTGTTGGCTGCTATGAGGAGGAAGAGATGCAGGACTATGGGCATTTGGACTGATTCAGGAGGTCTTCTCCTACATTCCACCATTATTGCTTAGGAAGGTTTTAGGAAAAAGTGGCAGCTTCTCTCCCTGGAACCCCCTAGGCCCTTGCCATCAGGGGGTTATTTCCACGGGACACATTGGCCATAGACATGACCTTGACTTTTGTCTGACACTTGGGTGCAGTTGGTTTAAAGGTTAAGCTATCTAATTCACACATTCCAAAACTAAACACAAAAACCAAAATGGACATCATCCTTCAAAATTCACACTTCTGCAAAATTTGTTAGGCAGTTCTCAGGCCAAGGAATGTGTACAAAAATGCATACAGTAGGATAAAGTGTGTTACAAGTGTATATATTTCTAAAGTTGTAATATACATTACATAAGGGAAAACCACTTTGCAAAAGTGTAATATTAGGCAAAATTGCATACAAAGATGTGTGTATTAGGATAAATTGACACAAAAATGCTGCTGAATTTTCAGGATGACTTGATTTTTTTAATTAAAAAAAATGCAAACTGATGTGAAAATCAAGAACAGGAAAAATGAGAAATTGAGAGAAACAAAAAATGACAAATTCATCTATCCCTAGTTGTATCTCAGCAACATTGGGTTGGCAATCAGCTTCCAACCCCTGCACTTAGTAAAAGTCAAGGGATTTCAAGTCATGATACTTTCTAGGTTTAACTGACTTCCCCCACCATTTCCATTTCTTTTTTTTTTTCCTGTAAGGTATCAGGATTGTGTGCAGGTTGCACATTGCGAAAGATTCTTTCCATGTATAGTCAAACTCTCCAGATTTATTTGCCTTAAGGGATCCTCCACATTTATTTTCTGAGTATATTCTGTCACCAGCAACGCCATATATCAAAGACTGCAATTTCTGGAGGCTTCTCAAACCAGATGAAAATATCACCCGGGAGCAAACAAATGAGATACTTGAAGCAGAGCATTTAACCACTGCAAGGCATTTTCCTAGGGAGCCTTCCCTTGAGAAATGATAAAAACATGTACCTATCAATGGATCACTTTGTTGGTGAGAGCTCTTTTTAAAAACCTCACCCATTTTACACACACTTAAAGCTAATTGATATCTTGCCCGTTGTTGCTTCACCGAAGAACAAGCAACACTTGTTCATTCCGGACATTCTTGTAAATGGATAACACCCAGAGAAAAAGTTTGATTAACTAATCAAATCTTTGTGAATTCTAACCTGCTTCATGCCAATGTGTAGACAGGAACTTAGACATCTCCTGTTGTTGTCATTAAACCTTCTGTGTGTTATCTGTCCAATCTAAACCCAATTGTGTTCAATGGTGCATGTTCCCAAGTGAGTGTATTTTGAATTGCTGTTTTAGAAATGTGAATTTTGATATTTACATTATATATGTATGTATTATTTAAATGAATATTTTCCTGTGGATTAGAAAAAAATCTACAGATTAATGCAGAAATCAGACAGGACAGTCTTATGAATATGGAAGGATGCTTTGAGTTTCTCGGTTTCTCATTTTCTCAGTCTTAAAATTCGCATTTCTGCATCAGTTTGCAATTAAAAATATATATTTTAGTGCACATATATTTTTGCAAGCAATTTCTCCAGATAACACATTTTCTGCATCATTTTCACCAATATAGGCACTTTTATGCACACTTCCCCTAATATAATCATTCATATACACATTTTGTTTTGTTTTGTTTGAGAACTGTTTTACCAAAGTGTGAAGGTGCATTTCAGAGTTTGCATATTGTTTCAGGAAATGCAAATTAGGTGGGTTCTCTTTAAAATGTGAAGAGAACTGTTTATTCTCCATCGCCACTTATGAATGAGCATATGTGAAAGAGGCATGGATTGGAAAGAGACTAATTTGTTCATCCCTTTTTATATTAAGTGCTAAATTTGCTCATTTCCCACTCACCCCATAAGAAACAGCTCTTTGTCAAAACACTTGTGGGAAAATGTGTGAATCTCCACTGTTGGACAGAAAGGTTCACTCCACACTGAGAAACACAAACACTGCTGGACTGCATGCCTTGAACACATTTTTATTTTATTTTAGGTACTATAAGCACCCTGCCTCACTCATCTCGCTCCTTCAGATGGCCAAACTTGTGATGTGCACCACAGCTTCTGCCAAATGACTCACTTCACAAAATAATTGCCACATGGTAGATCAAATACCAGGGACACTCAGAACTGGAATGAAGCCATACGTATTCTTCTCTCAAAGCATGCATGCTGAAAAAAGATCTGCTTCACATGTCCCAGAACCAATTTTATCACAACTGTTTATTTTAGGACGGCATGCATGTGCAGGACATAATATGCCTTTATTTTGCTCATGCTATGTGTGAGTGTGTGTGTGGTTACACATAAGCCCTATTCAGAGAAGACCCACAAAAAGTAAACTGATGTAACTAACTTCAGTGCATTGATTTCAGGACTGTCAGTCTAGCATTCTTTTTCTAACAGTAGTTAGCTGTCAGCCAATAGGACCATTTAAAAAAGAGAGGAAGAATTGCCTCCTCATTTCTGGTTGTTGGATATTTAGCATGAAGGATCAGCACTAATATACATTACTAGGACTATGTTTGCCAGCTGCTATTTTTTAAAAAATATATATGTTTTTTCACTTTTTTATGAAAAAAAACAATCTTACAGTATATATCAAGTATGTACATTGGCTTTGTGTGGACCCCAAATAATGAGGCAAATTGGGGTGATCTGAGATAGTCTTTTGCAGAGCTATTTTTATAGAAACAGAGGTCATAGCTGTCAACTTACAGATTTGAAAGTAAGGGACCAGCAGCCTCGAAAATAAGGGATCAGCAGCCAAAATAAGGGATTTTGCTTAGCTTATACAGAAATCCAGCACTGATGGAGCCATGCTGCTTTAGCTGCGACTGACTGTGTTTTGCAGGGGGTTGGACTAGATGATCCTAAGGGGCAAAGCTTACAGGCAGAATTAGAAACCAGGAAGAGGACCTCTTTAATAAAGAAGGGAGAACGTTTATAATTTATTTGAAAAGCTATTGTAAAGAGTTACATACATTGGTAGGATTGACAGAAAACTTGTAGTAAAAATTTGAACTATGGATGGACAAATGATTTATAAAATAGAGTTATGAAAAGGATGCAGAGGGGGAAATCACTACATTAAGATGCTGCACTGGTTGGAGGGTATGCTAAGCAGCACATCGGGGCTGCCGTTGTCCTGGCGTGAGGAGTTCCATTGGTCCTTCCCCGCCCGAGAGAGTGGAAGGGAGGGAGACTCTCGCCCATGCCACCCGTGAACCCAGCATGAGGCGGTTGCCACTCCGCCGCGGCCGCTGAAGCGCTGCCCTTCTGCGTCCCTCCCCATCCCCTCCTCTTCCTCCTCCCTCAGGCCGCCTCCTCAGCCGCCACCGCCTCCGGCTTCCCCTGGCAGCACAGCGGAAGTCTCGCAAGAGAGGGACTGCCTGCCTGCCCGCCGCCACCCATCTCCTCACGACGCGCCCTTGAGGGGAAAAAGGGAGAGACGGAGACACGGCAGCTCGTGCATGCACTCTCTCGAGGTGGAGGACCCCGAGCTGCTGCTTCTGCCCCAAGCCGGGAGGGCATGAAACCCCGGAAATTTAAGAGACATCATCAATCCGGGACAGCAGCGGAAAACGGCGCTGGGATAAGGGAGTTTCCTGCCAAATAAGGGAGGGTTGACAGCTATGACAGAGGTGCCGGAACTCACTATGAATGCCTCCTTTCTTCTCTTAGAATGGCAATGAGGCCCACCTGAGAGGTTCCAACCTGCTAAGTTGTTCTGCTTCCTCAGTGTTTCCAAAATTTGGACCACATGATTTTTATTCTGTACCCCCAAAGTGGTAATATCTTTCCATGTGGGAATCGCTTCACTTATCTGCCTAAAATTTGACAGTTTTCATGCCCTCAAAAGGGGTAGAGCATGCCTGCAATTTTCATTCAAATTTGGTGTGTGGGGGGAATAGTCTTTTTCCACTGCATGTTTAGTTCAATCTACTGTGCATAACTAAAGAGGGGTATACTGAAAATCCAGTATTTTAACAGGAGTGTATTATAAAAAATGGGACACTAGAATAATAGCAAAACTGTTTGGATACAAGACAGAAGGTAGGCTTTGGACAAATTTGTAGGAAAAATGAGCTCTATTTATTTTTTGAACAATAACAGAGATATATGGTTAGAGACATATATTGGTCCACATTTATTGTTTCAATTTGATTAGATTGTGAGTACTTCATGTGAATGGGGGGGGGGAGAGAAAATCAATAAAGTAAACCTTGAAGTACGTCTTGGGAAGTTCCTACTTTATTTGACAAATTGATAGAATTGCAATATAAATTTGAAGTTATCAATTAATTTTACATCCAGCAACAGAGGAATGGCAAGCAGCTTTATGCCAACAGTCTCATCAGACATTTCTGTGTCACGCCTGCAGCAGCAGGGCAAAGTCATATCAAGAATGAATAAATACAGAAAGCAAACCAAAGTGAAGACTTAAGCCATACATGCATATAGAATGGTAGGTAAAAGCAGAGGAAAGCAGCAGTCTTGGCGAGCAAAGAGAAAAGATGTATCAGGAAGCTGTAGATTTAAGGAGGGAAAAGATGGTGGAAAGGACTTCTAGAAGGAAGGCTACAGTAAATGATAGACTTCCTAGAACAAGCGTAATCACATGGTGCCTGTCGGATGTTGTTGGTCAACTATGACCACTAGTCATGCTAGTCCAACAATATCTAGAGGGCACCACATTGGCTATCCCTGTCCTCATTACCACTGCCACCTCACTCTTTGTTCATGCCATACCTCATTCTGAAAGACACTATCTAATACAGGGGCCAGCAAACTTTTTCAGCAGGGGGCCGGTCCACTGTCCCTCAGACCTTGTGAGGGGCCAGACTAGATTTTTTTTTTGGGGGGGGGGGGATGAACGAATTCCTATGCCCCACAAATAACCCAGAGATGCATTTTAAATAAAAGCACGCATTCTACTAATGTAAAAACACACTGATTCCTGGACCGTCCGTGGGCCAGATTTAGAAAGCAGCTGGGCTGGATGTGGCCCCCAGGCCTTAGCTTGCCTACCCATGATCTAATACACCTGATACACAGTGCAAGATATGGAGTGTTACGCAAGAATAGACAGCATTGACTAGATGGGTTTTAAATCTCTATAACCTCAGAATTTTTGGAACAGTCAATTGCATTTTCTGAAGAGCCACTTATATAGGTACAAATGTTCCTTCTTGTACCCCACTGCTGGAAGCTTTTCATCATGGAATGACACCTGTGCTTCAATTATCCTTGTCCTGAATGTTCTAAATATAGAATGGTGCTGTGGTTTTTAACCCGAGGAAGCATCAACATTGCCATTCTGACTAGTGGAAGAAATGAGGCAGCATCATAGGATAACAGGTTCCTAGTCAGTCATTCTCAAAATGAAGATTCTAATTAGCCGGGTAACAATAACAGTGCAGAAGAGGTACCTGACATTCACAAACCATTCTCAGAAGACAGGAGACCAAGGTCCTTATTGCTTTATAAGGCAGTGGCATGACTTTTGATAGTAGAGTGGCAACCGAGGCATCTAGATTGATAACGTGGAGATTACATTTTGAAGCAGACCCTAAAGCAATTGATAAAATTACTATTTACTGTTGTTGTTGTTGTTGTTGTTGTTGTAGTATGTGTGTGCTTTCATGCCACATCCATGATAAAAGACGGATGGAAGAATGGTTTTATTTTGCCCTGTGAAACGCATTATTCTAAAAATTCACAGGCCAGCAAAAAGAGAAGAGGAACAAAGTTGTTGTCATTTAAGCAGATACAGTGGTACCTTGGGTTAAGAACTTAATTTGTTCCGGAGGTCTGTTCTTAACCTGAAACTGTTCTTAACCTGAAGCACCACTTTAGCTAATGGGGCCTCCTGCTGCTGCCGCACCGCCGGAGCACGATTTCTGTTCTTATCCTGAAGCAAAGTTGTTAATCTGAAGCACTATTTCTGGGTTAGCGGAGTCTGTAACCTCAAGCGTCTGCAACCTGAAGCGTCTGTAACCTGAGGTACCACTGTATAGCAGCCCAAGCACCTGTGCAATGTCCCATATTCATCTGTGGTCACCTTCTATACTGCAGAGAATACTATATTTCCTGTCATTCCTTGCGCCAGTCCCATTCCTCCTGCTCTTCCCTTTCTTATGTGGATATTTGTGAATTTATGTTAGTATGTATTGTTGAAGTTGTTTAAAATGTTTTTTTTTTTAAAAAAAAGAGAGGGGGGGGGAAAGAAGGCGAAAAGCTACTACACCACATGAAGGGAGGAAACAGTGCCTGACTCCAGCAGGCAAACTTTGAAGCAGTGTAATTTAAAATGGATATATACACCCGTTCACAGATATTTCCAGCTTTGTCTTGAAGACATAATCCTCATCTTTTTATTCTCCCCCAACTGCTAATTACCTGCTAATTAGTAGAAACTGTGATGACTGTTAGTAGTCTGGGAATTTCTCTACTAAACTGGAGTTCTGTTGCCACCCACAATTACTAGGTGTTCTGCACTGTTGATGAGTAAGAATGAGCTTTCACTTTTTCCTCCACTACCAACATTAGTAACATGAAGACTACACAGTTCTTAGAGCAGGGCCTGATTGAATGGGTTCTGTTGTCGCATGAATATTGTGAAGTACTTCTACAGCACCTGGGGCCTTTATCATCAAGGGTATCTGAGCTTTCAGTTTTTAAAGTAAACTGCTAGACCTCACATTTCAAGAGCAGGTTTGAAAGCATCATGCCACTATGTGGTAAAGGCGGAGAGAAAAGCAAGGGTCTGGTTGTTTGTTAGACAATGGGCTGTTTTCATTATGCTTTCAAATATTTGTGTACTTTCAATTTTTGGGAGAAGTTATGAGAATTTATTTCAATATATTTCATATTATACATTGATAAAGGATAAAGAAAAATTCAGAATAAAAATATTATAAATTAAGTGCACTATGTAAGTTATTTTTTAAAAAACTGACCTACTCTAGAAAAAAGAAAAGGCATCTTATATCCATTATATACCGGTACTTAATTGCTTGTGAACCCTTGATTCATTATGTATTTTCAATGTGACCACTAGCGCTAAATAAATATATTGGAATCTTGGGTTACAGAAGGCATTAGTTTAATCAAAAACATGTGCTGTTCAACATGGGTTCACATGGGTTCACATGGCCAGTTTGTAAGATAATTGCAGAAAAAGCAATTTTCAGCTTCCAGGTGCTTAATTACACACTGGCTTGTGTGGGGAAAATGAGTCCACTTGACAGCACTCTAAAAGTCTTGTAGGACCAGGTTACAACAATGATATCTGAGCATGATGCTTAAAAGCAATTTACATATTAATATAATAAATGATGAGCTGAAACTCCCTGATTCAAATTCCAGCTGAGCCACAAACTCAGTGGTGGCTACTCTCAGCCACGGTCTCCTCTTTGCTATTGGTTTAACTGAAACCTTCATGCCCTTCATTAGTTACTCATGTGAACAGATCTCCATGGGTTGATCTTATACTGTAATTACACACAGAAGCTTAAGTGCATAGAGTCCCACCTTTTAACAACATTGAAAACAAAAGAGAGGTGTGAAAAAATGGTCTACTTGGATTAAAGAGTAACATTCCATACGTTCCTTATTGTGTGACCTGTGGACATACAGTATGACTATGATCCTCTGTGTATTTGGCAGCCATGTAAACAGACCCTCTGCATACTGACAAACATGCATAAGCTCCCTCTACACCAGTGGTTGTCAGAGATAGGCAGAGTGACTTGCAACTCACTAACATGGTTTCTGTGCTGGAGGTGGATAATGCAAGCTCTTCCATACATCACTTGATCAGGAGTGAGGAACCATAGAACTCAGGGCCAAATATGACTGTTCAGGTCTCTGTTCTGTCTGGCCTTGGGATTATCCTCTTCCATCTCCAGGCCACACCTCTCACTGGCCTGGCTTTACATTTTGAACCCCGTGGAAAGTATTGGAAAAGAGGAAGCATGGTGATAGCAGGTTCTGACAATGAGCAAGAAAATGCTTTCCTGATTCTGAAAAGGGCCAAACAGAGGCAGGATTGGCTTGTCACACCAATAACTCACAAGAGTTCCCCCTGAGATCCATCAGAACCAATCTCTTTCCAAAAGGTGAGGACAAAGTGAAAACAAAATGGTGGCCTCACTCTTTGCAGGAAACAGAAGACCAACTCATTCCATCCCTTTTAGGGGGAGTAGTGACTCAACTGAATAGCAGCGATTTATATAAGTATTCTCCAGGAGATATTTCTCGTTGCCCTTGGAAAATCCTGAGCCCTCATGTTCCTAAATAGTCCATCCAATATCGAATTAGTTACTCCACTGAACATGAGTACAAATGGTTCCAAGCTAGAAGACATTAAAATGATTCAAGTAATGTTGTCTAGAATATGAATGACTAATGGCCAATTTGGTTTCACCTTTCTGGAGAAGTAGGTAGGAAAAGGGTAATGGTACAAGTTTCTGTGTGGTCCAAAAAGCCTGGTCTGTACAGACAGAAAAGCTCACTGAAGACAAGTAGCCTCCTTCAATGGGTATCCCATGAAGAAAAACAATGCTTAGCCTCTGCCCCTCAGGTCCTGCAATGCTATTGGCCTCACCCTTAAATTCATGTGTTACAAAGATACCCTGCCTGACTCTCCATCACTGTCTGGTCCTATAGCCCTGGGAGTGACAGAAACCCAGGGAACTGGTATGGATGACTCAGATCTCAAGGCAGGGATGTCCAGATCTGACAGCTCCTAGGGGTGTGGAGACCTGGGTTTTCCTACTACTTTGAGCAGACCCCAAGTTAGAGATCTGGGCAGCACTGGTTGTGTGTGTGTGTGTGTGTGTGTGTGTGTGTGGTGTGTGCGTTAGTTAAAAAAACAAGAGAAAGAAAAGGAACCTTAGCCATCCCAAAAGGTTTAGCAGCAACTTTTTCATAAAACATTTGGAGAAATTTATTGCCCCAACCAATGAACGGTCAAAAAAGAATTCTTTGAAATTTCTAGCACATCTCTACTTCTTGCATTCTTGTGGCCTCTGAAAGTTTTTGACTCATCTAATGGAATACTTGAAGGAACCAATTCATTTCTGAGGAAAGCACCAAACTGCATGCTGATCTCTAAAGTCAACAACAGAGGGCAACTGGAAACAATCCTAAGAGGTCTGCAACAGTTTATGGCATGGATTCCATAAGCACAGGTTTCCTTTGAAAGATTATAGAATGATAGAATTGTGAACTCAAAGGTCACTTTGTCCAACCCCCTGCAATGCAGGAGATAAGCGATCTTAGAGAAGCTAATCTATATATGGAAGCAGAAATCAAAATTAAGTTAAAATATTTCTCAGAAAATACATCGCAACCTAACAGAAGTTGGTCAGGAAAAAGACCATACACAACTAAGACTATTTTACAATGTTGTAATATTAGGGATTTGAAGACAGACTTTTTCCTCTTTACTTAACTGCTGAATGCAACAATGCATTCTAATCATGGACATGCACAATGCTCCAGGGTTTCTCTTTAATTTAAAGGCCTCTTGCACACAACTGAGGACAAGCTGTCTCAGATACCTTGCAATTTCCCACAGTTCACATGGCTTATTTATGTGCATATTCCATATCTTTCTAACTTCCACTGCCCTGGGCTACACATAATTAAACACACAAGGAGGGGGCATAAACAAAAATGGATTTGGTGGGGGGAATTGGCTGCATCCCTGATGTGTTGGTTGTGTTCTCACAAAATACACGTGCTTCTCTGATTCATCATATAAACAAGAGTTACTGGAGGAGACTAACCCTTTTCAGATCATCAGCAAACTAGAAATGAGCAGCCTATTTGAGTTTTGTGACCGTTTCACATACACCCAATCAGAGCACATTTCCCTTTTTGTGGGGGTTTTTAAAATGCATGAAAATGCATTTAAACTGTATGCATTTTGCACACATTTTGTAAATATTTCCCTAAAAACACATCTCTGTATGTTTTCCAATGCATTACCACCTAAAATATTCATTTTGTTTGCACTTTCCCATAAAATACATATTTTAATGTGTAATTTTTGGAACTGAATCTGCATCATAACTTTGGAGATGTACACTCAACCCCACAGTCCATATATATATATATATATACACTCACCATTTGGTGTTAACAACAATAACATCTGTGCTAATTGCAACATGAAGCGGCTAGAGAAGTAAAATACGTTAGTAAATTCAACAGTGCTTAGTTTGTTTTTGGTTGTTAGTTTGTTAATGTTGCTAATATTGTTCCGTGGATTGTGAATGCTGTAATGCTTTGTGAATTTTATAATATGACTTTTCTTGTTGCTGTGCTGTTTAGCCTATTTCTTAAGTTGTTTTGTTAATAGTGCTTTATAGAAGGTGTCTGTTTTACTGATGATTTGTAATTGTTTTACTGATGATGTTAATTATTTTATCATTTATGTTGTAACTGTGATGTTCTACTGTGCTATTATTTATTGTGTGTAAGCTGCTTTGTGACTCATGTGGCTGAAAAGTGGCAAAGAAATATAATAAATGAAAGGAATGAAGAATTCCAAACTGTATTTGTTACCACCAGTGCTGTTTCTGTTCTGCTGCAGTTCAGTTTTTGCCAAATGCTATGCTATTCATCTTACTGCCTGGTATCTAATGAAGGTTGATTAACTTCCATAACAATTTATGTAACTTGCATTCATTTCAATGTTTAAAAAAAAATGTGGAAATGATTTAAAATAAAGTAACTAGTTATGTATTGTTTCTGGATTTGACAATGATGTGAACAAATTGATTTCTGCTCCTGGCCACAGATGAAAACATGAGCTGCAGCTTCCTTCTCCAATTTTGTCAGAATTCTCTGACATCCACAGATGTGGCGAACAAGGATACATCATGCCATGGTCTCTGCAAATATTTTTCTACCACAGATGTACTGCATCTTTTTCTGTAGTATAGCCATACATGGTGGTACTCTGCTTCCTTTCAAATGGAAATATAGAGTATAACACTAGCCTGTGTGTGCATAAGAAAGCAGAGAGGAACCTGACTTTGTGTTCTACTTCTCTTTTGATTTTCTTCTTTTCTTTTTCTTTTTTACTGGTGTAGCACTGTCAAATCTTAACTGTGCAAGCACCAGTAGCTAAAGAGGAAACATTTCACTTTATGACACTTACTTGGAGTGTTGAGCAGACGTGACTTTTTGCAGTGGTAAGCTGTCTCCTGTTCACAGTATTCGGCACTATTTATCATTGCCTCCAGCTGCTCCATGCTGCTGTTGTAGTTGAAGCTCATGGCATATGGTTTCTCGGGATCTGCCCCGCGGACTCGAGTCAGCTCAGTATTGTTGTGCTGGACTACAGTCCAGATCTTATCTTCTGTTAAGTGAAACAAAATGGAGGAAAGATGAGAAAAACAGGAAAAGTCAACAACATCTGGTGCATTTCCCTATAGATACGTGTGTGTGTGTGTGTGTGTGTGTGTGTGTGTGTGTGTGTGTATTCCAAAAAGGGTACTTTTAAGCAATGAGACATATACCAAACTGGTGCTGAGGACAATGTAGGCTTCAACTGCTACCATAAGCGAGACAGATGCAATTCTGATGTATTCCAATTATGGCTAAGAAGCAGGTACGGCAACAATCCTCCCTATAATTCGGTTTGCTGGCGTTACTTGCAAAATTCCCAGTCTTCACACTTTCTGAGTCAACATGGGTCAGCAAAGCACATGAGTTGTTTATCCATCCAGATAAGTGCTATCACTGGACTAAAGATAGGACTGTTGTCTGGGCATCAGCACTGCACTCCTCCAGGCCGACAGAACTCTCAGAACCACTAGATACTAAGGCAGATTCTGTGCTATTAAGTGCTGACCTTGAAGAAACATGCCTGATGGAGAGGCAAAATTGGCCTTCTATTTTAGTGCAGTGTAAAGCCGATAGCCCTTTCTTTTATTTTAAGCATAAAACAGAACTGATTTAGCTACCTTTTAGCTACTAGCTTCTTGAATAGGGTAAAAGGAAACTTTTAAAAAAGGCACTGCAACAAAGTATTGTGCCAGCAATTAAATTTGCTACAGAGTTGAGCTTTGAACTATTATGGAGATCAAAGGTTAGTCACAAACACCATCCAAACACACCAAACTCCTGTGCTTTAATAGCTAGCACATTATCAAATAATGAAACCAACACATGCTTATCTTGAGAGGAGGACATAAAACAGGAAGGGATGGAGACATTGCAGAAACCACACCTCTTTCTCTATATAAACCATGCTTTTCAATGCAAACGAGGAAATAAGAACATAAGAAGAACCATGCTAGATCAAATCAAAGGACTATTTACAGCAGCATTCTGTTTCACACAATGGCAAACCATTACGGCTATGGAAGTCTGGAACCGGAGATGAACTCAATAGTCTTTTCCTGTTCATGTTTGCCAGCAATTGCCATCTTGCCTCTATCTGGAGGTTTCATATCACCATCACCACGAGCAGTTATTGATAGCATTATCCTCAATGAATTTGTCTATCCCCACTTAAAAACCACCTAAGGTACACTTTATAAAACTATCTAAGATGCCCACCCCACTGTTTAGATTTTTGTTTTTAAACAGCAAGAAAATATTGGTGTGAGGCAGCTCTCAGGGTGGCCGTGACAGGGAAGAGCTTACCTTCTTTCTCCCTCCCGTTGGTGCTGCCTCTGGCCAAGCAGCAGCCAGCCACCAATTCAATCATCTCATCATAAAAGTGATAGAAGACTTTACAGCGGTGACACTTTTATCCTATACACCCTTTAAAGACTTACCATACCGTTGACTGCATAGATGCATGGAGACCACTCTCCTTGATCTGCACCTTGTGAATGTTCACTAGTTATGGTTGCTTCCTACTGTTACTATTACAGCTGCATTAGGCTCACTCCCCGTGAGATCTGAATTCTGATGTAGAAAGCCTTCTTTCTAACCTTCTGCCTCCCCCAACCCAATTAGGTCTTTTTTGGCGGTGGCAAATTTAGTACAAGTTGCACATTACAGGTTGAGAACGAAAAAGCTGGCCTGATGGTTGCCAGTATTTTTCTGTAATTGGGTTCTGTAGTGCTTTGAAAGGGGATGAAGGAGGGGAGGCAAAGCAAATGCACGCTAACTTTTAAAAGGAGTTTGCTAATCCACTAAAGTGCCTCTGACAACACACTGCATTTTAGCAGTGGGAGTTGCAGCTTGCTGTGCCACTTGAAAGACTCTTGCTGAGCCTTCCCTCTTTAAGCCACAGAGATTTGCCACCCTGCGTGTCACTAAAACTGCTCATAAAAAGTTTTGTTTAAGAAAGGGAAAACAAAACAACCCACAGTAAATCACACGGATAACATGCTAACTCTGGATGAAATGGATCTGCTGATGGGTACAAATTATCATTCTCTTTCACTCCCAAAAGAGATGCTCCCCCCCCCCACGGGCTCATGTGCTGTGTGCACTTAACGAAAAATGTGTTTGGAACTGCAGCCTATGTTTTATACAATTGTCTAAAATATAAAGAGAATCTTGCTGTGAAAAAAAGGAGGAGATAGACAGAAAGGGAGGAAGGGAAAGAATGCTTTTTAAATGGGCTGGTTTCACAGAAGTCCAAAGAAAAAGACATGGAATAATATACCAAAAGAAACAAGGAGGAAATGAAGAGGGAGTAACAGAGGGTGGTGGTTTTGGTTTGTTGGTTTGGTTTTTTTGAGGAGGGTTCTGTAATCATAATGTGCTTTCCTTCCAACAGACTGTCTCAACTAGAAACTGACTACAACTTTCACAAAACAAAAGTTAACCCTGTGCTGGACTGGCTGGACTAGACAGGGAGCATTCACTAAAAGCACAGTGGATGGGATTGAACCAATGAATCTCATCCGCAGAAGCTCCAAAGGCTTCTGCATGTGGATTGGGGTTTTTTCCCCTCTCCCCCTCCCTCGTGCCTCCTGAAATTGGCTTGGGATGGAGTGGGATTGGGAGAACCCCTGGAACAGTGTACAGAGAGAGGAAGGTGGATCATTCCGACTTCAAGCAAGAGAGCACAGCACTCCAAATGCAAGGCATTACCAGCTCTGGAGGAAAAACAACAGCTAAGGCTCTGGAAGTGAGGAAATCAGTACACAGCAACAAAATGAAATATGCACTGGGTTGGGGAACCATGTGAGGGCAGAGAAGGGGGGAGGAGTACATCGTGGGGCCTTGCAAAATTTAAGGCATTAAGGAATTCTATGATGCAGCATGTGAACACACACAGAGAGAGCACAACTGCATGATAAAAATATAGATGCTTTTGAACATTTGTTGTCACTGTTAACATGTGAAATTTGGTTGGTGTGTGAAAGTGTAGCATTGTAGCAACTCAAAGGACTGCAACCTCCTCTGTCTGCTTGGAGATGTAATCCCCGATTTCAGCAGTGGTAGAGTACTTCTTTGCAAAGGAATTAATTGGCTATTATGGGACTGCAGGTGCTGCCTCAGTTGAATTGCATGCTTCCTTGCATTGTACCTCTGCTTCAGAAATAATTGTGGAAAGGGCCCAGCCGGACAGGCTGCGATTCGTAGACTATGTAAACAGGCCTTGCTCGCTTTCCTCATTGCAACACAGAATAACATTAACACATCCATGTCCTATTTTCCACCTCTCTCCATTGACTTTAATTAATTAGGTCTCCCTGGAATTGTATGTGTGTGGAGTGAATGAGGAAACAGTTCTCCCACAAGCTCTCCCTTCATCTCCCTCCCAACACACACAGCTTTATTATTTCGTTACACTCTTGGATAAGTTTCAGACCAAGCTGAGGTAAAGCAGCTGAAGGACAACTAATGTTCATTGCATTACATTAACCTGGAAAAAAGTTAATTTAAGGCAGCAAAAGCCAAATGTCCTAAGAGCTTGTTAAATTGTTTTGCAATGTATAAGTGACAATGCTTCACTTCCAAGCTAATTCTGCAGCCTTATAACTTAGCAGCCATTTAATGGCTCCATTTATAAAAGAGTTGTGGTGGGCAGACACCTCTGAGGGATAGTTTTAGAAGTTAGGGATGGGGAAGAAATTCAGTTTCATTCATGTTTTGAACTTAAAGGTAAAGTAAAGGACCCCTGACAGTTAAGTCCAGTCACGAATGACTCTGGGGATGTGGCGCTCATGTCACTTTACTGGCTGAGGGAGCCGGTGTTTGTCCGCAGACAGTTTTTCCGGGTCATGTGGCCAGCATGACTAAGCCTCTTCTGGTGAAACCAGAGCAGTGCACAGAAACGCCTTTTACCTTCCCACCGGAGCGGTACCTATTTATCTACTTGCACTTTGACGTGCTTTCGAACTGCTAGGTGGGCAGGAGCAGGGACCGAGGAATGGGAGTTTACCCCGTCGCGGGGATTCGAACTGCCGACCTTCCGATCGGCAAACCCTAGGCTAAGTGGTTTAGACCACAGTGGCAACCGCATTGTGCTCTTTCTGGATTTGAACGTACATAATGTGCAAATCCAGAAAGAGCACTTGAACCTAAAATAGCTAAACTTTGAAATTCAGTCTTCTTCAAATTTTTCAATTCAGTTCTGCAACCAAAAGATATAGGAGAAAGGGTGCCTTAAAATGCATATAATAGTGAAGATAAACATATAGAAGTGAACATTAGGGGAAACTTGCAAAAAATGTATACATTCGGCAGAACTGCATGTAAAATGCATAGATTAGGGAAAATGTCCACTAAAATGCCGAATATTTTTCATTAGGACTTAAAAAAAAAATACAAACTGATATAGAAACATAAACTGAACATAAGGTTGGAAAAAAGGAGAACTTGAAATATACTTTTTTTATATATAACTCATATGCAAAAGCCTATTTCTTACATTATGTAAAGGTTAGCCAAAGTGGTGTGTACCCTCCAAGTTTCCCAAGTTTCCAGGGATAGTCCTGTAATTATAGAAGCCATTCCAGTTTCTGATTTGATTCCAGAATATTCCAGTTTTCCTGTTTCCTCCCCTCCATGTCTTGGAGGACAATTAAAAGTGGTGGAGAGATCAGACCCTCCACATCCTGTCCTTTTCAGAAAGAGGAGCCTTTGCTGTGTCTCTGTGTGTGTAGGTGCAAAAAACGGAGTCCTGTTTACACAGAAAACAAAACAACTGCACCAAACGAAAGAAATGGTGAAGCTGACATACAAGGCCTTTTCTATAATTCTGAAGAAAAATGTAACCAATTCGCTTTAAATTCTTTAATTGCAATGCTTCAGCAGCCAACCATTTTTATCTTATTTTTTAGGAAACACATGGATTGTTTATTCCTTTATTGTTAATTGAGCCTTACGCTGTCTGCTCAGAAGTAAGCCCCACTGTTTTCAATAGTTTGCTCCCAGGTAATTGGGTATAGACTGTGCAGCCTTATACTGCAATCCTAAACATTTTTACTCAGAAGTAAGTCCCACTGAGTTCAATAGGATTTACTTTTTGATATATTCCTGACCATTCTCACATTATTGTTA
Source organism: Podarcis vaucheri (assembly GCF_965113315.1). Classification (NCBI taxonomy): domain Eukaryota; kingdom Metazoa; phylum Chordata; class Lepidosauria; order Squamata; family Lacertidae; genus Podarcis; species Podarcis vaucheri. Next base: position 91,586,795 of record NC_138759.1, read on the forward strand.
TTGTTATTATTGTGATAATTTCCTGCCTTCTTTCCTGGCAGGGACTCAAATTTTAATTGGTTCATGGTGACAGATGTATATGTGCAAATGTGTGAGAGGAGAGCAAACACTGGAGAAGCTTCTTGATTTTGAATAGAATATCCCTTTTTTTCATCTGAGAAATGTTGAATGCTTTGGTGATGCTCTTCAGATGCAGCTGAACACCAGCTCTCATAAGCAGCAGGCAGAATGGACAATAGTTAGAAATGATAGGAGTTGTAGTCCTAAGAAATCTGGCATCATGTTGCTGCATCATGTGTTGCCAGGGGACGGGACAGAACAGTTCCTCTCTTTTTTGTGCCTTTCCTAATTTTTCCTTCGCTCTTCAAGCTGATGAGGCTTCTCTTCCCCCTCCATTCTGTACTCAGCGTGGGATAAGATAACCAGCATTTGCAAGGAGCTAGCTGCTTTCTGCATTCTAGGCACATATGGTGTGTGCTCAAATGCTGTCTTTTTAAAAACATGAGAACTGCTCTCATGAATAAATTTGCATAGCCCAAGACTGCAGAGAGACACAATCGGGGAGCAAATAATAAATACTATCAAGCTGCCAGTACCAGGGTGTCGCCTAAAAACAAGCAAAAGTTTCCAGAAAACTCAGAGAGGTCTAAGAAACCAGCCTGGATTCTTGAATCTGTATTTAGTTCAGTGAGCAGAAGGTGCTTCTTCAAACATAAAGCAGGTTAAAAAAAGATAGTCTGAACAGTTTTATTTAGATGGCAAGATATAGCAATAACAACAACAAAAACACACCAAAAATTATTCTTTCTCATGAGCTTAAGACACTGATTATCGCCAAATTGATCTTGGTGAGTAGCTTGCAAAGTTTCAGCTAGACTGGTAAAGAAAAAGTGGTTTACATAGATGTGATACAACATCGTGCCACCAGATGGCAATGGCGAGTCCTGTTTTTCTCTACCTGTTTTCCCTGTTTAAATTTACAACGCTTTGAACTGAAACACCCAAGTTTCTACTGGTCTTGGGTTCAGGACAATCTCAAAGATTAGAGATGACATAGGTTGCATAGTTCCAAAATTAAGCCTGCAAATAATCTACATAAGGGATGGGGAACCTATAGACTTCCTGATCAATGGCTATGCTGGCTGGGACTGATGAGAGCTGTAGTTGGTGTTGCATTGTGTGGGTCACATAATTCCCATCCCCTACAATGCTTTCCAAAACTTCTACCGGAATCAACCTTACCAGGGGCTAGAAGAAATTGTGAATGCCTTACAAAACTGCTCCTGCCAGGGGCGAAACTAGGCTTTATTTCACCCAGGTCAAAGACCCAGTTTGGCACCCCTGCCCCCCACATTTGTGTACACACATACACACACAGGGTGCAAACCTCAATGGTGCCCCTCTGGAGGCTTCACCCAGGCAAAAAAACCTGTAGCTCTGACTCTGACTGTTGGGCACAATAGCTGTGGAGCCTCTTTGCACAGGGCCAGTGTTTCCTGGCCTGCCGGAACAAGGGTGATGGGACAAATTCCTGAATTGCAGGGGATTGGACTAGTCAACCCTTGGGGTTACTTCCGAGTCTGAAATTCTATGATAAATCAGATTACATAAGAAACTCAAGGCCGACTAGAGAATGAATGCCCCGCCTCTTAGAATATAATCACTGTGAAAGTGTAAGTCAAAGTAATTTATCTCTGGGCAGCCAAGTGATTGCTTCTTTTACATGTGACAATATTTCTAGAACAGAGACTCTAAAATGTAGGGCAGGCCCCCATTTGGGTGGCATGAAAAAGCTGAAAGGGAGGGGCACATCTCATGGAAGAACAGCCCAGGCAAGATACATGGGCACATTTAATACCCTCAAGAAAAGGATTATAATTTATTCCCACTGGATTTGTGGAAGTGATTGCTCTCTCATTTTTCCCCATCTTTGGGATGAACTGCTACTTGGTTCTATTATGTTTTCCATGTGTGTTAGTTCAGGATGTCTTGTTCTATTCTAATTTCCCATGCCCAAGTTAAATGAATACTCCAGTTTACAGAATTTTTCAGAGAGCTGTATTTTGCATACACAGGTTGCATACACATGGCTGTATTCAATACTTTTTGCACACATTGCAGAGTGGACCCAGTGGCTGGGGGTGCTAGAAGGAAGATTGAGTCTAGAAGGGTGAAAAAGCTCAAATGCTACGCTGACAAAATTGGTAAAGCAGGGAATCCACTTTGCTCTTGGCAGGACAATCTATGCCCAGGAAAACCAAATTCATGAGGATATAACCTCCCAAAACTGTAGGTATGAGAGGAGGAAAAGGAAATAGAAGAACACACCAAATAATATCTATATATATGAATGCTTACATATTCTCTAAAACAGGAAGATACCTTAAATCTTTCCACGGTTCCATCATGTTCTGAATAGCCTGCATTGACTCTGACAGCATATAAATTAAACCAGGCAAAAAATAAGAGAATTTTGTCCCACCCAACCGCAGAAGTTCCCATCTAGTTCTCATTTTTTATTTGTCTAGTTTGAAATATCCCTATGGAGAATGATTTGCTCCTGGAAACAAAATCATTTTCCTGTGATTTAGGATGTTTGTCACTGAACAAGATTATTCAGACTGATTAAATTTCAAACAAGCCAAACATATGGTAAGTACTACAGGAGCAAGAGGAAAAAGTGCTCTGTGAGCTGATGCAGTGCATTTGTTCCATGCTGCCTAGCAATGCTGCCCAGGTCTTCTCCTTAAAGAGGTTTGTGACTGGGCATACAGCAAACACTCTGATGTGATAATGAGCTGCCAGCCACAAAATCAAGGTACGGTGGAGAAAGTATGGGAGTGCAGAGAGATGGGGGAAAGACCAGAACCTCATCATGTCAGCTTCAGTTTTCTGAAATTACTCACTTTTCCTGTGTAGCTTAGGTGTGGTTACGTAAGACAGATGTTATACTAGAAGCAGGAAAACCTGGGTTCAAATCCTCATTCAGTCCTGTAGCTCACTGGGCAACCTTGGTCTAGTCATTGTCTCTCAGCATGACTTCTTATTTCACAAGTTTGTTGAGAACTATGTATGCCATTGTTGCAAGCCTTTTCCCACCTGGTCTAGGAGGACGGAGATCTGACTGACTCCAGCTACAAAAGCTGGAACAGACTCTTGGGCTGGGGGTGTGTTATTGGGGAAGGTGTTTTTGCTGCCATTTTTTTGTATATTTATTTTAGATTTTGTTATGATTTATGTGGAAATTGTTCAGTTTGTTTGCATATTTTTATTTATTGTTTATTTGTGCATATGCATTGATATATATATACATATATATATATCCATGTTGTGAGCCTCCTTTAGTATGGTTTGAACTGTGGATAGGCAGCATTCAAATATGCATGGCCAATGGCCAATGATGTTCAAGTCTAGCAACCTATTACTACTCCTGATGTGAATGTCTCTGGAGGAAGGTTAATAAAAAATAGTCATTTCTGTAATATATTTCTCCCAAACCGTAGTGGGCAGTGCCACTCACATGACCTCTAGTTGGTTGTATCACTGCTGCCTTCTGGGAGGTACAGGGACAGGGGTGAGGGGCAAGCAAGGTCAGCATGATGGAAACCAGTGATTCTGCCAGTGTGTTTGTATTATATCAGCCTCCACACTCCTTCCATCCCTGCATCACTCAGTAAACAGCAGCAGTGAGGCAAGGGTCAGGTGAGCAGCAGTGCCCCTCCATGCTGTCCACTATGTCTCTCAAACCAGTGCCTCAAGTAGGAAACTCTCCAGATAGAGAGTTACATTCTGTTGGTTCGTTTATTTCCAGCACAAAGCCTACATGTTCCATTGGTCAGTAAGAACATGAAAGGATGTACTGTCTTATATACAGAGGCTGGCAGAGCAGGATTCCTTAATGAACTGAACTTCTGTACCAGGATCAGGAGCTTTTGGGGGTTGGCGCTAGAGAGAGTGTTTCCACACCTCTATTTGGTCCCAAAACACTGTGGTGAAAAATTGCCCAAATAACGTCTACTATTCATTATGTGCTGCTGTTAACTTCTTTTGCTGAATAAGTCTGCTGCTCAAATTGCCAGGTAAGACAAAGAAATGTCCTAGAAAGAACAAGCTGAATGACAGCAGAGTCCCTATTATTTGCCAGAATCCATTCCTTGATGAAACATATTGCTGACTCACATTGCATCTTTCTCAACAGCAGCCAAGTACTGCGTAAACTAAGATAGCATCTCAGCCTCTTCTTTTTGCCCTTTTCGTTCACTGGTGTTCATTCCACTTCATTCATTCTCCTTTAAACAGATAGCCCCTTTAAATGGGCCACTTGGGTAAATGAAATCCAAGTAAATTCTGGGATGTGTGGTTTATATAAAAAAGGTCCAGAGACCTCCCCCTTTGTCTATCAGCCTTCACCAATAGAGTGCCCTCCAGCTGTTTAGGATGGCAAAATCCATCAGCTCCAGATGGCAAAGCTGTGACGGCCGAGGCCAATGGGAGTTATCATCCAAGATTTCTGAAAGGCAACAGAAGGGTGAAGGCTGCTGGAGATGGAATATGTGCTCTTCTTGTGTCCCTAAATGGTAAATTTAGCCTTACCAGATACAGTAATCTTTACTGGATTCATACCCAGTGGGAATTTAAACACTGTTCTGATCACACATGATTCCACCCGGGACACACCTGTGTACAGCATTCACAAGGCCCATTCATTTTATAGACCAGCTTTGATGTTTCACACACAACTATTTTATGTGGATTATTTCTGCCTTCCTTGGAAAATAAAGAAAAGAGGACTACCATTGGCACTACAGTCCACTAAATAGAAAGCTCACACCAAGCTGTGAAAGTAAGAGACCTCATAAGTCAGTTCTTATTCTCTTTATGGTGGTACTCTCCAAACAGATTTTTTGATCACTGGCAGTCGCAAAAGAAAAAAGGATCCGCATTGCTCCCGCTCTCAACTTTCTCAAAGACAACAACAACAAGGCTTTCAATAATGGATAAATACCTGGCCAAGTTAAAATTAAGCATTGATCTTGTCATACCAACTTCTAAGTGCTATTGATTTTTTGGCCTGGGGTCTGAGAGTATGACAAAACTGCAACACTGGGAGAAACATAGCAGCAGAATGACTTTGGGTATTGTAACCAAATAGTTCAGACACTGAGGTTAAAACATAGTCCCCTTGGGGTGCATGGAAGGTTCATTTTAAACATTCTTCAGTATATAGTAGCAGTTAACAAGCTAGTGCAAGACATGGAGTGAAGGGCTATAGATATAGTACTAAGCCAAAAATCAGTAGCATCCCTGAAGTTCTAAACAAAGAGGGAACAATCCATATCATATTAGGCTGACCCAAAGGTCGCTTCATGTATGGTAATGCTTACCAACATTATTGTTTGCCTTGCTGCAACTGGATGTGTTTGCTGTCTATTCAATTGTCTATTGCACATTTTTGGGATACAAGTGAATGGCTCATTCCAGCCCACTCCATCTGTGAAGGGGCCTTCAGAGAAGATAACAGAGATCTGTATTCTCCACCTCACCACAATCCCTTGGTCCTCAAGCACCAGGCCATTACAAGATATGAATGGTCATGTGTGCCTCCCATATCCTGTCCTGCCCTTTCCCTCTGCTCCTTCAAGGAATGCAGGCCTGCATTCTTTGACTGAGCACAGGGAAGAATGGACAGCAATATGAGATGTGAGCACTCTGCACCTCCACATAATGGGCTGAAATGCACCGTGTGCACAATTTGCTGGGAAAGGGAGGGAGAACAGGGCTCTACTTTACCCTAGGAGAATCCCTTCCAGCTGTTGTGCATGTATGCATGGGTTAAGAAATAAGTCTAGTGACCCTAACCTCTGCTTAAAAAAATCGGGTTAAAGTTTTTATTGTGTGTCTCAATTTTCTCTCTCCCTAAACTGCACCTTGAATCTAGGGGTAAAGAAAAAGAAACATAGGAAGTAGGGAGGGGGAAAAAGAGACTAGAAAGAAAACAAGGGAAAGAAGGTATGATAATCTCTTACCACATATTTTCCTTACAAGTGAAACTATAAACAAAGCTTTTACCACACCTTTAAGACAAGTAAGACTGAGTAAGTTGTGCTTACAATTCTGTGTGCGAAGTTTGGTGCAACAAATCCAGACAACATCTGAAGCTCGTTTCAGAAGAGAAAAGACCTAAAACTGCACTTTGCTTATGACAACTCTTTCACACACACACATACACATACACACACACACACACACACACACACACTTGAAGCTCCTTCAGACTCTGTTGATTCAAAGATTTCCCTCTGTTTCCCTCTTCCAGCTCATTTACACCAACAACAATCAAATATGCAAGAAATTTTAGGCTACATATTTTATAACGAAAAGATTATGACCAGTGCTAATTGCAGATGAGATTATGTGATGTTCTTACCAGTTATATTGCAGTAGACTAAAAGTGGTGGAAGTGGACCACTTGCATCAGAATCGATGTGGAAGAAACCAGATGTTTTCCCTTGGTGCCGATAGGCTTCACATGACTTCTCATAAATAGCTGAAAGGAAGAGAAATAGATATTTGCAGTATACACATCAAAATAATAGCTCAGGTAGTTTGGGACAATTTAGTGCTGTGCAGCAACTGCCTATCTCACTGCATGGCGGCTGCAACTATGCAGGAAGCTGGTTATCTGTAGTGGAAGCCTAAGGAGTAAAGCTGACCTGACGGTACTCAGATTCACTGTGAATTAGCTAGCAAGGGTATGGCAGCTACATGCCCACTCAGTATACAAATCTGTCTTCATACACAGAAGTGGCTGTCGCACAGTGAGATTATAAGCAACCACCAAGCATTTCTGTGCCATTTTAAACTACCCACAGATTGTCCTGTTTAAGTGGAAGCAAACTCAACAGTCTTTAATTAGGCTCTGTTTGCTGGAGATCTTCAGTAGGAATGCAGCCCTCACAGAGAAATTGGCTGTGTTGTTTTCTTTCATTAAATCAAGATGCTATCATTCAAGAGCAGTCAATTTTTCTCACATATAATAATCCTGAAGATGGTGCTAGAATTTGAAAATGGAGAGGGATGAGGAGAAACTGTTAGGAAACAAGTAGGAGTCAACTAAGGCTTCAATCCTATACCAATTTAATTCAATTTGGGTTGCCATATTTCAAAATGTGAAGTCGTTGAGCTTTTTCTGCAAGATCTCCCTCCAAAATTAAATCACCAAAAACTCAACACTTCCAGGAATTTCCCCCTCAATTTTTTTTGCCAATCTTCAGAAATTCCACCCGGATGCTATTTCTGATGAGCAAATCCCAGATATGTCTGGGAAATTCTGGACTTACTCCTGAGTAGACATTAATTAGATTACATTGTAAATAATGATTTAAGGGATAAAGTCCTTGAGTAAAAGCTAAAAGTGATGGACTGTAAACTGCTATATACTGGAATATTGATGTATTTCCTTTTTCTGATCCATGGATTCTGTGCATTGTCTCCTTTCACCAATCCAAAATTCCAACTGTGCCTACATATATTATATACATATGTCCCTTGATTCCACATAACTAAGATGAAATCAGTTGTTACCATACTATATTAATTTGAGTTCATTAGCCATAATAGCATGCTTACTATATTTCCTCCTAGCTGAGTGCTAAAATGCACACACTGCCACACATAGTGAATTGATCAAGATGCTTTCCTTCCATAGGAGATGAAAATATTTTGGAAACATCTTGTAAGAATAAAAGCAAACACAGATGCTTGTCCTTTTGTAATAAAAAGAATAAAAGCTTATTGGTGCTAATTACAACATATAACATTTGCATTGGGGGTCATTATTGGATGTTTCAATGTCAAATTTCTTCTCTGCAATTTTCCACATTTCACATCCAACAGTCATACTAGAACTTTGTGTAGAAGTTGCATGCTAGCACAGATTATGAGCTAGGGGGACCTCATAAGATTCCCATTTATTTTGCTCCTGGCTCCAAAAATGCAGTGATTCCCCCTAGCTATCAAAATCATGCAGTTAATAGATTAGCTGCTTCATAATATTGTGGTGGCGGCGGCTTTCATTTGTGTAGTAATTTTGACTGGGGAAAAATGATAAGATATGTTTACACACTAATCCCCAGGATTTTACTGGGGTAGCATGTCTGGCGAAACATAAACCCCTTGAGGTATACTATGCAACTTTTCCTAGCAGCTTGCTTTCTGTGTAACTGAAGTAAACAGGTCTTTTCAAATAGATTATCAAATCTAAATAACACTGCTAAATGGTTAAAGAATGTTACCTGATCTTATGGAACTGGTTCAACAAAGAGAACAATTTTGCTTGACACAGTAGTGGGACAAAATCATTTACAGTCAGCATATTAACTGTAAGCATCAGGGTTCGATTTTCTTCATGTATGTGTTAGAATCAAAGGATGACCTTTAGTTAGGGTCATCCTGCTGTGTCCCAAGTCAGTTTTTTTCCTGTGGCTACCACTGATTTCTTCAGAATTAAGCATCACTGACTTTAAGGTATGAGCCTGCCTATCTAGGGAGTCCCTCCTAGATGTCCCAAATTCCCCAGAAAAGTGAATAGTTGGCAACATGGAGCAGACCTTCCTTGTGGTTTATGCCTATGTTTTGGACCTCCCTTTGAAGGAAAGACCAGCTTACTGCTTCATTCATGTCCTTTCAGAAGTTGGTTCAAGACTACGTCTTTAGGAAACCATTTTCATTTGTAATTCTGGGTTTTAACATCTTTTTTTTGCAGTCTTATTTTTATTTCCTTCTGCATTGGTGCTACATTTTAAATAATGTGTTTAATTGTTAATACATGGCTTTATTGTTGTGGTTAGCAGCCTTGAGTTCTCAAGAGGAAAGGCAAGAAATGCTTAAAAAAAAAAAGGAAATTAGCACACAGTGGAGAATTGTTTACACTGCTAGATGTGGCGGTTTGGGGATTGGAGGGAGACATAAAACGAGTCATCAATGAGATAGGAAGAGTTTGGAGGAACTTGAGGCTCAAGGAAAATAGCAACATTTAGTTCTGTCTCACCACTTGCTCTAATGAAGCTTCACATGGCAAAAGAAAGAATAGCATTTTCATACCTTCCAACATTTCTCTGATGGAAATTATCAACAACAACAGCAACAACAATTTTATTATTTATACCCCACCTATCTGTCTGGTTTGCCACAGCCAGTCTAGACGGCTTCCAACATATATAAAAACGTAATAAAACTATACAGGGCTGCCTTCAGATGTCTTCCAAAGGTTGTATAGTTACTTATCTCATTGGCTTGGGGGTTGCATAACTCCATACCCTACAAAATTTCTCGGAGGAAAACAAGGACATCCTAAGGAAATGTGGGACATTCTGGGATTAAATCAGAAACCGGGAAGGCTTCTGTAAATCTGGGACTGTCCCTGGAAAATAGGGACACTTGGAAGGTCTGCATTTTGCATGCATGAATGCTCCTTCCTTCTATTTAAGAATAACAGGGATGGGGGAGATTCACATTTCACGGCACTTGTGGTTAGGACATATGAAGCTGCCAGATCAATTAGTCCTTCTGTCTTGGTGTAGCAAGTTTATACCAACTGGCTGCAGCACTCCAGGTCTTTAGACATGTCTCTTTTCTACCTCTACTGAGAGATGCTGAAGTTTGATCATAGGACCTTTTCCATGCACAGCATGTACTCTGGCAATGATCTATGGCTCTTTCCCACACACAGAGGGGATGTACATCAGAGAGAGAGTGGTGGGAAGTGTGTAAAATTGGCAATTCTCATACAGTTCACTTATTGAATCTGTGAATGTTTTCACTAAAGGGCACCTTATGTTGCAACTTAGGGGCCTTGCTAAATATACCTCTTGTATCATGCATTGACAGATACAGGGCAGAAAAAATAATTAAACAGAAATGTATATACTGAGTTGGCTGTGGGTTATGGATGTTTCTAGAACCTGCTCTACATCACTGGCCTATTAATAATTTTTGCTTGCTGGAGCAAAATCATATGATTTCTTTGAAATATGAATGAAAGATGTGAAGTCACTCATTAGGAATGCAGGCAGATGGTATAATGAAGCATTATTGCCAACAGAAGAGTCCTTTGGAGGTTATCACACAAACCAACGGCGGGGAAATCCACATCCTGAAAACCAAAGCAGAGTGTAACGTACACACTGGGCTTAAAATGGCATAACACTCTCCCAGAGAAACATAATTGTTTTCAAAGAGATAAAAACAGAGATGAAATGAAGGAACCGATTCCCTTTTCATGTTGGTGGTTTTTTTTAATATTCACACTCTCAGAATATAACATTGTGGGCCCATATTTCACTTCCTTCTCTTTGATTTCCTTGATTAGTTTTCTGGCACCAGAAATACAGTATCATGTGGCTATGATAGCCAGAGGCAATGAGAATGTGTGGTTTAGGATGTTTTTTCAGAGCCATTCAGGAATAACATGTGGTCCCTCCCACACATGTCAGTATGTGGGTGACTGCCATGCTGAAAGCAACACCCAATCAAAGCCTGTTACACAAAACAAGAGATTCAGGACTTTACCCCTGCGGTAGTAGCACAATGTGTGAACAGTACCCAGTTTTCTTTGTGAATGTCTAAACTTCCTCTTAATCTTCTTCTCTCTCTTTTTTCTTCTTTTTTCTTTTTTTGTCTGAGCTACAACTTATTTTTTCCAGTGGTGTAGATAGCATCTGGTTGTTAAAATTTGAAATTTGGCTCTTCTTCACTATATTGATTATGATTATTGATCTATTAATCACCTTCTAAACCACCATTTCGTGCTGATTTGCACATATATATTTTTTAAGCACACACAAAAAATGCATTGAAAACAAAATTCAAACCCTAACAAGCAGAATCTTGTGGCAAAGACCCCTTTATCCAGCTGGGAAAGCCTGATTGAAGAAAAATGTCTTCAATTGTTTCTGGAAAGTGAAGATAGTGGGCACCTTCATATCTCAACAGAAACACTATTCCACAGAACAGGGGCTTCTGATCTTTTTCAATCTTGCAGGAGAAACCCTTCCACAAAACACAGTGATCTATTGGGTGTTTAAGGGATAAGGCTTAAGTAACTTGGTCCAAAGTTGTATGGGGACATATAAGTTAGTACCAATACCTTGGACTTGGAGTCCAGGAGCAGAATGACAGCCAGTGCAAATACTGGAATCAGGATATTACTGTATATGCTGGCAGTAATTCTGCCTCCACAAGCAGGCTAGTCACTGAATTTTGCCCCAGATGCGGCCTCCAGAACTAACCTCCATTCCATCAGTAATGGTTAAGCAATGCAACAGGGTATACCCAACTAAGTCATAGTCAGAGTAAATGCAGTGAAAATAATAAACATGAGTAATCTAAAGCTATTTATTTAAACTGATATATTCTATGTATTACTTAATTGGGCATAACCCATTCATAAGATACTGGGTTGCAATCATGTAAGCCAATCAGTGCTAGGGAAGGGATGACGGAAAAAAATAAGGGAGACATCTGCCACAGCATTGCAATAAGGTGTGGAACAAGAAAGAAATACTCAGCAGAGGGTGACAGTTTGTCAACACCATTAGCTCAGTAGTGATGCCTACCCAACAGCGATAGCTCATTTCAAACGAGGGGAAATCAGAATTTTATAAGAAGCTGCATGAGACATTATTGGACTATCTGGACTATTCTAACATCATTATGATGGGAGACATGAATGGGGTTGTCTCTACTTTTATGGATAAGTCACAGAACCAGAATTTGACTAAAGATGGAAGACTACCAAAAACTTTCTTTGAATTAACTGACAATATGGATTTAATTGACTCATGGAGGACGAGAAACCCCCTAGGTAAAGAAGGAACTTTCTTTTCTGAGGCCCACCTGTCATGGACAAGGATCGACCAAATTTGGACAACTAGAGGGCTGGCACCTAAGACCACAAAAATAGAAATCTGCCCAAAGACTTGCTCCGACCATAACGCTCTGAAAATGGAAATGAGATTTACTACTGCCGACTCCTTCAGATGGAAAATGAATGACAACCTGCTAAGAGATCAAGAGATTGTAAAGAAGGCCCAAAAAGCTTTAAAGGACTATTTTGAAATCAACTTGAACACCTCGGTGGAAAAAAGAACAATCTGGGACGCGAGCAAAGCTGTTATGAGAGGGTTTCTGATACAACAGAATACGATTAAGAAAAAACTCTGGAATGGTAAAAAGGACAAGATATTGGAGAAGATAAGAGACGGCGAGAAAAAATTAAGATTAAACCCAAAATCCAAAGAGACTTTAAGAGAAATTAAATTCCACCAGTCACAATATGCGCAACTGATTAACCAAGAAGTGGAATGGAGAATTAAACAAATGAAACAAAGATCATTTGAATCGGCGAATAAATGTGGGAAACTGCTAGCTTGGCAGTTGAAAAAGAGACAAAAATTAAACTATGTTACCAATCTAGAAGTTGAAGGAAAGAACATTCAGAAACCGGGAGAAATTAGAAAGTGTTTCCAGAAATATTTTAAAAAGCTGTATACACAAGGACCCGAGGATGTAACCGAGATAGAACAATTTTTGAAAGAAAATGGTCTTCCAGAAATATCTCAAGAGAAGAGATCAACCTTGAATTGTAAAATAACACAACAAGAAATCGAGGATGCCATTCAGAATATGCAGCTGGGCAAATCTCCAGGACCTGATGGACTCACCTCCAAGTATTATAGGACGTTAAAAGACTATTTGATACAACCACTAGAGGAGGTTTGTAACCAGATTATGGGGGGAGGGAAGGCACCAGATACGTGGAAAGAAGCATTCATCACATTGATACCTAAAGTGGAAACTGAAAAGACTCAACTTAAGAACTACCGTCCCATCTCACTCCTAAATGTGGATTATAAAATATTTGCGGATATTCTGGCCAACAGATTAAAAAAAGTATTAAATGAGATAATCCATAAAGACCAGGCCGGCTTTCTCCCAGGCAGACATTTGTTTGACAATACCAGGAACATTATTGATATCTTGGAACTTTTACAAACAAATATTAACACCAAAGCAGTATTGATCTTTATTGATGCGGAGAAGGCCTTTGATAACATTTCCTGGAAATTTATGAAGAAAAATTTGGAAGGGATGGGAGTGGGAAGGGGATTTGAGAATGGAATAGAAGCAATCTATTCAGAACAAAAAGCTAAGTTGATAGTGAACAATGTGGTGACAGAAGAACTTCATATTGAAAAAGGAACACGACAGGGATGCCCCCTATCCCCCTTATTGTTTATTTCAGTCCTGGAGGTTTTGCTGAACATGATAAGGGAGGATCGGCAGGTACAAGGAATACGGGTCGGAGCGAAACAATATAAACTGAAAGCATTTGCAGATGACCTGGTTTTAACACTACAGGAGCCAGAACCCAGTACAAAAAGAGTTTTAGAACTGATCCAGAAATTTGGTCGGGTGGCGGGTTTTAAGTTGAACAAGCAAAAAACTAAAGTCTTAGGGAAAAACTTGACGGCCATGGAAACAGAAGGGTTTCAGAAAGAGACAGAACTAAATATTGTTAAGAAAGTGAAATACCTGGGGGTCAATCTGTCTTCCAAGAATTTGAATCTATTTAAAGATAATTATGAGAAATGTTGGTTAGAAGTTAAAAAAGATTTAGAAATTTGGTCAAGACTGAAATTATCCTTGTTAGGCCGAATTGCAGCTATAAAGATGAACGTTTTGCCAAAGATGTTGTTTTTGTTTCAAGCCTTGCAGATTGTGGACAGAGTGGAATGTTTTGGAAAGTGGCAGAAGGACATTTCTAGGTTTGTCTGGCAGGGCAAAAAGCCCCGAATAAAGTTTAAGATATTAACTGATGCAAAAGAGAGAGGGGGGTTTGCCCTGCCGGACTTAAGGCTATACTATGAGGCGGCAGCCTTCTGCTGGATGAAAGATTGGATTCTATTAGAAAACACTGATGTCCTAGATCTGGAAGGCTTCAACAATTCGTTAGGTTGGCATGCGTACTTGTGGTATGACAAGGGTAAATCATATGGAATGTTTAAAAACCATATTGTCAGAAAAGCAATATATATGGTCTGGAAAAAATACAAAGACTTATTGGAAAGCAAAACTCCGAGGTGGATCTCACCAATAGAGGCCAAAGCTCGGAAAACAACCAATATGGAGGCTTATTGGCCGAAATATTGGGAAATAATAGAAAATATTGAAGGTAACTGGAGATTGCAGAGCTTTGAAAAACTAAAGGATAAGGTGCAAAATTGGCTGCATTATGCCCAAATTAATGAGGTTTTTAAGCTAGACAAAAAAACAGGTTTCCAGGTGGAAAAATCGAAACTTGAGACAGAGTTGCTTGAACCAAAGACCAAGTTATTATCGAGAATGTATAACTTGCTGCTTAAATGGAACACTCAAGATGAGACAGTTAAACCAGCAATGATAAAATGGGCTCAGGACATTGGTTATAATATTATGTCTGATGACTGGGAAAGGTTATGGACCACCGGTATGAAGTTTACTGCATGTAATGCTTTGAAAGAAAACATTATGAAAATGGTATACAGGTGGTACATGACCCCGGTTAAGCTAGCTAAGATTTACCATTTGTCCGATAACAAATGTTGGAAATGCAAGGAAGCTGAGGGAACATTCTTTCACCTCTGGTGGACCTGCCCAAGACTGAAGGCCTTCTGGGAAATGATCTATAATGAGTTAAAAAAGGTGTTTAAGTACACTTTTCCCAAGAAACCAGAGGCCTTCCTTCTGGGCATTGTCGGCCAGAAGGTGTCTAAAAAGGATAGAACTTTTTTTATGTACGCTACAACAGCAGCAAGAATTCTTATCGCTAAGCATTGGAAGATCCAAGATTTGCCCACACTGGAGGACTGGCACACGCAACTGATGAACTACATGGAATTAGCCGAGATGACTGCAAGGATTCGAGACTTGGGAGAAGAAGCAATGGAGGAGGACTGGAAAAAATTTAAAGACTATTTGCAAAAGTATTATAAGTTATATGAAACATAAGATGTCGTGTGATTGGGAATCTAGCTCCAGTAACAAAACTTAATTATTTATGAAATTTGACAAGATTTATGAAAGAATCAAGGTTTAAATGGGTAAAAACGATATTATGGTATATTGCTCAGAGTATATATTGATCAAGAGATTTAAATTTAAACTGTAATTGAAAATAGAAAGAAACATACGAAATAAGGATATAATTTGCTGATAAATTTATTGTTAAGAAATGCATTCTGCGAGGGATGGGGGAAGTCCAATGGAAATTTGAAATGAGTTATTGAAATGGTCGTGTTTTTCTTTTTCCTTTTTTTCTGGTCTTTTTTTTTTTTTTTCTTACTTTTTGATCTCTTTGTTATTTTTGTAAAAAATGTAATAAAAATTATTATAAAAAAAAAAAAAAAAACAAATGTCATTTTCACCATAAACCAGTGACAGTATTCTGAGGGCTGAATGGGACTGGCAAACTCACAGTTTGTGACATTCTCACATTTCCCCCCTGAGCATGCCTCTCCTCATATGCTCTCAATTTCCCTGAATGACATCGTGACCCACCTTCTAGGCTAGGCTCAAAGCACTGGCCAGGTGTTTGGCTCCTCCCTCTCAGCTTCTCCTTATATTTGGTCCCACATGCTACTTCTTCCTACACAACAAGATTACAAAGCTAGAAATCTTCATCTGCACCTTGCTGCTGCTGTTGCTGAGAAAACTCTAACACTTTGGTCATCTCCTGCTTGACTACTGCAACTGTCTCCTCTATGGCCTTCCACTGACAAACATGCCCAGCCTTCTCACTACCACCATTCACTTCACTGTTCAGCTTATGTAATACCTTTCATTAAGTCCTTACACGACATTCATGCTAGCTTGTGAATCCAGTGCAGAAATTCCCCATTATTTCAAAGCCCTTCATGCCCATGTCCCCTTATTTCTCTGCCCGGGGTTCCTTACATCCAGATAGATTCCTTCCCCTGTGGCCGAATGTCACTGACAATGTTTATCTGCCTACTCTGACAGGCATAATCAGGCATCTTTGTAATAATGGGTGCTGGATGAAATGCCATTTTCAGTAACAACAAATAAAGGAATAAGGAGTGGAAGGAAGGTTTCTCCCTCCCTTCTTGTTGCTCTCATAGCAGAACCGTTAAGAGGCAGGCGGTGAACTTAACAGAAGTGACTGTCATGCTCACCCTCCTAATACAATTGTCATGTTAAATGCCAAAAAGAAATGAAATCTGTGCTATTGAAGAACTGAATTTGACAGGCCCCACTGTTGACAGACTAATAAAGTCCCTGCTGTGGTGTTCTGGGATGACAGATGGCTCATTTTCCTCTTGTTAAAAATACATATTTACTGATATGGTACCAAAAGAAAAGAATACTACAGTTTTTCTTGTGTGCAAATATAGCTTTTTAAAAAAAAATATACAGAAATTTAGAGCCTAAAGTTGACTGTACATGAAGGGTTGTTTTGATTACATTATTATCTTTCCAGAAGGCCAGTTCTTTTAGTGTGATGAAGAAAACACAGGGAAGAGTCTTATGGCACCTAAAAACATTATTGGTGCAAAAGCTTTAATGGGCATTTAGAATGCCATCTTGGGCCCTGGTGGATAAGGGAAAGGGATCATATCCTAGAGTTCCATTTCCATTTTTTGTCTCTTCCTCATCACAAGAAAGCTGCAGAGAAAGTCAAGTTTGGGGCAAAGAGTTGAATCCCCTTCCCTCTGGTGTAATAAAACCTAATAAAGAAGGAACAATAAGCACTGAAAGAGAAAGAGCTCATATACAAATCTTATTTTTAGGGGACGCTTTTGTGATTGGTGTGTGTGTGTGTGTGTGTGATGATGATGATTTTTTGACATTTGAAAAACAAATCCACAAATTCAAAACCTGAATTTCAGATTTCAGACTTTGATACAACTTCTGGCTCCTTTTTGCAACCATTTTTTTTCTAGTCCAATCAAATTTTGTGATAAAAGTTTTCAGTATCGATGTCATAGTCATTTCAGCTTTTAACAGTGCACAGATCCTGCTAGCACATGGCACATATTTGAAACACCCAGCAGCGGCATAGCTAGCTGCTTGGGTGCCTGGGTGGAGTGTACGTGCCATGTACAGGGGGTGGGGCAAGGGGCTTGTGGAGCGGGATAGGGCAGGGTGTGCCAGAATCCCAGTGCCTGAGCCCCATTCCACTCTGGGGCTCTGGAGGCCACTGTTGCTTTTTTGAGCACTGCAGAGCCTGCAAGGAGTCCACACACTGCCTCCCCCATAGCTGTTGAGCTGTTTAGGGGGAGGTGGCTGGCAGATGCAAGCCCCACACTGCCCAGTGCCCCCCACCCACACCCAAAGCTAAGGCGCTGACACCCAGGATATGTTTTAATAATTACTTAGGGTGTCATTGAACAGATTCAGATGAGTTAATGGCTGTGCATATGTGTGTGTGCCCACATGAGTGTGTTCACACACACACACACATACATATGAGAGAAAAGGGGAGAGGGAGAGAGAAGGGAAACCCAGGTAATTCATTTTTCTTGTCTTCTTTTCAAGGCATAGAATGTGTTTACTTCATTTTGACATTTCTCCCTCCAGTGAGATGGCAGCCATTTGGAGTATTATTCACACAGGTAGAAGCAAGGCTTCATGTTTCAAGCTGGGTTTCAAAAAATCCACATATGCTTTATTGATTGGGAATAAAGGGTGATGGGAAACAAAACTAGCCAAGCACAGCTGGCTCAGCAGCACTTGTCAGTGTGAGAAATTCAAAAATTATTCAAGAGCAAAAGTAATAGAACAATACAAAAAGAAGAAGAAAAATCAGGAAAACAAAGGGAAAGCTTACTTTGGGTGAGGGGATTCTTAAAGGCTGAAATCCTATACACATGTTCAATGGGACATACTGAATAGAAA
This sequence comes from Podarcis vaucheri, assembly GCF_965113315.1. Taxonomy (NCBI): domain Eukaryota; kingdom Metazoa; phylum Chordata; class Lepidosauria; order Squamata; family Lacertidae; genus Podarcis; species Podarcis vaucheri. Next base: position 91,604,750 of record NC_138759.1, read on the forward strand.
TGCATAAGGTTACACAGCATATATCAAGTACATCTCTAGTGTATCCCTTGTTTGAAACATGAGAAGCAAAAACACAGAGATATGCACAGTCACAGTGAGAAACTTGGCAAGTAATTAATAGTAGTGATAAACATATTGGATTTAGTTGGCATCAAAATTACTTAATGGTCAAGTGTCTCAAATGGGAATTATTTCAAAATCCATTATGGAATTAAGAGTCCTAATTTGTTCTGTTCCAAATGATGGTCGCACAGAAATCTTGAGTGGTAGCAAGAGTCCAGATCTAGGATAGCTCCAACTGGAGCTCAGGTTGGAGAGTCACATACAAGCACAGCAGACTCAAATGTTGCTTCAGCAACTGAAGCATAAATAAAGCAGCAACTGAGTATGGGTGGCTAGATCCAACTCCACAGAAGGAAGATCTATTAACCATTGGCTCCAATGACACCAGGGGAACTGTGGCTCTGTTATGACTTCCAGGCTGGAGTCCTTGGTCTCTGAAGATTATGCTAACAGAACACAAACTTATCATGTTGTGGAGATGTTTGGAAGATGGCCTCCCTGTACATTTGGCCATCTGTGGAAGTCACCTAGAGTTGATGTTGAGGCTAAAACCCTTCCCTACTCCATCTCCTCAGAGTTGATAACTTCACCCCTCAAATATTGCACAAACGAGAGTTGCCAAGGTTACAGTGGGCCATGATGTGGGCTGCGGGGGGAAATGTGGATGCTTTGCAATAAGCTTGGAAAACAAAGGTTGCCTAGGTGACAGTGGCCAATGCAGAAAATGAAAGGGGGAAGTTGTTTCTGCAAGTGGTGCTGGGAAGAAGGAGGAAGTGGGCAGAATGCCATGCGGCACTGAAAAAGAAGACATCTTCACCACGAGGCAGAGGCAGCATGGCTGATTCATCTGCTTGTGGGTCTGAGCTGGTTGCTCTTTGGAGGACAACAAATGACTCTCCTGTAATATGAATTCCCTGAACCCTTTCCATCTAGATGCAGGTTTAAATGTGTGTAAATAATCTATATTTCATCAAGACAATGCGGTCTCTGCTGTGCCTAATTTTTGACGGAAACACAAACCCTACATGAGTGCCTGGAACCCCCTGGAATCTTTATACCACTTGGCGGTGATTGGGTGTGGCATGAAACCATACCATCCCTTCTTAAATTGGTACATCACAAGTGACTAAAAGGCATATCTAATAGTCTATACATGACAGCCACTAAAACTGTTTGTTCCATTAGGGAATTATGGTCTGCCTACTGTTGGATGTATCTTCTCACAGCAGTCAAGTACCCCACTAAGATGAGACATTATCAAGACATGATAGCAAGAGAGGCACTTGTTGACACTATGTCACTAAACAATGTAATAGCTACTTAGTAAGCACACATTGTTCTTAAATAAAATAGTTATTGGCTACTCCTTGAGAAATGCTTTAATTTTAATCATCAGGACATTAAAAATATAAGGAATGTAAATTATAGCACATGTAGTTAACACACATACACCTTTCTTTGGGTCAATGTGGTTCCTGTTTCATGGAAACAATCAAGATATCCCAATCAAATTTATTCCAGTTAGAAATGTCATTTTAGTGAGAGAAAATAAGCCAGGTTTTCATGGTGGCTGGGTGGGGGAAAGTATTCATCTATCAAATGACACTTTCCAAAGCAGAACGCTCAGTCTACCTGAATATTGGTACATCTGAGTATTTCATTTCAACGTAGAGCCAAAATGAATGTTGAAATGTTGGCATTTCCTGTGGGATGAAATTTCCATTTATGGAGCTGTGTTAATATTCTGCATATGTTATATTGGAAATTGTCTGACATTTCCTTTTCTTTTCTTTTGGTAGGGAACATCCCTCTGGCAGCAAAGGAAACTTGTTAAGAGACCTTTTTTTGTATGTATAAGATTAGCATGTACTGATTCAAATATCAGGGACTGTAATAATTTTTGTTAAATATCTCATAGCATGATGTTTGGACATGCTGACATCTTTCAGAACATAAGGGAGAAGTTATTTCTGTTACATCACCAAGGGAATATATAATCTATGGATGGCAGGATGAACTCCAGAGTGGAGAGATGAATGTCAGTAGTGACAGTGGAAGAAAGGAAAAACAAGAATTTGTGTTTCAGGAAGCAAGATGGAGATAGGATGGAGAAGGAAAAGCCTAAAAAGAAAAGGGCAAAAAGCTAGGCTATAGACAAGACTTGCCACTCTGACTTAGGACATGCCATGGGAGGAAGGAAAAGGTGATTCCAGAGCTAGCCAACCCAGTGACAAATAATGGAGGGGAAGGGATAATTGAAGATCTGTTCAACAGTAGAATGGACTCTCTCGGGTTGTTGTGGACTCTCCTTCTTTGGAGATTTTAAAGCAGAGGTTGGATGGTCCTCTGTCATTGATGTTTTTAGCTGAGTTTCCTGCATTGCAGGGGGTTATGCTAGATTACCCTCAGGGTCCCATCCAACAGATCTCAAGAGGGCTCTGAGAATAAGAAAAGCTCCGAATTCATCCAAGTGGAGAGCTTACAAGGTGGTTTCTAATAGCAAGAGAACCCTGAGGCTCTGAAGACTCCTGTGATCTATGGGGGGAAAGTGGAAGATTTCACAATGTTGAATATAATGCAGAAGAAAACATTTCTATAATCAGCCAGTGTTAGGGATTGAATTTTCTGAAAATCATAATGTCAGACTTATCTGTACAGTATCCCCCCTCCCTTCTAAATCCCATTTCACTCCTTGATCTTGATGAGACTTGAGCTATTGGCTTTATTGGTTCCATTACAAATAACAACATTTATTTCATATTATATGCATTATTATGCACTTAATAATGGTGAGGATTCCAGTTTGGTCCACATTTTGGAGAGCACATATTCATTTCACCAGTCTTGGATCAGTGTGCAGATCAGGATGTTGAACTGTAGATCAAGCTGCACACTTGACAAACAGATCTTGAAAAAAACAAATGGCAAGGAAAAAATGCAGAAAAAATAGACTTGACTTTAAATTAGGCCATTCCGCATGTGCATTTTACTTTGTCCCTCTCCAGGTGCTTCACCAAACTTTAGCTCCTGAGAAAATGGAACTAGAAACCATTAACAAAATAGAAAAAAAAACAAAAATGCTTCAGAGGACAACAAGAGCCAATGCTCCAGTTTAGGCTTCTGAGAGACTATTCAGAGCATCAGTTACCATATGTCTTTGTAGTGCTACTGATTCTCCTCCCTGCACACAAAGAGGACAGTTTCATAAAATGAAAGCATATTTTGGAGTTGGCAAAAATTGAATTGCCGTGATCTTCATTTCAAAAGTGCCACTCTGAAACATGCCTCTGTTTCTAATAAAACAAAATTGCATTGCTATGTGAAAGTTCAAGTCTGAAACACTGCAACCCAGGTCTCGTTCAAGCGCAGCTCACCACAGATTGCTTTCAAAACCCAGAACAAAAATACTTTTCAGAATCATTACATGGTTCATGCAGCATGTAAAGTGGGAAATGAGTATTTTTAAAAACTCAAACATCCATGCCTAGAAATATGTCAATTTAGTACAAATGTTCTGTTGGGTAAGTACATTTTCATCTATTTCTGTGAAACAAATACCTTCAGCTATTGTTCATGTTGAAATCTGCCAAAAAGAACCCTATCATCCAAGCTCTCCGGGTTCACCTGTACTGAATGCAATAAAGGAACACCACCACAAAAGAGAAGAAAATGAAAAAGTGCCTCCGTCTAGCAGAGTACAATGGGCAAATGAATTGCAGTTAGAGCCACTGGGGGGGAGGGGCGGGGAGGCAGGCTACTCAGGGATGGGACATGTGGATACACACCATGCTGATTTTCCTATCCCACCCTTCCTTTGTAGCAACGTGAGATTAGCTAGATACCAGCTATGTGGCCAAACAGGAATGTTCTCCATATATGCCAGTTAGCTGGAATGTATGTTGTTGCTAATTATTGCATTTGTTAGCCGCGTTTCACACTATTGTATACTGCAGGCCATGGAAAGAATAGTCAGATGGGGTGCTGTGATTATCAGGTTAATTTGGTCTCTTTCAGCAGGAAATGAAGCAGGTACGAAGGAGATTTGATTCCATCTCAAAGCCATTGCCTGCAGCCCACTAATTTTATGCAACACCTTCTGCTTCTCCCTGTAATCATTTAGACAGTGAGGAAATGAGGCCGTGCCTGTAGCCTTCTTTCCCCAGCTGCTCATGTTATGTGACTTTTGATAGTGGCCTCCATTTTGTCCTCAGAATTCAGCCAAAGATGGGTTTGGCTGAAGTGGATGTACATAGGAAATGACACTCCTCGCCTTGCTTTGGTTTTATAATATCACCAACCTTGTAATTAATTTCTCTATGCTTGGCCTTCTGACTAGGGAGGTCATGAGGATCCAATAAGTTATTTCCTCCTCAGGAAGCTAGCTTGCAAAAATGGTTATTTTTGTTATGGTTGGAGCACTCCCCAATCAGCACCCCATGGAAACAACCACCCATCCCCAACTTGGACAGCCACTCCAGAGGGACCCCGACTGAAATGGATCTAGAAAATCAGTTTCCTTCCAAAGTGCCTGAGAATCTGGTTTGTGGCCACCTGCTCAAGAACCTTGCCCAAGAAGGGGCAAGTGAGATAATGTGAAAATTGATTTATAAACAGAACAACACTATGCTACAGGACTCCAGAGATAGGATCCCTCAACCAATTCAGAACTGCAAAACACAACAACAACAACGAAAAATGACACTTCCAGGATAAGCTAAAAACCTCAAGTGACATAACTTGTTCTCAAAAGGCAAATCCATTCAGGAAGGCCATTCTCCTAGGTCAACCTTCTAGATTGACTGCCATCATCCTTCCAGTTTAACTACCTACAGTATATCTTTGTTTGAATACCTGCTCAAATCTTCCAATCACTAGAAGTTTTCCCGACTTTACTCAATCCCTTTTTGTTCTGATGCCTTCTCATTGGTCATTTTTTTCAATTCCCCTTTACACACTTTCGGATTCCCTACCAGTCGTTCAAAGATCAGGTTTTAATTTTCTTTTGGTTTCTTCTTTGCTTGCTCTCCTCTCCCTGAGCACCCCTTGCAAGACTCTTTCAATATTATCTCTACTCACCCCATCCAGGCATTATCCAAGTGTATGCCAGGAACATGTTTAACCTGCTTCTAGACTTCAGGCTTGGTGAAGGATCAAGGTCTGTGATCCTCTTTTAACAAAGATTTGAAATTACTGTGGACATAGATGTCTACGCTCAGTGCCTGGGCCCCAGCTTTTTATACCTACTTACAAGTAGGTCTCACTGAATTTCGTGATTAATTCTTTTCTAATACAGTGGTGCCCCGCAAGACGAATGCCTCGCAAGACAAAAAACTCGCTAGACGAAAGGTTTTTTCATTCGCGATTTGTCTCGCAAGACGAATTCCCCTATGTGCTTGCTTCGCAAGACGAAAACGTCTCGCGACTTTGTTAAACCGTTTAAACCGTGCTTCGCAAGAAGAAAAATTCGTTAGACGGCAAAAATTGCGGAACGAATTAATTTCGTCTTGCGGGGCACCACTGTATAGGACTGGGGTGTGAATTAACTTCCCAACTTTCCATTTCTTGAACTGTGTAACAGAAACACTTTGCATTTTTGCTAAATGACAAATTCCCCTCTGTGCTTTTACGCTACAGTCATTTACAATGTGATCCACTTACAATTATGACAGGTTGTTCCTGTGTAGCCAGTTTCACCACAATCACAATGGAATGTTGTCCAGGATTGGGAGCATTCTCCTCCATGTTCACAGTAGTCTGGTAGACACCTGGGTGAGGAGGGTGAGAAAGGACAGTTCAGCAAGAGCAACAACAAAGGTATTAGTTGCTTTTAACCAGATTACATATGCAATGAAATGTGCAACATATTGCCCTTTGCATAACTTTTCCTAACCCACTATGTTTCCTATGACTACAAACATTGGTGCATAGATGGAAACCATTCCTAGGTTTTCTGCTTAGCTTAAAACAAAGGTGTTCAAAAGAATAGCTTGCACTGAACAGAATGAATTCAAAACCAAGTCAAAATTAACACCAAAAAAAGAGGTTAGCTTTGTGTTCTTTCTGTGTCTAGGCAACATAAAATGTATGTTTTATTCTGGCCTCTGATAAGGAGTAGTAATGTAAGATGAACAGAGATGCAAAACTTTCATCATGTTTTTCTGTTTGCACTGACATTTCAGGTGCTAAACTGAGTATCTGGCTATACTAGGTTCAAGGATATATGAGTAAAGAGAGCTATTAAAAATAAAAATAAAAAGAGAACGGGTTGTGAATAATATACTTTATGCTCTCCCCCTCACTCTCATCAGATTTTCTCCAGAGCTCTGATACCAAGTACTAGTGAAATGAAGAAAGCAACATGAACTGCAGTAAAGCACAGGAAGTCAACAGAAGTGGGAACAGTGGGTGGTGGACCCAACCTGAGAGCTCATTTCAAAGCCTTAGTTATGCGGACATAAATGCAGAATCAGCTTTGCTGGTACTCTTGAGGGCTAGGTTTCTCCTCAGACTAGAACTTAAAGCAGATTTTTCCCAGGTACTACACTTTAAATATTTATGAAATTTTATTGGGACAAAGAAAAAGTCTGTTTGGAGTTTTTCAGACTCTGGCTCACTCACTTGGGAGGAAGATCCAGTCTGAACTCCTGGCATCATTCCCATGTTAAAATGATATCACGTGACTCTGGGGCCCTGGTGATTAAGATCCTCTCCTGGAACATAGCAGGCTGGAGGGAAAAGGCCAATGACCCTGAAGACATTTGTTTTATCAAGTCATTTGACATCATCTTATCACAAGAAACCTGGGCTCACTATGAAATAAACTTGGAGGAATTCAATTCGTACTCCGTCCTAGCTCATAAATCCAACATCATGGGCCGATATAAAGCGGGACTAACCCTTCTCTGCACTCGGCAGCCTAATCTTGAAATCATTTCCCTCCAGCCATGAAATCATTTCCCTCCAGCCACATGACAACATTGCCCAGGCATTCTTATTGAGATATTCAAACTTGTTCTAATCATAATTAACGTTTATATCCCCCCTTGTCCTGACATGCAGACATTGATGAGCTATTGGAACCAACTCACATCATTTTTGGAAAAACTGGAGACCAAATTCCCCAACATTGATCTGCTAATTGCAGGTGATTTCAATGCAAGAGTGGGTAAAGACAATTTTGAGCTTGTGAGAGAGATGGGCTTCAACAATGAGGATCCCCTGCCCGAGCTTCTCTCTGTCATGTGACATTCCAGAGACACCCATATAAATGAAGCTGGAGTTTGCCTTGCCAAGTTGTGTGTGCATTTCGACAGAGTGATCCTGAATGGTTTATTACCAGGTGACCTGCTAGGAGAGTTCACGTTCATCTCCAGGAGATGAAATAGAGTGATCGACTACATCTTAGGCTCCTCTGCTCTAAACCTTTCAGGTGGGAGACCGCATTGAGAGCAATCACCTTCCTGTGATTCTATTAACTCCCGCTTCCCCATGCATCCTCTTCAAGAACCCCCTGCCAACAGAACTGATCCAGCTTGAGCCATGAACTTTATGGTGAGCAACCGCACCCATGGTGATTATTCATCTTTGACTCTGGCCACCAAATTTAACAATCCTGTGCTCACATCTGCATTGCCTCTAACTCCTGGTGCCAGCAAAGATTCCCTGCTTAGAGTCCCTTGGACCACAGACTCACTTCACAAACTTCTCCAGCTGTTCCAAACAGAGATCATGTTGGAACATAGAGCTTCTATAATTAACTCGGTAATCCCCCAAGAAGCTATTGAATGATTTGTAATCCTAATAACATCTCTGAATGAGTTTTCAAAACAACAATTCAAAGTGTGAAAACAACCGAAGGAGCCCTTTGCTGTGATCTGGTTTGATAAGGAATGCAGAGATCTCAAAGAACACATCCGGAATATCTTCTGACAACACCGTAAGGAAAAAGCCACTGCCCTACCCCCAGAATATTTCAAGTCTAAAAATTTACCGCAGCATCTTATTTTGGAAAAAGAGATCTGAACATACCAACAAACAATGGAAACATCTCCACTATGCCATAACCTCAAACAATGAAAGTTGATTCTCGTCCTTAGTTTCTGAGGCATTTAACATCAATCTCCTCTCCACCTATTTCGCCTAATGGTTGGTACCACTACTTTTCAAGTGCCTTGCATGAAGATCTTTCCAGTGGGACAGCTTGTCATCATGCAAATTGCATGCCCCTGAGTGGCCTCCAGTTTCATCAGATGAAATAAAAATGTTAATAGGGAAGTTAAAGCAAGGGGAAGCTGCTGGCCCAGATGGCATAGGTCCCAATGTTCTTAAACTAGACCCTGATGGTGGGCTTCCTTGCTGGCCAACCTATTCATAAGGGTAGATATGACTGGACTTATGCCAGAGGCATGGACCAGTGCAATCATTGTTCCAATATACAAAAAGGGAGCACACACATTACCATCCAACTACAGACCAATAAGCCTCCTCTCCACAGTGGAGAAGCTATATGTTAAACATCTTCTGGGAAAGCTTACCCAGTGGATGTCCCAATTTGCATTACCAGGCCCTGACCAGGTGGCTTTTTCCAGGGCAAAACCACCTTGGGTCATTGTGTCATTCCAGCTGCTCTGGAACAAACTGTCCAATTGAACATCAATGAAAGGTTACTCTTTCTCATCAGAAAACTACACACCTCCACATGCTGCCAGGTGAGATGCTCCCAATCAGGCAGGCTAACCCCCAAAACATTGCCAACAAAGGGGTAAAGCAGGGTTGCATCTTAGCCCCGTTTTATTCAACCTTTTCTTAAATGACCTTGCACCCTGTTTACATGGGGTAGATGGCCATTGCCTGAAGCTCAGCTCCATCCACGATCCCATATTACTATATGCCGATGGCACAGTCATCTTGTCTCACACAAGGGTTGGCTTGAAGTGGCTTCTGGGCCACTGCCAGAAATATTGTATAGCCAACAGACTGGAACTGAAAATTGCAAAATCTAAAGTGCTTGATTTCTCAAGATCTTAGAAGCCTCATAGGTGGGAGATCAGTGGAAACCCGTTGGAACAGGTTAATATAAATACCTAGGCATCCACTTCCAGTTTAATGTTTCCTGTAAGCTTGGACTTAATGGAGCAGATACTCTAGCTCTGGCTATCACCCGTTTCTTCTTTAGGGAATCAGTTTGTTCCATCTGCACTGAAGGTCTTTAACACCAAAGTAGCCCCAAAACTCCTGTATAGCATTCCATTATGGATTGGCACAGTTAGCCAATCGTTGGAACACACCCAATCCAAATTTCTGGAAAAAAATAGTGGGGCTGCCAAATTGTGTGCCATATACAGCCATGTGTCTGGAAACTGGAAAAAGGCTGCTGGAAACCAAAGCATGACTCACCATTATAACATTCTGGCTCTACCTACATTTCATATCCAATCCGTCTTCTTTAACTTTCCACATGCTGACAGAATCCCACCACTCCAAATGCCTAGCTTGCACTGAGAGCAAGATCAGAACCTGTGGCCTATCACTCGAGACACTGCTTATGCTCCCACAATTGAAAGCATTCCAGACATTCAAGTGCAGAATCCTAGAGACTGAATTCCAAACCCTTTGCACTGCTGCCAACAAAACCTGTTCCCCATTGAGGTTGGGAATTCTGCCCTTGTTTGGCCAGGACACTCCATATTTACACCAGCTTTATGATCCCCACCTACACAGAGATCTTTCCCTCGCGAGATTTCACGTCTTACCGTCTGCAGTTTTGCAAGGTAGATTCTCAAAATCTCCATAGATAGATGAAAGATACTGCCCTTGTGGCACAAAACAGGTTGAATCCATCACACATGTTCTATTTTATTGCCCATTTTATGCAAATATATATATATATGATAAGTATTTGGCCCTCTTATTGAAGGTGGGGATTAATCACACTGACTCTTCCAGGGTGTCTCATGTGTTGAACAATTGTAGTAATGGCATTGTGGAGAATGTGGCAAGATTTTTGAGTGACACTATGAAATTACGTCACCATGGGTCCTAAGGGCCATCTTCATACCTCATGATGTCTGGACAGTTAATCCTAAAGTATCTTGTACTATATTTCATTAATTGTGTTGTGTTCTGATCCATGTATACGATGCACTTTTTTAATGCCAATAAAGGAGATTGATTGATGATTGAATGTTATCAGAGTAGCAAGGATGAAGTGCCACTGCTCACAATAGATTGTACTGAGCTACATGGAGCTACGTTTGGTTTCCATGAAAAGCAACTTTGTAATTTGTCCTGCACAGCATCACATCAAGGTATTTTTCACTGCCCCCTGCAGTCCCTTTTCTCTCCCCACCCCATTCATTTTCAAAATGTAGGTTGAAATCTTTTTTTTTAAATGCCCTTAAGAAGGTTTTAACTTATTTTGTTTATTCAGAAACAAGCTGACTTTGTTTATGATTTTAGTCAGATAACTAACACTTCTTTTTTTTAAAAAAAGGAATTATGTGCTATGTGATTCTACTGAGGGACACAGTACTATAGTTAGCATTGTGAGGTTATTGTATCTAATTAGCTAACAATTATTTGTCTAATTACCTCGTAATTATTTATCAGAATTAGCCTAGCAGAGATATTATCCACACTAAACATATAATCAAGGGCTTGATATCCTGTCGTGCATTTGCTTTCACCACCTTTACTGTTTGTTACTCATGCAGAAGCAGGGCCAACTCCACGTATTTTTCTGCCTAAGCCAAAGGACAAGATGGTGTATATCCAGTCCACCCAAAATTCATGTGCAGAAGCCTAAAAGCCTGACAACTGAATTTTTCTTTTCACTAGCTTAGGAGGTGCAGGTCAGGAATACACAGCTCTATCCAATCCCTGCCTTTCATCATCTGCCACCTGAGGCTGCTACCTAATGGTAGTGCTGGCCCTGCCCAGAAATATAGCTTTGTTTAAAGCTATAGGTAAAATACAATTCCACACCTTGACAGGGAAAACTTTGATTATAAGTGAGATGAATAAGGATCTATTTATTCACATTGTTGAAAGGCATAACCCACAGTTAATATGTATCTCACTCTGTGTAGTATAGATATTGTGTGTGTGTATGCGTGTGTGTAGTCTTTTGTTTTGTGACCACTTGATCCTTAGAGGAAATGAAAAAATGATCTATACAAAAATAGTAAATCCAGATGAGTTTCTTATCTGGCAGGGCCAATAGTTTTGGAATACAAGTTCTCTCTCTCTCTCTCTCTCTCTCTCTCTCTCTCTCTCTCTCTCACACACACACACACACACACACACATATATATGAGATAACTTGTATTCCAAAACTTTTGGCCCTGCCTGATAAGAAACTTATCTGGATATACTGTTTCAGTATAGGTCATTTATATCCCCTGTGAATAAAATTAATAAAAATTATCTCACACAACACATATTGTATCAATTTATGTGTGTGATAGTGACAGCACAAACATGCTTGGGTTTTCAACCCCTCCACTGTGGCCTTGTAAAAATACACTGTTGTCCCTCACCGTCATTATCAGCAGTACTGTGGTATAGAGAAGTGTCTCGATGAAATTGCCTCTGTCTCAATTTACTTATGTCTTAGATTCTGTTTTATAAATTCTGCTTTCAGGCAGGAACTAGCTGCTGCTGGCATCGTCACCTCCTGGACACAGGCATCCAAGCTATGTCCAAGGACAAGTCCAAAGAGACAAAATGTGGATACTGGACTGTAGTTTGACAGTCCTGGATTCTTCCGGAGAGTTTATCTGGACAAATAAATGAGGAATGTCTCTGGTTGCTTGTGCTTTCTGGATAACAGTCCTATTTCTACAGTAGTAGCCTAGGAAGAGGGTGCTGGGAATTATAAAAGGAATAATCAAAACTATGGGGCCTTGCCCCATGGCATTATCCCTCTTTCTGTCCATGGAAGTTATCAGAGAAAGTGGCTTCCTGCTGCGGCTCCTTCCCCAGCTTGTTCTGGCTTGATTGCCTAATTTCACACTGTCCTTGCTCCTGACAAATAATAAACAAACTCTTGCCAGATAATTATCACAGAAGGAGTTCTCGGCTCTCTGAGAGCTGGCAATGCCATTTCTCAGTTTTATTATGCCTCCCTGTCAGGCATACTTGAGGAACAATCAGATAGGGAAACCCAGCCATCTCCAACTGCATGATCAAGCCTGTATATAAACAGGGCACTGCACAACAAAAGAACCTGGGCTACAAAAAAATGAATGCGTAATTTTAGTCTAGCTTATCTGAAGATTCCATTATAGGAACACAGGAAGTTGCCTTGGTCCATTCTCATGATGGTCTACACTGGCAGCTCTCCAGAGATTCAGCCAGGAGTTTTTCCCAGTCCTGCTTGGAGATGCATGAAAGCAGGGTGCAGATTTCAACAAATGCATTCTTCAAAATTCTCCAATAATTTGGGAGAGAAGTCAGAATAAGAAACTGGACGAGTTTTCGGAAAATTCTTGTCCAGGGAAACTGGTTCAGGTTCATTGTCTATGGTTCAGTCCCTGACATCTTCAGCTATACATACCAGTTCAGGCAACAGTATTGGATTAAAAAATGGCTGTGTAATCCTATGTATGCCTACTCACAATTAAATGGGTATTCCTGTATATGACTGTAGCATTGTTCATTGAATTGTGAAGTTGCCAGACATAAGTTGACTCACGTAAGGCAGCTCCATATGGTCATATGTCCATCCCATCCATCTCACTTGACAGTTGCAGGCCATGACAGCTTGTTTACTTGCCTGTGCTTCACTCAGGAACAGCCCATGCATAGCTCAAGGGAGCCATTCAGGCCCTTCCAGCATCAGGTTACCGTGTTACATTTAATTCCAAGGCAATCCACTGATCATGAGGGAGTGGTTATGCAAACAGTGTAAACTCTGAAAATTGTGTACTGTCAGGAAGGGAAAGGTGAGTGCACAATGAAAGTTCAGGATCCCCAAAGACAGGGTGTTAAAGGCAGTGAAGGAAGGAGTGCAAAGCAATGTCTTCTCTCGACAACTTTTTCTAGCTCACTGCAGGTTAATTATTCCAGGGCAAAGACAATATTAAATATTTGCTTCTTCAATCCCAGCAAGGGAATTTGATTTCACTATAAAACAAATAAAGTTGAAACACACAGGGCATAATTAGAACGAAGATTCTCCAGTTTCCATGGCCAGTTTTAAAGAAAAAAGAATTAATAAGTTGAGATCAGCTGTATCCCACAAATTAAATGTTAAAGAGCTTGCATGTGCAAAAACAACCCTCTGTTTTCATTTTCTCCTCTCCTTTTCATTTCTGTCTCTCTCTTTTCTTAGCCTGCAATAGGATGTAATTTCCCTCTGGTCTGCTTTCTATAATACAACACGAACAATTTTGAGCAGAAAATGCTAAGTCTGAAATTAAATTTCCAAGCATAGATTCAGGTTGGTTTAAGAACATCAGGGCAGGCAGAAAGGAGAATCATCTATTTAAAAGCAATCTCTGATTAGGAGTAGTGCTCTGCCAAAAATAATTTCCCTTTTTTGGTGTTTTGTTTGTTTGGTTGGTTGGTTTTGCATTATTCATCATTTAATGAGGAACAGCATGCACTTGAAAATTATCAAACCGGGGAGAAAGTTCAGTGACATTAACATGGGTGGGGACAGAGTTTTTGTCATGCTTTCCTTACTTCTGAAGTAGCCAATGGGTATCCTTTCTTTCACTCTGCACATCATCTCACTAGTGATCTGCACTCTACAGCCTTTGTGTCCAAAGTATATAATATATCTCATTTATGTTGGAAAGGTAGGGACTATTAACAATATACAAGTCTAGCTATCACATCCTGTCTTCATGTTTTGTCCCATTTAAGACCTTCTCTCTTGGAGTTCTGTTTGGATTGAACATCAGAGCAACAAATAGCTGGACCTGAATTGTTTTATCTGTATATATTGGAAAGTGTTTTGTCTGTCCATTTATTTGTTCTCTATAGGGTTAGCTGCTTCTCAATATATTGCCACCAAATATGACATAAGGGTTTGTGAGGTGGAGGTGGCAGACTTCATCACTGTTTGGATACTGGGAGCCATTTAGAATCAATGTGGTGATCCGAAATGTCAGTTTGACCTGACTTTGCCTATTTTTTGACATAGATTTGGCTGCCACTAAAATATTAAACTCAAAATGAAAGTCTGGGGTGGAGGTGGGGCGTCTTCATTGACATTTGGATGCCAGCTGCCATTCTGAATCAAGAGGGTAGACTAAGACAAGACTTTAGTGTTACTTCACCCAATTTATGGTGGGCCCGAACTAAAAAAATAAATAAAAATACACCATACATATACAAATCACAATTCTTTGGGTTTCTAAAAAATTCTGAGCAGCAGAAGGGAGTGAGTTATTTGAGAGTGGGTAAAAATAGGTCGCTGTTCAAGAACAATGGGAAAAACAATAAAAGCTATGAAAAGACATGGATAAGGAACGGGGGAATGAGGCAAATTACAATTACATGAGGACTGAGGGGATAAGCAATAGGTCGCAAACATCCCAATTCGGATTTTTACCTTTACAGTAAAGATGGATTATATTTCATTAACCATGTTACTACCCACCCACCCACCCCCTGCCTGTCTGTGACCTATGATCTTTGTACTTGAAACCAATGATGACAAACTAATAGGAAAGTAGTGAAACTTCCCAGAGCCATTTCCCCCAAAATTTGTCCTTCTGTATTTTCATCTATTTGCTGTTAATTGGTTTCACCTATATTTCCACATAGGCTGTGATGATAGCGTCCATCACCCAGTAATCCACCAAGTCCCTTTGAAACCTTCTGAAATTGCTTTTGTAAACTTAGTGCCTTTCCATAGAACCTGTGGTGCTTAAAATATCCGTTACGTGTTCATCAAAGTCATCCGTGTGCTCGACAGAAATTTCATTATCCTTATTGTGGTTTCTGGTAGAAAATAGAGAGATAAAATTCCTCTTCACTGAAAAGCTGGAGCATTCTATTCATCTATTTTATCAGCCAACCAGCGACAGAGCTGAGATTTACTGCAGAAGAATTTCACAACTTCAACAAGGTAATTTTACAGAGGTTTTCAGTTGTAAGCACTGGGAATGCTTTTCAAAGAGGTTGAAATAACACATATGGAACACAGCAGTACAGAATGGTGGACTCTGGGGCTCTCATTACATTAATGACTGGTATTCTAGATATATTCTTGTGGAATCATAGTGTATACTTCTTTAATGAAAAGTGTAAAACTCGAAGTACAAAAAAAGCAGGTACAGTGTTGCAGTGTGGTTTTGTTTCTGTTTTCACTGCATAGCTGCCAGTATCTGCGCTGATCCTGAAAGTAAGTGTAGGCCGGATAAGCTTTAGAGAGCCCCCCCCCCCACCGGAGTGGAGTAGGAATGGAGTGGGCAGATATCCAGTCTTTGTGAATTCTGATATTAATTCAGGGGTGTGGAACATGTGGCCCTCCAGATGTTGCTGAGCTGCAACTCCCATAATCTCTGGGCATTGGCCATGCTGACTTGTGCTGATGGAAGCTGAAATATGTCTTCAGGGCCAACGTCTTCCTGACTTGATCTGTGCCTGGATTAAGTACTGATCTTCACGAAGAGGGAGGAGGAGGAGGAGGAGGAGGAGAATATAGCTATCCATGGGACTTTACACTTCTCCCAATATTGCAATATAGCTCTTGGCTCAAAGAAACATGTCAAACTCCATGTAATTTTTAAAGAGATAGAACATATCCCAAAATAGTATTTAAATATGGATTTGCATGCAATTTTTTATGTAGATCTTTTTTAAAAAAATAAATTGCAGGTGAGTGTAGAAATAGAACAGAATGGACCTATGAATGAACACATGCTGCAAACAGGAAACAAACAGGGTCATCCATCCCTAAGGGTCAGATTAGTATGATGGCACATACGCTGGGGTTAGCTGGAACCCCTGAACCCTACCCAGGTTTATACCATTTATTTTACAAAAGTATTAGTTTCTTCATCATTTATTTGATCACCCTTCAAGTATGCATGAAGCCCATGAAGCCATGTCTGTCAGGTTCCCTGGCACCCAGGCATACATATTTAAGAACCCACATTTGTCTTTCATAACATATGATGTGACCCAGAGAACTATGGCTCATGTAATTTGGATGTTGCACTTTTTGTTCCTCCAGCTTCAACAGTAATGTCAAAAGTGGGTCAGATTGCATGTATGGTGAAATACATATGCATGGGTTGTCATCTGGGGGTTCACCTGATTATCAGCGTTCCAAGTTCTGTGCTATCTGTATCTTAGCTATAAGGTAACATGGGGACAATATAGGTAGAATTTTTCTAGGCTTTGTAACTGAGTACTATTGCAGATATGACTAAGTGAATGAAATGCTTGGGAATCTGTGTCATTCTCCCACAGCAGAAGTGGTAGTTATGCCTGCATCACTGACTCAGAAATAAGAGCCTCGGAAGCTTGCAGGGGAAAAGATCACTGGAGCAGCAGGAAGGTAAGCAGGAAAGAGATCCTCTTGCATTTGGTTTTTCCTCATTTTAAAAGAGAAAGGTCCTTGCCCTTGATTTCTTGAAGAAAGCCTGGAAAAGTAGGATGCTTTCAGAGACAAGTTCACTCATCTTTAGTTAGACTAACTGAACTAATATCCATTTTAGATATTTAATAAAACTGTGTCCTAATTTATTTTAATTACGGCCTCTTTCATTCCTTCTGGCATATGGGAGCAAGGACTTTACAGAAACAAAGTCTTTTCACCTAGCTCTGAACACTGCCTCTACACATACACACACCTCCCACATCCATCCCCAAACCAAGAAATTAATTGGGAGCTTAAAGCTCAAACTAAAAATAAGCAAGATACATTCTGAAAATTCAGTATATATTCCTAATGAGGTAAGATTGAAAAGCACAGATTCACATATATGACCTCTTCCGCCCCTCCACAGAGAGACTTTTGCAACTTGAACATAGATTAATTGCTCACTTAGTGTGAAAACTGGCAAACAAGACCACAAAATATTACAAGCTCACAAGCACTTTTACTAAGCCACACAGTTCACTTCTTTTTTAACCCACTCTTCATCACACGTGGTGTCAGGGTGGAGTATATATTAAAGTACAAATTCAAACAGTACAGTAATTCCAAGAAAAACATTAAAATCAATCATCATAATTTCTACATCCCTATTTTATAGTGCAAATTAATGCATGCCTATTCAGAAGCAAGGTTCATCAATTACCAGAGGACGTGCTAATAATAATACAGTGGTACCTCAGGTTACATACGCTTCAGGTTACATACGCTTCAGGTTACAGACTCCACTAACCCAGAAATAGTACCTAGGGTTAAGAACTTTGCTTCAGGATGAGAACAGAAATCGTGTGGCGGTGGTGTGGCAGCAGTGGGAGACCCCATTAGCTAAAGTGGTGCTTCAGGTTAAGAACAGTTTCAGGTTAAGAGCGGACCTCTGGAACGAATTAAGTACATAACCAGAGGTACCACTGTAGCTATGTCTGCAGAGCTTCTTTTCCTGGTCATCTGAAGTGAACTCATCACTAGCAACTTGGAAACTGGATAAGGGGGAAATCACACTTTGGTACACAGGCTAGTTTTCAAGTTACTTCCTAAAATTCTGAAATTTTCACAACATGAATTGGGAGGGAGGTATTTTATTTTTTACTAAGCTTCTAAAATCTGCTATGGTATGCACTAACCTGCAACCTGTAAAGGATTCCATTTAAGCAAAACAGAAAGTGTGATAAAGCAATGACATGTTTTGATCATTCAAACATCTCCTTTTCTTTACCATCCCTTTACAACTTCAAAGCTATCAAATTCTGTTTGTGCATAAAATTTAATCTTTGCACAAATCTGCAGCTTGATTTAATTTGCATACTCCATCTCCCACAAACTAATATGGAGGGGGGAGGAGATAGAGAGAGAGAGAAGGAGAGAGTGAGTGGAAGAGATGATGCTTCGTGCAATTCCAAATTCTTCCCAGCAATACTTTTTCCAGTTACTCCATTTCACCTAATGTTGGAGGATTAGAATTTTCACTTACAGCAAACTGTACTTATAAGCCACTTGGCTGAAAGAAAACAAAACACACAAGAAGAAGAGAGAATAATTACCTGTCTTTGATGCCACAGAGATCAATGCGCAAATCACTAAAATTCCCCAGGGAACCTTGCTGAACTAAAATGAGGTCCTTGGGCTGGTTATCAATAAAGATGAGTCTCATGCAGCCTTGAAAAGCCGTAATGGGATTTAAACATTTTGAATCGGTAAAATTGTCAGGGCACCCTGTGGGACAGAGAGGGGAGAAAAGAGTGAGATGAAGAATACTTAAATGATAATTTATTTCCTTAGGGGTTCACTGATGGAAGGTCTAATTATTCCTAGTGTTCTCATTGCCTGCTCGATGTGAGCAAGTTACAAATTCTATGGCAATAAATAAAAATTAAAGAAAGAAAGCAGGCAATAATGCTGTCAGAATACAAATACTTGGAGAAGCTCAAAGTTTTTGCTTGTCTTCTTTTAAAGCTACAAAGTGCAGTCAAGATTCAGTAAAAGAGTTGCCACTGTTTTCAACTGGATGTTTGAGGATTGGATCTGAAGGGCAGAACCTACCAGGAGCATCTGTACAAATTCCATTAGGAAGGACCCTTGTATACCAGGTACAGCTGACCCTGTCATCTGGATGCAGCTGGCCCTACGTCACACACCCTTGTTATCCACTGAGGAGAAAAGAACCTTGTCCAAAGGACAGATCTGGCTATATTAGGTTATCATGGATCTTTGTTGAATCTGAACTTTGGCTCCACACAATACTAGCATCATCCAAGCTTAGAGGGCAACCATGCCTCCTCTTAAGGCTGACAAGGCACGGCAGGGAGTGAGTTGATTAGTGAAAACTTCATTCTGGCCCAAGTGGGTGGAATAACATTCCCATAGAACAAAGAGGTTTGATTCTCCCTAGTTCTACAGAGATGATGGTGCCCACCTCTCTGTTCTGGGTTGTGACATTTTTTAGAGGATCTGCAAAGAGCTCTCTATGAAATCATGTGTGTTTGGGGATGGAGGCAAACTTGCTGGAGTTGATCCAGGCAAGCAGAACTGGTTGGTTAAACATCTGATGCATTAATGGCTTAAGGGCACTCTTTATTCACCTTCCACTTCCTTTGGCTTGGGAGGGGAGGTCTTTGGGGGTGTGCTTTAGGCATTGCATGAACACTTTATTGAATTCTGGATAGCAGAGTCATGGTGTGCTTGTTGAGTCTGAAAAACCCAAGGTTCATGTTGCAAGGAGGGAGAATGACTTTCTAATCCTTTGCTGTGTGGCCATAGATTGTACAGTGGTATCTCTAGTTACAAACTTAATTCGTTCTGGAGGTCTGTTCTTAAGCTGAAACTGTTCTTATCCTGAGGTGTGCTTTTGCTAATGGGGCCTCCAGCGCACAATTTCTGTTTGCATCCTGGGGCAAAGTTCGCAACCAGGAGCAGCTTCTTCTGGGTTAGCAGAGCTCGTAACACTGAAGCGTTTGCAACCAGAAGTGTTTGTAACCAGAGGTACCACTGTAACTGTAAACATGCCCAGGAGATGGGAGGGATCCAATCTTTCCTTATCAAGAACTCACCTACTCAGACTCCTATGATTTGACCCAGGCATAGGCAAACTCAGCCCTCCAGATGTTTTGGGACTGCAACTCCCATCATCCCTAGCTAACAGGACCAGTGGTCAGGGATGATGGGAACTGTAGTCCCAAAACATCTGGAGGGCTGAGTTTGCCTGTGCCTGAATGTGGTTAATTGTAGCTTGTTTGTTTTTTGTTTTTGCAGATCCTCCAGTTTGTTATATTTAATAAATTCACACACATTTTGCATCTTGAGCCTCCTTTATGTGATTACAAATATTGTCCCCATCTCTCAGCATCACAGGCCTTATATGGTGAGATTCTGCCAGGTTATGCTTTCCACACTTTTCAGAGTCCATCTCTCTGAATCCAGGGCTTCTTAGTGTTATCATAGAACAGGAAGACCTAATCCGTTATAAGCTTCCATTTCCCTTGTTTTGCTTGTTCTGATTAAGCCCTTGCAGCCCACTATAATGTACCAAGACTGATTTCGCACATTTCCCTGCCAAAATGGGGAGACTGTCAAGTCAGTGACAAATTAGAATATATGACAGGTGGCTCATTTGGGCTTGCTGGGTCACAGATTGTGCAGGCCCATCCAGGAATCAGTTCCACAGCACTTGAGCAAGCAAACTGACACAGGAATAGAATTAAAGGTTCTATATGCCTGGCTAAGCCATGGAATGACCATCGGCTAATACAATTAGGTAATAGTAGCAATGAATTGACAGTTGGCAGATGTCTAAGTATTGGCTCCATGCTGCCTGCTGATAAGGTATGCCCTAGAAACCCTATGCCACCTTTTTCCATATGGCATTTAAATTGTGCTGAGCTTTACACCAGCTTGCTAGGGTCATGTCAGCATCTGGGCTAAGAGTACTGCTATGCTGAGGGAGAACCAGAGAGGGGAAATGAAAATGTCATCTGAAAGCAGTTTGCACTCCGGATATAATCGAGGAGCACAGAGTAAACTCTGTGAAATATCATAGGTGCAAAAGTCAAACCAAAAAGAAGTCTTTAATCCCACCACATCCTGCACAAAGGTTAGCAACAGAAGCGTTGCCACAATATAAAAGCAGTCATCATAGCCAAACAGGGTTAAACTGAGGCAAATGTTGTCCTACCCTTCACAGCATAGTGGGTGGGTGGGTGAAGGGGAGTTAAGACAATGTTGCTGCTGTTATTTTAAAAAGATTCACGCAGCCCATCTTTAAACAGATGGAAGGAAGGAAGGAAGGAAGGAAGGAAGGAAGGAAGGAAGGAAGGAAGGAAGGAATTTTTAGGAAGCAAGAATTTTAAAATATCCAAAGATGACTCTCAAATACACAGAGGTGCAAAATCTTTCCCATCTTGCTGGTTATGTTTGCTTCTAAAGAAAGAAAGATTGAGTTTATAAGGACTTTATATAGGGGTTAAGATGAGCCCAAATGCAGAGAGCCTGTTAATTGTGCTTCCACAAGGGTGCTTATTTAAATTGCTTACAATGTTCCTGTTGTCCTCTTTCTTGATTTTAATCACAGGAGCTTTGGATGGCATAAATACTCACCAAGCCCCTAGCTTGATAACAATATTTTTTTTAAAAAAACCTTTCAATTAAAAACTGGAAAGCAACACTTCATAGTTATAAAGAAAACTGCTAATTTTTGCACTCTATGGGTTGATGTTTTCAAAGAGTTTATAACACACATCAATTTTGAAGTGTATATTCAAATGCAAGTAGCACTTATGGTGATTCTAAAATATTATATTTGGCAGTATACTAGTGCAGAAGAACAATTATTTTATTGTGATTCTGCCTTGTCTGAACAAGCAATATGTGAATGGCTCATAGGCAAACATATTTGAAAATATGGGAGTAAGCAATGTCTCCTACAAGCCAAAATTCTGGAGCCTTAGCTAATGTCACACAAATAGAGTTTTTGTGCCCACAGTGATCACTAGCCAAAATGAGGGAATTACATAATGACCAGCCAACCCTCCCAGAAACCTCTTATATGCTGCTAGACTAGAACAGACCATATGATATATACAATGTGTACACATCATACCTTTAAAGCATATTTCAATTGCATTCATTCCCTCAAAGAATTCTGGACAGTGCAGCTTACCTCTCATAGAATTGCATTTCCCAGAAAACGCTTAAAAAACTATAGGGCTCAAAGTTCCTTGAGGGAAAGAATGTCCTTCAAATGCCATTTAAAGGTATAGTGTATATGCAATCATAGACACCATTATTATCTGCCTTCCCAAAACTTTCTACCATCTTACTTATATCAAATTCATCAGGCTGCATACAAAGCTGACACATTTTCATTTCAGAGGCGTCTGTGTATTTTGGTTTCTCAGTATATTGTGACTTATCTATTTTGACAGCTAACCCCAAAAACATGTAGCTTTCCAATGGTTTGGGAGACATGTGATGATTGTTTACTAACAGATCCTCTTTTTAAAATAAAATGCATACAAACATACATACATAAAATGTAATAGATAACAACATTGGTTCTTTTAAGAAAAACAACTAACAAAAATGGACATCATTTTTAGTCACCACAACAGCACTGGAAAGCAACATACCTCCAAAATAGTAGCTGTGCCCTGAATAAATCTGTGAAACAGTGGTTGCATGAACTGTAGATGCTACATCATTATCGAGAGTTAGGGTGATGCGATGTCTTCTAGCATTGATGTTAACTGCATGCCACAGACCATCATACAGATTGCTGCCTGGGAAATAAGGAGTGGAAAAGAGATCATGGGGGACAAGAAGGAAGTGGAGGAGGAGGGGAAGCTTGTGAGTAATTACTGTCCTTTAGGGAAATAACAAAACTGTCACTCAGGCAATGTCAGGGGAGCACACACACCAGGTATAAACAAGCTAACATTAATGAAACTTGTCCCCAGAGCCAGAGTCCTCATGCACTACATGAAGCTGTTACATATATAAATATCTCTATTCATTTCAATGAAGGGGATGGATACCAGTGTATATCCTTGCACCCCACTGAACTAAAGAAGGAAGCCTTTGATTTAGAGGCGCTGTAAATCCTCTGTTCCCTCTTTGTCCCACTAAAGAATTGTTGAATTTTAGACTTTTGTCTTCTGCTTTGGGTTCCCAGTTGTTGTTGGACTACAGCTTCCATCATTCCTAGCTAGCAGGACCAGCAGCCAGGGATGATGGGAGTTCTAGTCCAATAGCAGTTGGGGACCCAAGTTTGAGAAACACTGTTCTAAATGCATGCTGAGGAGAAGCATTCCCCCAACTGGACTGAAGCTTCCATCAGCCCCAGCCAAGTTAGAGAAGGTGGATCATGTCCTTTGTTGGATACGACTCAATTTCTTTAAACCCTTCCACCAGTTTATGTGACTGCATAAAGCAGGCTGGGGTTTATAAGCTTGAATATAACTATTACAAGGATAAAAGGATAAAAAAAATGGGGGGGGGGTTGCTTACCAAAACAAGGAGAGCAAAAGCTAAAAGATTTTTGGTTTGGCTCTACTTAGGATTGCTGCCAAATAATTCTATTGCATCTTAAAGACTACTTATTTTCCTTTGTATTGTAAACTTACTCCATTGGATGCAAGGAAGTTCATGCATATACCGTATTTTTTGCCCCATAGGGCTCACTGCCCCATAGGACGCACCTAGGGTTTTTTTTGGGAGGGGTAATAAAGAAAACAAATTTTATTTTCCCCCCAGGTGCGGGGCTGGCGCGGGGGAAGCCAGAGCTTCCCCCAACCCCGGCCCCAAGAACAGCCTGCTATCCGCAAGCCTAGGGAGCCCGGCGGAAAGTCGCGCCGGTCTCCCCAGGCTTGTGGAGAGCTGCGTGAAGCCCGGGCGCGCTCTTCAGCGTGCCCCAGGCTTCAGAATGCAGGCAGCTCTGCGCAACCCTCGGGAGACCGGCGCGACTTCCCGACCCCTCTCGCTCTCCAGGCTTCATTTTTGGAGGGGGAAAAGTGCGTCCTATAGGGCGAAAAATATGGTAAATGCTTATCTTGTTCATAGAACTTTGTCTATTTTTGCTGCAGCAGTTGCTGCTCTAGATTTTAAGGGGCTAGATTTGTTGTTGTGCTTTTACTACTTCTTGTCTTTTGAGTTGCTATATCAGCATGCAATAACCTTCAGACTATTATCAAGCCAAGGGCATGCTGTCATGTCAACCACAAACCAGCATACTGTTGGAATTTTCCCTCTTGCTAGATTTGGCAGAGGGAATAAAAGATGGTTCTTCTAAGCTTGAGTTGCCCAATTTTCACTTCCCTTTAAAACAAAGGATACTGTTTTGATGTCATGTTTCATGTTGGAAAGCCAGGGACTGGCCACCTATGAGGCCTACAAGATCTGTTCCCTTTTTCTCTCTCTGGCTCCTTTCCACTTGACCTGGGTGGGTGGCACCCTGTCTGACTCCAGTTATAAAGGCTGCTGAAAGATGTTTGTAAAGCACTACTCCATTTGGTGCATAATGGGGAGACTTTGGCATGGACGGGAGATTAACACCCCTCTGTTTTCTGCAGCATTCTACAACACTTCTGCTGTGATACTTCAGTTAAGGTGATACTTGAATTTAACTGCTTTAAAATGAAACAGTTTGATATTGATGTAGTTTTCTGTTACTGATCTTACTGAAGAGTTTATTAAATAGAATGGTATTTTTGGAGACTGTATTTATTATTCATTCATTCATTCCCCCCCCAAAAAAAAACCTATACCACCAATGTGGGAGGTTTTTAGACAGAGGATGGATGGCCACCTGTTGTGGATTCTTTAGCTGTGCTTCCTGCATTGCAAGGTGTTGGACTTGATGACCCTTGGGGTCCTTCCAAGCTCAGCAATTCTATGATTCTATGCAGTGCTTTTCCCCCCTTAAAAATGTTTAGGGGTACTGTCATTTTCCTACTCATATTGAAATACTGCTCCTCAATGAGACCAAACTTAGATTCACAAAATGTTTAGAGTTTGGATTTGATATCCTGCCTTTCACTCCCTTTCAGGAGTCTCAAAGCAGCTAACATTCTCCTTTCCCTTCCTCCCCCACAACAAACACTCTGTGAGATGAGTGGGGCTGAGAGACTTCACAGAAGTGTGACTGGCCCAAGGTCACCCAGCAGCTGCATGTGGAGGAGCGGAGACGCGAACCCAGTTCCCCAGATTACGAGACTACCGCTCTTAACCACTACACCACATTGGCTCTCATGGTATGCCTACCCCCCACACTGGTATGCCTACCCCTGCATCCCCCCAGAAAAAGCACTCATTCTATGATTTTTAAAATGCGTCAACAGCACTGTATCAAGGAAACCCTGGGTGAACAGATGACTTTCAAACAGGCATCTAAATGTCAACATGGTAGGAACCGGCTGACTTTAACTGGGAACTCAATCCAAAGGGCAAATCATGTGTTTAGAGGAACTTTAATTGTGATGTTTTTTGTTAGCTTCCTAATGTGGATCCAAACACTTGTATCATGGCATGTGTTTGATAAATCTATGGCTATGTTTTCATTGTATGTAGGTACAATAACATATTGATTTGTTTACTGTTCTTTTGAGCTGCTTGGAGCTTAATTTGGAAAGCCAGTATAGAAACAAAGAATCCGAAAGAAAGTAAATGTTTCTATTAGATGTGCAATACCTGCACTAACTCCTACATATTTCTCTGTTCCTTTCTGGATGATGAGCGACATCCTTCCATGCTGGAGGTATAACAAGAGTAAACCGGAATCTTCTGACAGCTCCGTGGATAGCAGCAAACCATCCTTGTTCCACGTCCGAAACTGGAAGCTAACTGACAAGCCATCAAGCTGGGGAGTGCCTGGTAACAGCAAGTAACTGTTGTTGGAGCTGTCAAAGGTGATGGGAGTGATTTGTGGTTCTGAGCAGGCAAAAGTCACATTACCCTGGAAAGTAATAAAAACAAGGGGAGGGTGGGGAGGGGAAGGAGACAATGACAGGCAACCATCAAGCAGTTTTCCCATTCAGTGGCTCTGAATATGCTGCAGTTATCACATTATATCACAGGAATATAATGTACCTTTAGGATTGTGTGTATGTGTGGGTGCAACATATAGAACCAGACAGTTTCTCAGTTATACAGACACTTCCTTGCTGATTTCCATCCTATTGGTGTAGAGAATGAGTGCTTTGCTGCAGTTTTAAATAGGAATAGGACTGCATTTGCACATTCATGCCCTGGGCCAAGGAAATACACATACACATATATAGTGTTGCACTGGCTGGAAAACAGAGCTTAGACTTGGCAGTGGGGTGAGGTGGACATCCTTCTACAAGTCTTGACTGGGTTGGTGGCCATAGAACAGCAGCCAAATCCATGCTTTGCATAGAAAAGATACCAAGGTCAGGGTCATTTAACAACAGGGTTGGGAAATATCTCTACATGAGACCCTGGGTCACCACAGCCAGCATCTTTACTGGACTTGATGGACCTGCAGCCCAGTAAACCATGAGAAGAAAAACTCTTCACAACTTAAGAGGAGGAGGGAAAAAATTTGCTGGGACCATTGGCTAGGTTTCCCGGGGCTGAAGAGCCAACTGTTCCCTACCTCCTGATGTATAGGAGTCCAATGCTAGTCCTATATGCTGCCCTACACAGCATGTGCCTCCATCAAGCTCAGTGGGGCAGGATGATCACAGCATTGTGGAGGTGTATCCACATTAACTTTGTATATGAATCTTCTTGGTGAGTCAGTTTGGTTTATTGTGCTTAGCAAACAGCCCTTACACACAGAAAATAACAACAACATGAATTAGTCAAAATAAAAAAATTCCTTCCAGTAGCACCTTAAAGACCAACTAAGTTAGTTCTTGGTATGAGCTTTCGTGTGCATGCACACATGTATCTGAAGAAGTGTGCATGCACACGAAAGCTTATACCAAGAACTAACTTAGTTGGTCTTTAAGGTGCTACTGGAAGGAATTTTTTTATTTTGACTATGGCAGACCAACACGGCTACCTATCTGTAACTGGAAACATGAATTAGGGTTGCCATATTTCAAAAAGTGAAAATCTGGACAGAAAAATTGTTGAGCTGTTGTTGGCCAAAGTTGTTGAACTATTTTTTGCAAAATCTCACAAAAAGACATTTTTGAGCTATTTTTAAAGGAAATCTCAAAAAAAAGACACTGTCAACATGGGTTGCCATACGTATGGATTTCTTTGGACGTTTAAGTGATTTCCTTCCAGACACTCTTTACGACTGCCAATTGCTGGCTATGTCCAGGAAATTCCAGACGTATGGCAAACCTAACAGGAATACTGCTACTAATAATGGTTTACATTTCTACTCCCTTGCCCCTAGTGGATAAATCATTTTCTATTCCCCCCTCAAGTTTTGTTACAAGAAATTTAGATGTTCTAAAGGATATCTCTATCTCGACATTGGGCAGCAAAAACAAGTCTTTAATCTTCACCTTGAACTGATCTTTGTTCACTTTCACTTCAAAACCAAAACTAAACAAACTCTCACTTCCAGAACACACTGCTTCCAGATGACTTTAAGTTTAGTGTGGTGGGACAAATCCTACCATTTATTTTTCTGACTAACTTTCTGACGAGTTCTATTCCAGTGAGTGTCGGAGCTCTCGGAGCTTGATCTCAACATTGGATCAGATCTAAACGCTCTCCTGAATGGCAGCTGGACTCCCAGTGCCTTTATTCTTGGCAATTCCATTGTAAATTAAGGAATATATCAAGCAATTAAGAATAAAGGAAGAGAAGTGCATTCACAACTTTCAAAGATAGTACACAGGGTTTTGTGGACAGGGGGAGAGCTGCAACTCACTTGCTTTTGAACCAAGGCACTTTGTGAAATATCAACTGAAATCTGATAAACCCATTCAAGTAAAAGGCCTTCCGTGTGGTGCGGTCTCTCATTAGAAATTATATCTCATTCTAACAGTATTATTAGAATGAACAAAAGATGAGTGATTTGCAGGAAGCTATACGGCGCTTGGGGATTCCCTTATTGAAAAGCTAGGACAAAATGATGGAATAGCTTCTTATCATTTTCAATAGCTTTGAACAATTCTTAGTTGACAAGGGGAAATTAAACAAAGTTCTGGAAAGATGTTTAATTTGCTGCTAACTGAAACAAAAGCTTCAATGGGATCTTTCTCTCTTTTCCTAGATTACAAGACAAAAGTACACTGGAACAAGGAATAAATGCATTTCAATAAGTCCAGTTTGAATGACTTCTTATCTTTAACACCTCCAAAATGATTTCAGACAGAAGGTGGAGTGAAAACCTAATCAAAACCATATAAATGCCAAACTATGCCAAACATTTTCTCAATAAAACATCTGCCACATTTGTAGGGAGTGGGAAGGGTGGAACTGGGGGGAGGACCTTGGTGGGGCAAGGGTATTCTCAATACATTTAAGGGACTTTCAAGTGTGGGGGCTTTACAGTGAGTGTATTCAGAAATAATATTTTGTGGGTAGCCTTCCCATGCTTGTTGAATGAGTTTCAAAGTTGTATTCACACCATTGTGATTTTCCATTGCAATGTCCACAAGAACCACACCTCAAGGTGTGGGCATGGCTTGATGATTACATATCTGAAAGTTGCTTACTCCTTTCCCTCTTGACCACACCACTCCTCCCCTCACCCCAATTGCTCATCCTACACATGCATACCATCTCCCACAGTTGAATAAAGGCTAATTGTAGTGCAATCCTAATTATGTCCACTCAGAAGTAATTCCATTCCCCATCCCATCAGAAACCTCTATATCTTTACCCAAAACACCCACAAGTTTTATAAACTTGTGTGTGTGTGTGTGTCTTAGTTCTTAGTGGAGAAGATCCAAGAGGAGGAGACAAGGCTTTCTGCATAACCTGTGAAGCAATCCTGGCCATGTGTGTCCTTCCAGACCTGGAATAACCCAACCCCATTCCCACAATATATTGGATGTTATTTGTCAGGGACCATGCTGAGAAGGGCTGCACTGAGGAAGAATGATGGGAGCCACCCCCTCCTCCTGATCCTGAATCTTCCCAGAAGCTGGACAGTATAGATTTGGAACAGTAGTTTGCAGAGGGGCATAGTTCAGAAGGCAGAAGCTGGGAAATACTGGATGGGGAACAGTTAGCAGAAGAAACACTAGAAGAGAGAGAGTTAACAGATTCACAGTCTCTGGATAGTATCCACTCCCATCTCCCAAAGTCCAGGAGAGCTCAGAAAATGGCAGAACAGAAAACACAGCAGCTCAGATTAAAAAACGTAGGAGTAACGTAGATTAATAGGGACAGGAGGGGTGTGATTCTTAATTGGGAGCACCGCCATTTCTAGGAGATATGTTCTTTATTCTCTCACTGTGATTATTAAAGTTTATAAGTGGTAAGAAGACACATTTTCCTTGGTTCTGCTTATTTACTGCCACGTTGGCGGGAGGGGCGGGGAGCTGATTCCCTGAAGCCCGGCATTATTAGATGTTAATCAGCCAACAGCCTGGGTAAAGAGAAATGTTTTCATCTGAAACCTAAAGGTGTGTGATGAAGGTGTCAACTGAACCTCCCCCTGCTCCCCCCCCCAAATAAATCAAGTGATTCTTGAGCTGCTAAAGATTTAAGTTCTCCATTTGTTCCCTGCTCACACAAGTCATAAAAACATGTTAAGTCTTCCCTGGAATGTGCAGAAAGCACAGAACGTTCACAGCCCAATAATGAGGCTCTGAAGGTTGTGAGGCAATTTCAAATTGACCCTTAAAAATATGATTGCTTTATTGTTTCATCTGATGAGAAGATGCCATGGACACTGCTTCACTTTATCATAATCCAATGCTGGCTGAGGTCCAGATAAGATTGCCAGATGTCACTTATTGAATGTGATGGTTGTTTAGTGCAAAGACTGTCTTTTGTTCCAGTACATCCAGCCTTGCAGAACATGATATTCATTCCATATGTCAGAACGGCAAGAACTCTGTTAAAGTTTGTACAACAGATGGCCAAATTGCTACTGTGGGCTTCCCCCCACTTTTTCTTATTTTGGGAATTTTGATGTATCATGTCAAGATGTGAAGCCAACACAAATTTGAAGTGAATAGGGTAGTGATAGGGCAGTTGATAGCAGCCATGGCTCCCAGTACAAGTACGAGCACAATTCAAAGTGTTGGTGCTGACCTTTAAAGCCCTAAATGGCCTCAGCCCGGACACTGAGGTCCAGCACTGAGGGCCTTCTGGCAGTTCCCTCACTGTGAGAAGTGAGGTTACAGGAAACCAGGCAGAGGGCCTTCTCAGTAGTGGCGCCCGCCCTGTGGAACGCCTTCCCATCAGATGCCAAAGAAATAAACAACTTTTAGAAGTTTAGGGATGTTTTTAATGCTTGATGTTTAGGGAAGTTTTTAATGTTTGATGTTTAGGGAAGTTTTTAATGTTTGATGTTTTATCATGCTTTTAATATTCTGTTGGGAACCACCCACAGTGGCTGGGGAGACCCGGCTATATGAGTGGGGGATAAATAATAATATATTTATTATTATTATTATTATTATTATTATTATTATTATTATTATTAATCTCCCTGGATCTGGATCCTAAAGGAACATGGTTGTGGTAAGCAGACAGATCCTTCATTTGTAGATCTGACTTACAAGATATCATTGTTTGTCAGATATCACTGTTTGATAACACTTTATACACCCTCCTTCTTCATAACTGAATTTTGCTTTCTTTGGAATTTGGGAGTGCAGATGGTTATCCTGCAGCCATTGCAGATTTGTGCCAGCAGAGGGTCTATGCAGCTCTTAGAACGAGCATCACCAGGCACATCTGGACTGAGCTGGTCAGCCTGTTTCCTAGGAATCTTCCTTAATAATAGTGTGCAGCCAAACATGACAGGGGTAGATGTTTCCAGGGCTAGTCTTGAGGCTTAACAACTTTGCCTGTCAACTTAATGCCCCATTTTGGTTCTGGATGGCAGATATATTGTGGCCTGTTCTCAGTTCAGGAGGTTGCACAGGATGGAATGGCAAGTACGGTAGTTTGTCATCTCTGTGGGTACTTTAGTGACCTTGGTCTTTGGTACAGGTTACCCAACATTCCCTAAATGAATGTTCAAAAACTGTTGACTTTCCTTTTTCTAAGGAACAAAGTAAAGATACAGGAACTTTGTCCTCCTTTTCATTTGGTAACTTATTGTGCAACCCTACTGGTACATTTGCACACCCATATCCAAAACAGATGTAATTTTTGAGGTGACTGAATGTATATTATAAATGGACCACAGTACAGCCACTGCTTCTGCACAATTGAATACATACAGTAGGGGCTGTGCTGGCTAGCCAGCTTCCTTTTCAGCACTTCTCACTGATGGATTTGGTGAGATTAGCATGAATGAGGGTCAAAACCACGTGAAAAAATGATCTTAGCTTGTCCCTAGCGCCTTCCCTGGAACAGTTGCTATTACAGCTGAACTCACTTTAACTGAATAAGAAAAGGATAAAATACCCCCTCAAACTTTTCCCTAGCTGTGAAATAGAATAAGAAGTTTCAAGCCTCCAGAGGGAAACTAGAAGATCAGACATGTCTAGCTGCTAAAAACTCCATCTAGCACTCATCTGGCATTTACGAACTCCATCGAGTCCAATGTTTCCAGTCTGATTAACGATTCCTTTAACAGGTACTGAAATGTACTCCAAAGGGGCTTCTGCTGCTGTTATTACAATTTGAACTTCCTAAATTCAGGCAATTAAACAGAGATATTTAACATTTCCTTGGTAGATACTGCCTTGACCCTCATCCACTTGGGAAAGAGGTCTGTCACTATCTATTTTCAGGAGTAACATGGCAAGCAAGGGAATTTTCTTTGTTGCAAACAGGCCATTGTAGAAGCTATCAAAGCAGATACAAATTGTTTAGTTAAAAGCATTAAGCGAGAGGCAGTGCATATTTGGAGCATGTCTTGGCATGCAATATCGCCTTTAAAAAGAAATCACCTAACAGAACCCTAAGGAAATGCTATGTAATCTGACTAAGAGGAGGTCTTAGCAATCATCCCGAGACTGTCTCTGTGTATAGCATCAATGAGTGAAACTTAATTCTCTATTTCTTGCCTATTTTGCTGATTACTCAAGTGTGGATTACTATTTTATCAGAAGAAAGTTGAAGTATGTGAGTGCGGGTGATGAGGATAATTAAACTCCCGCAGTTACAAACCCAGGAGACATAAAAGTAATCTCTCAGCTCAGTGTCCCATCCTACGCTGATGCTGCTAGATTTAACACCTGGGTGAGTGCTGAGGGTGCCTTTCAGTTAGTCTGGATCTTCAGCTCCTTATCATCTTGGGTCTTCCAGAAAGAAGCATTTCTAAACATATTAATAAAAAGTGTATGGATAATACAAGCATTGTGTTGGAATACCACAGTTAGGATGTCACAGAAATTCTTTGTGTAAAGTCTCATGCACAGCATTCATTTAAAGCACACTGCTTCCTCCCAAAAATCATGGGAGCTATAGTTTAAGGGTGATGGGGATTGTAGCACCATGGTACATAAAACTACAGCTGCCATATTTCTTTGAGGGAAGCCATGTGCTTCAAATTTGCTGAAAGTGAAAGGTGAAGCACAAGGCCTCCAGTTAACCCAAATAAAGTTGAAGCAGGGTTGGGATTTCTTAATTATAATACTTTTTGTTATGCACATGGAGTTACAAAATACGTCCACATTGGAGCAGTTATGAAGGGTGCTCACATGTAAAAATACCATTTCCCACTTTAATATATTTGGGAGAAATGGTCATTTCTTTCTTGGCCTCAAATTACTCAAACTTTGATAGGAAAGGCCACAATTGATATGCAAAAGTCCTCTCCATAAGTGATGTGATACACACATGCATTTTTCATTCAGTATCTGAGTACTTGAATATGTAACGATTTCATAAGAAATAATCATTATGCTCTCATTATGCAGGCAAAAAGTGAAGAAGAACGTACTATTCATGCTGATTATTAGAAATTGTTTCAGAGATAATTTTTGCCTTGCTTTGAGAGTAGAAGTCAGAGAAGAAGAAAAATCTCCTTAAGGAAGGCCTGTACTTACTTAATGGTCATATAAATAGGATAATGGGGTCTTTTGTCAGCAGAGAGGACACTTCAATTATTGGGATACTCTTAATACAGAAGCTCTACTGTACATAACTAAGCTAATATTTTCAGGAGGAAAGAGGTGAAGTCACTGATTGTCATTAAAGAGCAGAGGTTCTCATATACTTGGGAAACTTTTATGTCCCTGCTCAGAAAAGTATCAGATAACAGAACTGAAAGGGCTCAACAGAATGATATTTCATCCCTTTGAGAGACTTTGAGGATCATATGCTTGGCTAAGCAATTCTGAATTTTCTTTATCTGAGTCTCCTAAGCTTTTAGGTCACTGGCCAACAGCGCAACAAAAGATTTTACTGCCTTCACGCTTGCAGTAACCGAGCATTATCACTTCATTACCTGGTCCAGTAGCTGAGACGCAACTGCAGAGGACAGCAGCAGCCAATTTTAAAAATCATAAATCATTCTACTAAGAAACAAAGGTAAAAACAGAAAAGGGAATAATAGACAAACATAATATAGATAGCTTGATATTTCCCTCTTTTCAGTAGAGAAGGAAGCAGAACCAAAGGCTTGTCTTTCAAATTCACCTTGCCAGACAGGACAACTAAAAGTGGTGAAATAGCACAAATGCAGATTTAACACTTTGTGCCGAGTCAGGGGTACAGTGACCTAAAACCTATCCAGTTTTATTCACTAGGACTAAAATGTTTTAATACTTTCATTAAAACACATCATTAAAATTGAATGCACTAGGGCTGCATTCATAACAGACATTTAAAACACATTTTCCCCACACAAAGAATCTTAGGAACCAGAGTTTGTTATGGGTGCTGGGAACTGTAGCTCTGTGGAGTGGGCTAAAACACAGTTCCCAGGTTTCTTTGGGGGGTGTGTGTTTTTAATATGCTTTAAATGTGTGGTGTGTATGCAGCCTTGAATTCTGTTTGCCTTCCATGTTCATTTCTAAAAACCAGTCCTTTTCAAATGATTGGGATCTGCCTTTTACATCCTACTGGGCATTCCCAAGTCATTGGGTGTATCTGAAATAGCTCATTGGGTCATGGCCACAGATGGCTGGTTTACAGAATGCAAAAGTAAAGTAGGCTATATTACTATGGACTACAGGTAGAGACGCGGGTGACGCTGTGGGGAAAACCTCAGCGCCTAGGGCTTGCCGATCGCATGGTTGGCGGTTCGAATCCCCGCGGCGGGGTGAGCTCCCGTCTTTCGGTCCCAGCTCCTGCCCACCTAGCAGTTCGAAAGCACCCCTAAGTGCAAGTAGATAAATAGGTACCGCTTTATAGCGGGAAGGTAAATGGAGTTTCCGTGTGCTGCGCTGGTGCCGGCTCGCCAGAGCAGCACACGGAAACGCTGGCCACGTGACCCGGAAGTGTCCTCGGACAGCGCTGGCCCCCAGCCTCTTAAGTGAGATGGGCACACAACCTTAGAGTCGGACACTACTGGCCCGTACGGGCAGGGGTACCTTTACAGGTAGAGGACGCTTTTTTTGAAATAATCCCTGCAAGCAATACCCCAGCACACCAGTCTTCCTGTGCTACTTTTCTACTTGAACAAAATTGGACTTGGGGGATGCAATTACATTTTTAAGTTAGAGGACTTGAATAGCTGTGAGGCTTGCTGTTCAACTGTCCATTGACTTTTATTTGCATTCTTGTGTTAGAATTAATTGTCTTTTGTACTGTTAGGAGAGATAAAAGGTGTTCAATAGCTTTTTAAAAAACTGGGGGAGCGTTTGTGAAGAAAATCAAAGCTGAAACATGACTGGAGTTGATAAGAAGTAAATGTTTTTGTTGCCATGTTAAATAGCTGTGAATGTGCTATAAAGATATAGGATTTGGTTTGACCTCACCGACTTCTGCATCTGGCTATAGAAAAATAGGCCCTGGCAGCTTTCTAATGGGGTAATGGGTCATCAGCCCACCAAAGATTCCCCACCAGATCGTAAATGAACAATAATTCAGCAGATCAGCATTCTGTCCCATTATCCAAAAATAAACATCAACGTTCAGTCAATTTCTTAGCTTCATCAGTGGCCAACGACTAGGAAAGTTTTCTGCCAGTGTCTGTTCAGCAACGCATACCACAACCACTTCAAAACATAGCTGGTTATATTTTAAGCCTGTCTGACTCCAGGCAAAAGGGGATGAATTGAATAGTCTTATTCCATTCATAGAGGAATATTTGATCTAGGAGAAGATTCCACTAATGGAAGAGTAGGCAATTTCTGAGGATAACCCCTGCACCCTTGAATATTTGCTGCAGAGGGTTGCACGACATGGGCGATTTAGCATTTAGTACTCCAGTCCTCCCAGTGATGTATGGAAGTGAGAGCTGGACCATAAAGAAGGCTGATCACCAAAGAATTGATGCTTTTGAATTATAGTGCTGGATGAGACTCTTGAGAGTCCTATAGATTACAAGAAGATCAAACCTATCCATTCTTAAGCAAATCAGCCCTGAGTGCTCACTGGAAGGACAGATCGTGAAGCTGAGGCTCCAATACTTTGGCTACCTCATAAGAAGAGAAGACTCCCTGGAAAAGACCCTGATGTTGGGAAAGATGGAGGGCACAAGGAGAAGAGGATGACAGAGGATGAGATGGTTGGACAGTGTTTTTGAAGCTACCAGCATGAGTTTGACCAAACTGCGGGAGGCAGTGGAAGACAGAAGTGCCTGGTGTGCTCTGGTCCATGGGGTCACGAAGAGTCGGACACAACTAAACGACTAAACAACAACAACACTCCAGTCCTTCACTGAAGTAAATACTCTTTCACAACCAGAATGGCTCCTCCTGTTCAAAAAACTGGCACCATTGGATACAACCTTTTGTTTCCTTGCTTCTGACCTGAAAATGTCCTCTGTGTACTGCTATCCATCAGATGTGCTTTGATAATAATAAGAGTTTTGAGATCAAAGGTACTCAATATTTCCTTAAAAGTGAGATTAACATCTACGTGAGATTTAAGGTGGTTCAAAGCACTTTACTGATGGTGTTTAGAATTCACAGAAAGAGAATGCATTATTAGCTTAAATTCAACTGTCACTGAGAATTTTTCTTTACGCTTTTGATACTACCCATTTGGATTCATTTCCCCAGACAGCCCATTTTGTTGCCAAAATGACCCATTATTCAGAATTGTCATTCCCACAGTCTGCGCTGGTGCCTGACCCTAAAGCCTCAACGTTGCATGAGGGAAAAACACATGCCTGCTTGTTAAAGAAAACAAAAAGTCGTTTCATTTTGCTGTTACATCTCACCAACACCTGAAGCTCTTCATGGCATTTCAAAATTCAAGCTAAGTGGTTGAAGAAGAAATAGAAGGAGGAGGAGGAGGGGGAGGAGGGGGAGAAACCTTGAAAGGTCTCAAGAATCTTTTTATGTTGGTGGTATATTTGTAAATTGCATTGTGACATAAAAGCCTATTTATTGATTAAATAATAACAACAATAGCAACATACTATAAAATATCTAAAGTGGTGTACATAATGCTGCTGTGCTTATATTATGAGGATAACAACTTATTTCAGATAGGGCCAGCCTGCCCATGAGGAGAACTAAGGCAGTAGAATCCCATGAAGGCACCCTGCCTGACCTTGCCACCATCCCCATTGGAGAAGTGAGGAGAAGCTGGTGCATGATCCAGGTAAGCAAGACTTTGGCAGAGAGGTGGTGGAAGGGGACAACACCTTCCCGTTTTACCTCAGGCAGTGAAATGGGATGGGCCATCCCTGATTTCAGAGGTTGCCAACCTAGTGCCCATGGGCACAATGACACCCATGAAGGCTTCCAGTGGTTCTCCAGGGTAGGTACTCCAGACTCTGAGCTTTCATTTAATACATAAAGAGTCCCTATCCCCCCCCCCGAAAGAAAGTTAGGTGGCAAAATCATTCTAAGTGATTTATGTGAAATAAATGGTGCAGCTACCTTGCATCTTTTTTCTGGGGGGGGGGGAAAGCTCTGTTTTGTTATTATCCAACAATTGTAAGTGTGTGTGTGTGTGTGTGTGAGTGTGTGTGTGTGTGTGTGTGTGAGAGAGAGAGAGAGAGAGAGAGAGAGAGATCTCCATAATTAGGACCAGCAGGACAAGGCTGACTTCCCATGTAAAACATAAAGTTCTCAGCAGTGGTTATCTATTCTTGTGTTACACTATACTCTCCATGGCAGCCATTTTGGTTTATGCCACACCCGCTCCATAGCAGCCTTTATGTGACCCCCTAACACTCTCTCAGTTTCTGCATCTGAAATGCACCCTCTAGTCCATAAAGATTGGTGACCCTAGCCTTATTTTTAAAGAAAGAAAGAAAGAAATACACTGCTTTGAAATTTCATAGTGGTTTCCAAATTAAAAACACATACAAGAGTACCAATTGCATGATACAACAACAACAAGGCAGAAACTCAAACGATTTAGGGTATAAAGAGATGCAATAACGGCCAGTAAACAAAGCAAAGCATACAACACAGCAATGGTTGGTTTTCAAGAGGACTTTTTTTAAGTCAACTTTGAAAGGGTAGCAGGGAAGAGGCAGCACAATCTTTCTTGCAGAGGGCTCCTGCTCCTGGTGGATGCTCATCTAGCATCCCCCTAAAATAGGATCTGTAGCAGGACCTTGTCAGATTATCTTAAGTGGCAAGATGACAAAAGCCTCATATGGGAGGAGGCATTCCCTGAGATTGTCATATACATTGGAAGCATGTTTTTTCACAGAAAAAGCTGGAACCATTCCAAGCCTATGAACCTATTCTTTTTATAGCTGCATATGCAGATGGTGAGATTTCCGCCATAAGATAATAGGAAGCTATTGGGTTTGAATTCTTGCTAGAACTTTAAATTTGGTTGGCCACTGTTAGAATGGGATGCTGGGCTAGGAAAGGGCACAGTCAAGGGATACGTTTAGAAAATTATGATCCTATACACATTAGCCTAGGAGTAAATCCCATTGAACTCAATGGGACTTGGTGAGCTCCACTGAAAATGGGACTTACTTATCAGTGGACATGCAGAGGATTACACCATTAGGCAATCTGTGTATGAGATAGAACCTGAAACTCAGGAGGCAATTAACCATGGACCTGAAAATCCATTTTCAAGAAGTTTTTCTCAGAATCTTATCTTTTATATGACATGTAGTACCTATGATTATAAACCTTCTTCCCCCCTTCTATTCCCTCCAT
This sequence comes from Podarcis vaucheri, assembly GCF_965113315.1. Lineage (NCBI taxonomy): Eukaryota > Metazoa > Chordata > Lepidosauria > Squamata > Lacertidae > Podarcis > Podarcis vaucheri. The sequence goes on from NC_138759.1 coordinate 91,642,724, forward strand.
CTTGTGTAGCTTCCTCTAACAATTCTGAGTCCACTTAAATCAGGATGTCTGAAGCTTTCAAACATGCCTTTCAATAACTCTTAGCTTTGCCCCAGCCTTCAAGCACATCTTTTGAAGAAGCAAATTGTGTGCATGACTTGCCAGATGCAAGATAAGAGCCTTTTGCTTGGTAGAGCAAGCAGTACCTGTCAACAGCAACAATTTCAAGAAAAGAACAAGTCAGCAAATATGTATTGGGTTCTTACCACGATGTAGATCTGTGGCTTTCGTCTTTTTGCCAGGTCAATGATATTGACTCCATTGTAATAAAGGTTCTCAATGCAGCCATGGAAATTTTTCTTCAGAAAAGTTCCTGGTTTGCCTGGGACTGGGATTCCTCCAAAACTGAGCTTTGGGACAAGAACAAATTCAACACTCTTTTTAAAAAAACTCTCATAGCCATAACATGGAGAAAGAGAGAGGGAGGGAGAGAGAGAAAGTTCTTGTTTGTGGGTACACAGGGAAAAACAGACCATAGAAAACAGAATAAAGAAGTTGTTTTATTCCAATGTCCTTCATTGTCAAATACTAAATGACAAAAAGAGGACAAGATTTAGAAGGACGCTTTTATGGTGTATTTTTTTTTGCAGTTTTTCTGTAAAGCAACTTTATGCTCAGAAAGAAGTTTGGCTAATCATCAGTATGCCTGATAGGACAGGATGAATCTTAAAATGAAATTAAGAACCAGACTGGCAGTGACAAGCAATACTGGAGAATGTTTGGAGTGAAGTTCATTTAGAAGACATCTGAAGGCAGCCCTGTTTAGGGAAGTTTTTAATATGTGACATTTTAATGTATTTTTAATCTTTGTTGGAAGCTCCCAAGAGTGGCTGGGGAAACCCAGCCAGCCGCACTGGGTACAAATAAATTATTATTATTATTATTATTATTATTATTATTATTATTATTATCCCACAAGAGAATTCTAAATTTGCTGGTCATTGCTGTACCCAAACCTTTGATGCAGTGTCTCCTTTCTCCATCCCTAACTGTTTAATAAGGTTTCAAAAACCCAATTAAACATTAGTCCTGATCCCCAAATTGACCCAGGGCTGGATCTGGGGCTAGATGGCACAGAGCCTCATCCAGTGGTGTTTGTTTGCAGGGGTAGGGAGGTCTTTGCACAGCTCTACTTCTGGGTAGAATTGAGAATTCCAGTTCTGCAGCATCCATGATGAAACCTCGAACCAAGTGGTCTTCATGCTGGTTTAATTAATTCAGAACATTTCCCCCCCCCCCACTGGCTTCATCAGCTGTGGCTCTGCCCATTGCCGGCAACCCTGACAGAAAAAAGGGAAAGTGTATGGTTCAGTAGAAGATTATGTGCTTTACAAGCAGAAGGTCCCAGGTTCATTCTCTGCCATCTCCTGGTACAGCTAGGAGAGACTCCCCGGAGGAAACCTTCAGCAGCTGCTTCCAGTCAATGTAGACAATGTTGAACTAGAGAGATGGGCCGATTTGGTACCAGGCAGTTCCCTACAATGCTTTAGTGGGGGATGAAATTCCATCCAGCACAAGGTAAACGCTGCTACCTGGACAGGCAAGCCACCTTCTTGTTTGGTCTGAACTTCAATTTACTGACCCTCAAGCAGTAAATGACCAAGCTTTAAGCTGGTTCAGTAATTCCACTGCATCACCTGTATCAGATTTAAAAGGTAAACAGAGCTGAGTGACATATTGATGACACCTCATCACAAATCAGCTCATTGTCTTCATGTATTAAAGAGTGGGGGTGGGAAAGATGGGATCCTGTGGCACACCACAGCAGAGAAGCCAAAACAGAGCTAAGCAGTAGTCCCCCAGCATCAACTTTTGGAAGTTTTCATCCAGTGGAAATAGCTTTCCAAGATGAATACCATGGCTGATAGTAGCAGAAGCTGCTGAGAGGCTTGGGGGGTGATACAGCCTCACCCCAAACACCCACACCCACATATTTCTTTTGGCATAGGTCAGAGGTCCTGTCTTTTGTTCTTATGTTCAGTGCCCAAGTCTGAAACTCATTTGAAATGCATATGGTAAGGTCATATTTGAGGAAGAAGGCAACAAAACCTCATTTCAAGTACCTCTGCACTATGATAGTCATGTGTAATTTTAAGGCCCATATTAAATATAGTACTGGCAGAAGGAATTCTATTTAAAGACTAGCTCTTTAGCTGGGGCTCATTATTTCTTGCTTCAGACACTTTGCAACCTCTGCTCTTTCTTCCTGAGGGGTTTTTTTTAAATTATTTTTAAAAAGTCTCTTGCTCAGGGATCCCTTTCTGTGGATTTTTTTAAAACAAAAAACCAAAAAACCAGGGCAATCAATATCAATTACACTGCAGCTTATTGGAAAAAAACAGTTTCCTTAGTGATCAGTAATATTTTTAATTACCAGACTAATTGTTTTAGTTCCCTTAGCTAGGTCTTTAATCCCTTAAGTGTGCTAAGATAAGGTTTCATTAGTCTAGTAGTTGCTGGGGTGAAGCAATGGAGATATTAAAGCTAAGGAACAAACCTATTTTCTTTTTCTGAATTGGTCTTTAGTTATAAATTGGCCTGATGCATATTGGGATCAAACTGATTTGTATTATGCTTGGAACTTAACTCAAAGAAATTCATGGGAGAAATTCTACGGACTGCAATAAGGATGGGTGCATTTCCATGTCACTTCCATATGTGTTCACTCTTGTCTGTTCCTTTCCCATTTCTGCATTAATATTTAAATATATAATATGATGGAAAATCATAATTTAAATAAGCATTTCTAAACATATTTCTCCCATAGAGTGTATGCAAAATATATTGTGATACATTCTTTGAATGAAGAACTGTGTTTGAAATTTTTTGAAGCATGAAAGTACATTGATAGCAGACCAAGTCAGTTCAAATTAGATTTTTCCAAGCACCCATGAAACAGAATAAATCAAAGTATATCACCATTGCAAAGTTGCACATGGTCAAGTTCCAACAAATCAATGGAGCTTCACTATGACCCAGTTCACATGTAATACCAAATGATGGTTTTATGTTGCATGAGTGAGAGTCATGTATTCAAGCCAAACTTGTCAAATGTTCTAACTCAAGGGCAAAAAAAAAAAAAAAAAAAAAAGTTAGCTAAAGGGGGTGGAGAGGCAGAGAGAAAGAGAAAGGTGAAGAGAGTGTGAGCTGGAGAGCTGTATAATCCTCCTAAAATGGTACACATTTCTGTTCCAAGGCAGGGATCCATCTTGGCACAGAATGATGCAATTCACACCTTTGCTGTGTTGCATTTGGTTGCTCATGTCTGCCAAGCCTCTTGGACTAATGAGATTCCTCTGTATCTGTAGGCTGCTTGCTGTCCTCTTTCTCTGCCCCTTTTCCTAGCAGTTTAGATAAGTCTGCTGCTCCTTCTGCTGTGCTTTTGCTAAGTAGGTTTTGTGAGGAGTCACGTTAAGCAAGCATGATGTTCCTTGGATGCTTTGATGCTGTAGCCAAATGCTGATGTTGCTTGATGTTGTGAAGGGAGAGCGGGGGGCGGACTTTCAATCCACACTTTTGGCTCCTTTCCTCTTTAAAGGATTTGTTCCCGGTTCACTTTTAATTCAAGAGCAGATGGCTTACCAGTGGCAAATTACAGGTGCTTGGCTGACCTTGGCTGTCATCCTGTGCACATTGTGAGGATGGCAACCCCCACACTCTAACACTGCAGCAAGGAAGGGAGCTGTTCCTATCTTCTAGCAGTAATTAATAACTGAACTGCATCCTACCAGATGTGGTATTTAGGAGATTTTAACCCCCCCCCTCTTTCAATGTGGCTTGGAGACAGTGCAAGAGTTGCTATTCTTGTGTGCGATTAGCTTTCTTGGCACAAACTTTCTGGATAGGAGAATAGAAAACTGTCTTATACTGAGTGAATCTATTGGTTCATCTAGCTCAGTAGCAGAAGAAGAAGAGTTTGGATTTGATATCCCGCTTTATCACTACCTGAAGGAGTCTCAAAGCGGCTAATTCTCCTTTCCCTTCCTCCCCCACAACAAACACTCTGTGAGGTGAGTGTGGCTGAGAGACTTCAGAGAAGTGTGACTGGCCCAAGGTCACCCAGCAGCTGCATGTGGAGGAGCGGGGAAGCGAACCCAGTTCCCCAGATTACAAGTCTACCGCTCTTAATCACTACACCACACTGGCTCTCTGTTTGCATTGACTGTTTGCATTGACTGGCATCAGCTTTCTCTGGTTACAGGCAGTGGACACTCTAGGGCAGGCATCTCCAAACTCAGCCCTCCAGATGTTTTGGGACTACAACTCCCATCATTCCTAGCTAACAGGACCAGTGGTCAGGGATGATGGGAATTGTAGTCCCAAAATATCTGGAGGGCCGAGTTTGGGGATGCCCAATCTAGGGTCTTCTGCATGGAAAGCAGCTGTTCTACCACAGAGCTACAGCCCATCCTCTAATTTCATGTGTGCACTCCTGCAGTAATGGAGTAAGTAAATCATTGTTTGATAAAATAGCATCCCTGCTATCACTAAAAAAGCCAGGTTGGATTGGAAAGCTCATCTCCCTGCATCATTTATCTTAGGACAGCATACGCTACACAAAAAAAGTCTGACGCACCTCATAATCAATGTTCAAGTCATCCGAATCTCCCTTGGTTCGGAAATGCTGCATATACTTGTCCACCGTGAAGTTCACCTGCTTATTGAATCGCTCAATGAGGACCGAGTGCCAGTGTTGGTCATCCAGGAGGCTGCCCAAGGTGACGGACGTGTGACTGTTGCTGAAACGCAGCTTGGCATCTCCTGCAGGGGCAGCGAAAAGACACAAATTGCAACTGACCCATCGATTCTAAGTCTGGTACCATGCTTCCAAAATGATTAGCAGCTAATACGTTTTGACTGGTGTATGTACGCAGCCTTGACTTGGCCACCACCCCATGCAGAGAAGCAGCAGCAATACCGTTATCAAGAGCACAAGATAATATCACCAAGGCAACTATCGGTAAACAGACAATAAACATCTATAAAAATGGCAAAAGTAGTTTCTTTCCAAAATAGGTTTTATCTTAAACAATTGCAAATGCAGTAATAAAGAGTCCCCTTGTGATATACCCCATCTTTGTTCTAAAATAGTGTTCAGGGCACCTTACAAAAATTCCACTCATGCCTACAATATGCATACACACACACACACACACACACACACACACACACGGAGAACCTAAAACTGTATTTTAAGAAGTAGCCGATAATCAACAGAACCATTACAGAAGGATTAAAATGATCATGTAGTGCAGAAATCATGGGTGACTAGACTGGTTGGGTCCCCATGACTTCCTGGAAAAGTGTGCCATTTTCTCTCACATGGTAGGACCCTACAAGCAGATTAGCACAGGGGAATAAGTCCTTTGGGTATTCCAGCCCCAAATCATGTACAGTTTTATAGGCCAATCTAGAGCTTTTATTGTGGTGACAAACATACTGGCAGCCAGTAGAGATCTTGAAGAACCAGCAAAATATGATTACTGTGGTCAGTCCCCATCAATAAATTGACCATGTATATTGGCTCAGTTGTGACAAGCCAATCAGCATTCTATTTTGTACTCCCTCACCATCACTGTTATATGCTTTACCTTGCTTCCATATTCCTGACACATAAGAGCAAAAAAGCAGAATGACCTGGTGCTGCCGCAGGACTAAGGAATGGGAAACAAACCCTAATTCACACTTTTTGAACCAATATGTGTTGTGAAATATTCAACACGTTTTGCATCACAAACACACACACACACACACACACACACACACACACACAGCTGATAGAGAAATTACAAAACTTAGCATTGTATTCAATGTGGCTGTATGGTTGGGGTATGTATGTGCAGTCCCTGGGCACTTTTCTTCCAAATAAATATTGGTGGCTCTTGACTTCAAAATGTTTGTCCATTCCTTCAGTCCTAATGCATAGAACTTCAGCCTAAATGGCCTCCCTCTCTTTGTAAAATCAATGGGATATTCTGAACTCTCTCATGAAAAGCAGAGTGACTAATAGTGTCAAAGAACTCTGTTTAAAACTTCCTTTCAACAACGGATATTTTACAATTGTAATGCACTAATCTCCTTTAGGTATAGGAATAATAGGCATCATTTCCAATGAAAAAAAATAAGAAAGAAAGAGATTAGCTGAGGACAAAGCATGTTAATGGGTTTATGTAACAAGGGGAAAGCTCTCAAAAGTTGTCACAAACATAATTAATCAGAAAAGGGAAGATGAGAAAAGGCTTAAAAAAACTAATTCTCCTTTTAATGCTTTAGCTCAGTCTCTTAAGATGAAAATAAAATCTGCTTAAATATAGCACTTATCAACTGATCATAGAATCAGATGTCACCTCATTTTAACCTAGACTAGGGTTGCAATCCTACACATACTAGCTGTGAGTCAGTCACTCTGAATGGGATGTGTTAGATTGCATCTAAAGGTTCAAATCTTATATACACAACTGGAGTAAGCCACACTGAACATAGTGGGACTCACTTCTGATTTATACTATACACAAGTATAGACCAGGGTGGGCATAGGGTAGACTGTGGTCCATTGATGAACCATTAACCAATTTCTGGTAGACTACATACCATATTTACGCAAATTCAGTGCACCATTGAATCTAATGCACACCTCAATTTTCAAAACCTTGAAACCAAAAAAGTATTTTCTGGCACCATCAAATCTAATACGCACCCTAATTTTCAAGATATAATTTGGCCAAAAAAGGAATGCATTACATTTGAGTAAATACGGTAGTTGTTAAGTTTATTGCAAATAATGCTAGTTGAGGTGGCAAAACAATTAATGTTCTCAAACTAGAGACCATTTTCAGGATACTTAAATGGAGTTGGCCTGTTAAGTGTAAAATCCCCTCTTTAAAGATTTAATAAACTTTGGTAACTATTGGGATTCTATTTCTTTTAAGTGCCCACTATGAACTTTATTGAATTTAAGAGTGTTCTACAGGCATCCCCAACCTTAGGCCCTCCAGATGTTTTGGCCTACAACTCCCATGATCCCTAGCTAACGGGACCAGTGCTCAGGGATGATGGGTATTGTAGTCCAAAACATCTGGAGGGCCTAAGGTTGGGGATGCCTGGTTTACCATCTTTGCAAATCTTCACACTAGGGTAAGGATGAGGGTGAGGTGTACAACTATTTGCAGATAAATCTGACCTGGTTCTCTGTGATGGAATAGGTGCTAATTCGTACAGGGATTATCTTCTCTCAAATCAAAGCATTGTTGCAATTTTGCTATTACTACTGTTGAAAATGCCAGTTTTTTATGTTTTTGCTTTGTCTGTTGTTTCTTTTGCTTAACATGAAATTTCACAGAAAACTATTAGACTCTTTCTTAAGTGAAACATCTGAACAATTTCCAGACTCAAGACCTCCGACAGAACTTCCCAATATGGCGTATCTTCTCATAATCTATGCTTGTTCCTCCGACTCGTCTTGTTTTATCAGAGATCTCTTCTGTTAGCAGTCTTTACTCCCCCTCCTTCCTTGAAATATGTGCATTTTTAACTGTGTCATTCCAGAGCCCTTATACATTCCACGCTCTTCTTAAAACATGCTTTGGTTCGAAAGTTTACCATATTTTTCGCCCTATAGGACGCACTTTTTCCCCTCCAAAAATGAAGGGGAAATCTGGGTGCGTCCTATGGGGCGAATGCAGGCTTTTGCTGAAGCTTGGAGAGCGAGAGGGGTCGGTGCGCACCGACCCTTCTCGCTCTCCAGGCTTCAGGAAGACATCCACAGCCTACGCAGCCCTGTGGGAGGTCCCACAGGGCTGTCTAGGCTGCAGATAGCAGCCTGCTTCCCAGAGCGTCGGGCGTCCTGAAAGCAGAGTGCCCGGCACTTTGGGAACACATCCGCAGCCTAGGCAGCCCTGCGGGGAGTCCCGCAGGGATGTCTAGGCTGCGGATAGCAGCCTGCCGCCCAGTGCGAGGGGCGCCCTGAAGCAGAGTGCCCCCCGTGCCCGGCAGACATCCGCAGCGTGGGGAGCCTTGAAGGAGTTCCCCGCAAGGCTCCCCACGCTGCAGACATCCGCAGCCTGTCACCCGGCGGGCGGGGTGCCCTGAAGCAGAGTGCCCCTCGCTCCGGGCAGACACGGGCCAGCCCCACAAGCTCAGGGGACAGCAGGGAGGTGCAGCGCCGCCATCCCGCTGTTCCTTGACCTGGTTCGGTTTCCCCAACCTGCTTTTGTGGGGGAAATAAAGGGGGAAAAAATTCATTGATTTCCCCCCAAAAAAACTAGGTGCGTCCTATGGGACGAAGCGTCCTATGGGACGAAAAATGCGGTATCTCCACACAGCCTTAAATCCACAGCTTAAGTCCTTAAAACGACATTTCTGACTTGTTGGGAGAGGGGATTCTTGTTTAATCACATGAGGAAAGAAAGGAAAGTTTTTTCCCCTTCCCCCATCAGTCATTTGCCATACCGAGTCTTGGCGTATCTTCTCATAATCTATGCTTGTTCCTCCGACTCGTCTTGTTTTATCAGAGATCTCTTCTGTTAGCAGTCTTTACTCCCCCTCCTTCCTTGAAATATGTGCATTCCTTCATCCAAATTGTTTCTTTTGAAGTTCTTGCACCTAGTGGCGCGGATCAGGGACGGCGTCCAGGAGTGCCGGAATCCCACAGGAGGGTTTTATGCCTAGTGCCCCCATCCCCACAAATTCGGGGGTGGTATAGGGCACAGCAGGCAAGGGCAGTCCCCTCCACCCTCCTGGGGGGGGGGTAGGGAGGCTAATTACTCCCATCATAGCCTCCAAATTACCTTGTGTGTGTCGGAGAGATGTTATTGTCAGCCACCTTCTGATGCGCCCCCCAGTGGCCCCCGAAATAATTGGAACTTTGAGAATAAATTTCTAGTGGTGGGATGATAGGTTACATGTGCCCATGCTGTTGGTGAAGCATTCACCACTAATTTATAAGTGGCAAAAAATTAATGTACATAAAAAAGGCACCAGAGCAGGCCTTCAGAGCTTGAGGCTACCATGCTAAACTGCAGAAGTAAAACTGCAAAAGGAAAAGCCTTGTTCCGCTGTCTACCTGCCAAATTGGAGAAGTAGGCACTGGGGGCTATCAAGCACTCAACAGGTCACAACACAAGGTTGGTGGGTTGGTGGGTTGGTGGGCTGCATTTGGCTTTATGAATCACTAGTTATGTAGGCATGCCTAAAATTCACCCATCTAAAAATACAGATTGAGAAATATTATTAGTTCCTGCCTTAACTTTAGCAAGCTTGTCACTATGCAAGATGTGTGTCTTCCGGTAAGGAAACTTCTTATGAGAAAGCACTATTGTGCAGAAGAACTAATATGATGAAATTCATTTTGTTATTTTCAAATGTCTCTCTAACATATACTGCCTTGGTTCTTGCTATGTATTGTTACAATCTGTCTAGTGCTCTTTTGCCACCCACAATCTTCCTCCTACTTGCCTGATGCCCCTTATTCATTTTGTCATTTTAGAATTTGATCTGTTTCCTAAGGAGAGAGAGAGAGAGAGACAGAGAGAGAGATTGCTATGCAATGTTGTTTTAAAATAATTTCCATCCATGTCTCTGATTAAGGGAATTTTAGGCCTGGGGGTCAAATGCATCCTTAATGGATCTTGGGAACTCTCCTCAGGCCACACTCCCTCACTAGCCCTGCTTTGCATCCTTAGCTTTTTGGGGGTTTCTTTTGCCAGGCTGTCCTTGAGCTCTGATAACACTTCTCGCTTGCCCGGATGGAAGATAGATAGGGATGTGTCAGTGTGAAGAAACTAGTCTATTTCAAAGATGTTAAATTCACATTTGTTATTATGCCAACTTTTGCCTCTGATCCCACCCACCAATGGTTTGTACACAAACACACATGCACAGAGATGAGAGAGAGAGAGAGAGAGAAGCAAATGAGGTCCTCAGCCTGAAAAATGTTCCTGCCCCTGGGATATAGTATAACAGATCAGGGAAACCATTGCAGAAGACAAAATCCTCTATTTCTGAAGTAGGAGAATGTGGCTCAGGAAATATCACATGATACTGAATTATTATGATTTAACCACAAGAGACAGCTCTCTTAGCTGACAATAATGAACAGTTGCACTAGGTTTACATTTCAAAAGGAAGGAAGAAACAAGAACCAGAAATAGGAAAATAGGACGGGTTTATTATTGTTGTTATTGTTATTGTTTCTCCTTGGGGAACCTGATGCTGTCTTTATGCTTCTCATGAACTCTTTTTCTATACACTCCAGACATTTACTCCAGGCTTTCTTATTTTCCTTGCTTGATTGCATACCGATAGCTGAATGCAGCACACACAGCTAACGCGTCTCGCCCAAGGCAGGGGTTCAATTACAGGGAATCAAAGACCTGTTTTCTGCGTGGACAGAGATGACCCAGCGCAGTGAAGAGCTGCAGCAGCTGTGAAATGAATCCTTGAAGTGGACAGATGGGCAGGAGCACAACCTCAGCCCTGAAATGATCATCTGAGAAAAGAATCATCTTCTAACCAAAAGGAGGGAGGGAAGGAAAAAGCTTTGGTAGGCAACACAATTGAACCCTTGCAAACTTGTCTGTTTTAAAGAGTAGGGAACAGAAGCAAGTTTACCAGCTGTTAGTGGCTTTAGTTCATTAACTATTTGCCTCTTAACAGATTAATCTGATAGCTAATTAATGAGAATAAGTAAGAGTTGCCCAAACCTGACTCTAAGAATATATAACAAATAGAGCTGGATGAATACCAAGCACAAGGAATCACCAATTATGGCTATGTAACTACATCTGTAGCAGGAGGAATGCTCTATACAGGCAACTCCCAATTTACACAGGGGGTTATGTTCCAAGGCACTGTGCGTTTAAGTGAAATTGTGTATGTCTGAAACATCTTTGAAAAAGCCTGCAAACACCCCGTTCCATCCACTTCCCCGTCCTGCCCCTTTTGGTGATGTTTTTGGGTCACTTACGAGTTTGTCGCGATGTGAGCATGCACAGTTGTGAACATACTGGACACACCAAAAATGGTTGCTTTTTGGTCTCCTTTGTCCTTCCCAGTAAGCAACAGTGCCCCTTCTGCTGCAAAGCTAGCATTGCATTTCTGCCACACCAGGAAAGCCACTTTTGGGTGTGGCATATTCCATTTGATGTCCTTGGAAGTATGACATCATTTGGGAGAAATGCCTTCCTGTCATCTATTACCTAAATTCGGCAAAATGTCCGGGAATATCTGAATGTATGGCAGCCCAAGTCAGCAGTGTCGTTCTTGCTGATTTACCTTCAAAATAGCTCAGAAACATTTTTTTCATTTGGGTGATTTTGGCAAAAAAGGTCAACAAGTTTGAGCAAAACTAAAAAAAAAAAAAGACAACCCTGCTATTACCTCCTTAAATCTTTGGCACCACCTAGTCCCTAGACATAATTCTCTATATATGTCTAGCACACTGAGGTGGTGGAGAAATTACATTGTTAATCAATTGACTGTGGCATGCATACTTTTTATTGAAATCTTTGGGATTTCTAAAGGCAAGGCTAGAATGAGGTTCCACTGCAAATTTTAGAGAGGGAAAACTGATCCTATTGAATAAATAATACTGCTATTGCCCCCAGAATGTCACATAAATCATTATTGCCTTTCTAAAATACTAGTTTCCCTGTGCTTCTGCTGTTTGCAGAACAATCTCAAAATGAATCAAATGATCAAAGCCTTAAAGAAATCATATTTCCTAACAAGCTGACAGGCTAACAAGCCAATTTTTATTGATTTTCTGTAATGAACACACGCTGAAGCAGACCATGTATAAAAGCAGCTAAGGAGATTTGCAATGATACAATCTAAGCAAATCAACCTGCATCAAAGAGAAAGCATACCACGTGTAGGTTAAGAAGCAGCGAATAGGGAAGGAATCAGCCAGGTACCTATGGAGAAGGCACAGCTAAGTGGAGTCAAATGAAATCTGTGTCTGCCTCCAGATTAATGTCATTCAGGCAGCAGGACTGAAAGAAAACACCTCTAAATGGGTAATCCAGCACATAGTTAAGCACATTGAAGGTTGCCGTCTTTGCGCAGCAGGATTCAATCTCATGGAACTGTTGAATAAACATGTTTTAGGACTGTGCTCCATGTCACACTGAATAAAAGAGATCTCGCAATCCTCAAATGTGTGCTGGATTTTCCCAGAAACTACTTGTCATGCACTTGTTATCTGTTCTTCCAAGGCTGAAGTCCTATGCACACTTATTACGGAGAAAGCCTAGCGAGGGGTAGAACTGCCTTAATTTGCTCATGTCTATTTCACACACAGCCCTCTGAAAACCTGTTAATTCCCCATTTGCAACTTAATGTGTGATTTAAACAAACACATACAGAATTTCATTTTAAAAACTGCTTACAATTCCATACAGTGGTCCGAGGGCTGCTTTTTATTTTGTATTTATCATTCGGTTTGTGGTTTCCATGCTTACAGCAGCTAGAAAGCAGGTTGAAAATTGTTCCTAAAATGGTCTAGGAAGTAACGATACATCCTTGCATGCTTTGACTTAGTAGATGGCCACAGCCATCTTTTCCCCCATAGGCATTATTTAGTAAATTTGTATCCAACTTTTGTATCCAAAGGCTCCCAGGAGCAGCAAACACAAACATGATAAAATGCAATTAAAAAGCCGCACAAACTTATTTAAAATGTTCAGAGACAATTAAAAGCATCTTAAAAATCACATACTCCTGACAGCTGAAAATGTCAAGGGACAGCACATATCTGTCATTTTATGCCTAGGTAAACATTAATATTTTACCATCACCCAGAAGGCTCTATCATGGGTCAACTCCAAATGGACATTACACAGCAGCAGTGCCACCAACTGTCACAAGACCCAAGATGTTTAATATTGAAAAAAAGTAGTTTCTTAGGTTGGTGTGTCTAGAGCTATTTAGAGCTTTACACACAAGGACTAAGATACTGAGTTGGGTCAGGTCACTTCTGGCAGCCAGTGCAATACTTCCATACTTATCAATTAGAATGACATGCAGTTGCTTCTTGGACCACTGAACTGCACTAAAGTCACTGTGCTTTTTGGTTGCGCCTAGCAGCTGGGAAATTGTAAAGTTAACAGAAATAATAAAGAGCAGATCACATCATTCATATTCTGAAGTGTATAAATTCTGGAGCATGCCAACCCACACATTGCTTCAGGAAGTATGGATGCGGCAGCTTAGTTCCAGATTGCATAGCATACCACCCTCAAATCCCGCCCCCATCCCTAAGTGAATAGGGATACTTATTTCAGAGTATTACATTAACATACTGCTCATCTTACTGATTTCCATGGGACGCCAACTACACAATCAGGGAAAGAACTTCAGCCAAGGAATTTGATTTGAACATGGCACATAGATTGATGAGAACTTCTTGAAGATATCAGAAATAACTGATGACCAGAACATTGCAGGTAATTTGCAAATGTTAGTTCTAGGTAGTTAACATGCATGCTATGTTCATGGGCATAAACAGATGTCAAAATGCAGTAGGCTAACACAGCATACCCAAAAGCTCAATTAATGGCAGCTGTAGTATTATCTTATAGCATCCGCAGAGTGCAGATCATGTAGGGAGCCAATAGATGTATAACTTGTAAAGAACCAGCTCTGTGCTGAAGCTCAGGGGGCTGGGTCAGCTAGCATGTTACCTGCCACAGTGCTTACGTTATAGATATGCCATCTGTACAGCAAGAGTGCTTCAAAACTCAGAACCATATTTTAACAAATTATTTAAACAACAACAACATAATATGTATGTCAATAGATTACTCTCCTTCTCCCAACTCTTTTTGATCAACCTGTCCTTAGAATTGGCAGATTTAAGGAAAGGATGAAGAAGATGATGATAACAAAAACCGCCATGCTGAAAAATATGCCAAAATGTTTGAACATACCCAGGTTGATGTGCAAAGAGAGCTTCCCTTTCTGCAGCTCTAGTGTAATATAATCTCCACGCTGCCCTTCTCCATGAAATAGGACCCCATCTCCCTGCATGCTCTTGAACTTCAGGGAAACAACATCTTTGAAGGTGCTCATCAGTTTTTGGTTGAACCTGTAAAGGAGGGAGCTCCTCCCATCAAAGTCGGCAATATCCGATTCTACAGGGGAAAGAAAGCAAATAAACATTAAGCAGGAAGGATCAATATTTATGTACAGGTGTCCAGAGCAAAGCCCTCCCCTGGCAGCTTACAAAAGGTAATTAAAAACTTTAAATCAATGTTTGAAATGCAAATGAAATGAGCCAGTCGCAAAAAAAAAGACTCACAGCATTTATAGTAGCAAAACGTAATTTGAAACAAAGTCATTTAAAAGAATTAGGCCATGTGTACTTATTTTGGGAGGGCCACGGGTTAAACCCACAGAAGGTTGGCGGTTCGAATCCCCACGACAGTGTGAGCTCCCATTGCTCGGTCCCTGCTCCTGCCAACCTAGCAGTTTGAAAGCACGTCAAAGTGCAAGTAGATAAATAGGTACCGCTCCGGCTGGAAGGTAAATAGCGTTTCCGTGCGCTGCTCTTGTTCACCAGAAGCGGCTTAGTCATGCTGGCCACATGACCTGGAAGCTGTACGCCGGCTCCCTTGGCCAGTAAAACAAGATGAGCACTGCAACCCCAGAGTCGTCCACGGCTGGACCTAACGGTCAGGGGTCCCTTTACCTTTACTTATTTTGGGAGAGAGTTCCAAAGCTGAGGCCACTTCTGAAAAGTCTCTCTAGCACCTGTCTCTCTAATGCATTTTGATGGTGGACTGATGAGGAGAAGCTCAGAGGTACGTTTCCATGGGTGTAGGTGGTTTGTCAAACACCCTGTTCAAGCCGTTTGCAGAGAGATGTTAAAAATCCTTGTCAGAACCCCTGCTAGTTGATCGGCACAGTTGTTTACCACAATCCCCACACCCCATCTGGACCAGGGGCTATACTGGGATTCACCGCCCTCAACACAGCTTTCACTTCATGGTCATATAAGAATGAATGGCTGAGAGTTTATAGGCTGGAGGGCAGGAGCTACTATACCTGATCTTTTAACCTCATAGCGGGAGAAGAAAATATTCAGCTCCTCTGCCGACGAGTCATCAGCCTTAACCGTGTTCCTCGTATTGCCCTTATAGTTGGTTAGGTGCTGCAGTCCCTGCCACACTTGTTTTATGTTGTTATCGGCTAAGCAATTCTCCACTTGAAGCTTGTGTTGTTGTTTTGCCACCTTAATGCCTTTCCTGAGCTTTGTTCTTGCCCCTCTGTATATATCTATGTTCCCTGCCTTAAAGGCAGAGTCGCGGGCTTTCAAGAGTGACCTTACTTCAGCAGTCATCCAGGGTTTACAGTTCCCATACAAAACAGGTCTCAAAAGAAACTCAACAGAATAAAATACAAAAAAATATACAAAAAAAAAACAATGTTAAGCCATGTAGAATAACAGAATTCCAAAAATGTTTCCCCAACAGCAAAAATAATGACGAGTTCTACTGCACCCCATAATGAGATGAGCACCACAGTATAGGCTAACGTAACTACCAAACGCCTGAATAAGTAAAAAATATATTTTAGCCTGGTGTCTAATTGCAACAATGATGGCACCAGACATGTTTTCCTTGGGTCAGTAATCCACTAAACTATTGTATGATGTTCATATGTCTCTTCAAGTTGAAGCCAATGGCTTCAAGTTACAACAAAGGAGTTTCCAGCTAAACATCAGGAATAACTTTCTGACAGTAAGAGCTGATCAACAGTGGACCGACTCCCCTTTCTTGGAGATTTTTAAGCAGAGGTTGGATGACCATCTGTCATGGATGCTTTAGCTGAGATTCCCGCAATGCAGGATGTTGGACTACATGACACCAGGGTCCCTTCCAACTCAATGATTCTATTATTGTTCTAGGCATCCCTTTCAAAAAAGGTCATTACCTGAGCCACATATATAAAATGAATCTTAATCTGAGCCATATATCATTAGGTTAACATTTGAGAACATTTCCTTTACACAAAGTGAGCTGTTAGGGATGCTGGGACATCTCCTAGCATAGCCTAATTAGAGTGTGAATCATGTTGGAAGATTCCAGTTAGACAAAAGGAAATACTACTTCACGTACTGCATACTTAACCTACAGAATCTGCTACCACAAAGCATAGTGATGACCAATAAAATATAATTGGGAAAAGCCCTTAGTGATGACCACTGACTTGGATGGCTTTAAAAGGGGATTGGACAAGGTAATAGAAGACAATGATATCAATGACTATGATGTCATACAATATTGTAGGAAGTATAAGAGAGAGAGAAAAGGATGCTGAACTAGATAAGTGTATGGTCTGAGCCCAGCTCTTGTATCTTCATTACTGTCGTACCTTGGTTCTCGAACGCCTTGGCACTAAGATGTTTTGGCTTTTGAAAGCCGAAAACCCAGAAGTAAGTGTTCTGGTTTTTGAACACAGCTTCTGATTGAGTGCAGGAAGTTTCTGCAGCCAATCGGAAGCAGCACCTTGGCTTTCAAATGGTTTTGAGTGTTGAACGGACTCTGGAAATGGATTAAGTTCAAGAACCAAGGTTCCACTGTAGTTCTTAAGTAAGAAATCCCTAAATTAAAATCTTGCCTGTCCACCAACTTAATACATAGCCTTAGGCAACATGCTACCTCTCACTCCCAGTCCCAATCTTTAGTATGTGGACTTCTCCTGCCTTTCTCATGTATAGATCACGAGCTCATGTTTGGCAAAGGTCTTTGAATACTCTACAATGCTAAAAATCATTATCATTATGGATGAATTGTTAATGCACAGTGGCTCACTGCACAAATTGGCCAGGCCATGTCTCCACCAACTTTTTCTTCTGATGTTTGCAGTGGCATGTGCAAAACTGTGTGAACTTCTGCACAAAAGCATTTCTTTGCAATGAAAGCTACAGCCACATCAAGTCACATAATGCCCCAGCCTTCTCCCTTTAGCAGCTATATTTGACATCAACTTCTCAGAATTTGTAAAGATACAAAACCTTGATCCTATTAACTGATTTGGTTGAACTGAGGCACAGCAGCCATCTAGAATAAAATAATTTCAATACTACACGGTCAAGCCTACAAATCTTTAGGGATTCCATAGTCTTTGGAAATATTTGTGCATTCAAGTTCAGTGTCAAATCAGTATATTCTGCTGCCTGAAGCAGAGACCAAATGGTGACCATCCCTCAACCTATGTAAAGATGACCATCTCTTTAAAAAGTCATCCTACACCATTCAGATACAAATTCTGGCCTTTTTTTATTTCCCACTCATGGTGGCACCTGAATCAGGATGCATCCTCCCCTTGCATGGCAGATCTCACCCAGCCTATGACTGTGTAAATACTGTACCTTTAAAACACACTTGAAGCATATTATTTCCCTCAATGAGTTCTGGATCAGTAGTTACGGTTCCCAGCAACGCTTAAACCATGGTGTCCCAGATTCTTTGAGGGAATGAGGGCTGTGAATGTGCTTTAAAGGTGCTCACAATCTAAATTCTTACTGCTTTGAAACAATACATCCACATCTTTTTTTTCCAGACTGCCTTCTTGCTCTTTTAAGATGCAATTATGATATTAACCAGTACAATCTTTGTGCTTTTTGCATCACATTCAATCTTCTGGTGCCTATTCCCTATTTGTTTTTCTTAACGCTCTGCTTACCTACCCCCTCACTCCAGCAAAAAGATAAAATAAAATCCATCGGTTGGTGACTGGTTATTTCCAAATGAGAGGGGAAATGAAAATAATCCCCCTGATACTTGCAAGGAATGAGTTGTGGTTTTCCTGCACACCATACCAGTCTGACTTACTGCGGGAGAAAATCAATTCACATTTAAAAGTGAGCTTACCTAAACTGCACCATGTGTACCAAAACACAACCACCCATTGAAATTTGCACTTCTGCAAATTTCCAGCCAAATAATGTCTGCATATAACTAGGGCAGGGGTCAGCAAACTTTCAGCAAAGGACCAGTCCACTGTCCCTCAGACCTTGTGGGGGGTTGGACTATATTTTGTGGGGGGAAATTGAACAAATTCCTATGCCCCACAAATAACCCAGGGATGCATTTTAAATAAAAGGGCACATTCTACTCATGTAAAAAGACGCTGATTCCCGGACTGTCCGTGGGCCGGATTTAGAAGGCGATTGGGCCAGATCTGGCCCCCGGGCCTTAGCTTGCCTACCCATGCTGGCTAAACAAGGCTTCCTTCAGCTGTCTTCTAAAAGTCAGATAGTTGTTTATTTCCTTGACATCTGATGGGAGGGTGTTCCATAGGGTGGGCACCACTACCGAGAAGGCCCTGTGTCTGGTTCCCTGTAGCTTCACTTCTCGCAGTGAGGGAAGGCCATCGGAGCTGGACCTCAGTGTCCAGGCTGCACAATGGGGGTCCTAGTGTTGTTGTTATCATTGTTGTTTGTCCCAGTACTTTCTCTGGGAAAACCCATTTTTTTACAGCTGAATCAGAGCAAATGACAATCCACAGAAAATCCAATTGCTGTTTGCTCTGATTCAGTGGTAAAATATGGAGTTTCCCAGGTAAAGTGCCAGGACAAAACAAAGAAAACCAAAACATTCAGACACTCAGCTTTAAATCCTGGACCTGTGCCTAGAAACGTGACACAAAAGGCAGTCTGGATGAGCCCTGAGAGAAACCAAAACTGGCCGATTTGCCCATCCCTACTAAGGGGTAGTGGGAAATTAAATGCAGAAATGCAATGTCTGCCCAATGACAAGACAGAGAAGAGCTTCCTATAAACCAAAGTTGGAGTGGGGTTAACTCTACTACAAGTTTTAATGGTTTCTTGTTACTTGGCAACGGCATATTGTGTATGTTCTCATCCTTCTGTATACATGGATTCAGTAGAGCAGCATTGTCATGTGGTGGGGGAGTACATTATGTCAGACTTCTGCTCCACTGTTGACATGAAATCTGTGGGGGAATGAAGAACCCTAAGCAAAACAAACAGATGACACCTACAAAGCTAGCACTCGTGACATTCAGAAGTCATCAGTGACAGTTTGCATGACAACAAATCACTGGCTTCTGCTTAAACATAATAAGAACTTCTTACATGTCAAAAACCATACACTTCATGCAGTTTGGAGATGAAGCAAAGCTTAAAAAGATGACTTTCTGAAAAGAAAAAAATGGCATCAACTCCCACTAAGGGAGTCGAAATCAGAAATTTATTGTGACAAAGCAGGGAGGGCCACTGGAACATTTAGGCAAAGTGTACAGAAGTAGAAACAAGTGTGACCTGCAAGATATGTGTGTGTGTGTCAGAATATACTCACCTCCTAGCAGGAGTGTTCCTGTTCAGGTTGACAGCCAGCCAACTGTGTCTTCCTCACAGATATTATAAGCACATTCTAGTCCCCCTTCCCTAATTTGTATTTTCCAACTGGAGCTCAACATTTTGTGGCCACTGAGGATGCTCAGACCTTGCTGGGGATTTTTGGGTGTGGAGTGGGGAGTTCCCCTCAGGCTTTTCAGACCTAGGATTATCAGCCAACATGGTGGGATGATCACAGGTCTCAGGAGTTCTACTGCAACTAAGGCATGAGTTTGATACTAATGATGGTCTGTGATATTTTGTCAATCCCCCCACAAAGTAGCTGTACCTCATGAACACTCCAGGTCACACTCCAGGATCCCTGCAATGTCACAGAGGATACTCAGATTTCTGGCATCCCTAAAGGTATTGCCATAGGTTTCTTGTTCAGCCAGGCTGATCCCAATAGTTACTTTATCCATTTTCTCTTACTCTGCTATGAAGACTTCAGCTATCACTCCTTTCAGTTCATAAGCATTTCTCTCCAGTACATTAATTTTATCTTATGGCATGAAAGACACAATCAGTGCAGGAAAAGAAGAGGTAGGATAAGGGAGGTTTGCACAATCATTTTCTCCAAAAGCATAATATGAAAGCACAAGGTGAAGTCAGGCTTCCTAACTTCTGAAAGCAAAGAGTTTCCTGCAGTCATTGAATTGTAATGCTCTTCCCCTCCCCTTCTCCTTCTCCTTCTCTTTCTCTCTCTCCCTTACATACACTTCTTCCTAGTCAGTTAGCAGAATTTATGCTGGATTGTGCTGATGCTTTTAGACTACTATGTAAGTTGTAGAATACAATCAGCATTTGAAGTGTGGCCATCAATCTCTTCCCATTAAAAAAAAAATGCTGCCATTGGTCAGCAGAATTTGCCAGTGATAAAGCTAACAAGACCTTTCTGAAATGTAATGATAACCTGTTTTCCCTCCAGGCATCCCAAACAATCAGCTTGCCATTTGTCTCCACTTGTCCTCTGATATAACTCTGGTTGTTTGTCTTGTCATCATGATCAGATTGCTGTTTGGGATTAGGGAGTAAATGGTTTCTGCATTTGTTCTGTATATAGTCTTGTTGGCCAGGTTTTCTTTTCTTTTCTTTTTACTCTAACACAGAAAACAAAACGATATGTTACCCTGGAAAATCTATAGCCTTGTTCAGGCAATTCAAGATTGTAAAGGTAAAGGTAAAGGTACCCCTGCCCGAACGGGCCAGTCTTGACAGATTCTGGGGTTTGTGCGCCCATCTCACACAAGAGGCCGGGGGCCAGCGCTGTCCGGAGACACTTCCGGGTCACGTGGCCAGCGTGACAAGCTGCATCTGGCGAGCCAGCGCAGCACACGGAACGCCGTTTACCTTCCCGCTGGTAAGCGGTACCTATTTATCTACTTGCACCCGGGGGTGCTTTCGAACTGCTAGGTTGGCAGGCGCTGGGACCGAGCAGCGGGAGCGCACCCCGCTGCGGGGATTCGAACCGCCGACCTTTCGATCGGCAAGCCCTAGGCGCTGAGGCTTTTACCCACAGCGCCACCCGCGTCCCTAATTCAAGATTGTATGGAGCAATAAATAGAGTGCATGCAAGGCACGCTGGCCCCACCCCAAAAGTTCAGCCAGCCCTCCTCCCGCATTATTCATCTGCTGTCAATAAATGGGAAGCCTCTTGAATGCATGCAGGCCTCCCCCCTGTCAACCAAAATAACAAGGAGAGTATTGGGGCCACGGTGAGTGGGTAGACCTAGTGCATATGGCTCCCCTCTCTCTTTAGTTAATCTTAATTGAGTGTTGGGAATAACACCAAAGGGCGTTGCAGAAAGAAAGGAAGGAAGGAAGGAAGGAAGGAAGGAAGGAAGGAAGGAAGGACGAAAAGCAACATGAGCAAATTTTGCAACTGTCCCTCAGATAAGCAGCTGAACTCTGGATGAGATGTCCCATCCTAAGACAACTATAGTGCAATACTACTACTATTACTGCTACTACTACTGCATTATACTTATTATAATACTTATTATTATTATTACAGCACCATCTGTGTACATGACACTTTACAAATAACTGATTTGAAAGGTTCATGTTGCAAGGAGTCTACAACCTAAAAACGAATATAGGAAAAGACAGGAAAGGGAAGGAAAGGAGACACATAATGATATCAACTGTATGTATTTACTCTTACTGGCAGATTAGTGTTTGAACCAAGTAATCAAAAGCTCCATTGAAAAAAAGTAAGCGTTGAAGAAGCATTTGAAGGAAATAAGGGGAACAATTGTACAGAGGGCTTGTGAGAAACAATTTCATGCATAAGGGCAGAGTTTGTTTCATGAGACCCTAGGGGAACTGATAGAGTTGGATGGATGAAAGTAATAGGCAAATAATGTTGGGGATAAGGTTTAAGTGCAGAGAGTAAAGGGGGCAAGACCGCAGAGAGTTTGACAAAGGAAACCTGTGTACATTTTTAAAGAAAGGGTGTCATGTGGTCAGAACAATGGGAGAGGTCCACAATTTTTGCGTGGAACTGTTGAAAAGAGGTGTGAGCAGATCAAGGTGAGATCATGGGAAACTAGGAAGAAAAAATGTCAGAAGGCTAAAAGGACATTGGTGGTAGTTTTTGCTGAGAGAACAGAGAGGTGAGCTACATTTTTGTAACAGAAGTAATGTGATTCGGTAATGGTCATAATATGGAAGCAAAGGAGAGAAAGGATACAAGCAAGGCTTCATGCCTGATTAACAAAGTGGGTGGTGATGTTGCCAATGGTTGAAGAGGTTAAATAAGAAAATGAAAGCTTGGAAGGAAAGATTATAATTTTGGTGTTGGTCATATTGATCTTGAGATTCCGATGACACATCCATGCAAAAATGTCAGATCAATACTTGTGGTTTCGATCACTGTTCATCTTGATCAATACATTTCAATACATTTCAGATTGGTTGTCTACTGCATAAGTATATAGGGCTTTTTAAGCAACATGACATGACATGATCGGGAGAGGGTGCATCTAATGAAACACATGCTTTGATTTTACCCTTGGTGTTCTAATGAGACACTTAACTCAAAGCCCTGTTCTCCTGGCTTTGCTCCTAAACAAACGGTAACAGCTTGGCAGTCACCCAACTGCTCTTCTAATTAATTCACAATCAGGTTCCCTTTTATTCCCTTGTCCAGCTCATCACTTTTCATTTTCTGTGCACTTGAGATTTAAAGAAAGGAAAAAGCCAGCAGACTCTGAAATATCTCTAGTGGGAGAGACCACACAGTTCCTGCAGTCCATACTAGGGTTATGTCCAGTTTTGTCACAGTTGCCATCTAGATATAGAAAAGGTTTGGGGCATGTTTTAGAGCAGGGGTGGGGAATATCTTCCAACTAACCTTATCCGCTACCCCCCTGTGGGCTATTTTGATAGGCGAACAAAGCTGTCAGCCACCTGACAGCACAATGGTGCCCAAAGTAATTTTTGCTCCTTTGTAGATGCTGCTTGAGGGGAACAACTTTTGTATTGTTGGCTTGTAAACACCAATCCCAGTCTGCTTTTTGTTAGCATTGATCAGCTATGGGTGCTGAGATCAAGCCCACTTTAGGTAGTGAGTGGCTGCACTATGCAGTTCACCATCAGGAACTCATTTGCAGAGATGATTCCAGAGACTTCTTGTTGGTGCCAATCAGCTGACTTGCGTTGACAGCAAGTCCTGCTTGCCAGGAAGGCATCAGGAGCGTGCTAAGACTCTGATTGTTCCTTGACAGTCATGTCCATACTTGCCCCAAACCTGACATTATGTATGACACCTGTCACCCTGAGGAGTAGTTGCAGCAACAGGAGACATCTGCCCCCTGATGTTTTATATACCCTTCCCTGACTTCTCCTGCTCGGAAGTCACTGCTGCTATTCCTGCTTCAAGCTCCTCCTGGTTCTAGGGGACAGTAGGGAGGAGGATGTGGGGAGTGTACTGACCCATCTGCAGGCTGAAAAGCCTCTTCTTCTGCCACATCTAGAGAGTCTTCCTCCATCTCAAACTGACCTGACTCTTTCTCCCCAACCCTGTCCTGCCTCCTGCCTTGCGAGCGGCATCAAACCCCATAAATTGTTGGTCCCTCTCTTGGGTCACTCTCCTGGTCCCCGGCCCCCACCACGCACTTCAGAATCCTGTTAGTCTCTGACAACATCAGACACTTTTTTGGGTGGGAACACCACGGGTCACCTTAAAAAAAAAGAAAGAGAGGCACTTTAATGCACTAGATATGTCACTAGTCCTGTTCTACCAGGAAACACTGACAGAAAGATTCTAGATGTACTTTCAGCTTGCCTCCGGCCAAAGGACTTACTTCTGTTATTATTGGGGGTTTTTTTTGCAAAGCTTTCCTCAAACCTTTCACCTCCTGCTAATGTTACCAAATATTTGCACTCTGCAGTAATATTATTTGCTCATCCACAATCCTTCTGCCCTTGTTTCCCCTTCTATTTCCTCTTCTTTGACAACATTAGGCTGTCAGATACAAGACTTTCCTCTTATTTTAGCCCTGAAAGCAACAATAAAGAATATGTCGAGATCAAGAATCATTAGTCCTCTAAGTTAAAAAAAAAATACCTATCCCTTTAGCATAGGCTGACTGACCTTTTGTAAAAATCCTTCCTTTGAAGAAGGCAAAGAGGAAAGGGAACAGGCAATAGGAGTATGTTGAAGCAGATTATTCTCTGCTGCTCAGCACAACACAGTCTCTTCACAAAGAAAGCAGGACATAAAAGGATCATATAAAGAGCTGGATCAGGACAATGTAAACTGACCTGAGACCTGGGGTATAGAGCAGTATACAAATTTTAATCTTAATCATCAACATCTAGTCCAGCATCCTGTTCTCACAGTGGCCAACCTGATGCCTGCAGGAAACCTGCAAGGAGAGTCTAAGCATGAGAGCCCTCTCCCCTCCTGGGGCTTCCAAGAAACTGGTTTTCAGAAACATTACTGCCTCTAACCATGGAGGCAGGGCATAACCATCATGGCTAGTAGTCAATGATGGCCATAGCCTCTGTGAATTTGTCTAATCCTCTTTTAAAACTGTTCACGTTGGCTTCCCTACACCCCACACATGCACACTTGGTACAGTGCATTCTTTCCCTTCCCAAAGAGCCTGTCAACAATGGACCCTGGGGGAGACAAGAACTCAAGACTACTAAGGCATTTTCATAACCTATTTTTCATTGTCTTCAGGAAGCTGTTTTTCCTCCCAGGCGCAGTTTTTAAGAGCTGATGGTGACTGACTCTCCCCCCCCCCCCGCAGTTTGTACCACTTCCCCTTGTTCAGCTGTCACTTCTGAGTACAGAGCAAAGGAAACTGAAACAATTTCTATGTGCTGAGCTATTCAGAGGGAAACACACATTATTTCATCACTGGCAACAATGGCTCTATTCAGGCGTTCAAGTTGAACATGTATGATCTTAGAGGAGGGAGAGGGTTGCAGACACTTCCACAAGCCTTGCTCACAATATCCTTGCATGTGCCAACTCCACTTC
This sequence comes from Podarcis vaucheri, assembly GCF_965113315.1. NCBI lineage: Eukaryota > Metazoa > Chordata > Lepidosauria > Squamata > Lacertidae > Podarcis > Podarcis vaucheri. The sequence goes on from NC_138759.1 coordinate 91,667,617, forward strand.
AACCGTCTCACATTCAGCAGAATGGATTTTATGTGCATTCAGGTTAACATATTAAGAATCCTCAGTGCAATTTGGAACCTTTTAATTATACAGTGGTACCTCAGGTTAAGTACTTAATTCATTCTGGAGGTCCGTTCTTAACCTGAAACTGTTCTTAAAATGAAGCACCACTTTAGCTAATGGGGCCTCCTGCTGCAGCTGCGCCACCAGAGCACGATTTCTGTTCTTATCCTGAAGCAAAGTTCTTAACCTGAGGTACTATTTCTGGGTTAGCGGAATCTGTAACCTAAAGCGTATGTAACCTGAAGCGTATGTAACCCGAGGTACCACTGTACAAGATAAGAGTTAAACTTTCACATTATTTGATAAGAGTTAAACTTTCATATTGAGACTCCAATACTTTGGCCACCTCATGAGAAGAGAAGACTCCCTGGAAAAGACCCTGATGTTGGGAAAGATGGAGGGCACAAGGAGAAGGGGACGACAGAGGACGAGATGGTTGGACGGTGTTCTCGAAGCTACAAACATGAGTCTGACCAAACTGCGGGAGGCAGTGGAAGACAGAAGTGCCTGGCGTGCTCTGGTCCATGGGGTCACGAAGAGTCGGACACGACTAAACGACTAAATAACAACAAAACTTTCATATTATTTGACTTTCATATTTACCCACCTTTCCTCAACTCAGGGCACTCCTAACTAAATGGTATTTCTGTTTTTCCCAGTCTTTGGGACCCTCGAAACTTTCATCTTCATCTGGCATTTTAATGGGCATCTATCTTAAAGCTCCAGCTTCTACACTACGCTTATGCAAATAAAACTTCAGTTGATTGCTTATTAAGAAAACATTTCTTTCTAGAATAAAACTATTTCAGTAACAACTTGCTACGCTGGCATTTTGCTGTGTTTTTAAATAGTCATGACTAGAATATAATAAAAGGCAATCACAGGCACATGTTTCTCCATTATTAAAAATTAATTTAAGGCTGATCGCCCATCTGCAGCAGAAGAAATTAAACTTTAAAAATGGTTGTGCTTGCATATATTATAATTCTGCAACATTGTAGGCCATTCTGCACATTGCTAAAAGGGCAAATGAGACAAGCAGCTGTTTCGTGGGTGGCATTACACTGTTTGTCAGAGAGTGGCAGTGACTACAGTTTCCTACTGAGTAGACATCTGGTGACAGGTTCAGTTTGTAGCTATGCAGTGAGTGCAATGGTCTAGCAACAGAGGTTGTAAACAGAGGGAAGTTTACAATGTGGTACCCAGCAGTTCAGTAGAAATGTGGCATTTCTGCCAAATCATAGGAAATACTTACTGTATGTACACCCAAAAACTTCAACCCGCAGGCCAATTTTCCCACTCGGACTCCATTTCAAAGGAATGAAGCGCACAAAACGAGCTTTCACTGAGTGCAGAAATTTATGCTGCATGACACTGTCAGCATTGCTGTTCCCTTGGAAGACCTGCAAAGAAATAGAATTGGTTAAGTTATGGATTTTTTCCTTATTTAAAACATTTATCTACCACCCTTCACCTTTGGGGGATTTCAGGATAATGTACAAGCCAACATCCTATTATATATATATATTTTAAAAAATCCAAGGGAGTATATTAAAAACAAAACTAAGAATTACAGCAGATTAAAATTCCTGGGTAAAAAAGAAATCTTGTGATGTAGCTGCCAGGGGAGAATATTCATGGAGGGTCTTCCACAATACAGACCCTACTAGTAAGTACTTACCAGTCGATATCAGGAAAGGTCCTAGGATATATAACTAAATGGTCAGCCTGTCAGCCCTCAGAAAAGGATGCTTTGATTACTAAGACCCAGCATGGGTTTCTAAAAAATAAGTCATGCTGATACATGTGAAAAGGATCTAGGAATCTCAGTATACCACAAGGTTAACATGAGCCTACAGTGTGACATAGCAGAAAAATAAGCTAATGCTATTCTAGGCTGCATCAACAGAAGTATAGTGTCCTGATCAAGGGAAGCAATAGTACCACTCTAGTCTGCCTTGGTCACCTGGAGTACTGTCTCCAGTTCTGTGAACCACAATTTAAGAAGGATTTTGACAAGCTGGAACATGTGCAGACAAAAGGTCCAGAAACCAAGCCTTATGAAGAATTGTTGAAGGAGCTGGGTATTTGTAACCTGGAAGAGAGGAGACTGAGAGAAGATATGACAGCTGTCTTCAAACATCTAAAGGGCGGTCACAAGGAAGGTGAGGCTTCAAGTTACAAGAAAGGAGATTCTGACTAAACACCAGGAATAACTTTCTGACAGTAAGAACTGTTGTGTGGAATGGAATCACTCAGAATGTGATGAACTCTTCTTCCTGAGGGGTTTTTAAGCAGAGGTTGGATGCTTTTGTTGTGATTTTTACATTGCAGGGGCTTAGATTAGATGACTCTCAGGATCCCTTCCAACTCTACAATTATATGGTTTTGTGATTGCTTTATGTGGAAGTTGCATAATATGGCTAGACTACATATTTATCTAAAATTGAAGATGGCAGGTAGATAGACTTATGCCTATGGCAATACTCTCAAGGTAATATAAAGCCTTGCCCCACACAATAGTTGTGATCACAAGTCAAAAGCTACTAAAATCTAGGATGCTGTTCATTTAGCTGCGCTTTAACCTGTTAATATCAGAATCCATTAAAAGGGGGTGTGCTGCTGTGTGAAACATTTTTTGTCTTTAAAACTGGGATTAATGTGTGTCTGCAGTGATGCTGATAGGACACAGACAATCTCCTCAATTCCTCAACCTTTGGCAAAGCATCTGTAAAAAGCAGAAAGAACATTGCAGCTACACATGAGGGGAGAAAGGTTCCCCTGGAAAAAAAGACTGTCCACTCATCAAGGCATAATAAATTAAGTGGCAGCATCAGGCACTGGCTGATATGTCTATCTCACTTGATAGCACAAGCCCCAGGATGCCAAAGTCATGGCATCTTCACAGAGCTGCACAAGCTGGCTACCATAATGACTATGGTGATTATCTTCCCTCTCACTTTATTAGGCAGGTAATGGGACAGGTCTGAACTGTAAATGGAAGGAAGGAGAGTTGGCACACCAACACGAATGGTGCATCAACAGACTGGAGGTTAACTGCTTTCCCAGGGAGTTATTTCAAGCGGCTGCTAATGCTTTCTCTCCTGCCAAAGTCACAGAGGTGAGCTGAACCAAAGGAAAAGGAAAGACTAGGGAGGTGCAGATGCCCACATCACAGATGTTTTTTAATTTGCACTGTTGCATTCCTAATGCAAGAAAGTGCAGTGGCATAACTCTGCCCACTGCCTTCCACTGAACAAACAGGCCACTTCACACCCACTAATTGAGGCTGAAATGCTGCCCGTGAAAAGTGTATTTAATTCCAATGAGATTTAGTGCATATGCAAAATTCTACGATCTATTTGACTATGCTGGGATCATTGACTTTAAGAAGCAGGCCTACCAAACTCTTTGCACCTTGTGAAGTAGTATATTTAGTTTATTACTTCATATCTTACAGCTATATAACTCTAAGACAAAGCTGGCTACAGGTTCAGGGCTTTAAAGGCAGAATGGTGACACCCTGAGTTCCGAATCACTTTCCCAGCAAAGCTGGATGGATACTGCTAAATATCCTGAGCTTCAGCATAGGTATTGGACAGGGAGGGTTGGGGTGGGGTATGGAAAGGCAGGTAGGAAGGATAAATAATTTCTGAGCTCAAATTCTTATCTTTTATTTTTTTTAAAAAAAAACCTAAGTGCCTACAAGGTTTAGAAAAAGTTAAAAAAGAAAAATGCAATTTTTCTTGCAATTCTTGCAATTTCTGCAAAATGAGCCAGTCTGGCTGCTCTGTGTTTATAGTCATTGAGTGAATACAGAGCTGTGATTGATGATGAGTGGGCACCAGGAATCCTTAATGCTGACAGTCATGATCTGTCATCTACCTAGGTATAAAAGTCTGGGATTTCTTGGGACTTCTTATCCTCCAAGCAAGTCACATTGCTTAATTCTGAACATTGCTGCCTCGCCTTTTCTTCACCTCTAACATTGCTACAGGCCTATCCCTCTGACACTCAGGCCCTGGTAGGGGCCAGTTTGAAGAGTTCCTAAAATGATCTGACCCTGAAAAGGTGCCTCAGCCAGCCATGACGACAACAAGTAGGATGAACAGAGGCAAAGGAGGACACAACTCGTGTAACTTTCATATTTGTGTAGAAGATTTTTCATGCTAGCAGGTCAAGATGTTCCCCTTTTTAAAATCAAGCTATTCCTGCTTAAGTTACACCTGCTTTTAAACTTTAGTTTTATCATACAGGATAATCCTAAAAACAGAGGTGGGGAACCTCAGGCCCAGGGTCCAATTGTAATCATCCAAGCTTCTCTACCCAGTGGCGTAGCAAGATCAGGTGGTACCTGGGGCAAAAAAAATATCTTGCCCCCCCCCACACACATTGGTTTTTTTTAATATTTTGCCTGCAAAAATGGTTTGACTTGCTTTCATGGGGGGGGGGGGAGCCAGAGTGGTTGAGCTTTTTTTGTGGATATTGTGTGCCTTGCGACAAGGCAGGCGGACTCTTTTGGCAGTGGGAAGCCTGTGGATGCCAAAACCACACCATCTCTCACACAGACGTTGACTGCTGCACAGCATTTTGTCACCCCTCTCAGAGGTGACACCCAGGGCAGCCCGCACCCACCGCACTGACCTTGCTCTGCCCCATCTCTACCTTTCCATTAGGACTCTCTCCAAGCCACACAACTTCTTCAGCCACACTCTCTTTTTCTATGCCCCGTACCTCATTGGCCTCACTTCCCATTCTCCATGGCTGAAATGTGTCCTTGAGTTTTGATATAGACTCTTTCTTTCCTAGACGGAATACAGTGGTGTGGGTGGGTGGGTGGAATAGCTTACTATACAACAGTAACATTTATAGTCATTGCTCCACCCACATTTGGCTCTGTCCCTGCCAGCATTTGACATGTGGCTCTGAAATCTTACTTGGAAGAGAATGTGTCCTGCATGCTGTTAATAGTCCCCCTCTCTGTGATGTAGGATCCTGGGCCTCTGGCCATTCTACGGAAATGTATGTGAAGCAAGAAAGAGATGTATGGACTGGGGAAAAGATATGGAAATTAAGTATGCCAAAAGCTATGCTCTATCTTCCTGCAGCTATGTTCCTCGCAGCTTTAGGGATAATTCTTGGTCTTTGGAGAATCTGTCAGGAAGCTCGTCCTACACTCTAGTAGGACCCTGGGAATAATGGTCCCTGACATTTATATACATTCTTATAAGACTGTGAGAAAGAACCTGCCAGATGATCTAATCTACACTAAAATGAAAATAGTCTCCTTCCTCCTACCCAAATTCTGTCAAAAATATCATGCAATACAGATAATGTAATTAAAACCACAACCCACCACTAAATAGCATTGGATAACAAGCTTAGTATATCTTAAAAAAAAACACAAAAAAACTTTGTTGTTTGGAAAGCTTGCCAAATATATGTAGCTGTTAAATTAGTTAATTAGGTTGTTTATTTGGAGCCATACATATAGGTCTGGGCATTTTAAAAACGTAAGCAGAGAAAATGGAGTATTTTCCCCAGTTGACAAGGTTACACTAAGATGCTACCCTCCATCTCAATGTGTTTTGATTACATGATTCACTCAAGCAGAAACACCCATTATGAGCTGCTAAATAACACAAGTTCTCTGCTTCAAATCCCAAGCAAAATACTAACAATATAAGTTTTTGCTGCAAAGCAAATTCTCTTTAGCACCACCAAAGTTTGTAATACTCATATGAAATAATTATTTTTTATTTGTTATGATACCCAGGCATCGACTGCATGACCACAGATTTAGACTGAAATTCCAGAATGTACTTTGCTGGAAGTAAACTGTATTGAAATCAATGGAACATGGTTTCAAGCAATCATGGCTGAGAGCATTTTGTGTGATGTAGGAGCACAACTCAGATTAAGCAGAATATTCCACCTTGACTTGGTGGCCCAGACAGCTAGGCTTCTCAGCTGGCATCAACTCTTACTTTGAGTTTACAAATTAGCAGGGCAGGTGCTTAGTTGGAGATAAACATTCATCCTTTGCTTAGTAGTCAAGCATCTGCTTTGAATACAGAGAGTTCAGGTTCAATCCCTGAGATCTTCAGATAGAGTGGGTAGGGTCTGCTGTCTGAGAACCCGGAAAGCCACTGTCAACACTACTGAGCTAAATAGATTGACCAATGGCCTGACTTGGTTTAAAACAGCTTCCTATATTAAAGGACTGGAATCAGGCTATTCTCAATCTAGGTCTGGCCTATTATAATACATTAAGACCACATTCACCTTTACCAGCAATGTTTGTGCCATCAGCGCCTTAAGAATAGTCAGAGCACACAAACAATATTTAGGGGGATCACTCAATCAAGCCATAGGTTCAATGACCACGTGAAGATACTCAGCACATTCTTTGGATACTGCTTACCCCAGGATCTTCCAGAAGGACTCTTAAGTTCATTCATAGGTACTCACAAAGGGTGCCTTACACAGTTGCAAAAAACATGATATCAGTAGCATAGCTAGTATGTTAGTGGGGCTGGTGGTGGAACACTATCAAGAACCCCTTAACACATTTTTTGGAGCTAAGAGACTATTTGAGTGTCCCCAGCTTATTGTTACATTGTGTAAACAAAACAAGGCAGGTCTCTGTCTATACATGAACCTTGTGTAACCCAACTGTATTCTTAAGAATGCGGTGAATATGTTTAGTGTCTAGCAGTGGGGAGCAATGCTTAAAGCCTTTGCATATTAGTCTCATCAGTAAGAGGTTAACCAGCTACCACTGTATTTCTTATTCCTATACTTTTAAATTAATTGGCCAGCTTTGTCCAATGAGATGACCCTAGGGAGATCTCTCTTATTCCACACTATAGTGAATTCAAATGAGAAAAAAATATGCTTTCATTATCTTACTGCATTTCACAGGTAACAGTATGATAGCACCTCTAGTCAGACCTCTAAAGTAACACCATAGCAGTGAATATGGGGTAGAAGGGTCAATTTCCCTCAGGAGAATCCATCTCTGCTTAATGAGCTAAAATCCTTGGCATTCCAAATTCTCTTTAAGAAAAGTGAATTATAATGAAGTGCTTATGAAATATTTTGACCCCAGAAGAAATCTCATTTTCACCTTATATACGTTTATGGGGGGGGCAATAAGAAAGTGTGTTTTGGACTTCCATGGGTACATCCAAAGACCCCTCTGTTCATTCCCACCACCTTCCTCTTCCTTTGCACAAGTGGCCACAGCCACTGGGATGTTCAATTCCCATCTTATATTAGCGATTAAGTCAGTGTTACTGCACACTCTTCATCACCCCCAAGAATGACAAAGATGCCTCTCTCTCTGTGCATTAAGGCAGCCTTCCTGGATTCACAGACAATACCCCACAACAGTGAGCCCGTGGTCCCACTCAAGAGCACCTTGGTACAGAATGAATAGTCCAGCAGTTTATTCTGGCAACTTTACGTCAACCTTCTTGCAGGAGTTTAAAATGTATTGTTCTTCCCTTCCAGAAACATCCTGCCTCCCTGGGTGCTGAGGCGACAGAGTCCACTCAATAATGTCTAAGTCCCAGGCAGTGCTTATGCAGCCTTTCAGGGACTCAGGAGGACTTCCTGTTACACGGGAGGGAACTGCCACATGGATGAGCCTAAGTTGGAAGTTCTTTGTGTTATAACAAATACCATAAGCAATAAAATCCTGTGTTAAGTACATTGTATGGTATTAAAGACTGAAGTACTCCTATTTAAGATGGCATGTGGGCACATTTTCTTCTCCAGACTCTTTCCCTCTTGAATTATTTTAAGCTTTGTTGCTTCCTTCCATCTGCACAGTTTTAATTACGTAACCACCAGGCATCAACACAAAACCTTGCAAGGTGCCTATTGATGCCTGTCAATAGCTGAATTTTTAACAACAGGAAGCTGTGTAGAAGTTTTCAGACAATCTTTTTAAAATGAGAAATGTCCGTTTCTCATTATGCTCCTAAGCGTAAGTGAGAGTGGGAGACATGTGAAGTGGGATCTACAAATGACATTTGGCTAACGGAAAAAAGAGAAGCAGGTATAACACAACACTTTCAAGAGGCGTTAGAAAAGCTGTCTTCAGCATTTCCGCAGGTAATAATCTCAGCAAAAGCTCCCCTGAAATATGGCTGTGTGGATATTACCTCTTTAAGATGGTTGTATTTTACTGTGTAAACCAAGAGAGACTCTCAGTTGGAGCTGAGTTTACAGAATAAGCAGTCACTTACATGCTTTCTTTCCATACAATACTTATAACTTGTTTTAATAGTTAGAAATCATTGTAAATAGGTTTTAGATATTGACAAGTCGGACCACCAGCAAAATGCTGCTGTATACCCCCCCCCAAAAAAAAAACCTTGTGCTCAGTTCCTCTTTACTCTGGATGCCAGGATTAGAAACTCTCCCCCTTCAGTTGGGAAGAGAGAAGAGGTGCAAAAAGCTTACCTCTGTGAGTGAGTGTGGTGGTGGGGGGGGTGATATAGGTTCTTTTCAGCACACAGATAGGGTTCCTGGTGAGGTAACGTATGTACACTGTTTGTTGTCCCCACAGTAGCCATTTTGTGTTATGCCCCATACCCATGATGGCCATTTTATGACTGGTGCCCACATAACTTTCACAATATTCCGAATGTACCCACTGGCCCCAAAAGGTTGATGACTCCTGGGGCTGAAGCAAGCTGATTCTCTCTCTTTCCTTCATTTTATTCCCCACCACCACCAACACTCACAATCATGTGGCTTCTAGTTACCACTGAGAATACTAAGTCCTCGTTGGATAGTTGTTTTTGAGGTGGCTGGCCCGTTTTAGCTTTTAAAAGATATTTCAAACTTCTAGAAATGCCAGGGATCCCCTGAACATTCTGATAATGCCCTCTTGTTTTGGCTCAGTTCCTGCTGGTTATTCAGAGTAGATAGATCCAAAGATCCATTAATTTTAATAGGTCTAATCTGGGTAAAACTTAGTTGAAGACCATTCTAAGTTTGTTTTTAGAATGAGAGTGTTACAAATGTTTGTTTTCTGCAAGTTGTTTTCGACCACTTGGATCCTGAGATCCAAGGATCTTGGGTTCTTAGCAAAATATGATGGCATGGCATTATCAAATGGATAGCTGATGTAAGTCCAACACAGGTTAGAGTAATTGCACTGAGGAAAGTTGGAATGGAGAAAAAGTTTGCAGGAGAAATACTGTCAAATGAAACCAGCTGGGACAGCTCAGTCGTCCAGTACTCTTCACTGTATTCAAATATCCAGTAGATAACTGAAAAAGATTTAGATTAGAATTTGATCTCTTTATGAAACCAAGTGTAGCTACAAAGGTAGAAAGGGAGATTATGTGTCTTTTTCAAAGTGTTAAAATTATGCATGGTGTAGAGAAAGCAGATAAATAACAGTTTTTCTCCATCTCTCATTACACTAAAGATTAATACTAATGGATCTATGCCATTGTTGCACTGTGATTCCACCATAACGATGACCCCAACTTGACAACCGCTGATGCAAAGCTAAAAATAAAGGAGAAGGGTAGATGGCAAACATGAGTTTTCTCACAATCTCCTATAGGCATGAGACCACAGGACTCCACTGACTAACACTCCTAATGAAACTCAGCACCACTGCTGCTACTTAAGGCAGCACACACAACCTGCAAAGACAAGGCACACTATCCAGGTAATCAGTGACCGTATCCATTTTATTAATTTATTTATATACCACTTTTCATATTAAAAAATTGTACCCTCCTTTGAGCCCCAGCCAATCAAACCTCACTAGGTCATGCTACTGTTGGGAGCAAGTCACTGGTAGATCACACTGACCTGGACAGATTATATGGGGAAAGCCAGTCTCAGACATAACCCAATCCCAAACTCTCTAGAGCAGGGGTGTCAAACTCAAATTTATCGGGGGCCACATCAGCAGTTTGGTCACCCTCAAAGGGCCGGTTGTATCTGTAGGACTTTACATGAATGCATGTAAAGTGGAGGTTTCCTGTGTAGAACGGCCGGCGCTGCTAGAGGGCAGACGTTCTCTGGCTTTTAGGCTGCTGCGCATGCGCTGAAGAGGCGGCTTTCTTGTGTCAAAAAAAGAAAGAAAGCGAGAATAAAAGGTGAAGGCTGGCGGCCGGCGGTGGCTACACGGGCCACATGACGAGGTCTGGCGGGCCGGATTCGGCCCGCGGGCCTTGTGTTTGACACCCGTGCTCTAGAGATTTATAGGTCTAAAAACCAACACCTTAACCTTGACTAATCAGCAGCCGTTGCAGATCCTCACCACTAGCAATATGCGGGTGTGTAGGAAGCCCCACATAGCTGCATCACCTTGCACTATCAGTGGCTTCTAGTCATCCAATTATAAAATTGCCAACAATAGCTTGGCCAGAGCTGGAAGTAAGTTCTCCTTGTCACTTAGGTCACTAGAACTTCCATTGACAAAGACAGACCCAAGAGCACACAAACTTGCCTTTTGAGAGAGAGTGCAACCACATTCTGAATTCCCTGTTCCCAGACCCAGGAATTTCCCACTCACTGTGCCTGTCTTATCAGGATTCAACTTCAGTTTATTTTGCACCCCTTTGCACAGGCAACTCAAGGAGCTAGCCTTGGTTTGTAAGTCTGAGCAATGAGGCTATGCTTCTCCATTATTCCTGTTTTACGCAGAGCACCTATTTTTTGTAGTTACCGTACTTGATAAATAAAATCACAATTAATAGTCTCTTCCTATTCAACTAGTTATTGATGATAACATGGATGCTGCTTTTGTCACTGAAGGGGACAATTTTGTTATGTTATTAAATTGTCATGCATCAAACAAGGATTCACACCTAGAATCCATGTGATGCTGTGCTTTTCTCAAGACTCCTAAACTTCCATCACCCACAGCCATCTCTTAGCATTTAAATCAATATGTTTTCTGTTCTCTCTCTGCCCCCTCCCCCAAATCTCTCTCCCCTGTACTTAAAACTAACAAGTGATAGTGCTTGACTTTCAGGAGGGAGAGTGGGGAAGTGTGATTTTTAACAGGATGCAGATTTCTATTTTGAGCTTCCCCCACCCCCGCCAATTTGAAGGGAAGCCAAAGCAAACCTTACAAATGCAGAATGATTCACTAGGGATCTTTACAACAAGAACAACATGATGCAGACAAGCTGGGGTGGGGAACTTCCAGTCTGTGGGCCAGGTATTTTTAGGGAAGCCACATCCTCCTGCCCTTTATCTGATGCCATACATGATATTGGGCTGAGCAAATAAGGGCAGGACTTTAAAAGAACAACCAGGAGCTGAAAGTGGACTCCTGGTTATTCATATGCTGTAGCAACACACACTGTTAGCTGCCCATCAGCTGATAGGCAGTAGAAGTGTGCCTTGCTCAAAGAGGGGGGAAATGGGTCCCATTGAATGGAAAGTGCTTCTCCCTCCCACCTCTGCTTTTTTAAGCTGCCCCATGTGTCTCCCTTCTACCACCAACAAAGGAGATAGAATGGAGCCCCCCCCAGACTGTGGAATGCTTGCAAAACCTTTTGCTACCCTCCCTGTGCTTTCCTTTGCTCCTCTGACACTGGGGAGGCTCACAAAACCCCTTCCAATCTGCAACACAGGAAAGTTGAAAGGGAGGTTGCAGGGCAGGCATGGGGTTGGTTGATTTTCTGTTCCGCCTTCACCACCCCCCTGTCACCACCACTGTTGATGTTGTTAATGGAGGAATCCAAGGGTTCCCTTGGGCAAAAAAACAAAAACACCAACCAGGACAATTTGGAGCAAAACAGCAGCCTGTAGGCTTGGCCTTTATTGGAAACTGTCGCGACAGGACTCCCACCCACAACAAGATGAAGCAAAATGGAAGCCCCGAACAAAAGAAGACCCCAACATTTATTAGCTACTAATCCCCCAAACTACACCCCCAAACTACATCACAACTACATCATTGATACATCACAAAAAGGAGAGAGGGGGGAGTTGAGGAGGTAACTCAAGTATCTTGTCACCTGGCTGGTTCCTCCTTTCCTCCCTCCCTATGAGTCACTTCCAGGAGACAAAAGGGGATTGGCAGTTTCCTGCCCCCAGAGGGAAGATCTGATCATTGTCCTTTGTTCCAGTCTGTGTTGAATCCACTCCCATATTCAAGTCCATTGTGCCCTTGATGGTCTTCTGTCTGGGACCATCAAGGTTGCCATGCCAACTGGGCAGGGCTCCTGCGTACCTGTTGGCACGGTTAAGGGATTATGGCTGTCCTGTATCAAACCATCCCCTTTGATAGTCCTTCCTTCATGGAGCAAAATAAAAGTGGACCAGTGTAAATCCGATGTAAGGTTGATTTACTATGAATTTATAACAGAAACGTCGCGTATATTGTGTGTGTGTGTGAGAGAGAGAGAGAGAGAGAGAGAGAGAGAGAGAGTGTGCGTGTGTGTGTGTGTGTGTGTGTGTAGTGCAGTGTTTGTACAAACTGAATGATGGGGGGGGGGGTCCTGCAACACTGTCAGAAAGAAGAGAAAGAAACCAACATTTTAAAATGATCAGGAGGGACACCAAATGCAGGATTGCCAGCTAGCCACATTTTGACATACGCAAAGAAATACATTTTGCCATCTAAAAATGGAGCCTGCAAGATCCTCTAAAGTTGCCTATCTGTCCCGCTACTGAAGGGTGCATAACAGAGTCTTCCTAAGATGGCAATGCTGAACTATTCTACAGAGTGCATACAGATTTGTGAAGAGTTGGACACAACTAAACGACTAAACAACAACAACAACAAAGGCTTCCTCAGCTATAGGTTTAGCCAGTGCACTGCATTTCCTCTGAAGATCATAGGGTGCATTCCAACACAAATTACAAAATGTGAACACAAAAGACATAAGAAAAACAAAAACAAACCAATAACTGCCCCCCACAAGCACATTTAAAAGGACATAGAACGTTCATCAGCCCAAGGCCTGGTTAAAAAGAAACATTTCCCCTTGGCACCTGAAGGTGCAATGAAGGTGCCAGGCGAGGTTTCCTGGGGAGAGCATTCCACAAAGGTGGAGCCAACATAGAAAAGGCCTGTTTTCATATTGCTACCCTCCAGACCTCTCTGGTGTCAATTGCTTTCCTCTTCCCTTCCCATTTTGTTTTTCTTTTATATCTTGTCCATTAGATTGTGAACCTTATCTTTTAATGAATGCGCAGAGCACAGATATTTCTAGGTGCTGATTAATAATGGCCACTCCCCACATCAAATGGGGGGCATACTTTGTGTGGACGCGCACAGCACCCCTGATCCTACACGGCTGCTAACAGTATTGCCTGGCATGCCCTGCCCCCGGCTGGGTACCTGGAGGTTCCCACCCAACCTTGGACCAATCCCAGTGGGGGAGGCATTGCCAGGGGAGTTGGCCAGGTAGGGGGTGGGACTTCCCTACCCACACAATAGACGGTGGAACTTACCTGGGGGATCACAGTCGACTCCATAGCTTCTCCCACCCCACCCTCCCTCAGTTAAGCTTTCCTTTGCAGGTTAACTTCTTCTTCACAGGTGTGCTGGCGCTGCTATGTATTGGTCACTGTTAAAGGGCCGGAAAGGAATTTTCCTGCATTGACAGGTTTTACCTTCCCCGTAGCAAAACATCACGACTTTGGCGGTTTCAGGCCTTGGGTGGAATCCTTTAGTCTTTCTTCCCTAAAATGGGGAAGGGGGACCATGAAGCGGTGACCCACGCCCCCCCCCCCATGGTGGCAATCCCAGGGTTCCCCGTTAAAGGGGTTGTTCTGAGGGGAGTCATTGGCCATACGCCAAGAGGCTGTCATTGGTCTCCCCCGCGTTGCGGTGAATTGGGGGGCGGACTCTCTGTTTGAACAGACGTTCTCCAGAGCCAGTCCAATCCCCACTCAATCTGGATAACCCTGATGTTCCCCAGATCCCCGCCTGGGGACTGGGAGGGATAAACGCCCAAGGCCTAAGCCAAGGTCTCCCTACACCTGAATCTTAAATAAAGTTGTGGCCAATTTTCATCCCATAACACAGTGTTGTGTGTCTTTATTCCATGCGGGAGCCAGCCTTGGGTTGCGGGGGGGGGGGTCTCCGCCTGTCCGCGCAATGATAATAACAGTAATACTAATAACAGTGCATTTAAAAATAATAATGATAATATTGCAAACTGATCAATGCCAACCCAAAATACAGTCATTTTTGCACTCCCCCATCACAATTCCCTTGGCACCCACCTAATTTAATTGAAAAGCACATTGATTCTTTTCAGGCACACAGACTGACATGACCTTAAAACTGAAGCGTGGCTCATTATATGGTAACAATTGTTCTTGATACAGTTTTTTCTCTTCACCACCCACATTCACAGCAGCACAAAGAACGATCTGGGCCCAGTACTTTGCATCCAGACCATTGTGCTTTCCCCCTTATTAATTTGACACAGACAGCAAACTTCCTCAGGCTGCAATCGTTAACTCTCTCTCTCTGACATTTGTGGTTACAGATGCACGCAGTCAGAGAAATGGCACTGCAATTAAATAACTACTAACCAATGCAAACACATGATATAACACCAGGCTATGATGCAAATGTTCTTGGTTTCTATTTTAATAAGACTAGTGACACTGCCGGTTAACAATGAAGGCAATAGGCACATTATAAGCTGGCAGGCAGACATTAGGTAACACAGAATTCACAGCCTAGGTCTCTGTAATGAATGCGCTAAAGGAAAGCATCTGAAGTGTACTCTTCTTAATATGCTTTGTCTCTTTTTCACTTGAAAGCCGCTAGAAGGAAGCCAGATTAGTTTACAGGGTTCTCCCCCTCCTCCCGTAATATGGAATAGTAGGCTTGGGGGTGTAATTTACTTGCTCCTGAAATAAATAGCAACATAGGTACAGTTCTTAAGGTGGTATAGTCACACAGAGTGCCTATTCAACACACCAGCAGAGTGTGCCAATGGAACAGAAATACACCAGACAGTTCTAGGTTTACTAGCACTGTAATGCAGTTGCACAGCTTGTAAATTACATACAGTTGTAATATACAGACCTTCTAGGAGCATATAGTCTCCTTGCAATGTTTGAACACATACTAGGCTCAGGGCAAGGGCTTCAAATTGAAACTTGCTTCAAAATGTATTTATACTAGATTGTGCTGAGTCACTCTCTCATGCTTGACATGAGCCAACAGTGTGGCACGGCAGCTAAAAAGCCAATGCAATTGTGGGCTGCATCAATAGGAGTATAGCATCTGTCATAGGGCAGTTGGTGGCCCTGTGTGGGGAGGGGATAGTCTAGTTCAGTGTTTCCCAACCTTTTTTGGGCAAAGGCACACTTGTTTCATGAAAAAAATCTCGAGGCACACCACCATTACAGCCCCGTGACGTCAGCGCGCAGCGTCACGCCGGGAGGGACATGAATTGCTAGCAAATTACATAATCACCTCCTTGAGGGCTGGCTCATCTTCTCCGAAGGCAGAACCCCATTAATTAACAGCACAGACTCACACCATAGCCAAGACGAGGGGGGAAACCTCAGTCATGCACAGTCATGCACATGTGGGGGCTAAATGAGGATGAAGACCGGGCAGAGAGCAGGGTTCAAATCACCCCACCTGGCCAGGACAATCCCTGGGTGCTCCCTTGGGCCACTCGCCTGACCCACCTCGCAGGGCTGTTGTTGCGAGGATAACACGGGGAGAACCACGCGCGCCCCCGGGAGCTCCTTGGAGGAGAAAGCGGGCGATGAATGCAATGCACGAAATATATGAGAGGCGACCAGGTTTTGCAGGTGAGGGGCCCCCGCCAGCCTCCGCTTCCAACACCCGGCGCAACGACGCCGAAGTTTTCCCCCGGGCTCGGCTCGGGGAGCAGCGCTGCTCCCCCCCGGCTCCCCTTCGCCCTCCTGGCTCTCTCTGCCGCCCACTGGGGACCCCCCTCACCTGCCAAGTCCGGAGCGCCGGTGGAAGTTGCATGCATGCATGCAGGGCGCCACGTTGCCATTGCATTGCACTGCACTCCATGCAATGCCTGCACGCATGCATTGCCTTGCACGCCCGCCAAGGGGTCTCCCCACGGTCTGATGCGTCCCCTCTGGCGCGGATGCAGCATTGCAAAAATAAAAAACCCCCGACGCAGCCCTACCTGGGGGGCAGCCTCCGCCGCTCCGCCTCCGCGGGGATCCCCGGGCTCCATCCTGCCGCCCGATCTCCGCGGGGGCGCAGGCAGGCTGCGCAGGGTCTGCGCGGAAGAGCCCCTGCCCGCCCGGCCGCCGCCGCTGCGCTCATTCCATGGCCGGGAGAAGAGCGCTTCAAACAAAACGCCCGGCCCGCCAGGCCACGCTGGGAAACGTAGTTTGCGCACCCCATGCGGGCGCGGAGCCCAAGGGCGAGGGGACTACGGATCCCGGCAGCCCCCGCGCCGGGGACGGAGGGGGAGAGGCCGGGTGCAGGGATGGAGGGACGGGTGGGCGAGCGAGTGAGTGAGTGGCAGCCGCCAAGCCTTGGCCGAGAGCCAGGAAGGGCCTCCCCGGAGGAGGAGGAGGAGGGAGGCGCAGAGCGGGAGGGAGGGAGGGAACCCCAGGGGTCATCTAGTGACGGCGCCCCAATCGAAAATTTGACTTAAAAAAAAATATATATTTCGAATTTTTTAATTTTTCCCGCGGCACACCAGGCAACATCTCGCGGCACACTAGTGTGCCGCGGAACAGTGGTTGGGAAACACTGGTCTAGTTGGAACAGAATTAATATACTGCTATTATATTGGCTACAGCAGAGAGGACACCATAAACAAACAAACAAGCAAGCAACCAAACAAGCAAGCAAACAAACGGACAAACTTCGCTGTCTCAACCTCGCCACCCTGCTGCCTGGGAGTCGTACAAGGAGGGGCTGCTAAAATTTATGGACCTATGCCAGCCGACCAGAGGTTCCACACCACTCCTATAGACTGCAAGGAGGCCATCCCCCTTCTGGTTGTGTGTGCCAGAGGCACTGATATCAATCTGATGTGCCCACCAGCTCCTGATCCTCTTCCAGGTTCTCTGCCAGTCTGGTTCTACACACTGTCATGTTACCTGTGGAATTTTAAAGGATTTCAGTGTAGGATGGCAAAAACATTATGAGAGATGCTAGAGGTAAAGAAAGCCATAGATGAACACTCAGATTATCCTGGCCTCTGCAGCATAGATTGTTTAATAGAATGGGGCAGTGCAGCACTTTTAAAACCTTAACCGTTCTGGCTATAAAATACAACTCCACTGGGCTCTTCTTTTAGAAGAGTTATGACAAGTGTAATCAATAAGGCTTGTTAGCATATGGTGTGAAAGGGTCAGAGGACTCCTTCAACTCCCTGGGTGCATCATTTGAAAGGGCAATAGGGATATATCACTGCACTGTGCAAGACAATAATTCCATTCAAAGTCCCAGGTTCCGAATGTTTCATATGAAAACATTAAATATTGTCAGAAATTCTCTGTCTTTCCATTGTAACGTTGGTCTTCACAATAGGACATAAATTCAGCACTGATTTAAAACTGATATAAAACTGCAAGATGTTTCAATGAATTGTTGCCATTCATTAATCACCTACCCATATGTTTTTGTTGACTGGAACATATAATGGCCTAGCATACTCAAAAGCAGAGGCTTCTGAGATCTGATATTTTCAGTTTAGACATTAAGGGCTGCTCTTCACTAGAGCACTCTCCACATGATTGCCGTGTGGCCAACTTCCATGCACAGGGATCATACACACAGCTTGCATGCAAAGGGACAGGAGTGGGACTTTCCATCCCACTTCAATGTTCAAAACTCCCACTGTTCTAGGCACATTTTGTGACAGGGAATTTCATTAGCACAAGCAGTTTCTGAGCGCTAGGCACAGTACTGCGCCTAAGATTTCAGACTAAAACTGCAGAGTAGAAGGAAAGGATGACCTTTTTCTGCCTCCCCACTTCCAGCTACTCTATGAAGACAGGAGAAGAGACCTTCTTAAAAATATTAGGAGGGTGGCCAGGAGAAGGACTAGACTGGGCACCCCCAAACTCACCTCTCCAGATGTTTTGGGACTACAGTTCCCATCATCCCTGACCACTGGTCCTGTTAACTAGGGATAATGGGAGTTTTAGTCCCAAAACATCTGGAGGGCCAAGTCTGGGGATACCTGGACTAGACCATGTGAAAAATGAATATAATATTTTAGCTGCAGTTCATTCATTTCCAGCATTGTATTCTTGTTATAAAAAAGTGCACCTAGGCATTCCATTGTTACACCCATAACCTAGGTTTAAGGTGCCATTTAGCTCCTAGCTTTCATATCTCAGTTTCTAACACTTTCCCACTTCCAATTCAATGCCCACATGAAAAGCCATATTTACATGCACAGAGGAACCTAGGACAATCCTTGGGTAGCAGCCTAACCTTTCTTGTGTGTGCTCATTATGTCTAAGACTATATGTTGTGGAATACATTGTATACACATCTTAAATACTTAACGTAGAATCTATGGGACTCAAGGGTCATCTAGCAACGCCCCCATGTCAACTTAGATAGCTCAGTTGGTTAGAGTGTGGTGCTGATAATGCCAAGTTTGCAGGATTGATCCCTGTGTGGGACAGCTGCATATTCCTGCACTGCAAGGACAGATAGATAGACTAGATAGAACTCAGGGTGGCTTCCAGCTCTACAATTCTAGGTAAAGTTGCCCTACGTTTGGACCTTGCTTTGTGTTTCCTTTCCATGTAGAAATCCCTTTCCACATGGATCCCAGCCAGCATTTTCTAAATATCACCTGGCAATTGGAGGAAGCGACCTAGTGTTAACAGAAACTCTGGATGACTTGTTAAAGTAATCAGTAACCTTCCTGTTGCAACATTCCCCCAGCCTCCAAATCCATGCAGATTAGTAGTGAAAACTGTACCCAGACCACCAATCAGCAATCTCTGAATCATATACCTATGAACCAATCACTAAATTGCCTCTGTTGATCTCATGGAGATCTGCCAATCCTGAAGGTATCAAACAAAACAGCACCTGCAAAGCATGCAATGTCCAATTGACTGCAAATGGACGGGGCCACATTCACTCAGCATGTGGGTAAAACAACAACTGACCTCTGCACAAACATTTTAAGAACCATAAATCCACAAGATTGGCAATCAATCAATCAATGGAACTACTGGTTGCAAAACAGTAGTAGTAACAGTAGTATAACAGTAGTATTTAGATAATAACAGTCCATCTGATTGAACAATTATTGCAATAAATATGCAATCTGATCCTAGAACATTGGTAACAAGAAAAACTGTCTATTTTATTGATTTATCTGGTTATAAAAGTATTAGATACTGTTAATTTGTACAATAGAACATGACAGTGTACGGCAATATATACAATAAAACATCATTAAAACAGTACAAAACAGTCTGCATATATACTACAGCAGATACAACACATCTAAATATTCCCTCCTCACTGCACCATTTGATTCACATCAGAGCAGCTAAAGAAGGTGGAAGCCTGAAGAATATATATGTTTTCCTTTTCAAATATATCTCTGTTTTATTAGTCAATGCAATAAATGTTTAGTTTTAGTGGCTAACAGCATCCTTCCAAGATCTAGAGCAAACATGCCTGAAGTGCTGTTTGATGCTGTGTGTGTGTGTGTGTGTGTGTGTGTGTGTGTGTGAGAGAGAGAGAGAGAGAGAGAGAGAGAGAGAGAGAGAGAAACATTATTGTAATGCCCTGGAAGATATCTGTCATAAAGACGTTGCAGATGTTCCTTGTATGCTTGACACCACAAAAATAATGCATCTGTTAACACACAGCTTCTTTTATGTCCCATAAAGATACATTTTGCAGTCCTCTTTTCTGTCCTATGTCCTTACACCTCCAAGGCATGAATATGGGGAAGCAATAACCAAAGCTGCCTTCAGACCCTGTTTGAACTTCATTCATTTAAAGCAGGGATGGGGAACCTCCAGCTCATGAGCCAAACTAGCCTCACCAAGTTTTCTAATTAGACCTGTGAGGCAATATTTCCCTGACAGGCCTATAAGAACTGCTGCAGCTGCTACCACCCAGGAAGACTCCCCTGCTCAGTGCCTGAGGGCCCCAGTCCTGCCACTCACCGCCTGGCCCAGGGCAGGGCCTGATGGGCTCTATAAAAGACTGCTGCCACTGCTGCTGCTGGGCAGAGAGGGCTCCATTTTGTTTTGCTTTTTGTTTAAATTGCTGTTATTTTTTACCTATGTCATTTTAAACTGATAGTAATGCTGTATTCTTAGTTTTAGATTTCATTTATGTGGAAATTGTTTCCCATTTAGGTTTTTTTTATGTGGTTTATTTATTGTTTATGACTTTTGTAACTATGTAAATCTTGTTATGCTGTAAACCGCCTTGAGCATTGTTTTTTAACTGTGGAAAGGCGGCATACAAATAAAAAATGATGATGATGATGCCACAGCCACCTGCCCCACAGGTGTTGACATAAGATGACCAGTGTGAGGCAGCCGGGGATGCCACAAAATTCTAATTCAGAGGGCCAGGCCCCCCAGCTTCTATGGCAGCCATGCACACATGCCACAGGCCATGCTGACATCATGCGCACATGCTGTGGGGCATGTATACACGGCACACTGACATCACACAGCCCCGAACTCCCTAAATCATGGGGGCAAGGTACGCGTGTGGAGGCAGGTAAAATCACAGCTGTAGAGGAACACCTCTAAACCTTAGAATGTATTCCTGATGTTGCATTCAGTGCCTTTTAAATTTGCAATTGCAAATTCTGCTGGAATCAGTTTCACACAGGAGCTCCTGATCAGAGTGTGGCCAAATCCCTGTCAAATGCTAAGCCAAGACGGTTTTAAATTCAGTGCCAAATACACAGCTCACTAGGATCTGAGCTTCTGCGCAAAGCAAATCCCTGATTGGAGTAGGGGTTTCGTTTAACAATGAATTTTAGTGCTGCTTTCTGCTGGAATTTTTGCAGCTGTAGCTTGAATTCAACATTTGGTTGAAAAGGAAGAACTAGGGATGCACTTTGAATGTGTGACTGATTCTTTCTTTGATGTTTGAATCAATTGCAGCCATACAATGTCAGGTGACTGAGAGACTGATGGCCCCATATACCTGTCAGAAGCGTCCCATGTCTGCTTTAAAGGCATGTCTAAACTTAAAATGTTAACCACAGTTTTCATTGTTTCTTCTAAAATATCCTGAGAATTGTAACTCTTGCAAGGAGATTTCTACCAAATAAGTTTTAGCACCTACAGAAAACTACAATTCTTTGGTAGAAGACACACTATCTGCTCCCAAACCAAATAGTCTGAATGTCTTCGACTTTTTTTTTTTTTTTTGGTATGATTTACTGCCTAGTTCTGCATAACTGCCACTGCCATTCCATTCTTAGGTATCCCTGTACTTCTTGAACCCCAAAATGAAGCACCCTATGCTCGATTCCGTACTTGCCAGGCCTCATCTCAGATTTGGAACAGAACTGCACTGTTGTTTCCTATGCCTTAAATACTAACTTCCTCCCAGGAATACAAGTCTATGAAATGGTATATTGAGCAGAAACCAAATCAAGGCAAATAGTATCTTCTCAAACAAAACAAAGGTGACTCAAACAAGCACAGAGATAAATATATCACAAATGAAAGGAGAGAAAGTTCTCAAAGGAGATGAATCCAATTCTAAATGTAACATAAAAGAAATAAATAGTCGCTTTTTAATTTGCAAATTGGAAACAAGCCCCCATTCAAGTTGTGCCTTATAGAAGAAACATTTGAAGAACTCTTGGTGCTCTGGTTATTTTACATAGATGATTAATCTGGTTGAAAATTCTTAAGGCTGTATTCTCAGCCCAAGGGATATTCAGCCATCCCCTTTATTAATCTATTCTAGAAGGCTTCATCCTCTTATCACTTTGCTGATTTGCTTTCTGTCTCCAGAGGTCTGTAATATATACAAGTATTACCTAAATCCAAAAGCTAAAACTGATTGAATTTTATAGCACTGTGTTATACACTGACAAAAACAAAACAGCGCATGAAAACTGTACTGGGACTTGGGATGAAATTTTCATTTCTATTTTTGTTCAAGCACATTCCCCCGCTTTCTTAATATACAGGTAAATTTGTAAAGAAATGCTTCTAATGATAGCAGCAGAATGGATATGCAAGCTTAATAAGTCATTATTTTTAAATACTTTAAGAGCCTAACTGTAGTGGAATGAAAGCTGAGAAATAAAGCTGCTACCTTTAGGAAGATGAAGCTACATGGAATACTGGTACTGGCTATGGATGGTCATCCCTCAGTTTCCCATCTGATGGTAGGACCCCACATCCCTCAGCATGGGTGTAAGGTCAGTTCCCACTGGTCCTCTGCAACATTGAGTTGGGTGAATGAAGACAAATGCCTACAATTACAAATGCATAGATGCTCCACACAGTTAAGAGCTCTGCATGATCAAGGGGCACAACAGCAACTGCATTCGTGCCTGTGCTCTTTTTGATACCTTCTGCTCAATGTGCAGACATTGATTGATGCACCAATGTCAGGCACAAAGGCAGCAGGTTGAGGTCTGCTTGATTCACACAGTTATTATATATTGGATGAAAACATGGAAAGGCATACAGTGTGCAACAAAGAGGTTGGGTGCTCTAGTATACAAACAATTGGAAGCTGACTTGAAAATGGCTTCCAAATAACTTTGGAAAACCCATGCAGAAGGGAAGGGAAGAGATGGGAAGTGAGGGAGGGAGGGGGAATGTCTGGGGTTCAGGCAATCAGCTGCTGCTCTGAATACCTAAGCATACTGATGATTACCTGTAGTACAGAGACTGCTCCTGGACATGAAGGCAATTCATTGGAGCCTACTAATTCCTGTCCTTCTCTACAAGTGGAAACGGATGTGGATAGCACCACAGTTTTGCCAGTAGATAGCGGGAAGTGTGTCCTCACTTTCCTGCTTATTAGGAAGGGACACTCCATCAAAATATTGAAATACCTGTCTCCACCATTCGCTTTGTCCAGCAGAATTTTGGTGGGTCTTGGAGCAGTAGGAAAAGCAGAAGGCAGGCAGAGGGAGTGTTCACATGTGTTTTGAGTGCACCAACTCCAAACATATCGAAAACATAAAGATCCAACACAGGGATGCTTGCATATTTATACACACTCACCTGATATTCTTTTCTCATATTAAAATATGTTATCACTGATATTTTGTTTTTGTATCTGCTTTATACAGCTGCTACTGTATAAGGCTGTACAGCTCTCAGTACTGGAAGTTTGATATACATAACAGGGAGTGGACATTACATTCTCCTTTGTCAGCTTCCAAGAGCATTCAAAGGAAGACTTGCTTCCACCATGGACTTCCATCCAAAGCCCTCAGTGGGAACTAGTGTCTGGGATCTTCTGACTAACAATAAAGGAAGATGTGGGTTCATCCTGGGCTGAGTGAAGTCCACCCCACCCCCACCCCACTTGCCTCACAGGTCCTTATTGGGCCTCTCACCTCACAACCCAAGGAAGACCAAGAATGTGGGGGGAATGCTGTCCAAATACATCTGTCACCATGTTATTTCTGATTATATGTGAATATATTTTTTAAACTTGATTGTATTAGGCATACAACAGCTTTTATAAGCTGTTCTGAAAGCATATTGGGGATATAGAGTGGGTTAAAATATTCTAAATAGACAAATCTGGCTGCATTGTTGAAGGAAGAATGTCATTATCCCCCGGAGTTTGATCAGCTAAAGCAAACTTATTCTTTTATTCTTAAGCCAAATACGACCTTGCCAGCTTTCCATCTCCCCACAGCACTTTCTCACTCGGAAGAAATTTGGAAAAGGGAAACATAAATGATCAAGGGAATTGAACAACTCCCATGTGAGCAAAAGGTTTGGGGCATTTTAGCTGAGAGAAATGACAAGTAAGAGGTGACTTGACGGAGGTGTGTGAAATTATGCATGGCATGAAGAAAGTTGACAGAGAAAAGTTTCTCTTCCTTTTTCATAACACTAGAACTTGGAGATATCCAATTAAGTTGAACACTGAAAGATACAAGCCAGGCAAACTAAAGTACGTCTTCACTCAGTGCATAGTTAAACTATCGTATTCACTCCCACAAGAAGTAATGATGGCCACCAACTTGGATGGCCTTAAAAGAGGATTGGACAAATTCATGAATGATGAAGTTATCAGTGACTACTAACTCTGATGGACATGTTCTGCCTCCATGGCTGGAATCAGTAGGCTTCTGCATACCACTTGCTGGGAATCACAAGTGGGAGAGTGCTGGCCCTGTTTTTTGGTTTCCCATAGGCATTTGGGTGGCCTCTGTGAGAACTTGATGCTGAATTAGATGGGCCGTTGACCTGATCCAGTAGGCTTTCCTTACATTCAGACAATCAGCCCACACTTCTGCCCTGAATAACCGCCTCTAGTCAGTCACTGAGGAGCTGATCTAGTACAGTGGTACCTCGGGTTACAAACACCTCGGGTTACAAACACTTTGGGTTACAGACTCCGCTAACCTAGAAGTAGTACCTTGGGTTAAGAACTTTGCCCCAGCATGAGAACGGAAATCGCGTGGTAGCGGGAGGCCCCATTAGCTAAAGTGGTACCTCAGGTTAAGAACGGACCTCTGGAACGAATTAAGTTCATAACCAGAGGTACCACTGTAGTAACAGCAGAGTCCTCACTTTATGAGTCAACAAGTGACCTGTTGGCTTATATTTCACTTCAGTTGTAAAAGGGTACCTTTGAACAGGACAAAAAAATGTATTGACTAAAAAAATGAGATATTTTGTGAAGCAAAATTGCTTGGGTGCATTTTCCTATTCTGCAGTCAACTAGCCAAAATAAAAGATCTGGACTAAGTCCAAGGGATGAAACCAATTATGATAAATAGCTAAATCTGTGAATACCTATGAATCACCTGACTGTAGCATAATCACTTAGAAGTGATACCCCTGAGGCTACTGTTAAAACATGGCAGTGAAATCATCACTACTTTCATCAGGGTAATTATAAATCATCATTGTCATTCTCTTTCTAGCCTTGTCGGAACAAAGTCTCAGGAAATTCTTTTCATTTTGCTATGCCTAGCTTTAGTCTGATCCAAAATTTATTACTAAAGAGCTCTAGGTTTCATAGTAAACTTTCTAACACATCATTTCTACACATTTACAACCCAGTCCACAGTTTCAGGAAGAAACATTTAAGTTGATATATATTTATTTGAATGGGACTAATTTAGTATAGATTATTGGTGTTCGTATGTCTGAAATCCACAGGTGCCAATATCCTTTGAAATAACATTTCCCTCTTCTGAAATAGCAATGGGTCATTTAGCTGCCATTGCACTACTTATTCCCTGGGAAATAATATACCCTAGATATTATTTCAAATCTGATGTCCTTTCATGATTGTCATAGTTCCTCCCAGCTTCATGACTCACAGTCAAAGTCATGTGATAAACACTGCTTAACGATTCCATGTGGGGATTCAGCAGATAAGTGAAAATGGGTAAAACCAAGCATACTAAAATAATAGATGTCTTTCCACCACAATAATCAATCTTATCCCATGTGTACATAAACTGAGAACCATACAAAATGCAGTCTCCCAAAATGTATGGAGACAGCCTATTCACATACAATTTGTACGTGCACAGACATCATTTTGACTCTAGAATTGAAAAGATGGGATGAAGGATAGGGCCAGTAGACACAACTCCAATTCTTCTCCCATGTGTAGAGAGGAACACACATGTAGGTCCTATCTAGATTCACTGTCCTTCATACTTGAAAGCTTTGCCAATCACAGCAAGTGTTAATTGTAGTAGCTTGCATATGAATGAGAAACTCTGAAGAAGAAAAATCACTTTCATTTTACATTGACCAGGCTAAATACACTTCAATTAAACAAGAGCATTTCCACATTTATTTCAACAAAACCTACCAACACAGAGTTTCCATTGTTCTCAAAACCTTCACACATTGCAGCATTCTACAATCTGATTGCTGTGAAGCCTGACAAATTTGTGTGTGTGTGTTATGTTTCATCTCCTCATTTTCTTATCTCTTTTAAAGGTCACTTGCTTTCAGTCCTTCTTTAAAGTTTTCATGCTTAATCTCCTTTATTGACACAAGGTCATGAAATACTCTTGTTGTATTGAGGATATACAGACACACTCCATTAATACCCAGTCAATGCATTATTTTCAAGGATAATGCAAATGATGGCATTGAAAATCAGCCTTATATTTAATTTTATTATCTCCATCAGCACAAAGGGTCAGATTCAGCAATCTGTATACATAAAAAGGTCTATTTATCCAGGTGCATAAAGTCTACATTCTTGCATGTATCTGTATAATGTCTATGCCCCTTACTTGTAATAACCTTTCTAATGTAAGCAGGTTTCAGTGGCTGGCTTTTAGATTTTAAATGTAAAAAAATATATCAATGAACTTCTTAGTGTTCTGTGTGAATATATACATATCCCCTGTTATTAAAAACATCTATTTCTATAATAAATCACAGTATCTATGTCCTCTGGCAAAAGGTCTCTTTTTTGTTGTGGTGAACATTTCAGAACAGAGAAATGCAGCCTTTATTTTGAAGACTAACATTTAAATCCATAGCCAGTGTCCAGCTAGCTGATGTCAACCTATATTTTTGACACTGACTGAAGCCGGTAATTCTGATAAGGCAAAGGGAAGCTTTTCCCTATCAAAAAAGATTTGGGTCACAACAAGAAGCTTCTTTTCAAATAAAAAAATCTAACCTTACAAGATATTTCAGTGGCCCAGTGACTGTAGTGTTTTAGCCAGGCTACCATATCATACACTACACTGAAATCTCACTGGATTAGGGAGATCTGCTATTTTAACTCCTCACTGTGACTGTATACTATTTCACTGTCACCTGCATACACAACCAGAATCAAAACACACAGATTCCACACACAGTTTATGGGAGTGTTCACATTACTGCCTTAGTATACAATAATGATGATGTTTTTCTGAGTGCTTCACATCTCCTTCCTTCCTAGTGGTTCATATCAGCATGGCTTCATTAGTGTCAGATTCATTTCTGTTTGTGTACACACCAGGGGGTGTGAATTTCTTCACCATATGCAAAGGGATTCATATCTCAGAGATAAATTAGGATTGCCTTAAGGATTCCAATCGGTATGAAGCTGGCTTGAGAAACAACACCTTAAACAGTAGTATTTTATAACAAACTACAAGAAACACATGCAGTTTAGATAACAATGTGTGAATACGGATTAAAAACCCAGCCCTGGAAATGGAGTTAGCGAATAGTAAAAGCCTATGTTACTAAAAGCCAATATTGTTGGTAGCAGTGATCAAACATAAGCACATTATGGATGTTATTAGCTGGTATAAACCTGATAGGATTGGCTAAAGACCAATAGCTTGGGCAATTGTCATCACCTTTGCAACAGCCAGTGTATTTCCCAACCCTACATGCAGCTCAAACCTCCACACACACACACTCAGAAATAAGTACCACTGTTTGCAGTGGGACTTGGTAATGAGACTGCCACCTAAGACTTCAAAGGGCTTAGTTATCTTTTCTGATGGCTTACCCAGGCAGATCATCAACAGAAAGTAATATGACTATATCCCAAACTGAACCCACAGAATTTACAATACCTTTTATCTAGACTTACCGTATTTTTTGCCCTATAGGACGCACTTTTTTCCCTCCAAAAATGAAGGGGAAATCTGTGTGCGTCCTATGGGGCGAATGCAGGCTTTTGCTGAAGCTTGGAGAGCGAGAGGGGTCGGTGCGCACCGACGCCTCTCGCTCTCCAGGCTTCAGGAAGCTATCAGCAAGCCTGGGGAGCCCGCGGGAGTTCCCGCAGGGCTCCCTAGGCTGTGGATAGCAGCCTGATGCCTGGAGTGTGGGGCGCGCTGAAGCCGCGGCTGGGGGGGGGATAATTTTTTTTCTTTACTCCCCCCCCAAAAAAAAAACAACTAGGTGCGTCCTATGGGCCGGCGCGTCCTATGGGGCAAAAAATATGGTACATACATTTTCAGTAAAGCGAGAATCTTCTAAGGAAAGGTTTTGACTTGCAACTATGAAAGCTAGAGCAAGTGGATTGTATTAAATTCTCAGTGGCCTCATAAACTGGACTGACTTTTATTCTCAGCTATTCTGTAGCAGTAGCTTCGGAGGGTAACTTTCTGCAAAACTTTCAAAATGTAAATTTACTTACAGAACAATTAATAATCTCCATTCTACTTATGGAACACATAATAATCTCTATCCTACTTATGGATAAGGCTATCCACAGATACTTGATAATTACACTTTACTAACTGCAGCAAATTGGGACGCGGGTGGCGCTGTGGGCTAAAGCCTCAGCGCCTAGGGCTTGCCGATCGAAAGGTCGGCGGTTCGAATCCCCGCGGCGGGGTGCGCTCCCGCTGTTCGGTCCCAGCGCCTGCCCACCTAGCAGTTCGAAAGCACCCCCGGGTGCAAGTAGATAAATAGGTACCGCTTACCAGCGGGAAGGTAAACGGCGTTCCGTGTGCGGCTCTGGCGCGCCAGAGCAGCGATGTCACGCTGGCCACGTGACCCGGAAGTGTCCCCGGACAGCGCTGGCCCCCGGCCAATAAATGTGAGATGGGCGCACAAACCCCACAGTCTGTCAAGACTGGCCCGTTCGGGCAGGGGTACCTTTACCTTTACCTTTAACTGCAGCAAATATACTTAACATTTGAAGCAGACCTTGCATTATTCTCCTGCTCCTTTTAAAGCTGATCAACTAGAAATTTAGGATACCTCTTGCAAGGCATACATTTGACTCCACCTCCTGTTTTGTTTTTGGTCTTTTGAAATACTTCCCAATCAAGTGACAGACATATAGACATGTGTCATCAGATTGCCCATAATACACGTTGCAGATAGCTCAAGGCAACTTTAGTTGTGAGTTGACACAAGGATACATGTATTTTAGGTTAATGGGCTAAAGAAGGCCACAACTTTATTGGTTACAGCATGTGAGTGGTATTGGCTTAGGCACTGGATCAAGTAACCTATATCTGACCCCACCCTGCACAGCGGGGGGGGGGGGGTTGTCATTATAAGGTTTACAACCAGTGGAAGGAGCTTGTTGATGCAAATACAACTGGAAGCTTCCCTTTATGTCACTGGGGGTCGTGCCATGGCCCTAGGCACCAGCAGGGCATCGTACAGGATCCATGACTGCTGGGTTCCTTTAACGGAATACCCCAAAAGGGGAGGGGTAGGTGATGGCCACACCCTGCCCACCAACGCACGACACATATTCCAATGCCTAACCACCAATTCCATAAAAGTTGTGACGATTTGCTACGAGGTAGGCAAAAAACCAAGAGGCTGGTGCCAATCTGCCAAATGGACAAAAATTCCTACCAGGCCCCCTGGTCAACCAGGGCAACCAACCAAAGTCCATAGCAAGGTCAAAGTATAAATATGACCTAAAGGGAGGGCAGACAGGTCATCCGATGATTCCACAGAAGCAGAAAGAGGCATGGGGCTGCCGCAGCCACTTGAATGCGGCTAGGAGAAGGGGGCACAGAGCTATCGACTTGGTTACCTAATTGTATAAATCCTGTTGCAAGCCGAACAGTCTGGCATTTTTCTCTGCAACTTCAATAGATTAATGAGTTCTGATATAGGTGATGTGTTAGGATGACAACTCATGCTCATAAACTCATTTCAGTCCTGGTTTGAAATTAAAATGGGTCTCAACAGTCTTACCTACATTTGATGAACTTTGATAAAAATGCATAACTTTTATTTGGACCAAGAAACCACATTAGTCATCTTCCCGCACCAGAGGAGGAGAAAGGACATTAACTCATTAGTCCAAGGTATGTCATGTAAACCTTGTAGCCTGTAGATGTTGTTGAACTACAACTCACATCAGCCCTAGCCAACAAGATTATGGGTGCTGTATTTGAGGAAGGATTGTCTAGTATTACATGCAGTTACAGTGGCTCTCTCATTACCATCTTGGCTGTGAGTCCTGGAAGACCTGCTCCTTGCCTTTCTCCCTGGCCTGGGAGGTTAGGTCCTCGACTAACTCCAGCTACAAAAGCTGAGGTTGCTGAAGAGGCCAGAGACCATATTCACTGTCTCTTACTGCAGACTTAGGTCAGCGAGCCTGAGCTTCCACAGCTGCCGCCGGCCATAAATCACCACTGGCAGGATTGGCAGCAGCAGCAGCAGCAGCAGCAGCAGCAGCAGCAGCAATGTTCTGTGCTTATGATAATATTTTAGGTAAAAGGACCCTGACCATCAGGTCCAGTCGTGACCGACTCTGGGGTTGCGGCGTTCATCTCGCTTTATTGGCCGAGGGAGCCAACGTACAGCTTCCGGGTCATGTGGCCAGCATGACTAAGCCGCTTCTGGTGAACCAGAGCAGCGCACAGAAACGCCGTTTACCTTCCTGTCAGAGCGGTACCTATTTATCTACTTGCACTTTGACGTGCTTTCGAAATGCTAGGTTGGCAGGAGCAGGGACCGAGCAACTGGAGCTCACCCCGTCACAGGGATTCGAACTGCTGACCTTCTGATCGGCAAGCCCTAGGCTCTGTGGTTTAACCCACAGCGCCACCTGCGTCCCTATGATAATATTTTAATCTCTTGCTAATTATCCTGTTTTAAATGTGTGTTTTATATTTGACTTCCTTTAGTAATGTTTTCTTTTGAATTTTCTTTTTAACTTCTCTGCATTAGATGTGCATTCTGTAGTTGACCTCCCTTATAATGTTTCATTTTGAAATCTTTAAGATAATATTTTGGTTTCCTGTTAATCATGTTGCCTTGAATGCATATTTTATATTTGACTTTCTTCAGTAACGTTTTATTCTGGAATGTTTTATTTGATATTTTAATGCAGACTGTAAACTGCATGCATTCCCCCCCCCCTTAAAAATATAAGGTAGCATAGAAATTAAATGAATAATAATAGCTATAGCTGCCAACACTGTAAACGGAATCCCTGATCCAGACCTATTGCAGAGGAGCAATGAAAGTGCTCTCCACCACAATAAAGAGTGTCAAAGCTTTGGTGTCTAGACCCCAAGACCTCCCCCAAACCAGAAAGGGGAGATCCCCAGCTGTGCGGCTGCTTAAAAGGGGTAAGCCACGCCCCCATACAACTGGATTGGGTGGCCGGGGACCGTGATGCGGCCAGGATCTCCCCAATGACGCGGGGCTTAGCCCCGCCCCCCGCTGAGTGCAGAGGCCACGCAGCCTGACCGCAATACCGCCCCACCTAGAAGTGCAGCGGCCTTACTGGAAACAGTCTTAAACTAGTTACAAATAAATGCTACAAAATACAAAATAACACATTGCTCTTAAACAAGCAATCAATGCAGTCCAATCTTTTTAGTTCTTAATACAGTTCAATAACTTTCATCTCACTGATCTCAGAGAGAGATCCTGTACAGGCAACTTGCTTGAAACAACATTGCAGAGCTTCAATGACCAACTTAGACACTGAATTCTCTGGTTTCATCTCATGTAAGAGAGATCTTTGCTTTGGTTTCCAGGATGAATGATGAATTAACCTGAATGGAAACCTCCACCCTTTTCTTTGTTGCATTTAGCTAGAGATACCTTCTCTTGCCTAATGCAAACCTCTCTGCTTGGCATTTTAGATACAATGAATTCAAGGACTGTGTTTTATGCATATTAAATTTATATCTTTAACACTCTTTATTTAAATTTAGCACAAAAATGGTCTCTGATATAGCTTACATTATTTATACCCTGTTAGTTAGTTAGTTAGTTAGTTAGTTAGCAAACAAAAGCCACGTTGAATGTAAACTCTATACATTTATGTACTGGCAATGCTTTTGCCATAATATCTGCAAGCATTTCTTTGGTTGGACAATACTGAATTTTTATCACTCCTTGGACAAGCGGAGCCTTTACGATAGCTGCTTTATATCTTGTATTCTTTATTTGTAACACATTGCTCTTAAACAGCAAAAAAATGTGTTACAAATAAAATACCAAGTGACACATTATAACTGTTTCCAGTATAGGTTTGAAACACATTCTTGTGGCTGGAGAGCAAATTTATTTCTGCTTTGCACATGGTACAGATCAGGGATTCTGCTTGCAGTACCTCTTAACAACTGGTTGGTCAAAATTAGCATTACACCACAAAATCTAATTGGCTAATTCATTGGGGGTGGGGATAGGTTAAATTTGCTTAGCTAACTTTTGCCCAGAGCTCCAGTGGCTGAGGGAGCAATTTGGGTGCAATCTATCCCCATTTCTAAAACCCTGTAGTTAATCCATGCATTGTCATTTCAAATTGACTGCTTGTGGTGCATGTAGTAAGTTTACCCATTTAAGGAATGTGTATCTCATAGATACATTTATTTGTCTAATCATTGTAAATTGTTTGCTAAGAACAAATTAATGATGCATTCCTTCCCCCCCACCATCTCTCCCTGGAAAAATTACTTTACAGTCTGTGCTTTGTAACATTTCCTCAATTTAATTCATTTGTAAATGGTCATTTGCTCAACAGAGCTCAAAATAATATGCGACTGGAGAGAAATATTCCCCACTGTATATATATTTAAAATTTATCAAGTATAAACTCCTGCTGTATAATCCAATCTTAAATAAAGTAACTCATGATTATATTTGAAATATAGTCATACAGCAAGTGTTATACTGAGCTTTTCTAAGATCCATGCTCAGTTATGAAGCTCACTGGTGGCCTTCAACCTTCACTGTCTTCCATATAGTGAAGACTTGTGAGTATAAAATAGGATTTCCATGTGTTCCACTCAAGTCTCACTGGTTAATGGTTAGACTATGTTTTAACATACATACATACATACATACATACATACATACATACATATTTCTCCTCTGGCATGACTGCAATGGCAGCTCATGCTTTCATTCTTGATAAAATGAATCTTATTCTCTTCTCTGAACCTGACAAACTGTGGTTCAACTTGACTGTGGTTTGTTTGAAATAAGCCATATTCAAACGATGGTATACGGAGCTGGCTTGTTTCAACAAACCACAGTGAGTTTGGGATTCAAACGTATCAATAAACTCACGATGGTTAATCAAAACTGGAAAGGGGGGCTTCTAAACACCTTCTTGTGACAAGCCCAGGACATGAGAGAGGGGGAGAGCTTGGAAGAGGCTAGACTGAATCTCATTGCAATAAAGCATTGCTTATTGTGCTATCTGAATACAGCCATAAGATACATGTATGTGATATACAAGTGACACAATATTTGCTGGATCTGTGACCACTGGTTATAAAAATATGGTTAAAATAACTTAGCTATTGGCTGGACGTGGCACTTTTCAGGCTGTACTTAAAGACTAAGCTCTTGTCTTGAAAGCTGAAAGATTAGCACTTTAAATCACTTGCACCATCACCTCCTCATATGTAGGTCCTAATGAGACTATGAAGCTACAGTACTTAAAGAAACAACTAGGTTCCTAAAACATGTCAATGGTCTAGGAATGAGCAATCCAGCTGCCATTACACATATGATGCATGAGACAGTGATGATAGGTAGATAGCAGTTCTGCAGTTTCAAGGCTACGACACACAGACAAATGTCATCTTTATAATGAGGCAATCTACATTAGCAACTGATCCACAGATACACTTCTGGGATGTGGGATTGCAAAAATGCTGCCTGCCACAAGCACAGAAATCTACAGCTGGAAACATGTGAATGATTCATCCAGTACATTCGCTGCGCAATCTGTATCTCTCGGAACAACTGGCAAGGTTATGTTTAGGATTGAATGTGGTCTCTGCCTGTGTGAACAAGCCTCAGTCATGATGGGGTAACTGCTACAGAGATAGCTCTGTGTGTGAGTGAGCGATTCTATAGGCAAAGAGTTGCAATCGTACATGGTTTCCTCTATGTAATATAGCATTCTAAATACTGGAAAACACTCTTAAAAGCCAAAGTCTGACATGTGACACAAGGACATTAGAAGTTTTGAAAAGAAGGTGGCAAACAATCTTTTGCACAAGTGTCTCAGTAATGTGCACATCAAAGAGGAATTCCTGCATAGCATATGCAGGTAAAATAACATGTTAAATAATTCAGTACTTAAAACACTGAATAAGATCATTTACTGATTCAAGTACTAAGTCCAAAGCTTTCTGTCTCCCAATCAATTGTCAGCAAGTCCAGGCACAGCCGACATCCCTATTGAAAATATAATTATAAGCCTAGTGTACTGTATACAACAACATCCTTTTGTAACAGATTACTTAAAATACAAATAGGTTTGGAAAATTGGTTTTAAATGTCTAATCTGTTTTATCTTACACCCCAGCTGCAGAATTTACTAACATTACAAATGCAAGCTGAATGAATACATATAAAGACTTATTTGAATGCAACTTGCATATGACCAGCATGGTTTTCTCACTACTACTAAGTGGGGTGAAAGTTTGGCGCATATATTACAATATGGCTCATCACTGATATACACAAAAGCCAGCTCCCATGGTTCTGTCACATTGTCTCTCTGTGTGTGTCTGCATGTGTTTCTGATATTCAATGGGACCACAGCACATGGGAAATGGGAGTTTAATCCTTCTCTTTCCAGCTGCAATCTCCACAAAGATCTCACCACAGCACAGTAATTACCTTAGGGGGAAAGTTCTTATTGGCAGCAATAGGATGTTTTTGACTCTAAGAGTAATTTCTATGGTAGGGAGTGATCATATGGGGTCATGGCCGCAGAGGGGAATGACAAAACTCCCCCTCCTCATGTGTTATGAACCCAATAAAAAAATAAACTGCTCACACTCAGAATTATTTTTAAAAGTCTTCTAATGATGATGATGTACTGTACATATTTAACATATGTAGATAGGCCCTGGGCTGTATCTAAGCTGCAGTGCTATCCTTCCTGAGCATGTCAGCTGACTTCTAGTCAATCCCTATCCATCAGGTCTTATAAAGCTTGGCCACAGAGTTTGCCCCACAGCCTGAGAGACTCGTCTTAGGGTCAACCTAAGTATCTCTTCCCAAACTTTGATTGTTGCTCTGGAACTTGACCTCATCTTGATTTAGATCACATCCCTGCTTCTGACATATGCAGACTATCAACCAGGTTCTCCCATTGTCCCTGGATTCCTCCTGCAATATGCCTCAACAACGTTATGGGAATGCACTTCCATTCATGCAATTTTTTAAAAAAATTCCTTTAGTAAACATTATTTAATTAAATTCTTCTATCCTCAATAAATTTATAGGAATCATTACACTCGAGTGTGTAAGGGCCATGAGACAAATTCTTAATTTTATTTGCAGTTAAGCTAAGGTCAAGCTTAAACACACTGTCTCAAACTTTTGACTCTCCTGTGCCCAATACCTGCTTCTTCAAAATTCCCTTGTACTTTTAACCTTCCTGTGAACTTTTGATCCCCTCTAAAGGAAAATCAATCATTTTACTTCCCTGATTCTAACAAAAACCAAGTACAAAATGGCTGAAAATCTTATTGCATCACAAACTTTA
This sequence comes from Podarcis vaucheri, assembly GCF_965113315.1. Taxonomy (NCBI): domain Eukaryota; kingdom Metazoa; phylum Chordata; class Lepidosauria; order Squamata; family Lacertidae; genus Podarcis; species Podarcis vaucheri. Next base: position 91,703,246 of record NC_138759.1, read on the forward strand.
ACATCAGGGAAATAATTCTAGAAGAGTCATGAATGGCAAAACTTCGTTTCACATCTCCCTCTTCCCCTGTGATATCGTGTGGAACATATTACTTTCTGGAATGACCTGAGTAAATAACTATATTTGTTAAGCAATTCCAGCATGACTGGGTTTTTAAAAACAAACAAACTCTTGCTTTTATCTTTTGCATTGTGTGTGGTTCTATAATATGGGTGACCACAAGTTGTATTCTATTTTTTAATTGGTTTAATCTGTTCCAACTGGAAGAATATGGAATACATGAAGTCAATGTGTGGGATAGGGGTGCTAGGCTTGATGACCTTGAGCTCTTTGAAGGCCTCACTATTCTATAATTGTGTTGCCCACAAGAAACTTATTTTTCCATTGTCAGCATTAGCAGAAACTGCCGTTATCTGCAGGCCATCTATTCCCATGGTGAACAGTAATAGAAATAAGGAATCACACAGTGTTACAGAATTACTTGAAAGTGTAACTTTGCCTGACCTCCTTCCAGCTTTTTTAAAAACAAAAAACAAAGCCATGTATAGTATTTTATGACCCTTTTTGTGATAAGATTTCATTATTCACCTGATAGCATCTAAACTGCTCAGATTACAGCATCTCCCAGCAATTGCAATTGTAACTAGATACTTTCAGGAATGTTGATCAGGGAAAGAAATGCTTAAGGGCTATGCAATAGTACTGTGAACAGAGTTGAAGACATTGCCTGAGAAGAGCCAGGGTGGTGTACAATAGTAGACATGCCAGTCATTCATCCTCTCGTCTTATTTTTTCTCAGTCTAATGGATCGCATATGTTTGTTGTGAGCAAACCTAAAACCTAAACCTTAAAAAAGGGAAGAATTCAACATAGTACTGAACAGATTGCGCCTTCAAGGCAAACATTTCTACTTGCCTGATGAAATGATCTCTCCCTTTCCCCTCCTGTGCACTGGTTAGCTGAATCTGGCCCAATCAGTTGCTAATGAGGTGGAAATACACATATTCTACCTACCAGGGAATTGCATAAATCAAACACAGATTTCTCCTTGGACCTTATTAGGATCAACCAGCTGACCTGTTTGATTATAGGGCCACTGGAATAGACACCTAGAATATTTTCAAAGGATGCTATTGTGCAACTGAAGCTACCATACCACATGATCCGGTGTCAGTGGATTGGATTCAGAGTGGCATTAACAGAATTGTGAGATTGCAGCAGTTCCAAAAAAATGTTCATGCAGGTACCTCTCTCCAATTTTGACAAATTTCCACTATAGCTCCACACTAATTCTTAAGCCTTTTGTGAGGTTTCCTCAACCCTCAGGAAAGGCTTTCTCTCATCCCGTCTTGATGCAAGGACATCCAGTGTCATAACCTTCTCATTTTCAAAAAAAATACATTTAGAACCCCTTCTCTTGTGTTCATCTTGTTACATCAAAGCAGCAGCACTGGAAGATGAAGATTCGAATGCAGAAAGGTAGAGTTCACGTGCAACTTCTACTTTGTCCATGGAAGAGGAATATAATATGAAATTCCATCTCCATTTTGAAACTCCAGAGTCTCAAACTATCCTGAGGGGTCACAATGATTTATTTTGGCGTGTTTTATTCACTGCACTGACTGACAAGCCTTCTTGACTGTGGGAGGGTACCAGTCCATTGTTTATGACTGCTGCTTTGCTTGCTAACCATACTAAGAAATGATGTTCAGATATGTCATCAATAAAATATATATCATTGGGTAGGTCAGACGTGGGGATGATTGTGATTGTAATAATTTTCCTGATTAGTAAGTACTTCTGTTCCTATTTTGAATGTTCCACTTACATTGCTTTACCTGTTGTTGTATGGAACTGTGGCTTTTTAGCTGATATACTGCCTTTTCATGCTGAATTTTATATGGTGGGAAAGAAAAGTATGCTGGGCATGAAAACTATGGGAAAATCACAATTGCCCACGTTCTTTTGCTAGCCTTAGAGGAAAGTCCCACTCAAAATACTGTTGGATTTTCAGGAAAACTGGTCACCCAGGAAGGTTGTAAAGTACAGAAACATTATTATTATTTTATTGAAATAAAGGACACTCACAACCAGCCCTTGGCTACCTTGAAAGTAAGATAAGCACACATGTGCGTGCGCGCACACACACAACAAAGAAATCTTTGCACCCACCAATGAGAATTTCATTGAAATTTCCTCTCCCTTTTGATAATCCTCATATGCAATTTATTTTCTCATCAACTGATAGGAAATGGAAAGGAAAAAAATACAGGGTACTGTATTGGCATACCTAATAATGATAAAACATGTTGAATGGAAACTTGCTGTCCACTTATCTGATCATCCTTAATTTTCATTTGAAATTAGTTTGCCCTCAAAATGCACTTTGTGGGTATCTGAATAAATAACAACCCAATATAATTTGCATCATGCACAGGTGATAACTAGGAAGAGGACTTCGTTGGTTGTGATGGCCTACATTTGAACCACCTTCCCAGGTGTCTCCTCATAATGTATTTTTTTGTACCAGATTAAAACCATTTTACTTCCCACGGCCTTTTAATTTTATCTGAGTTTTGTGGGGTTTGCAGGTTAACAACCACACTGTTGCTTTTCCTGCCAGTCATATTTATTTCATTGATTGAACAGTACGTGTTTCTATTATTTTATCATGCAGATACCTGCTAGTTTTTCAGCTATCCTGGGAATAGCAGTATTATCATTATATATTTAATAAATTTGTTCATCACTTTTTCTTGCCAAGGCAACTCAAAGCAATTTACAACCAAAACAAACAAAAAAACCACCCCACATTAAAACAGAGGAAACAATACATTGAAAACATCCTAAAAGGCCACAGATAAAGGCCAAAGGCCAGATTAAAGAGGAAAGTTTTTGAATGGCACCTAAATATATACAAGGATGGTGAACGTATCAACTCTGGAATAAATGAATAAAATAGTGCGAGCTCCAATGGCCCTGCATCCGCTCTGCATACAGATTTTGGAGCACAGGGCAGAGGAAAACCAAACGTCCCATTGCACAAGCAGATTTACATTGTGCAAGTGGGTGGACATCTCTGTATGTAACCCATAATACAGAAAGAGTTGACTTAGCCCACAGTCATCAGTTAACATTAATTAATCCCAATGGAACTCATGCTGATTCATCTTTCATGTTATTATGAGTTAAATTAAACGATGAACTCATTCTTGGGAGAGAGATAGCTTGACAAACTACATTTCAATTGTCAGCCCTATGAGGATAGTGTTGGGTGAAACTATAGCAATACTTAGCATCAATTTCTTGAGTGTTTCATATACCTCCAGGAATCCTTACAACAGCTCTGTAATGTATGCTTGCATTATTATGTCCACATTAAAGGTTGACACCTTAGAATACTGGTGGCTTGCATAAAGCCATTGAGGAAATTTATGCAAGATTTGTGATTTGAATGAGATGCATTCCTGTCTACTACTCATATGCTGAACCACAATACCACACAATCTCTCACCCTTATCTCACTAGAAATGGTAGGCTATATATATCATGAATGAATCAAACTAAATAAGAACTTAGCATGGCTGGTCTACATATAGCAATAATTCACAAAATAATCCACATATTATTATTGCATACAATTACAAGAGCTGAAGGTGGTTCTTTTTTTCATGTGAACAAAGAATGGCCTGTGGAAATCACTAATACCCAACATCAAAAAATATGGATGAGGAACAGGAGTGTGAAGTGGAATGATGAAAGATGCCACAACTGCTATTTCACCAAAAAACAATCCATGAGATTTACCAAACAATAAGTTGCACATTGAGACACACTCTTTATTTACCATCTTGTTTTTTTTGGAGATTTTGGGTCTATAATACCACATGAATTCTTTGATGCTTTCTTCATAGCCATAAAACTAGCACCAGCCTTTTTAAAGATTTCAGTAATTCCACACAGACTCCCAACTGTATCCCTACTGAAACTCAAAAAGATGCAATTGTTTCCATACAACAGTACATCCTCAACAACTTTGGAGATGGAAAACATGCATTTTGGTTTAGAATGCTACATCTGTTTTCTGCAGGTTGCTAATTATACCATAGCATTAATACAAAACCTTCAGACCTACCCAGATGATGTCTTCTTCTCTGTACTGCTTCCAATTGCGACCTGTGTCACTGAACATTAGAATGTAGCTTGTTGTCCAGTCTGAGCTTCCGTACCTTCCTTGAGTAGCAACACCTGTAATTTCCACTCTGTCCCCTAAATCAATCTGGAGCCATTGTTCCCTGCTAGAATCCAATGGGGACCAGCCACCAGCTCCTAGAAGAGAAGAATCAGAGTTCTCCTGAGTAACTCCCAAAATAAATTTTATATATTTTTCCCCCAAAAGATATTTATTAAAGTTTTTAAAATATAACAATGAAAATGAAAAATAAAAAGAAACAAAATACAACATAAAAACAGTTAAAAAACAAATAGTTTTCCATAACATAACTTCCTTACGCTTATTTCCCCAGACCTCCTCATACCTCCCAGCAAATCCTTACCATTAAGCTTTTACCCATTTGTAAACCTTTTTTTTTCGTATCTCCTAAAGCATTACAGCTGGAAACCCCTTAGTTTCTTTCCAACATCCTTCTAACATTCATTAATTTTACAATATTTCTGTAAATAGTCTTTAAATTTCTTCCAGTCTTCTTTCACCAACTCTTCTCCCTGGTCTCGGATTCTGCCAGTCATTTCTGCCAATTCCCCAAAATAAATTTTATATTAACACATTTTGATAAACGATAATCGCATTATACCCGAATGAGGTCCTGACATCTCACTGGGACTGGAAGAAAATATTCAGGATGTGTTATGAAAAACATATTATCCCATGAGTCTTTAGAATGCCATATTTTGCCTGTCATGTTGACTTTAGATTCCCCAAAGGCTCAGCTCTGTGTAAGTGGCTGAAACTACCAACAATCGCACAGCTCTAACTGGTGGGAAGAGATAATAATGCCAGGGCATAGGGAACTCGGATAATAAGACCATGGTTCTTAATGGGAGCAGCAATATTCACTGAAGCAAAAAATTGTATTGAATCCACAGTAACAGAATGCTGTTATAAATAAAGTCACACAAGGCAATGCTTAATTGTAATCAAGACACATCAAGTTCTAGAACTAATCTTAAAGGGCAGGTCTCAGCTTTAGAGCAAGTGAACTCATAACCATAAAAGCTTGTCTAAGCATCTGCAGAATGTCTTGTGGTTCCATGCTATCTGAGGACCACATCTATATACATGTTTCAAATCTGCTTCAGTGTTCAAGGAACAGCCCTTCAGAAACAATGGGTGCTTGAGGGGAATTTTATTTTGGTTCTAGGTATTACTTTCCCATTTCTGCTGGGGAGGAAGGCAAGAGCTGGCCTAGAAATTTGCTAGTTTCAGCTGAGGGCTGCCTCAGATAGGAGGAGGGTGAAGGAGAGAGCAAGAGAGCCATATAGTGTCATAGTGAGCCAAGGCATTCTGTCAGACAGAGAGAGTGTGAGTATGTGTGGAGAGATAGAGAAAGGATGAAAAGAATGGGGAAGGGGGAGGAGGCAGAGGAGGGATGCTCTGATGTTCCCAAACCACAGCAGGGGCTAGTAGGCAAAATGGCGGCAAAGAAATGAAACCAAATATATAGCAAGGAAGCTAGAGAGCAACAGGAGTAGTACAAATATGATGTCCATGAGAAAGGTTCCAAAGAAAGAAAAGAAAAGAAAATTTGGAGTCAGGTACTCACAGGTGGCGCTGTGGGTAAAACCTCAGCGCCTAGGGCTTGCCGATCGCATGGTCGGTGGTTCGAATCCCCGTGGCGGGGTGAGCTCCCGTCTTTCGGTCCCAACTCCTGCCCACCTAGCAGTTCGAAAGCACCCCTAAAGTGCAAGTAGATAAATAGGTACCGCTTTCTAGCGGGAAGGTAAACGGCATTTCCGTGTGCTGTGCTGGTGCTGGCTTGCCAGAGCAGCTTCGTCACGCTGGCCACGTGACCCGGAAGTGTCTCCGGACAGCACTGGCTCCCGGTCTCTTAAGTGAGATGGGCGCACAACCCTAGAGTCTGTCAAGACTGGCCCTTACGGGCAGGGGTACCTTTACCTTTTACTCATGAAATATAAGTATCTGATAGCTCAGCAGGTACAGCACGAGACTTTTAAGCTCAGGGTCGTGGGCTTCAGCTGCATGTCAGACAAAAGATTCCTGAATGGTCCCTTCCAATGCTACAATTCTATGATTCTAAGTAGTCATAGAAAATGAATATTCTGTGCAAAAATGATTTGCCACGGAAATAAAAGGACGGAGGTGCTAACATTTCTCTTTGAAAAGGTAGGTGCTTCATGTTTGGTGGATGGAAGGGTACATGAGATTGCCAGGGTCTTGACATTGTGAATTAATGGGTGATGGATTGTTGCCCTGATTAAATTAGGATGCAGGAGATGTGCAGGGATAGGACACAAGAGGATTGATCCTGATTATCCCACATCTTTGTCCAGACAAGATGAAGACTGTGAGACAAGATCAGCACTAGCTATAACTTTTCCATCCCTGCCCCCCCCAAAAAAACCACACCTGGCAGCAGGGTTTACAGAGCAGATGGCATTATTTACAGGTAAGATTGAGTCCCAGAACTGCTCTATCATTGCACACAGAATCCTACAAAGAAACACATTTTCCAGACACAGAGGGGGATGGACACACAAGGCCTTTGACAGAAGACACACAAGGCCTTTGACAGAAGATCCAGGAAGAGAGCTATGCTACTCATCTGCACTCATTCTACCACTTTATTCCTCTTCCTCCTCCCCCCTCCTCCTCCTCCTCCTCTTCCTCCTCTTCTTCTCCTTCCTTTTTCTTCACACATTTTAGCCCCCCTCCCTCTCATCTCTCCCCCTCCCTCTTACTTCTGTCTCTGCAATCATTTACCAATCTGATATGTATGCACTCTATGTGTTACAGAGTTAAAGGACCTGTTGGAATAGCTCTAATTAATAATGCTATTTTAACATGTTCAATTTGCATATTAATAATGTGTAACCTTTTGCCCAGCATTCATTCCCAGACTTGCTGCATTGCAGTTGTCCTCTATTTTGAAATATCACTCATTGTTCACTCTAGCCTGGGATGAGGTTTACTGCTAGTACTCTCCCAGGGGAATACACTGACTCTGCACAGAGATGCTTATGGAGCTGGCACCTCTCAGAGGAGAGGTAGGCAATACAAGGATCCTGGCATCTTCTCCAGCTCAGATTAAAATTCAAGGCAAAGAATATCACTCAATTTCCCAGCCTTTTCAGCTCTCCCCAAAGCCAATTCTTCCTTCCTTTTGAGTGAGGCTTACTAGGCTGATATAGAGCCAGAGTTGGCTATAGAAAAGAAGGAAGAGAAGAAATGTCATCTGTCCCTCCTTACCTAGCATGGTAAAGAAAAAGTGATTTACAGTGGTACCTCGGGTTAAGTAATTAATTCGTTCCGGAATTCCGTTCTTGACCTGAAACTGTTCTTAACCTGAAGCACCACTTTAGCTAATGGGGCCTCCTGCTGCTGCTGCGCCGCCGGAGCATGATTTCTGTTCTCATCCTGAAGCAAAGTTCTTAACCCGAGGTACTATTTCTGGGTTAGCGGAGTCTGTAACCTGAAGCGTTTGTAACCCGAGGTACCACAGTATATGTGTTGAATGTACGATATAACATTTGCCACCTGATGGTGATGTGGAGTCCTGTTTTTCTCTACCTGTTTTCCCTATTTAAATTTACAATGCTTTAAACTGAAATGCTTCTTTATGTGTCTAGATCCAGCCCTGGTCACAGGCCAGAAAATGAGGCTCCTGTAATTCAAGGGCTATTGCTAATCTGAGCAAATCCAATGTAAGTGCACAGGGTGAAGGAAGAGAGGGAGATGGGGGTTGCCCAGTGAGTATATGATTGGAGCTGCTTCTCTGCTAAAACACAGCAACACTCTAAGCCAGAGGTCAGCAACCTTTTTCAGCAGGGGGCCAGTCCACCATCCCTCAGACCTTTTGGGGGCCAGACTATATTCTGAAAAAAGAAAATGAACCAATTCCTATGCCCCACAAATAACCCAGAGATGCATTTTAAATAAAAGCACACATTCTCCTAATGTGAAAACACCAGTCAGGCCCCACAAATAACCGAGAGATGCACTTTAAATAAATGGACATATTCTACTCATGTAAAAATATGCTGATTCCCAGACCGCCCATGGGCCGGATTGAGAAGGCGATTGGGCCAAATCCGGCCCATGAGCCTTAGTTTGCCTACCCATGCTCTAAACTCTCCATCCTTCCGCTCCCGGCTAGCTGCTGCTAGCCACACACAGCACAAGGCCTCATCTTTAAAGCAAATATTACAGGTTTGGCAGAACGACATCAATTTCCCCTGACCAAATACCAAGCAAAGACTATGAGCTTGTTTTAGCCATGGCAAGTGAGGGTGCAACTTTAGCTACTGGCACCTCAGTGCAGACATTTTTGTCAGTGCATCCTTGACACTCCCACTTGGACTTGACAGATGTCAGTCACATGGTGATTTCCTTACTCTCTTTTGAAATCAGACTACTTACTCTCATCTACATTCTAAGGGGGAGGGGGAATATGACCACACATTGAGAACATAATATTCTAAAATTTCATCATATACTATCCATATGTAATGGAAGACTACTGAAGCAGTATTGTTTGCTATTTTTGAGCAGGATTGTTTCATTGTCTCAGGCTGCAATCCCAAATACACTTTCTAGTAAGTCATATTGCACTTAGTGGGTTTTACTTCTAAGCAGGAGTGCATTGTCAATTATTTCAAAGCTTTTACTTCTTCTAAGCTACCTTGGGCAGGTGCTGACAATAAGCTGGCACAAACACAAATTCACAAAGCTTTTGTTTGACAGAATTAATTGGGTATGGAGGCGGGAGAGCAGGTTTGTCATAAGATGCATTTTTGATCCATCCAGATCTCCTACAAGAAAATCTCAGCTCTGCAGAAGCAGCCTGGATGTGAGGTGTTGTATAAGGTGCCAAAGTAGATATTTCTCATTTTGCTGAACACAATACATGTATTTTGCACAATTAATGCAAAGAAAGCTGAAGACAGGTTTGTATCTGTAATAAAGCCTCCTCTTCACCTCTCCTCACTATTTCATTCTCATATTTTCTTTCTTCTTCTTCATTTGAAATAATAATAATAATGTATGTGCATATTTTGGCATGTTTAGAATGTGGTGATTTCTTTCCTGCCATCTGTTCTACCATCCTCTTGTGACATCTATACTCCAGGGAGCATATGCTAGTTGTTGAGGGCCAGGAAAATGAAAGTTTATTGCTACAGCATCTGCAGTAGCACAGAGATGAAATAGGAACAGGTTAAAAACCCAGCCATAGGGCTAAAGTGCATTGCAGATATATTTCAATGATATTACGGTACTCTGTTATTAATAGCATCTCAGCCAAACATGTGGTTTTATTGCATCTGTTTAGATTTCCCACCACTGCTGTCAGAAATATCCACACTCTCCCAGCATTCATAATAAAATTGAAAGAATAGGGTAGTGAATGGTGTTTCTTTCTAATTCAACAGTTTAAAAAACAAGGCCATTTGGGGTCTTGTCCGTCCACCCTTCCATTTGTCCATAATCCACTGACATTCCTGGGAAACATGTACGGTATATCGTCACAAAGAAGAATTAAATTCCACTCAACAAGTGTGCTTCTTTTTCACTACAGGCTGGGATAGGTGATGGAAAGGAAAATGTCTTTTATTTGAGCTGTGAGCCAAATATGCGATATTACGTGTGACCTTATATTCTCCAAGGCAACAACATGTAGTACAAGATAGGCCAAGAGAAAGAGACTTTTTCAACTTTTTTTCAGCTTAAACAAGAACAAACTATGTAAGACAAAGGTACAGATCACACACAAAAAATGAATAAAATTTGTTGTATGACAATTTAAGAAGAACTCAGTGTGATTGACTAGCTGGGGCATGTGGGAATGCATATGTCTCAGTTGCATTTGAGAAACGGGAACTAGAACAATGTTTGCTTTAATTCACGAATATGCATGAATGAATTCCCCTTTATTTAAAGGTTCTGTTGAATTAGCACCCACTCTTCCTCTATAGACGTAATAAACTTCTATTGCAATTCTCTCACCTCTGACAAATGCAGCAGCGATAATTCTGGAAACCATTGTGCTGACTGCAGTGTAACACATCTCTTTTGACTCAAGTACAAATTCTGCCAAATTCTACCCAAAGCAAAATTCAAGGTGAACATGAGGATTTCTGCTTGGCACCCAAAGAAATGCCTCCCATTTTCATATCAGCAGTCTCGGGGAGGATATTGGAGAAAGGCTATCTTCAGGTCAGAGGATTTGCCCTATAAGGCTCCAAAGTCCTCTCAACTGGCTGAAGCCTAGAGAAGGTATGAATAAAAGAGGCATAAAAGGCTTAAGTCTGCTCCCAGCCTTTGCTGGAGCAAGTTTCTTACCCAGCAACCTTGCCACTTTACCTATGGTATCTGGCATAGGACCACAACACAGGACGCCGTTTCTAACATGGATCACTGAGCACACATTGCTCCAAATGTAACCCCATCATAGATCTTTTTAGAAAAGTATTATGATATTGGCAGTCTTACTTCCATCTCCTTCCCTAATCCAAATGCCAAATAATAATAGAGCAGATTGAAATCAACTCTGAAATTAATATGTACACCTCCCCACAACAAAAACAAACAAACAAACAAACAAGCAAACAAGTAAGAATTAGATTAGACTATAGCAGAGATGGATACAAGGTTGACTCAATTCTTTTTGCCGACTAAGACAGGGGCCATCTTGCTGGCAGCCTCTACTTAACAGCATCTGCCGCCACTAAATTGCTCCAAGTCTCATGCAGCTTCACCAAGCTTGGGTTGAAATATAATAAAACATCACTAAGTCTCATGCCATGAGTCTTGGCTTGGCAAGACTTGCTGAAGGCTTACACTAGGGCTCACTACTTCAGTCTGTGGGTGGCTGCTACCTCGTCTAATGCTCCAGCTGCCACCGGGCCAAATGCCAGTATCCATGGAATGTCTGGCCAGGCAGCAGCCACATCTCTTTTGTCGAAGCCCAGTAGCTACCATACTTGAACCAGAAGAAAAAGTGATCCACTAGCAGCTCTACATAGCCTTGAGCCATGACTGGCAGGTGGCATGGAAAGAGGAGCTCAGCCAAGGGTGCAGTCATTCTGCCAGAGATTATTTTATCCCATTCCTTGGATGAAAACAGAGACATTTCTCACTTCTTCCCTTCAAGTGACCCTCCTCAACCCCCCACTTTTGTACACCCCCTCCCAAGCATTTCCTGTCAGAAGAAGGGCAATTGCTGCCACCACTATACCAACAGGACACAGCACACATGCCTTCCACTGTCCTGAGAAAACCCATTAATATTCTATTCTATTCTATTCTATTCTATTCTATTCTATTCTATTCTATTCTATTCTATTCTATTCTATTCTTTGGTAGATTTACAAAAAAGTAAAACACACACAAATAAATCAATTTCATTAAGTGGCAAGATTAGACACAGATGCACAAAGCGTGATAAAAGTAAAAATAATCAAGACTCCTTGTACACCACTTTGCTCTCCCTTTCTTCCCACCCAGGACGACTGGCCCTGCCCTCTGCCTTCCCCCTCAGAGTCGGCAAGTCATACAGGCCTGGGCCTTGGCAGCCACAGCCTCTTCTCCTCCTCTCCCACTCTCCAGCAGTTGCTATCAGCTTCCCAAGAGAGGAAGCTGACAGACACAGCCATGGAGAGACAACGAGATGCTGCCTTGCAGCCACAGTTGTCATTGTTGGGGAGAAGCAGTGGCTCATCTTCCTTCCAAGCTCAGCAGTGTGGCACCGACAGGGGAAATAGGGACATTCCAAGATCAAATCAGCAGCCAGGATGTCTTTCATAATTCTAGGATGGTCCCTAGAAAATCAAGACACTTGGCAGCTATGCTAAGGCAGGAGAAACCTCAAGATCACCATGCACTGTTCCTAAAGCTCCCACCCCATGTCTCCCAGGCTCTTCTCTCAGCCATCCATTTGGGCTCAAGGATCTCCCTGGTCTTCACAGGGTTACAGTGAATTCCTTTCTGCATCCCAGGCTTCTTCCCTTGCTCCATGGAGTTCCACAGTCCATTTAGTGATTCCCTTATTCCTCCACAACCATCTTCCTGAGATATATGCCATCTCTCTCCCAGCTGTCACACCAGGCTGTTTAAATGGCCCAACCTTCCTCTGCCCAAACTTCCTCCAGGCTCCACTGAAGTGTATTTTAGTGGCTAATATTCACCCACCAAAAGGGATGAGGCTTGACAGGAAGAGTCAGATTGAAGGGACAGAACCGCCAGAGAAAATTTGGTTGAAGCAAATTAGGCCTTGGGCCAAATATGCCAAGGGTAACCTGCCTCAGGATTACATCATCTATTTAGGGTGCTAGGAGAAGGTCGGGGTCTTCTGAAGGGTGAAGATGAAAATATTGCATGTGAGGAGAAAAGCATGATTAAGTTTGGAAAATTAATGGTGTTAACTTGCCTAATTTTCTGATTATTCCCATTTGAATCTATTATATTTAGTAAATCTGAGCCAAACATTTCCTTTTTCATTCAATGTTTGCATCTTACATATAATTTTTAATTTTAAAGTCGCAGCAACAATTCCCCATTCTGAATAACAGCTATGAATACTTTTTAATTTTTTTTAAAAAAATGATGAGACTTTTAAAAATGCCAATCTTCAAAAGTCAAATAAAACACAGTAGCACTGAGCCAGATTTGACACCTGCAAATTAAGACAACGATTCAAAGGTATTTACTGAGAAACTGCAGATAGAGCTGGGCTTCTAAGTTGTTCTCTTACTTTGTTATTTCTTTTTGTTTTCTTGCACAGAAGCTCCCCTGTTGCACCTCATAAGCATGGAAGGATGCCATTTTTAAAAGAAAACTTAAAGGCCCACCTGCACAAGAAAACCCCTTGCAGAAGCATAATGAGGCTTGTTTAGGCAGACTCCCCTGAGTATTAATTATTCTTTCCTTGAACAACTCAGGTCTGTAAACTTCTTAAAATGCAACCATTCATTATTTATTCAAAAGCTGATATTGTATTGTGTGGGGCAGTGCAAATTTGGCTAATAAACTTTCTGTTAATCCAGAAGTAGGTCAGACTTGATTTATCTTTATGAATATCCCCCCCCACCAGTCTACTTAAATACTTCCCTGTTTTTCTCTGGGCTGCTGCTAAATGGCTATGTTGTTGTTTAGTCGTTTAGTCGTGTCCGACTCTTCGTGACCCCATGGACCAGAGCACGCCAGGCACTTCTGTCCTCCACTGCCTCCCGCAGTTTGATCAAACTCATGCTAGTAGCTTCAAGAACACCATCCAACCATCTCATTCTCTGTCGTCCCCTTCTCCTTGTGCCCTCCATCTTTCCCAACATCAGGGTCTTTTCCAGGGAGTCCTCTCTTCTCATGAGGTGGCCAAAGTATTGGAGCCTCAGCTTCACGATCTGTCCTTCCAGTGAGCACTCAGGGCTGATTTCCTTCAGAATGGAGAGGTTTGATCTTCTTGCAGTCCATGGGACTCTCAAGAGTCTCCTCCAGCACCATAATTCAAAAGCATCAATTCTTCGGCGATCAGCCTTCTTTATGGTCCAGCTCTCACTTCCATACATCACTACTGGGAAAACCATGGCTTTTACTATACGGACCTTTGTTGGCAAGGTGATGTCTCTGCTTTTTAAGATGTTGTCTAGGTTTGCCATCGCCTTTCTCCCAAGGAGCAGGCGTCTTTTAATTTCGTGACTGCTGTCACCATCTGCAGTGATTATGGAGCCCAAGAAAGTAAAATCTCTCACTGCCTCCATTTCTTCCCCATCTATTTGCCAGGAGGTGATGGGCCCAGTGGCCATGATCTTCGTTTTTTTGATGTTGAGCTTCAGACCATATTTTGCGCTCTCCTCTTTCACCCTCATTAAAAGGTTCTTTAATTCCTCTTCACTTTCTGCCATCAAGGTTGTGTCATCTGCATATCTGAGGTTGTTGATATTTCTTCCGGCAATCTTAATTCCAGCTTGGGATTCATCCAGCTATAGGTATCCAGAAATTTGACATTATAATTCATGTTTGTACTGCTGAGCAGGACATGTCTCTAGAAAGTTGACCAACTCAGAATGAAATCTTCCGCTTGGAACTTGACCATTTTTGCTCCAAATCATTGCACTATGTTGTGCAACTTTGCCTACAACCATGGGGGTGAGTCAGTGATAGAACTGGTCTGTCCCAACAGTTACAGACAAGGGTGAAAGGAGGGCAGTGTGAGTTTTCTGCCCTCCAAGCTTTCAACTGCTGGCATAGGAATCCACTGCTGGCTGGCTTTAGCAAGGCAACCTTATTGCCATGATGCAAGCTCCGTCATGAATCCATTGGTTAAACATCTGACAGATGGTGTGAGAACTGAGGAGGCACCAGAGGTCTCAGAGCCCTTCACCCTCCTTAACATCCACAGTCTTCATTAGAGTGTCTTCCAGTGATCACCCAGCTGTTCCACAACACTATTATAAATAACTAGGGACACTGTTGTGGAATGCCCTCTCAGAGATGGTCAAGTGGTATGTTTTCTTTCTTGCATTTTTAAAATAAAATATTTGCAACTTCCCACCAGTCTTCCCCCCCACCCCCCATTGATTGTTTGCATCGTCTGATAAACCTATCAGAGACCTGTAAAGGCCTAACAATGTGACTCTGTCTTGAATGCTGCCTGTGATGTTCTGAAGAGCTCCATGTTTTGTTTAGTTAAAGCGGAGGAACATAGGTGGGTATTTTTATAGTACAGTACCTTAAATGAGGCTTTTAACACTTTTTTTAAACAATCCTCCACTGCTGTACATTAACAACAACAACAACAACACCAAACAAAAAAATCCAGAGTTCCACAAGTAATATTTTCAACAGCCTTGCTTCTTGCAAAGCCTATGGATCCAAAGAACCATAGAAATATTATATAAGAAACATAGAAAGAGTGTGGGACCTAATTGGACTGAAACCCCACATAGAGGCGATGCCCACTCCCAGTACTTGGTGGCATGCAGCCTCTGAATATGGAAGACACCCAAAAGAACTGATGATGAAGCATGCATATGAATGCAGGTCATTGTGTTTCATACCCAACACTATAAAATAGCATAAAAAGGTAAAGGGACCCCTGACCATTAGGTCCGGTCATGACAGACTCTGGGGTTGCGGCGCTCATCTCACTTTATTGGCCAAGGGAGCCGGCGTACATGTGGCCAGCATGACTAAGCCGCATCTGGTGAACCAGAGCAGCACACAGAAATGCCGTTTACCTTCCCGCCAGAGCGGTATCTATTTATCTACTTGCACTGGCATGCTTTCGAACTGCTAGGTTGGCAGGAGCAGGGACCGAGCAACGGGAGCTCACTCCGTTGCAGGGATTCAAACCGCCAACCTTCTGATCAGCAAGTCCTAGGCTCTGTGGTTTAACCCACAGCGCCACCCGTGTCCCACATAAAATAGCATAGAAACATACAATACAACCAAGAGCAGTTTGCCTTCCCAGCCACTTTGATCTGAGCTAAGCAGGAACAGAGTGAGAACCTTGATCACGTGACCATCGCAGATCAAAGCTACATGGGAAATGCCAGTCATGGGAAACTTTATCTGTTAGTACTACTCGACTTGACTTCTTTGTAGTTATTGTTATCAACAAGTTTAAAAATCACAGCCTGAAGCCATCTATATATCAAGATAAACATGAAAGAATATACAATATGTACAAGTTATTTAAAAACCCACACACAAAAATAATGTATGTATTGTTAATGATTGGGTCACATCTCAGGGAAAATGTTGTTAAGCAAAACATATCTTCAGTGGGCACCTAAATGCAATTATGCCATGTGTGTGTTTCATTTGGGTTAGTAATTGATTCCAGAGGCCTGGAGCCGCAAAACTGAAAACCCGGTTTCTAGTACAAACTAAGCATGCCTCTGGGGCATGTGGTACCTTCAGCAGTGTTCCATCTGAGAAGTGCAGTTGCCTAGGAGGTATACATGGGTGAGGCAGTCCTGTAGATAGCAGTGTTGCCTCAGTTTGTTACAGCACCTTTCAATTCGCTGATTGCAGCTACAGTTCAGAATCAACTCAGACTCTTTCCAGTACAAGAAAAAGACAGCCTGCTGTCTCCAGCTAAATATGCAACAGCTTTGGAACAATTTTGTGATGTCTGGAAATTGTGTGCCTCTTACTGGGAGCATCTACTTAATGGGCCCAGTGAAGTCAAATACCAAATAATTTAGGGCATCAATAAAAACAGCTTAAGGTTCCAGAAAATTAGCTGTAGTTTGTCACAACATGGGCTTTGCAAACTCACTAAGCACAGAGAAAACATGGATGGCAACTGTGTGAGCAGGTGTGGGTGGCCACTCCATACTCTGGATCACTATTTTGACATGTTTGCCAGCTGGTAAGTGAATGCAGAGCATGAAATCAGACTTGGAGCAATCCAATGTTGGATTACTCTCAGCTGATACTGGCTGAGAGAAGATGGCCCTTTCCCCATCAAATAAGCACAGAACCACAACTCAATTCATTTCCCTAGAGCTTTGGTTGTCACTCCAATATCCAGGCTCCATCAAATAGTTCCTCTGTGTTCATCCAGGCATAATGCCTCTAGATAGTCTGCAGCCAACCTGCTGCAATCTTTGGCTGTATGTTGAAGCCCTGAAAATCGGCTCTTATTTTTAATATTTAGCATGCATTTAATGGCAATGTTATATAGAAGCCAAAGGTGCATAGTTCCACCAGGCAAAGGGCCAATAAAGAAATGACTTTGGAGGAGTTCAAAATAAAAATGAACAGGAATACCCCTATGGCTTTGAGGATGTTCTTTTACACAGCCACCTAGAAATGTGGACTGAATCCTTAAGGTTGCTTCGGTCGCATCAGAGCTGAGGCAATACATCTCTTTCTCATATTACTCTGTCTCTAGCACTCCTTCACCAATGTCAGGTTTTAAATCATGTGGGACAAGTTTGAGACTTGGCTCTTCCTTGCTAGCATTAGCTAAGCTCCCAGGAGGGAAGTGCCTGTGTTGCTGACTTGGGGCAGTGTGGGAAGAAAACCCACAGAGGGAATGTTAGGCCAGGCTCTAGGAATCCCAGATTATCCTTTTCTCCCACTTGTATGCACCTTAATGCTAAAAGGGAGCAGACTTCTCCTATAATTGCTAAATGCTATGGTTTCCTCCAAAGAAGTGCAAAAGAGTTCAGATCACTTCCATGCAGGAGCGTCTGCCACTTCCCACTATAATTTCCTAAGTTGCGTTGAAGTCGTGCTACCTGTGGGATATTAAGGGAGGCTTCTGCGCAGGCTGACTGAAGGCTCTACGCAGAGCAGCTCCAATGAATTATGCATCACAGCAATATTACGACTGTCAGTGATCTTACCATCCCGTCTGATGAGCTTTGCAAAGATGGGGCTGTGACTGCTGGAGAGCTCAGAGGAGCTGTCAAAGGATGTCGCAGGTAACGAGAATACCAGTGGCTCCTCACAATTATCTACAGAACAAGAGAAAGTATAGCAGGCATCAAATATAAAAGTAGTGCACCTTTAGCCTATCAGGGTTTCCCTCCCACTTTCAGTCTCTTTCTTTCTTTCCCCTGCAAAGCTATCTGGTCACCATTAATGAGCTGCCCCTAGAAGAGACGATGCTGTTGATGACACATTTGTGAATATGAGCATAAAGAGGCTGTATTTATATTTTATGCTGTTCACATGAGCTTTCAACACTTCTTGTGGTAGCTTATGAAAGCCAGTGATGGGCTGTATCTACACTCCCCACACCCTTGGTACAAACCTGGATGCTTGCAATTATTTCAGAAGGTTGTATCAGGGGTAAGGCATTGGATCTAGCCAGTGGGCTGGATCGCTCCATCTCCCACCCTCCACAGGTTAACTTCGACAGGTTAACTTTGGCAGTCATAATGACATCAGGTGATTGACATCTGCTGAAGTTCAACTGAAGAGAACCCACAGCAGCATTCTTTGAAGGTGCAGTCCCAGTGCCAATCAGCAAATTGGAGATAGGAGTGTGCCTTCAAAGAGGCTTACTCCATCAGCACAGAGCAGTTGTTTGTTGGAGTGGCTTGTTAGAATGGAGGGAAAAGGCTCCATTTTAGCAAGTGGTTTCAATTCAAAACACTGTATCCACAATGCTATGTCTGGAAGGCTGGACACCACTTTGTGTAACCAGGATGAGTATACTATGCCAAATAGCGTGGCATGCCTTTCCAAGTGGATGGAGCTTTCTGCAAGTCCTGTTCCAGCACTCACAACCTCTTCAGAAGCACATCTGCTGAAGCGTCTACAGACAGCTGCCTCACTGCATAAGTAAGGACGGGTAAAGAAGAGGACAGAATTCACAGTAAAATAATGTTTATATTAGGCCTCCAACCAGTCTTCATAGTTCATATGCAAGATTCTGAGTTGGGCAAAACTCTTTCTCAGGACGAGCCCAGTGCTAAGCCCTTGTTTTAAGATGGCAAAGAGAGAAACTCTTTCAGACTTAATTAGTGTATGCCACAATATGGCCCAAATATGCATCAAGAACCAAATAATTCAATTTTATTTTGTAGAGAGTGTGCATTTTAGAATGTTAGTCATGTTGTGTGGGGGTTTTTTCTTAATGATTGACTTAAACCATGAAATTTCTATTGCTCCTATAAGATAATAAATGAGAATATTGGATAATTTGGTCTAAAAACATCCTCATCACTGAGCCACAGATTTCCATATACTTTTGAACCCAAAATGCAAATGAAGCTAGTGACAAAAAAATAAAAATGCTTTGCTCATTTCCTATTCTACTGCATGCCTACTGTCCTAGTTAGTATATACAGCCGTGAATTTCACTCAAGCATAAACCCACAGATATTCACTGAATCTCCCTTGGAGGGAAACTTGAGTATATAATTAGTGGGGAAATCCTGCAGGTTAGCAAAATCTCAGACTTCACAAGCATCTTCCAGCTCTTATAAATATGGCTAAATACATTTTAAAATGTGTTAATGCTACATTAAGGTTAGGAGAGTCAAGGAATGGAAAGCTTCAGGCTCTCACAATAACATTAATTCACTGCATATTTTAAATTAAAATGTAAAACAGAGTAACTGGGTGTGTTTTTTCAGGGATAGATCTCCTGAGTTGTGCCGAGCAATCTTCCAAAAGGTAATCCTTCTCTCTGAAGACCATTAATCCATAAATAGATTATAAATGCTGGACCTTTGCACACACATCTACGAGTAACCTGGCAAAACCAGGACACTTCAAGCAGGAGAAATGGGGTTGGTTCAAGGCAGTGAATCAACAGTAGCTTCCCCTTACTGTGGTTCTTACAAAATAAGCCCTTTGCATGGGTTTTCACAACAATTATGCCAGAAGCTAGTTCCAGAATTTACAAAGATGTCAGATGCTCAAAAGTGGCATGCTTTATCTTACTTGTAGAATTTGAATTCACTTGCAGTTCTAACATTTATAACCACAGCATATGTTTCAAGGAATACAGCAGCTTTTACTATTACAACTTATTCAGCATTGTCCTCACCCCCTCCAAGATGGTGCTCTGCACACTAACAAGCCTGTAAAACTGGTGCTCAGCATAAATAGAGTCTTCACTGCCTAGTAAGTCTTCTCCTTTGAACATTTTGGAAATGTCTCCTTCTGCTGGTGCTGGTCCCTTGCTAACAAAATATGAGCCCACCTCTTTTGGTTTTTGGGGGGTTTGTTTTTTAAAAAAAATAAATACTTTCAACTTCATTTGCTAAACTGGTACACTCCCAGCATCTAATAAATACTTGTTTTGATTTTATTTATTTAAATATTTATAAATCACATTTTCATAGAAAATTTAACAAGGTGCTCTACAACATGAAAGCATAATAAATCCCTCTATATCTATAATAAAAATGTAACTATGTCATCACACTGCAGTTCTCTTAGCCACAGACAAGTGGTGCTGTGAACAACAGTGTATTAAGGGGCAGTGGATAGGCAGCCCAGACAAACCATGGGATAACCAAAATATGCTGCACCAAACCCCAACCTCTGCCGGCCAGCTTGGGGGCCCATGCCTTAGGATCCAGAACCTCAGACCAGTTAGAACCACTAGTGATCAAATTCCACCTCCCTGGCCATCTTAGGGATTTGCTGCTTCTGCTGCCTCCCACCCCTGTTCTAAGGGGTTAGTATGAGGGGAATGGGAGTTGAAAAGGGCTGGGGTGGGGAGAATTTGATGGGGAGGGAGGGAGGGTTGGCAAGCGGTGTGAGATGATGTGCAGCCCCTAATAGTACAATAACATCAATACCATCTCAATAAAACTGGATAGCAAAAAGTTCCAAAGGACTGTTTCAAAAGTACAGTTCTGCAAAGAAAGCAGGGGTGACTGCTAGCTGACTTCTATTGGCAAGGAGTTCCACAGCGCAGGGCCTGCCACACCCAAGGTTCAGTTCCTGGTGAAAGCTGACTGAACTTGAGGGAAATGAGGGGAACCAGAAGTGCCTCATCTCAGTGGGTGAGGTGAAGCATAAGAAATCAAAAAGTCATTGAAATACTTTGGGCCCAAGTTGCTTTGGGCTTTGTGGATCAACACAAGACTCTGGGAAATGATCTACCTCAAATCAGCAAGGAGTGCAGTTCTCTCAACAAAGAAGTAATATGTTGCCACTACCCTGCTTCTGTAAGAAATCTGGCCACTGCATTCTACACTAGTTGCAGATAGGGGATCCCCACATAAAGTGTTTTTTTTTTTTTACCCATGTTCATGCATTTGTCTTACATGACTTTACATACATATGTTGCACAAATAGCATACTCAAGCATAAGAAGAAAGGACTTAATACCAGTGAATAGTCAAAATGGTTTCACTTAAAGGTTTATTCTAGGGAAAAGAAACATGCTGGGATTGTTAAAATTTATGATTACCTAAGCACCAGCACAAGGAAGTAAGTGCTGCACATCCTTAATCTCAAAGAAAGTGGCATATTCCTGAGGGGAATGAGTTATGAAATATTCAGCTTAGAATGCAAATATTCAGCTTCGAATGGACCTCACAACAAAACGTTAGAGCGGATATCTGGTGTATGTGTCTTTACAGAGCATCAGTCTGTGGGGACTGGGGAAAAAAATCACAAGCATCAAAGCTGCGACTCTTACTTCCAAACACATACGTTACAAAGACAAAGCACAGCTGTAATGCTCACCACCTGGATGTTGAAAAAGCTACCCTCAATACTCCATTGTTTGGGCAATAGAAGAGAATCCCAGGTTCTTGTAAATTCATTAAATACAATCATTATCTCAGTAATCTTTACAAAAATGCTAGAAAGTGGGTCAGTATTATATTTCAAGGAGGGGTTCAGTCAGAGACAGAGACACCAGCTTCAGTACTCCTCAGGAATTCATAGCAAAGCAGAGAGCTGGGTAGCAGTTAGAATGTTGGGCTAGGACTTGAAAAACCCAGATTCAAATCCTAACATTGACATGAAATTCACTGGATTATCTTTGACCAGTCATTTTCTTTTAGCCCACCCTACCTCACAGGGCTGTTATGAGGCTAAAATGAGGAGGGGGTGAACCATGTGTGTTGCCTTTATCTTATTGGAGGAAAGGTAGGAAATGAAATGTCATAAATCAATAATTGAAAAATCAAACCAAGGTGGTCACAGTGCAGCCTGTCATCTAATACACTTTGCTGGCTCTCAGAATATACATCCTTTGGTGAGTTGCCACCACAGCTTCTCAGTTGTCACAATCGGTTTCTCCACGATGAAGTAGTCAGAACTAGGAAATCAATTATCTTTCACTGTCAAGGACCCAGAAACTCAGCTGTGGAACGTACGTGAATTTCCCACCAGCATGAATCAAGAGCTTACATCCTATGATTCTTCTGAAGGGATCGGATAATATTCTGGAGTCATGATTTTTTGCAACTTATACATGACTTTGAAGCCTATCCTTTGTCATTTATTAAGATTCAACTCCTTAATACTGTGTAGGCTATTCTTCAAATTCCTTAAGTAAATATGGAACACAGCTCAAATAATAAATTCATTTCTAATGAGAGAATCTTTAAAATCCTAGATAGAAAGTGTTTCCCTTTTAAGTCAGATGTATATTGACAACTAACTAATGAAAAGGGGTGCTGAACCAATCACAACCAAGAGAAGCAGAAGCAAACACCATATAATCTGCAAAAATAAAGGAAATTGATGCCACTATGGATGAAGAAACAGACAGTGCAGCTAGCTGGCTTTCATTATTGACTCTTCTGGATTCTGGCTTCCAACGTATCATTTTATTCATTGTTAAAATCCTAGTAAATTTTGCACATAATGTTGTGATCATGCGGCATGCATAGCTTTGATTGAAACTGTAAATTGTTTCCATATAGTAGGCAAGATTCATATTTTTATTTTATTTTAGGTGAGATAAAATCCCTCTTAGCATTGCATGCTTAATGCCCCACTTTGTTTTAAAGACATAAATGTTGCATTTTTCTACAATGCTTTCCACATTACTTAGGAGTGTGATAACTCCCACTTTTAGCATCAATGGTTTCCTACCTTCGCTACCAGCGATTTGAATTTACTAGCAAGAGAAATAATACATTGCAGCTGGAAACTGACCTAGTACTCTTTGTAGAGCAATCAAACAGGAGGCACTTACTGATAAACAGCATTCTGTTCCTCCTGCTGCAATGCAATAAACCTTCAGTTATTAACTAGTTAACTTTTTTTGCAATGGCTTCTACTGATGGGACTGGCCATGGCTTAGTGGCAAGGCACAGGCTTTACATGCAAAGGGCCCAAAATTCAATCTCTGGCATTCCCAGACAGGGCTGGGAAACACTCCTGTTTGCAACCCTAGATACTTCTGCAAGTCAGGGCTCATTCACAGTTAACTTTTGTCCTGTGCACAGGTCCAAACTTTTGTCCTGTGCACAGGTCCAAATTTTGAAGCTCCATGTTTAAGTGGTTTTGGGGTTCCCCACACTGCTTTCTCCAGGAAAAGCCAGTCTTTACAGCAAACAGCAATTCAGGATTTCTGAAGATTGCATTTGCTCCTATTCAGTGGTAGAGAGTGGGTTTTTTGCAGGGAACGTGGGGGGGGAGTGTTGGGAAAAGGAGCTTTGCCTAGAAATGCAGAGCAAAGGTAAGTGTGGATGAGCCCCCTGTGTAAGCAAGAACATAGGAAGAGTTTGCTGGATCAGGCCAATAGCCCATTTAGTTCAGCATCCTGTGCCCGACCAGATGTTTGTGGGAAACCATCAAGCAGCACTTGAGCACAAGAGCACTGTTCCCTCCTGTGGTTTCCTGTTAAGTCCGCTCACCTTCAATGGTAGATGGTGTTGGGGCCAGGCCACAGCTGCGCCCGTGATCCAGCAAATGGCTGGGTCGGATGGCCTGCCTGCTGGTGATTGGCCAATGCTGGAAAGTTTAGGGTGAGGGTGCCCCTGGGAGTGGGGCAGGCCCAACTGGCCAATGGGCTCCTCTTGGGCTTGCTCCCAGGGGGACTAAATTGTGGCCTGTCTGGTCTCTCCTCCCCAGCCTTTTTCATCAACAGTGGTACCTCTGGTTACGAACTTAATTCATTCCAGAGGTTCGTTCTTAACCTGAAACCGTTCTTAAGCTGAGGTACTGTTGAGACATTGAGTTTGTGCAGCTTTTGGAGTAGACAATTAGTGGGTTGACAACAAGCCAAGTAAAACAGAGTACGTGAGAAAGTCTGCTTGGAGACAGGGAAGCCTAGCAACAGGTGGTGATTGGCTAAGTTCTTCCTTATAAGCAGTATGACACAGCAGTTTTGTTGTTGGAGTGTTGAGTTTGGAGTAAGAGTGTTAATCTCCTCTGTGTATATAGTAACTAGTACAAAGCTGTGCTTTACTCTGCCGTATATAATAAAGCTAACTAAAATCAAGTTATCAGCAAGTTTTGTTCCTGTTTGTTGTCCTGGAATTCACTCATTTGGCAGCTGGTAGCAGGAGTTATGGTTGAGATCCATCAACAGGTACCACTTTAGCTAATGGGGCCTCCTGCTGCCATCATGCTGCCGGTGCGTGATTTCTGTTCTTATTCTTAGGTAAAGTTGTTAACCCGAGGTACTACTTCTGGGTTAGTGGAGTTCTGTAACCCAAAGTGTTTGTAACCCGAGGTGTGTGTAACCTGAGGTACTAGGTTACACAAAGTTGTGGCTTATTTGAACCCATAAATCTATATGCTGTTGTCTTGTCTGGTTATTTCACTCCCTAGGGAATTGTGTGGTTATGGGGTCTTGGAGCGCAACTGGTATTCATACACATTTGTGCCACCCGCTGCGGAGGCAGAGCATAGCCATTATGGCCAGTAGCCATCAATAGGCCTCTCTTCCATGAACTTATCTAATGCTCTTTTAAAGCCATCTAACTTGGTGACCATTGCTGCCTCCTATGGGAGCAAGTTCCACAGTTATCTATGCACTACATTAAAAAGTACTTCCTTTATGTGTCCTGAACAACATTGAGACAACATTGAGCTAGATGGACCAACAATCTGACTTTGTATGAATTAGCTTCATATCTTTTAGACTTTGACGTATGAATGTAACTCGGCTGACCCACTTATTTCTACAGCATCTCATATACTCTTCTTTTGTCTGTGCTTTCTTATTATGCACAAATAGTGCAATCCATATGTATGAGCAAGCCTGGCAGAGCTAAAAAATAAAGTAAAAACTCTAATTAAAAAGCTTGCCTTATTTTTATTGATGAAGTGTTCTTCGCATCAGGCATAATAGTCAGATAATGGATCATCACTCAGGATGAGGGATTGATAAATCAGGAGATGGATATATTCACTTGCAGACTGGAGATGATGGTTTGAAACTTATGAAAGAAAAAGGGGGGAAGCATGTAGGAACTACAGATTATAAATGGGAGTTGGAATAAATATTCCAAGTAAGGCTTCATTTTTATACAAACTAGGATGATTGCATGAAGTAATTCTCATGCACTGAAGAGCATTTAAGTCCTCATTTATTGTGAGTGATATTTAAATAACAGCTAGAGATGTATGACTCCACACATCTTTGAGACATTTTACTAATCTTATTGCAACCACTTTAACTTCCCTCCAAAGTCTTAGACGTTTTATTTTGTCTAACAGGATTTTTAAACATGCCTCAGATTTCACTTTAGACAAAAATCAATAGTATATTTGATTAGCACAAACATGAATTTCATGGCTGTTACAACTGCCTGGAATCTTTTATATATACTAATAGTGCACTCATCTTCTTAGTGTGGATCCTTGTGGAGTCCAAGGTGCCATCCATGCACAAGAGGGAGGCACGAGCAGGCAGCCCAAGCTATGTAGAAGCACAAAAATAGTAAAAACAACCTAGTAGCCCTAAATTGGACACACACACACCTCAAAAAAACCAGACTCAATGAAGACTGAGCTTTTAAGATTCCTGCTCCATGATTGCAGTCATGAGATTGTTGTCTATCACATGACGGTGTATGTTTTCATTCCACAGAGTGGGAAGTGACAGAGACAGGATGTTTGTGTTACTGTGTTCCGTGAAGTGGGACTATTGTTCTTTCTCTTTGCTGTCTGATGAGAAAGAGGAAGGAGCTAAGTCAGAGTGCTCAGAGTGTTTTATATGTAAATAAAAGTAGATTAGCCAAATACTGAGCTACTGAGTTCTGTTACGCGGACTGCGAAAACTCTGCAGATCCCTAAGTGAGCTGATGTCTCCAAGGCATCAGTCGCTGTGATGTTCAGGCAGAAGAAAGCTTTCGAAGCTCCTGAACGATCGACCAGGAAGGAGAGAACATGCCAGTCGGGCATGTGTCTCTACTAGGGTCCTACTTGAGAGTAGGATGGCTCATTGGGCAAGGGTATGCTGGATGTCTGTTGGAGGAGGAGAACAGAAAACTAGATAGGAGGGTGACTGAAATGGGAGGACCTGACAATTGCAGTTCTCACAGTTTTTCACTTTCCCAATCCGTGGAAGGAATTAAATGTAGTGCTGTGATGTTTGCTCCATTAGTGCAAGATTGTCAGCTTGTGAGATGGAAAGACCTCCCCTCCCTTCCACCGTTTGCTGTACTGGGCATTCTCACAACTTTCTCCCCCCACTAGAGCTAATTACAAGGAGCACTGTGCGGGGAGGAGAGGAGGAAGTCCCATTACACTAGTGGAAGTTTTTGCACAGGCTTTCACTAGCAACATGAGTTAGCTGCACTCTCAAATTCAGCTTTCCACATTTCTGCAGCCATTTGTGATTTTATTTTATTTTTTAAAAAAGCTCCTCGTGGAAATTCTTAAGAATTTTAGTGCAAATTTCCCTCAATAAGCACATTTTTACTTACACTTTTGATTAATTTTTAAATGTTGCATGTTATTCTCAGTAATTTGTTAATTTTTATGCACACTTTGCCCTAATATATGCATTTCTGTAAACATGCATTACTTACAAAACTAATTTAAGTGCTGAAGGATAGCTGTGATTTGGTTCACATACTGTTTGGGGAAAATGCCAATATGATAGCTTTGGCTTTACATGTGTATTGAATCAAATTTCTACCCCTTCCCTAATCCTGGATCAATCTCATGACTGCAATTCCTCCTTAATTCTAATTTCAGTTACAAACAATGGAAAAGGGAGAAATCAAGAACTCATACTAAGTAACCAGAATATGAAGAAGTTGCAACGAAATCCTATTATTTTTTACTTAGGAGTAAACCCAGTAATAGCAGTCCTATTATTTTTCACTTAGGAGTAAACCCAGTATTCACTTGCCTTCAAGTGCCCTCACAGCATTGCAGTTTTAGTCTATGTATACTTACTAAATCCTTGCCAATTCTCCTGATTTTTATAGCTTGTTAGAACTGCAAGATTTGAGTAGGTTTCTGCTTTCAGGATTGCACACTTTTACTGCAGAATTTATGTCTCCACCTATATAAAATACTTATCTTTTTATCTCCTGGAAACTAGTTTCCATTTCTTCCCATGCCCCACAGTTCATCCATACTGACAGAAAGTAACAACATTCTGTTCAGTCGGAATATATATCAAAATGAGTGAAGTGGAGAACATATTCAAATAATTGAAGAGAGGTATTTGGAAGTGGCCCAGAATGTGCACACCTCACTGCCAATTGTGCAGCACCCCTCTTGAATGAGACTGTGATCTAGGAGCTCATTTGCCAGCCATCATCTCTGCAGAGAACACAGGCCATCTTTGCATAAGAAAGAGACTTCATTACAGCCTGGCAGCATTTAGTTCTCATGGAACAGCAATGGCAGCAGACTGCAACTGGCAAGGGACCTAAGTGACTCAGTCTTAGAAACACATGACAGCCCTTGTCACAGAGAGGAAGGAAACGTCCCTGGTTTTTCAAGACAGACAAGGAAACTTGGATTTAGCTTCTGTCTGTAACAGGATCTTTTTTGCTGCTGTCAATGATCTTTGCATTATGAAATATTCTGACATTCTCCAAATACTGAAATTACACACTAAGCAGCGCCTTCGGGCAGCATGAATCCAAACTCCTCAGCCTCCTCTCAGCCTCTCCTAAAACATCCAGTCAAAGGAAGCACGTGCGTGCGCGCGCGCACACACACACACACACACACACTACTTGTCTTTCATTATGGAGTTCTACTAAAGTCATGGTTTTCCCAGTAGTGATGTATGGAAGTGAGAGCTGGACCATAAAGAAGGTTGATCGCCGAAGAATTGATGCTTTTCAATTATAGTGCTGGAGGAGACTTTTGAGAGTCCCATGGACTGCAAGAAGATCAAACGCATCCATTCTTAAGGAAATCAGGCCTGAATGCTCACTGGAAGAACAGATCGTGAAGCTGAGGCTCCAATACTTTGGCCACCTCATGAGAAGAGAAGACTCCCTGGAAAAGACCCTGATGTTGGGAAAGATTGAGGGCACAAGGAGAAGGGGACGACAGAGGACGAGATGGTTGGAAATTGTTCTTGAAGCTACAAACATGAGTCTGACCAAACTGCGGGAGACAGTGGAAGACAGAAGTGCCTGGCGTGCTCTGGTCCATAGGGTCACGAAGAGTCGGACAAGACTAAACGACTAAACAACAACTGTTAGGAGGAGTTTCCCATTCTGACCCTGGATCTAGATCTAGTTAGATTCAGCAAAGTTCTTGCATCACATGTTTTTGGATGGGCCCTGGTAAAATCAAGTCAGCAGTTGCCATCAGTCAAATTAGCACATGTTGTCCCATAATTCTCTTGCTGGCTGTCATGCTACCAGGCCAAGTTTAAGGTCATTGACATATAATGCTCTGAACTCCTTAGAACCAGGTTACCTCCAGGAACACCTTGGGAGAGCCATTCGTACTACTGCTGTATGCTTGTCATATGTCTACTGAGATGAGGGCCCACTAAGCGTGGCACTGCCTGTTCTTTGGAAGGCACTCCTAATGAACATCAGGCAAACACATACAATATTGGCATTGAGGCACCATCTTCATAGTCCTCTGTTCACCCAAGCTTTCACTGGTTAGTGATCCAGCTAAATTGATATATTAAGCTCATTTAATGATTTGTGATGCATTTTGCTCTTCTTTTATGAATGCAGTTTTATCTTTGATTTTATGCTGTTGATCACTTTTTCTTAATGTTAGTGGTATGGGGTTTGTTTTGTTTTGTTTTTTTTAAATGTAAAGTTTGGGCCTCTCAGTCCTATGGTTCTGCTAAAGTTGCAGCTGCATCAGTGTTTGGTGAATTAAAACTCTGTGCCTGTAACCTTGGGCAGAACTAGATAGCATTCCCACTGACCAGCAGTGCTGTGTGGCAGCTTCTGTGGGTCTGGACAGGAAGCACCAGAGGCAGAACACCAGGAAGGCAGATTGGTACCATCATCAGGACAAGATCACATGTTCTCCCTTTGCACAGTGCTTCAGCAGGCCCTAACTGCCTTTGGTTGGCACCCTATAGCTTCAGACTATTAGCTCTAACTCACACCACTTCTGCACATCCTGTACAACTTGATGCATATCTTTTGTACTGGAAAATAACAGAATCAGAGAAGTAATGTTTGCATATATGAGTAGGGGAAAGAGAGAGAAGCCCTGCTTGGTTTTAGGAGAAATTTGGTATGCCCAAGGATCAAATATTGTCGAGATTGAGCCATTTTTTGAGACTGGAATGCTTACGCCAGAGCCATTAGCAAGCTGTCAGTGCTACATAAGTCCCATTATTTAATTGTACAGTGCCAGCTCTGATACTAGGGGAGTTAGGGAAGAATCCAGGCCACAAAGTGAAGAAAACAAAAACAAGCCAATGGATGAATTCTCTCTGCTTAGCATGTCATTTGAGGTGTCAAGCTGGAAGCCACATCTAAACATGGTTAGATGTGAAAAAAGATGGGATAAATAGGATGTGTGAGTGCCAAGTGCACCCTCTTTAAGGCAAGAGCCATAGCTTAGCAGGACAACACACATTTTGCAAGCAAAAGATTTGACCAAGCCTTGATCTGTGGCATCTCTAGGGTGAGATGGGAAAAACTTAGGTATGAAAGCCTGGAGAGCTCATGGTTTGAACTGGTATGAGGCAATTTCCAATGTTTATGTTCTTATGGCAATGTCTAAATGAAACCTTACACATACCTTCCACCAGAAAAAGGACCATCTGTCCCCAGGTTGGGATTAAAATAGCTAATGGTCAGTGCTTGTGTACTCAGACACTGCAACTAGGTTTAATATAAGGACTATAAATATAACCTTCTCAACCAAAACATGTCTTACTTCCATGATCACTCTATTAGTCCTGACCACTCTATTATTCCTGCGTTTCCCCACAGACCATGCTGTAATGACATTTTCTTCCATTCATATATCTAATCATTAGATGGGCTGAAATCCAAGGAGGCAACTGTCTGGTTGGGTATCAATCTTTCATCCTTTCCTTGCTAAATCTATTTTTTGCACACTGTAAATCTGCAACCCTCAACTCTAAAGCAAGCATTGGAAATCATGATAAAGACATAAAATGGCATAAGTATTCCATAGACATGTCCATGCGTTATGAGGAGTAATTTTAAAACATCAATAAAGTTTGAACCGCATGCTGAATTTTCAAATTCATCATGGTCAGATGAGCTCCGCTTTCATCTTTCTCTGCTTCTTCACTCAATCCTTCAAATTAGGACTGCAGATGATTAAAAATAGAAGAGGCACACACTGAGTGGTGCTTCCTATTTCATTCATACATACATACATACATATATATATATATATATATATATATATATATATATATAGTTTTGGTGTCTTCGGGTGTCTTCCCGTGTAAGAGTCGGGGTGTCTGGGCGACGTTTCGACGAGGTCTCACTCGTCATCTTCAGGCTGGAGCTTTCGGCTTCTTGTTACTGGAACAGAGCTCTGTTCCAGTAACAAGAAGCCGAAAGCTCCAGCCTGAAGATGACGAGTGAGACCTCGTCGAAACGTCGCCCAGACACCCCGACTCTTACACGGGAAGACACCCGAAGACACCAAAACCTGCATTCCTGTACCCGTGAAAATCTACGAAAGCATATATATATATATATATATATATATATATATATATATATATATGGAAAGGAATCTTTTCAAACCAAGTAACATGCAGAAAAGGCACACTAAAAAGCAATTATAATTCAGATGGAGCTTGACTGCTTTCCATAGGGCTGAGAGAGGCTGTTGAATTTGCAGACTGAGTGCGGATTAGCAGAGATGAAGGCAGTAGTAAGTGCCCATGTACCATTGCATTTAAAATGTAATGTCATTTCATGGGATGATAAGTAATCATTTCATGTCTCAGTAACCTCAAACAAAAAATTGCACTTCTTAAGGGAAAAATCCATTTTTCCCTCTGAAAAAAAGGAGGCTGTAGTTTGCAAGTGAATACTTTAGATAAGGAGACAGGCTGGAAGTTAAGGTTTCCATTGTTATGCAAGGGTAACATTGCTTTGATGTTGGATGGATACACACACACACACACACACACACACACACACACACACACTGCTATTTCCTGGGGGGACGCAAGGGTACGGATACCCTTAAACATTTTGTGAAACTTTGTACTTTTGTCCATTTACTATATTTATTTTTCCCAATTTGAACTATAAAATGGTGATTTTCTTGAGTCAAAATGAGAGTACCCCTTAACATTTTTAAAGAAAAAAGCACTGTGTGTGTGTGTGTGAATATTGCCTGTGGGTTGTTTCCCTGGGGCAGTGCTCTTTTTATCTGTCATGGTGTCACTTTTTAGAAGCTGCTGTGGAAGTCTGTTATTATAGCAGACTAATTTGTGTTGGCTTGGTGTGATCTTGCCTATTGACACATCTCCCTTTAGATTACATTTTAAACGCTTGCAAATATATTCCTTTAGGATTGCCAGTGCTTGTCAACAATGTAATGGCAGCAAGCTCCTAACAGTATTGATTACTTTAACATAGAATCCAATGACCTGTAACAGCACCCAATAGGGCTTTGGATCTTGTCACGGAAGCACAAGATTTCAATTGCAGTGGAGCTCTTGTTCTCCTCTGTAGGTGATAAGGAGAAAGACATGTGGTATTATTCTTAGCTTCTAGGCTTTGCAGCTAGGGCATGTAACTGACACAAGCTGGAGGGTTGTGAGGCTGTGGGATGTGAATACTTCCTACAAGAGCTGTACTGAAATCTGCCTTTCAATTTCCCATTTGTGAAAGCCCCTTTTCTTTTTCCTTCTAGTTTGAGGGCTACCTAGTCATTGTGAGGTTGTTGAAGATGGTGTGCTTCTCTTTTCTTTCTATTTAGCATTCATATCCCCCCCTGTACAGCCTCTCTGCTGCTTCTCTGGGGAGAGCATTCCACAAGAGGGGAGCCATAGCAAAGTTGCCACTCTCTGGATATCTCATGGAGGAGGAACACAAAGGGGGGCCTTAGATGACTAATGCAAGGTCTGGATTGGTTCATATGGATAGAGGAGGTCTCTAAGACCTGGGCCATTTAAGGCTTTATAGGTCAAAACCAGCACTTTGACTTTGGCATGGAAACTAATTGGCAGCCAGTGTAGTCAGGCCAGGTTTGGTATAACATGCTCAAACCATCTTGCTCTTGTGAGCAACATAGCTGCTGAATTCTGATCAGCTGAAGTTTCCAAACCATCTTCCAAGGCAACATAGAATATTTTGTAGTAATCTATCCTAGAGCTTGCTAGAGCGTAGACAACAGAAGTTAGGCTATCCCTGTCTAGAAAGGAGCACAGCTGGGCCACCAGCCAAAGCTGACGGAAGGCACTCTGGGCCACTGAGGCCACCTGAGGCTCAAACCACACCAAAGAACCCAGAAGGACCCCCAAGCTACATACCTGCTCCTTCAGAGGGTGTGCAATGTAACCCCATCAAGAGCAGGCCGTCTCCCATCCATCCAGTCTAGAGAACCACCCACTAACAGTGCCTCAGCCTTATCTGGATTAAGCTTCAGTTTGTTGGCTCTTGTTCAGCCCATCACTGAGGCAAGACAACAGTCTGCCACACCTGCAGATATAAAGAAATAAAGCTGTGTGTCATCAGCATTATTGCTGACAACAAACTCAAAAACTCCTGATGACTTAGCTGTAGTATCTTTTTCAAAAGATACACACTTTATGCATGTTATTTGGTTGGCTAGAGAACTGTACCATACATGTCATAGGAGAGATTATGTACTTACTCTTAACTTGCTGATCACAGTCTGATCAACCTTATGACAAAATACACCCCCCCCCAATGTTAGGTTGTTCAACAGCAAGTGCTAAGCAAATACTGTGAAGAACATGTGCAAACAATTGTTCACAGCAACCTCTGGGCTTTCCTCATCCATATTCATACTGTTCATACTACAGGAAGCAGGAAAATTGACCCCAAAGCAGGCGATAAGTAAAAAAGTGATCGGCAGTAAGTACAATCTCTTTATGCTAGGGCAAAATAAATTGAGATAACACATTAGACAGTCTGCAAACCACAAACCACTTATTTTATTCTGGGTTCAATTTCACTGAAATGCCATTTGCAATTTCATAGCCGTGTTCTAGAGAAACCCTGAAGCAAGGGAATTCTCACTAATCTATAATTATTGGACATATATTGGTCATCTGAATGTCTGGCATGTCTGTAGACAGGCACATGATGAATCATCACAGTTCATTGACTTTTATTATCTCTTACATTTCCTCTAAATTGAACAAGAAATTAGAATATGTTAGTGGCCTTTTATGTGGAGACTATCACTAAAGCTATGTTTTCAGGACATATTCTTGGAATGGTTTTTTCCTGTCACAAGGTTGTCATTGCAGGTTCATGTAACGGAATAAAACACCTGAGATGCTAAGCTTGACATCAAATTCCACCCAAAATTTGGATTTGGGACAAGATAGGCACCCTGTTCCTAACTGGGAAATTCCATATGTAAGGCAGGCACTTGGGGGCACTTCCATCCATCATACTTTGTCATCCTCTATGAGTTGAATGGCAATTGTCTGAAGCAGGAAGTATCCTATACTCTTGCAGGTTCCTTGCATGATATATGGTATATCAGTGTACATAAGTTGATGCAGGCTCCTTGCTTCAGATAGGACCTATCTGCACTATACATTTAAAACTGCATCATACCACATCATACAACTGTCATGGCTTCCCCCAAAGGATTCTGGGAGCTGTAGTTTGCAAAGGGCATGGAGAGTTATTAGGGCACCCCTTTCCCCTCACAAAGCTACATTTCCCAGAAATCCCAGGGAAGAGGGATTGACTTTTGAACCACTTTGGCAACTTTGGAGTGTTTGCGCACGCGCACACACACACACGCAAGAAAATCATAATCACCATCTTTCAGTGCTATAGAAAATGGTATTTGTTCAGTTTAATGTGGGAGCTGATGTCATTTCCAGCCACAGGAGCTAAATTTAGAATAACTTGGGGACTAATTTGATTAATTTATTTTGAGAGATGACAAACCGACAGCTTAGCCTTCCTTCCTAATTGCTTGTCAACATATTGTATAGACAGATTTCTCCCCCTCCCTCCACAGTGAGTTACTAAATCAAATGTCACATACATAATTATAATGCTATATATTTATCAGTGCATATTAAGTTAAAATAACAAAGAACAGAATTCAATGTTAGCATCTACTCAACATGGGAGGCATATAATTTTGTTTAATCTCAAACCCCTTTGAACTTGTTTTCTCGTGTTCCCCAAGGTTTATCCATTAGCCCGTGTCCCATTTTAAAACATGACCCCATACAGGACTCCTTTCCTCAGTTAAACAATTAACAAAGCATGGTGTGAGTCATTAATCTTTTGGTTCATGCACTCCCAAATCTCTGGAGATGCACCTAGAGCTGGTATTTATTTTGAGCTCTTTGAAATGTGAATCATTCCTGCAAACTCCTGAAGCCTTGAGACTCAAAATCTAATTACCTGCAAATGTTTGCACGAATAAGTATACTATTCAAACATATTCCCTGGCTTGGCAAAGCCTTTTAAAGATCAAAGAGCCCACACTTGCCTTGAGGCTTGTCAGAGAAAATGCATATTAACTTTTAATAGAGTCACATGGTTGAAAGCCATGCACAACATTCTGAAGGATAAAGTGACACCCCTTTATGGTGAAGAGAGTCGCTATCTGCGATGGCCCTGTTGATCAAAGGAACCTAGAAAAGGTTCTAATGAGATCCATTGCCAGAACTCTGTGGTGTTTGGCAAACAGGAAAAAGAAAACTAACATCTGCCTGGGGTAGCATGCTACAGATCTCCCAGCCTCCTGTCCTGCCAAGGAGAACAGTCCCTCATGTAGATAGATAATAGATAATATTTATTACGGCCATAGGCCCATACAGGTAAAAACAACACATAAGTGACAGCTTGTGCCGTGGGGAAAAAAAAAAGAAAGAAAAAAAACAGTCGCTAAAACACCATTATAACAATAAAATACTATAAGATGGAAAGGCATGCTACGCCTTAATTAGCTTGTAGCGCTCCTTGGCGTCGCTTTTGGGAGAGGACAGCGACCAGGAACCTAGCCACTTTCAGGGTCGTGTGGGAATCCTTATCCTGCAAGATTTGGGCAAGGTGGAATTTTGGTGGGGTACCCTCTAGTTTCTGTATGATTGATCCCAACAAATTTGCCCGTGGCACATTGAACAAGGGGCAAGTGAACATAATGTGCTGAAGCGACTCCGGCGTCACCTTATCACATTCGCACGTGGCGGGGTCTTGGCCCTTTGAGAATCTATGTCTCAGGACATTGGAGGGGAAAACGTTGAACCTCGCTTTGGTGAAGGCCAGTCTATGGGCAACAGTCGAAAGGGAGGAGAGGTATGATGGAACGCGATAAGTTAAAGTGATACCAATGTTCTGGGGCGAACAAACACCTCCCCCCAGCATATAATTTTTCTGTAAGTCGATGTCATCCAGTCTTTGACAGATCAGTCTTTGAGCAGTGATTTGGTCTAGTCCCTCATGTAAGCTAAAAGTAACTTTCTTCTTCTTCTGTGCAATGTACATAGCATATGGAGAGATTGATGAATATCTGTTGGTTGGGACATATGGGTCAGTCACTGGTGTGCCTAGACAGATCACTCCACAATGGAACAACTAAAAAGGAAACCATGTGCGCTTGGAGAAAACTGACCACCTGAACCCATTCCATTCTGGGTTCAGAGGAGGTTTGGGCAACGAATTGCTCTTGGCTGCTGTGATGGATGGCCTTCATCAAGAGAAGGCCATAGGAATATGGCCTATTAATACTCCATACTTCCCATGCCTTCAACCATGATATCTGGCTATAGGTTGAGAGTGGAAGGCACTGTGTTATGCTGGGTTCACTCTTACCTCGTGGACTGTTTTCAGAAATTAACACTGAGGGTCTACACCTCAGCCCCAGAGTATTTATGTTGTAAGGTGATTCAAGGGTACCTCTTGTCCTGATGCTATTGTACATCTATATGAAGCCACTGGAAGTAGTCATTAAGCAATTTAAAGTGAGGTGTGCCAATGACACCCAACTCTATATTCTCTGTGGAGAATATGGACTAGTGCTTGGACGTGGTGGTGGACTGGACAAGGGCCAATAAGCTGAGACTTAATCCTAACAGGTTGGGGACCCTGTGAGCAGGAGGCTAGCTATTCCAAAAAAGCCACACTCCCTCTGAAAGACCAGGTGCACAATCTAGGAGTGCTCCTGGATCCATTATTGTCACTGGGGCACAGGTGGCCATGTTTAGGAGTGTGTTGATTAGCTTTGGCCAATTCACCAGCTGTGACTGTTCTTGTGCAGTGATAGCTTGGCTACAGTAACCCATGTACCGGTAATCTCAAAATTGGATCACAACTAATATAATCTATGTGAGGCTGCCCTTGAACATTGTCCCAAAGCTGCAGCTGGTGCAAAATATGGTGGGAAGCTCCCTGCATGGCACAGTCCACTGGAAACATACGGCATCTATGCAGAAAGCATTGCACTGTTGCCAATTTGCTTTTGAGGAAATTCAAGGTGTTTATGTACTATAGGATCCAGATACTTGAAGATGCATCTCTCTCATATAGAGGATACCTTCTGGTCCTATGATTCTGTGAGCTTCCTCTGGAATGTCAAATGGGGATTGAAATGACAATGTAGAGCTGTTTTCCCCAAGCTTGAGCCCACAGGTGCTTTTGGATAACATCCCTCATCATGCCCAGGCAGCATGTTCAATGGGAATGGGAATTGTGGTCCAGTCACATCTAGGGACACAAGGCTGAGAATCACTTCAAAAACAGAAATCAAAAACAACCCAATAACCCACCCACTCCCGCAATGTTTAAAACGGCTGATTGACATCCAATGCCCTAAGGCCTGGTTAAAGAGGCCTGCTTAAAGAGGAACATTTTTGCCTGGCACCTCACGGTGTATAATGAATGCACCAGGAGAGCGTTCCACAAAGGGGGGGGCAACAGCAGAAAAGGACTGTTCTTGTGTTGCCACCCTCCAGACCTCTAGTGGAAGAGGCATATGAAGAAGGGCATCAGAAGATGATCTCAGGGTCCAGGTAGGTCAATATGGAAAGAAGCCGTCCTTGAGGTATTGCAGTCCTGAGCTGTTTAAGGTTGGATCAATATAAGTTCTTGCTTGGAGCTATTAGAATTCATTCCTTTTTTAAAAAGTATGCATTTTTCAAGGAAAAAGCTTCAAACTCTTAAATCTGGGGGGATCTTGCTGATTCAGGGGTTAGACTGCATGACCCATCAGTTCCCTGCCAACTCCATCATTCAAAGAGTTTGCCAGCAGTGCTACTTGACTTGTTCTTGCTCTTTATACCACAAAGCCCCGCCTCCAATCACATAGTGGTGTTGGTGGGTAAGTCTTTTGGGAACGTTGGAAGCTACTTTATGCCTGATCAGATGATTGGCCCATCTACCCTGACTGGCTGTCACTGGCGGAGGAAAAGGAGGGTGGAGGGAGCGGACCGCCCCTGTCACCACTATTCCAGTAGGGTGCCATCGTGCCTTGCCTCCGGACACAGACCATGCACATCCCAGTGCCCCAGGTGCCAGGCCCCTGAGGGGGTGCCAGCCACACCCCCGCCTTTCTACCCCCGGTAGTGAAGAATGCAGCTTCACCACTGCTGGCTGTGGACCTCCAGGATTTCAGACAAGCATCTCTCCCAGCTCCGCCACGATGCCATGGATTGAAACAGAGACCTTCTGCATGCAGTGCAGATGCTTCACCACAGACCTAGGGCCATTTCCCCTTTTGTGATACAAGACACCGAAAAGGCATCAGCAGTGGAAAGGATTTAAAGGCTAGGAGGAGCAAACAAGGTGTTAAACCTGGAAAAAAACTGGAACAGCTGCCTCCTGCAACCTGTAAAGGGACTTGGGGTTCATCAGTTCTGCATTTGAATGAGGCAGTATCCGCCACTTCCAGACTCCGGCTTAGGTATATTAGCATGAGGCTCAGGTTGATGAGGTCATTTACTGCCTAAGGCTCTCAACAATAATAAAGCCAGTTCCCAACTGTTCCCGCTGTTTGTCTTGCTTTCAGTGACTTGATTAAGTGTGTTCAGGGTCCAAACTCAGCAGGCCTCCTCCCTCTGTTGAGGGAGAAAGCATTTCATTTTTCAACCATCTGCTAAAGACTCCGCAACTCTGAAAATCTGGAAGGCCTGGCGGAGATTAAATATTGAAAGTGTACTTTAAAAAAACCCTGCATCAACAGATTGGAGAAGGGATAAATAAATGGTTAGAACTGCATGGGCAAAATGGTGTTTTACTGCAAGTGCCCATCTAGCCAAGTCTTGTCTTCTTTGACTGACAGTAACCCTCCAGGATCTTAGTCTCTCCCCAGATTTTTTTAACCAGAGATGTCAGGGATTGAAAGTGGGGGGGGGGTGTGCAGATCATTTTCTCTGCCACTCAACTTTGTTCCCTTCCAGATCAGATGCAGCAGTGTCATGCCGCAAGATCCTGAGACGAAGCAAGTGTAAAATTGGTGTGTGCGCGCAGGGGGAGGTTGTCAGTCCTCTACTATAAACCTCAAAAAAAGTAATGTTTTGTAAAATCTTGGTTCATTTGTTCCATTGGTATTGTCTCTCCCATTGCCAATGACCCTGCCTTGCCATCATTACTAGTACCAATAGTATTAATAGTTAAGGATGAAAGATTAATTCAATTTAACTTTGCATTTAATGGGAAAACTACCTAATTAAAACTTTCCAAAATAATATGTGAGCTGAAATGGACCCTTCATTTGAAATGTGCATTTCTATGAATTGTGCAAAGTAGCTCTCCAGCCCATCGTCTCCCAAGCCACCCTTGCTCACACCATGCGATGGCATCAAGTCCATTTCAGTCCCAATCCAGTTCTAGGCTGGCTCAGCTATATATCTGCCTCTCCACCCTTATGCCATGGCTACCATGTGCCACAATTCTGAGAAATGTGATAGTTTTCCTGCTCTTCCTCTTGATAGTTAGGGGAACAGGGAGTTAGAGTTATTTTCTATGGCTACTAGTCTATGGGACATGTTACTGCAGCAAAATAAATGAGCATGAATGGATTTTCTTGAGGATTTGGGTGCAATGAATCTTCCAGCATCAATGTAGCTACAAATAGCAGATGAGGTAGCAGCCTAGTTGCACTCTCAGCTGCACCCCTTCAGACTGCATAGGACAGAGGTGCCACAAAATTGAGTGCTACTCCACAAACAGCAAAAAATAAAAAAAAATAAAAAAATGCCTTGCCTTGGCCTCCATGCTCTGGCTGCTGCTAGGTTAAGTTATTAATCTCAAATAAATGTTGCTTCTTTGTTGCATAGGCCAAAGGGTTACAGTTTCAGGAGTTGCAGCAAGATTCTGGGGAAGGAAACACTGTGAACAATGAACTTTTTAGCTACAACTGATGTGTTGAACTTTCCAGGAGGCCATATAGGACAGAACAGTGAAGACGGAAAAAGAACTAGTGTTATGGTACTAGTTCCATGTGAACGTTCTATCAACTGACGGATGCTTTGACATATTTCCTTGCCCCTAAAAGTTCACTTCTTCAACAAACAAACAAATCCAGGGTTTAGAAGATGTTCCCTATCCCATTGCTGTTGTTGTTTAGTGGTTTAGTCGTGTCCGACTCTTCGTGACCCCATGGACCAGAGCACACCAGGCACTCCTGTCTTCCACTGCCTCCCGCAGTTTGGTCAAGCTCATGTTGGTAGCTTTGAGAACACTGTCCAACCATCTTGTCCTCTGTTGTCCCCTTCTCCTTGTGCCCTCCATCTTTCCCAACATCAGGGTCTTTTCCAGGGAGTCTTCTCTTCTCATGAGGTGGCCAAAGTATTGGAATCACAGCTTCAGGATCTGTCCTTCCAGTGAGCACTCAGGGCTGATTTCCTTAAGAATGGATAGGTTTGATCTTCTTGCAGTCCATGGGACTCTCAAGAGTCTCCTCCAGCACCATAATTCAAAAGCATCAATTCTTCGGCGATCAGCCTTCTTTATGGTCCAGGCAGCGCAATGCCATACCTTTGTATTCAGGAGGTGTTCATCTAGTTTCTGCAGTCTAACTCATCAGAGATGTTTGAGGAATAATTCCTCCTAAGCACAGAAAGAGTCTACAACCCACCCTTACTTGGAAATAAGTGCCACTGAATTCATTTTAGCCTGCTTCCAAGTTAGTGAACACAGGCTGAAAATGACCTTCAGGTGCCTCCCCACTGTATGGTCCTGTAACATTGAAAAAGAGAATGTTAACAGAGGCACAAAAGACATTCAGTACTTTCATCCACAAGAGCTTTGCTATGCATATGCTATTGTCCCTCTTTTCTGTATTGCTGTAATCCAAGTATTATAGTAGTTTCTGCACATTTGCAGGATCAGCACTGACAATATCCATCTCCCCAAGGGCTATTCTGGGGAGAGGGGCGGGAATGGTCCTTGGTGAGCCATCTTTGCATGGGAAGCTGAACAAAGGTGTTATTAAAAGATATTACCCAGCTCGGGGAGAGCTTAGCTATGCAAATGAAGCGCTGTCCTAAAAAAGACAATGACAAGAAGAGGCGCCTTTCCTGAGGGATCCAGCATTTAGATCTTTTGCAGAAAAAGGAAGCACTAATGGGTATGAATAAATTTTATTTCTCAGATGTAATCTGCATTCTCACAACCTTAACCCAGATCCTGGCTTTTAAAGGAGATGTATCTATTTCTTTGAAACATTTTTGCTTCCCCCAACAAAAAGGGCTCCCAGAGTGCCTTACATAAGATCAGAAGCAAACAGGACAGTGCCTGCCCACAGATTTACAATCTAAGGCTGTGTGCACCTGTGTATACCTTTAAAATACATTCACACTTTCTATAAAGCAAGCGTAAGATTCTTTTTTAAAAAAATGGTGAAAGATGCATTCATTCAAGAGCAATCAGGAGGAGGTTCCATACGGATCACTGCAGGGGCAGAGTTGTAATAGGTGGGGTCAGAACCCTTGAAAGGCAATATCCCCCTCCCACTCTTCCTCCTCTTATGTCTCTCAGTGTCTCTCCCACCTTTGGGTAGTCATACCTGCATTAAAATCTCAAGTGTGAAAAGCACTGAGCATCCTTCCTTATCCTGTGTACGCTCTGTGTATATTTTGTCAACCACATAAGCTGAGCCTCTTTCCATAGTCAAAAGTTCCTCAGAGAATTGAACAAAAAAAACCAACAGGGCTTCCATGCTGAGACACAACACTGCAAGGGGCTCCTCAGGGAAGGAAGAGAGTGGTCTGCTCCTCTTGCAGGAGCTTGCTCACCTTCTGTGCTGGGAAGGAAGAGGCTTCTATTCTTCCCCCATTCTGCACAGAACTGCAGTGGGTTGGAGATTTGCAGCTCATGAGGTGGGCTGTTGAGGAGCTGGGGGGAAAGCTAAGCAGGAGACACCATGGGCTGGATGGGAATTATTATGGTCCAGACCTGGTCCAGTGGTTGGTGGTTCACCACCCCTGCTATAAAAAAGAACAATGTTTTTCTAAAGTCCTGATATTTTCAGCATTTTCCCTGACAGGAAGAGAAAGATCTATGCAAAATCATTCTAAATATTATGAAGCATCTCTGACTTGTATATGAAATTGCTAACACAAATCACTTGCTTATATGAAAAGCATAGTGTGAGATAAGAGTGCTCATGGATGAGTAAGGAGGTTGGAAAGAAGGAATTTCCACATCCACAGAGTATCCCACATATGGTAGCTTCTGTGTACTATCCTCATAAGAACAGTTTGGGCTCAAGGAACCCAAATAGGCACCTCCTACCATACGTCCTTCCATTTGCCTTAACATCATGTACTTTCACTCTATGCCCCCACTATTAAAATCTTAGTGACCGAGCAGTAAATTATATAGGCTTTACTGGTGGTTACTGAGCTTTCTTCCAAGGTATGTACTTCAAGCCCCCTCCTCATTTTTCTTCACAAAAGCATGTGTTGGATGTGAGGAAGATTATGAATGATCAACCAGCGGCCAAGATTTTAGTGTTTGCATTTTGGCGATTTAAATGTTTGCCTTATTGTCCTGTTGTTTTGCAGAGTCCTTGATGTAATCTATGTGCGCTTTTGATGTTGCAATGCAGTAAAAGTATGTTCAGTATATGAATGACTGCATTTGACATTTTATCTAGGCTTATCTGGGGATTTAAAACTGAGATGCTTTGAAGGTCTAGCAGTGCATGCACTTTAAAATAAATAAGGAAACAGACAATGCGCACGAGGTATCGTTCACACAAACCCGAGTTCATGCATAACATATAGATCAGCTCCACTTCACTTCTCTCATGCAGTTGTGTCAGGAAAGAAGTTGACAACCCTAACAGAAATGAATCAACTGGCCTTCACCCTGTCAGCAAACAAAAAGCAAGCTTTCTGCAGAAAGCCATCATCTGGGCATACACAGTGACAAGCA
Organism: Podarcis vaucheri; assembly: GCF_965113315.1. Lineage (NCBI taxonomy): Eukaryota > Metazoa > Chordata > Lepidosauria > Squamata > Lacertidae > Podarcis > Podarcis vaucheri. The sequence goes on from NC_138759.1 coordinate 91,745,828, forward strand.
ACAAATAAGCTTTATTTTATTTACCAGCTGTGTGCAGATCATACTAGTTCCACCAGTCCCCCCCAACTGAAATTCACCTTGATTATTTGCAAAGCAATGAAGGAAATGTGTAATAGAAGTTATGTTCTACTTCTCTAAAGAAAAGGACCGCCTTGTGGGCAAGATGTAAAAAAAGGAACAATTGCATTCTGACGCTTCAAGCACTATCGGCACTTGAGGAAACTGGAGATTGGAAAAATGATAATAAAAATACTTAATGGTGAAAAGGTACCTGAAAAGTCAAACTGGGATAACAAAAGCAGAACTAAACACAAGCAGCTTCACTCTTGCCTAATAAGGGGTTTGCACAGAGGAGGAATTAAAGAAGGCTGTGCCACTTCCAAAGGATTGTAAACAATAGATGTGCTTCCTTCCAAACAGTTCTATGTAGGCATTGTAAAAGAGGATAAAAGATACACCACAGAGAAAGTTACAGCCTGAATGAAGGTAGATTCTGTTGCCACTGTTGTCCAACATTTGTGCTCTTCGTTCCAATTTTATTTAGCCAGTCAATAGTCTGATTATAAGAAACAGGGTGAAATATTTCCTCAGTAGTTGTTTTTCACACTGTTATTCAGGGATACGGAGAGCTGCTGAAGGGAAGAGAAATTAAATTTCATTAAAGTACATTTACTTACCTGATACAGAAGAATTGCCTCCACATGGAAGCTTTCTGCTGATTTATTTTTCTCTCTCATTCTACTTTTAATAGAATACAGGAAAAGGCAGCAGTGTCCACGCCAGTGTGGTATCTCACCCACACCAGTGAAGACTGAATTGAACCCACCTATTTAGTTCATACCCTTCCCTTTCTCCATGCTTTCCATGCTCTGCCTGTTACACTTTACTCAGCATACACACAGGGTGTGACATTTGTCATTTTCCAGCTACAGGAAGTGTTTGAGGTACTCTTGCTCATGAACTTGTTGCACAACATTCTTGTGCACGTCAAGGATCGCCTCTCCCCATATGAACTGACTTGGGCCCTGCAATAATCACCCGAGGCCCTCCTTCATGTGCCTCCTCCATAAGAGGTCCAGAGGGTGGGTGGCAACACACAAAAAAAAGCCTTTTCTGCAGTGGTTCCCTCCTTCTGGAATGCTCTTCCCAGGGAGGCTCACATATAAGCTAAGCGAAAACATTCATCTTCTCCCAGGCCTTTGTTGAATTAACCAATCTTTGGCCTTCTAAACTCCAGATGCTCCAGAAGAAGGCTCTTGAAAATGTAGCATGCAAGGGAGAAGTTGCCACCTATCAGATGAACCATAAACCCCAGATTCCCAGCTTTCTTTTTTCTTTTTAAGTTTCCAGCATTTATAGAGCCTGCAATATGAGACAAAATGTATAAGCACCATTCTTCTCGTCTTGTACGTTAAACTAGCCTGCTTCCCACTTGCTTCCCGGTGTTTTACGTTGTCCCTTCGAATGGAATATCTCTGCAGAAATCCATGGGATATGTGGCTTCCCTGAGAAAATGGAATCCCAATGGGCAGAGCAAAACAAGTATTTGTATTGAAATATGCACTATGTACTTGCATAAAGGTGTTTAGTGATGCTAACTGAAAGTGTGCTGAATATATGCTGAATATATACATACTTATTTTTTCCTGAAGACAAATGACTGCTTGGACTCAGCTTGACCTGTATTTGTCTTTCACTATTCATCTCTGTGTGATACAGTCATGGTTCTGTATCCCATTTGTCAAACAATGGATGCTATTTTAGGTCCACACGACGCAAACTGCTGTTTGAACAGCAATAGGTAAAGCCATTCCAAAGGAATTTTCACTACTTTGCAGGGTATCTTATACCCACAACATTTGTTTTTTGTTGTTGGACAATCTGTCCATACAGAATGAGAACTGAAATCCATTTAGCTACCAGCTGTTTCCCTTTCCCTCAGCAGACCACCCAGTGCTTTAAACTGGCAACGCTTCGAAATTAAATATGAAAAATAAATCTTCACCATCACCTGCCAACACCACTGCCAACATCCAACATCATAGAAAATTAGCATCTTTATTACAATTCTTATTCTATTAGTTAAAACTATTTCAATCCTGCCTTTCATGTAAATATCACAAAGCAGTTTACAATAAGCAAAATAAATAAAAAAATAAAAAATAAAACGAAAACCCACCCATGGAATTTACTTTAACCCACAGAATAAATAACTCTGAGCCAACCCCAACATAGTAGGTCATTATGGTTGACTGGTATCAATGTCCAGTTAAGGTCTGCAAGAATAAAACAAGTTTTAGGAAATGATGAAATGCCACCAGTGTTGGCACCTGCCTTAATTCAGACGGGATCTTTTTATGCAACATCTTGAACACAAGACACACAGCAAAACATTGTTCCTGAAGTGCAGCCAGTCACAGAGTTGGTGAAAGCATGCTACAGAGAGGTAGTCTTATGTACTTTGCTTCAGAGAATACATGGCCAAGAAGTTTCATATGTTTTCATAATACAGAATCTAGACACATTGAAGAAGTGTTTCGGTTTAAAGTGTTGTAAATTTAAACAGGGAAAACAGGTAGAGAAAAATGGGGCTCCATAGTGCCATCTGGTGGCACAATGTTATATCACACAAACAATGCATATATATCGCTTTTTCTTTACCAGTCTAGCTTAGCCCTAGGTCACAGGGTGGAAACTGCCAAGTGTTCTCTTTCACACTTCATTCCTAGTTATTTCATCCAGGGATGAACAACACACCTTTAATGTTCTTCTGAACCCAGGCTTGGCCATTGTAAATTCTCTATCTTGACTCTTAGAACAAAGGCCATACTGCAATATTCTCAGCTTCCTTTGAAATTCCTTACAATATGTTCTGCTGCAGCAAATATTCACATGCTTTGTTCATCTTCAGAGAAACCAAATGTGTGAAAACATCTGGGAACTGCTGCGAGATTCACCCATCATCACTATTATCACCCAAGATGGGAAAGCACATCTCAAAGGATTTTTTTTTTAAAAAAAAAATCACAGTGCAATCCTATGCAAGTCTTGTCAGAAATAAGTACGGTAAGTTCAGTAGAGCTCACTTCCACGTTACTGTGCATAGGCTACAGCTTTAGACTTTTTCATGAGACAGATGCAATGGAATTCAATAGCTACAACTAAAAGAGTACCCAGCAGTCTAGTATTTGCCCTCCCAACCACCCCCGTCCTCACTTACCCAATCCATAAAATGTGCACAAAATGTATATTGTGATAAGGCATCATAAGAGAAAATGTGGTGTGTTCCTGAGTCTTAGAGCTAGAGTAGGTTCCAGAATAAAAACAAAGAACCGAAAATAGTGAAGGCACAGCATTCTAAAAAGGTGTGTGTGTGTGTGTGTGTGTGTGTGTGAGAGAGAGAGAGAGAGAGAGAGAGAGAGAGAGAGAGCCTAATGAATCTTTTGACAGAATTAATGACTGTAATTCTCAGAGTTTTTTCCTGCCTGTTCTTCTATCTCTAGAGACTTGCATAGTTCCGATATAAATTTACATACCAGGATCTCATCCAAATCAAACCAGATGCTCTTGGATCTAACTCAGCAGTGTCTTAAAAATTGTCTGGATCTCTACGTTCCTTGTGTGGAGATGAAAGTTTAATTTAGCTATGATTGCATACTAGATTCCACGTGACTTTGATGCAAGATGTTTTATGGGAAGAATCACGGTCCAGTGGGGAAACTAATATATTTGTCCTAGGAAGTCATGCCACCTGCTCCATGAAACGCATACTTCACTCATCAACACTAACTTGTTGATCAACTCTTACAGGCATACTTGTGAACATCAGCCACTATTTGATGTATCCGGGGGCTCCCACCATTATTTATATATAACATAGGAACAGGCTGCTCTTTGGGCTGATGTTTGCAGCATATGCAATACATTTCAGACAACTTCAAAAGACACCATCACTTTCACATATGACTTAAATCAGGCAAGACGTGTGTTCTGCATTTAGGTAAGGATCTCATAAGAGCCCTGTGAGAGTTGGGTTTTGCTCATTGTTCAGAGGAAGAATATAGAACTCAAGGAAACAAGTCTCAGTGAAATGAAGTATGTTTTTAACATCATCCCCAAGTATATCAATTTCCTTTCAAACATATTGAAGAGAAACTCTTAAAATCTGAATGGTGTCTCTGGAGGAAATAGTGGATTTTTTTAAAAAACAACAACAACAAAATGTGAAAATCTATTTTCTGATAGGGAAGAAATTTAATAAGAAATGTCAACCAAGCCAACAGACAATTAATACTGCATCAACTATTCATATGCATGAATTGAATTAGGGTAATGTCTTCACTAATCTTTTACTAATTCAAAGTGTGTGCTGAGTAATGTAATAATTATTTGCGATGTAGTATTACACTGAGGTTACTGGGGCATCATTTTGTAACTCTTACACAGAGGTTCTTACAGTGGTTTATATTGGGTGACTCTTAGATCAAGAGGCATTAAAGAGAAACATCCAGATATAAAGAGAACTTCCATATATATCCATGAAACAGACAGTAATTGCTCCCAAAACACGCAAGAATGTAGTATCAGGTAAAGATGTATTATTTACTCACTAGCTGTGTTTCTTTTCCTTTTCATGTTATTTTTTCATTGTCTGCACTGAAATGAAATGGATTCTATTTATATTTCTGAAATCACTTTCCCAGTAAACAGGACACTGTTAATAGTTATTGAACACCTTTTCTGACACATTTACACGTACAGTTTCTTTGGTAGAGTATAGTAGGTAATAAGTAAACAAAAGTGATTGGGGTGGGGGAAAATCAAGGTCACATTTAGGAATGAAAGACCTGATTTGGGGGAGGGATAGTTCCAAACACCCATTATACTTTTCAAACCACATGTGAGTATTCTTTAAAAGCAGAAGCAGCACACCAAGGGAAAGGTATCATACCTTTCAATTGCCCCGTTTTAAGTGGAGGTGGACCTGCTTCCCTTGAAGGCACCTCATGTTATTCCCAGGATGCCCTGATTTCATGTGACCTGTGGATGGGGGCTGCGGAAGCAGCTCCTGCAGCAGCAGTGGCATTGGGAAGGGGAAATGAGAGCTGGAGTCCTCTTGCCTCCTTCCCAACGTGATTAACTGGGAGCTTATGCTACTAGGTTTTTATATGCCTAGGAGACCAGGAGGAGAGACAGGCTGAAGCTGCCAGGCAGGTGAATTCAGCTGCCTGCTCCCCTACTCTTGAGGAGGCCACTGTAAAACAGTGGGAATCTTGCACCCATTGCCTGAGGTGGGTAGCGGCAGCAGAAGAAAGGACTAGGAAGAGTTACCCAGGGCTGCTAAGCTATTATACAGGGTTGGCACTTGGGCAGCAGACCACCCTATCATTACAATAACTGTTATGGCTCAGCCCTGTGATTTCACTGGCATATAAAATAATCTCCAGCAGAAGTAAACAGGTAACTTATGTCTGTCTAGAATGTGTGTGTGTGTGTGTGTTTGGTGGGGGGGGGGAGGTGAATAGGATTGTAAAGAGATGCTCAACATGTAGCTGTTCCTCTTCATTAAATGGATTGAAATGTTTGATAATTGTATCTGCTAATATGTCTGTTAATTACAGGTAATGTGAGGTTTTGGAAACTCATTAGGGGAGAATTACACTTATCGGTGAGCAATTGGGTTGTGCAAGAGCCTTCCAATAAGCCCAAGTCAAACACTTGGAGAGAGAAAAAGACACATTTTTGTGTGTGGCTAACCTTAAACACAAATAAAGCACCTGGTTTTGGGGAGTAGAATGCTATATAGAGAAAGAACAGGTGTCCACACTTTGTCAAATTATTCCAATACAAGGTTGAGCAGATAGCTCTATAGAACTAAATGGGGACTTTATCCAAGTAAATTAATAGCATACAAAATCATAATTATCATGGCCTGTATAGCTTACATGAAGCACTTCACAAGAGATCTCAATGATCAGCCACCCTGCAGCTCCCATGATTGAGCGGTAGAGATGCTTGGGACAGGAGAAGGCACAAGTTCCTCAAAACAAATCTTGACCATCCACCAGCCTACCAGAGTCAGACTTTAACCATTATCTTACTCCACTTGTTAGTGTCATGAGCTGGCAGGAGGACAACGAGGAGGAGGAAGAGAATCTGGGCAAGGGTTAAAGCCAGGACTGGGACACACCAGGGCAAGCTGGGGGTGGAGAAGGAGAGGTTGTTGTAGGAAGTACTCACCAAATAATGCAGGGTGATGAGAGGTGGGGGTCAGTGCACAGGAACCAGACCAGCAGGACCCATCTCCAGAGCCAGAGGGGCCCCTGTCTGCACAAGTAGGAGAGGCATAAGGAGCAGTGGGCAGGGCGCACGCTCCAGGAGGCTAAGGCAGGCCCACAGCCCAGCTCCCTAGCTGGCCAGCTGGGGCTCGCTAGCTCTGGGAGGAGGTGTGTGGTTCCTCAGCTGAAGTGGAATTGGAGCAGGTGAGGGTCCCATGCCTCATCAAGCCCAGATGCTGCAATCAGCAGGCAAGTACTTGACAGTTATTTATTTCTTTTTCTTGCATACAAAACAAGGGAGGGGTCCACCTTTTCTCACAGGCAAGGTATAGTTGAAGGCGGCACAAATGTTTAGTTATAAGTTGCTCTGGGTTGCTCTGAGCAAGATAAGGTGACTGACAAATTTCATAAATAATAATAATAGTGATCATTATTTTTATTATTATTCCTTGCTAGCTTCAATCCAAGTTAAGGGTGGCTGATTTTAAACTGGACTCAACACCTTGTGGATTGGTATTGCTGGTTTTACATACATACATGCATTCATCATAATAATCATATTTTTATTTAGCTAACTTTTCAGCATTACTTCTGTTGCATTAAACTGCTTTGTTGTTGATCTTTTGTTGTGTAAGTTGCCTTGAACTGGGGAAAGGTGGGATTTTTTAAAAAAAGTTTGAAATAAACAAAATAATAAATCTCTCTACAGTCAGAATAAGCAACACTGCTATTTAAGGAGATAATCATAAATATAAACAGTGTATCCTTTATAGGACAATAATTTTGAGGATACTTTCAGACAGATGCAGGCATTGTTGTCAAGAACATAGAACACACACAAACATATTTTCAGCCACAAGATCTAACTTGTGATCTGAACAAGTTGATCATCTTTAAATAGTCCCCCTTGGCTTCAGCTGACATGGATTGTGTGAAGCAAGTACAACTTGCTTGCCTTAGGAGTTGCAAGACATAATTGCTAAATGGCTTGCATGTCTCTGTGGATAAATGACATTTGGAGGGGGAAATTGACAATTCGATTCTTTTGAAAGGAAACATGGGTTACTGAGTTTGTAAAATTCTTGTAGAATTAGAATTTACTCAGAAACCCCTGCCCCCTCCGATCACATGGCTATCAATGTACTTAAAAGACTTCTGTTCTGGTTCCATAAAGACACTTCTCTCCATCCCTCATTCCTTTGCCTCCTTCAGACTCTTAGAGAGATCCCTATAGTGGAATAAGTCTGTTAGACTCACATTAATAGGCCCCTGAAAGCACAACACATGGACAGGGAAGACAAATGTGGTCCATTTAACTTGGAGTTGGACAGTTTGCAGAGATGAATAGCAAGAGTTTAAATGGGAGAGCCAAGTCTTTTCACTTAGCTAAAAAGGAGTGAAAACAATATTTTCAGGAGCTTCAAAATAGCAGTGCTGAAACAAGTCATTCCCCCCTTAATTTGACAATTGAATCCTAATTAATTACAAGAGCCACTCATTTTTGTTAGGATTCATGTGGATTCCCATGCAAGCCTTTTGCAAAAGATTGAAGGCTGTGCTTGGGAAACTGCTCCCTCTGAAGATCTGAGTATTTTGACATGCATTGGGGATACCTGGTAGAACTGGACAGATTCTGCTTTTCTCTGAGGTATTGTAGTTCTGCCAGTGTTAGACAATTATGCCAGACCTGAAGTCTGAATCTATTATCCCATTTACTTTCAGCTGAGGAACAAAAATCATTGATAGCTGGATGTACAAATTCTTCTGCAAGCTGCTTGGTGCAGGGAAAACACTAGCCAAGATACAGAAGCTATCCCCAAAAGCTAGTCTGGAGGCTGGATACTTTATGTGTATTCAGAGTAAAAAGGTAAAGGTAAAGGTACCCCTGCCCATACGGGCCAGTCGTGTCTGACTCTAGGGTTGTGCGCTCATCTCGCTCAAGAGGCCGGGAGCCGATGCCGTCTGAAGACACTTCCGGGTCACGTGGCCAGCGTGATGAAGCTGCAGCTGGCGAGCCAGCACCAGCGCCGCACACGGAAACGCCATTTACCTTCCCGCTATAAAGCGGTACCTATTTATCTACTTGCACTTAGGGGTGCTTTCAAACTGCTAGGTGGGCAGGAGCTGGGACCGAACGATGGGAGCTCACCCCACCACGGGGATTCGAACCGCCGACCTTGTGATCAGCAAGTCCTAGGCACTGAGGTTTTACCCACAGTGCCACCCGTGTCCCAGGACATTCAGAGTAGTGATCATTAATTAAAATTGCCCATTTCCATCCACAATGGTTGGTCTTTTTGAGCCTTTCTGAAGAATCTTGTGAAAAAGCTCATGGAAGTCATTCTCTTCCACCTTCACTAGCCTTCCCTCATTTTCCTATCCCCCCCCCATTTTCCCGCATGCCCCCAAACTTATGTCAAAGGGGAATGTTCCCAGGGTATGGTTTGAAGGCCCATGAGGTTACCCCCTTACTGAAGTTAAGCATGCCTGGGTCTAGTCATGCCAGGATGTGAGACCATGTGGAAACCATGCTGATTGTGTTGCAGTATTGCAATTCAACAGTTCAATTTAATAATAATTGATTTATTGTATTCTGCTTTTCTAGCAACAGTTCTGAGCTCAAGGTGGCTCATAATAGTAACAATAAGCAAATATTAAATAAGTATAATCACAGCAAAAATGCAATATCATATAAATATGACAGGAAACAACAACAGAAATCATCAAATGGTTAATACAATTCAAGACAAATCCATAGTAATATAAACTCAGTCCTGACTCTTCCCATATCTGCTATAGTGGCTGTGTTGGACAGGCCTCATAACAGCAGATGGAGTAAGAGCCTTCCTACTAGGACTTACAAAAATATAAAAATGATCTCTCTCTCTCCACACACACACCAAGTCTGTCAGTATGAAAACCATACTTTATTCAAAAAAATGAAAAGAAGCTCATTCAGATGACATCTCAGATAACAGAAACTTATTTACAAACAATTTTTCACAAATTACAATTTAAAAAGTTATTAATATGTCCTCAGTCCAATTAAGAAATACAAGGCAGTCTGGCTTTGTTAGATTTTCTCCTCAATTTAATTTAGGATTGTGAGTGTGCCTTCATGATACTTGTTCTGATTTTCCCCAAGCGAGAGAATGTCCCCTTGTCCTTGCAATTCCAGCTTCCATTTCAGTAGCATAGTGTGAGATGGATTAAGTCTCCAATGAGTCTTTCATTTGAACAGTCCCATAAACTTGCTGAGGCATCGCAAGGAGAAACACACACCAGTATATGGGCTTTAGCTTTTATGAATTAGCCAAATTCACCCAGGGAGAAGCCAGATGAAACTCCCCATAATTAATATTTATGGCTTAGGTCAGTGGCAGGAAGGGAATGAAATGAAGACCTGAACATTCACAGAAATAGCGGGGTGTCTGTGTATCTAACCAGCAGCCCAATCTGATGAATATTTACCAGACACCCCATTCCAGTAGGCTTTACTTTTGTGAATATTTACACCTAGCATTGTAGCTGTAATTGTCTTTTGATTCATGCAGTCCATAGAACAGGACAGGTTGGGGAGGAACCTAAGGTGTGGTAGGCCACACCCCTCCCCATGCCATCCCTCTCATATACCCCTTGTGTGCCCTGGCTGCGAGGTATCTAACTGTGGTAATGCTTCCCTTCACATGACTGTGCATTGTGGCCCGTGCTTTTGCACATTCTTCATTCAACTCAGCTCACAATAACTGTGTAACATACATATTTGCATGCACAAACTTAAGCACAGCCAGGAGAGAAAGAAAAAACAACAATTAATCACTGTTGGAGTGGGGATCATGCCCGATTTTAAAGCCCATTGTTTTGACAAGTTATACAAAATGAATATTAAAAAAGAATCAGAAGAGGGGGGTACAATTTAAAACAGGCAGATAATGAAAGATGGCAGCCCGTGTGAAATTAGTTTTGCTCAGCCACACTATATCAGGACTCCCAGGGTTTAATCAGGGGGAAGTAATTCTGTATCAGGGAAAAGGCTTTAGAAATATAATTACAACGATATTGGTTGGCCCTGATAAGGGCTTCAGAACTGATAACACCCAACCAGAAGATATCTCCCTCTCTCTCTCTCTGTTCTGCCTGTGCTGTTATGATTACAACCTTGCATTGGATTTAAGAAAGAAAAAAATAATAATCACTTTGTTGGACTTGTAATCTTTTTGGGAAACAAAAGGAAACAAGAAACTACATACTACCAGCAGAGTCCGTTTAGCACTCATGCCTGCAGATACTTGTCAATTAAGCAAAACCGAAAACACTAGTTTGTTCAGCTGTATAGATAATTTACAGTGGTGCCCCGCAAGACGAATGCCTCGCAATACAAAAAACTCGCTAGACGAAAGTTTTTTCTGTTCGCGATTTGCCTCGCAAGACGAATTTCCCCTATGGGCTTGCTTCGCAAGACGAAAACGTCTCGCGACTTTTTTTCTTTGACTAAAAACAAAGACATGTTTTGTTTATAAAGTTAATTTATTTTCCCTTAAATTTTTGAACTGCTCTTTACAGTATGTGTGACTTTAAAGAGCAGTTAATAAACTGTTGTTGTACCAAATTTGGCTTTGTTTGGACTTTTTTTGACCATAGGAACGCATTAATTGATTTTCAATGCATTCCTATGGGATTTCGTGCTTCGCAAGACGAAAAATTCGCTAGATGACAAAAATTGCGGAACGAATTAATTTCGTCTTGCGGGGCACCACTGTATATTCATGTGATACATGCCTAACTGTACATTAGACAGTTAGAAATATCCAGGAGTATATTAGCAGTATTCAGATCACTGCTTATGCTAGTCAGTAGAATGATATTCCACCACTTTAAAAAATTTCCACTTGCAAGTTGGCAGATGAATTCTTTCAAAGTTTATGTCAATACTCAGATGAACTCTTGCCAAAAAAAAAAAAAAAAGGAAAACATTTGGCTGGAAACACCCACTAAATTTCTCTACACATGCAGTTTGCACATCTGGAAGGAGAGGTTCCAAATAACAAACAGAGTTTTGAATCCTTGGTGAAGGTATCTTTGTTATCTCTATCATGGGAGTGTTGTGCTTTTAACTATATTACCTGGCTTGGCTCACTTGTTGGAGCCATTCATTTTGTTTTACTGCCTCCTCCCCCAAGTTACTCTGCCATTGGGTACACTGTTCTTCGCTGCTTGGTGCTTGTGGTTCAATATAGTTGGAATTATGTTTGCTTTCCCCCCCCCCCATGTGGTATTGGGGAGGATCCCATTCAGAACAGAAAGTTGTACTTGATTACCCTGTAGCATCATGGAGAGTCAAAAAGATATGTGCAATCATTTAGCAATGTGCTACCTTCGTTGTATTCATTTACTGTGCAGGTTCTCAAATTTGGGGTGGCCACAACCTTCTGTCAGTGTGCAATTTCCTCTCTCCTCCCCATTTTCATCCTCTGGCCGTACTCCATGACTTAGAGCATTTATTCCATTTTGGTTCATATCACATATTAGGGATTTCCCCAGAATACTTTGGAGTATTTAGACAATATTGGTCAGTTAATTCCACTGAATCTAGTATATTTGCCTAGGATTGAATTGCAGGTGTTTTTATTTATTTAATGAAAGACAGTATGCAAGCATCTGAAATGAACAGATAGATAGCTGCCTCTGACTACACCTTCCTGACTAGTATTCCCAATGCATAAACAACATACATGTGTTGCATTTACACTTTCCATTTTAAAGATTATACACCATATAATCTCTCTCTCTCATATGACATGGCCCTGATTTTATACACACCAAAATGAGGCATAAGGTAGGAAAAGCTGCAATCAGCTAACAACAAAATGTAAGATTACAAACTCTAGAGTCAGCACACAACTACTGGAGACTTCTATTTTCCTTTTTCATCAACAAACCCATTCAAATTATATTGGCTGCCTTTTAAGTTTTATCCAGTTCAGTCCACGCTAACATGAAATCGGAGGTATTTCAATGCTTCGTGTGTGTGTGTGTGTGTGTGTGTGTGTGTGTGTACAGATACATCTTCATATGCAATCACTGGTAGAAGTTTGGATTTGGCCACTTCATCTACATGAAATTGTGCTTTTACAGCGTGCCTAATGTCTCATACTTTAATTAGTAATATCATTTCCCCAGGCTGAGAGCTATCAATCATGGTGCGGTTAACGTAAGTTTATAGCTGTCTAAATATGGATGCTTTGATGAGTCAATCTATTGCCTCCCTATAAAAGTTGGTAGGGAATGGAGATTTCAGAAAATAAGCAATTTCAACTGCCCCTCAAAACTGAGCAGAAAAGTGAGTATTTAAAGGCATACACTTTTAGTATATAGTTTAATTCTCTCTCAGCAAATCCTTTGTCAATTTTGCAATGGGTTTCTTTTCTTTCCTGCTCTGCCCAAGTCTTGATACTGCTCCCCAAACCCTACCTGGAGATGTTGAACCTGGGACTTTCTGCTTGCAAGGCAGAGGATCTAACACCAAATTCTCTATGTATGCTTACTCAGAAGCAAGTCCCACCAGGACCACAGTGATCCATGTGACGGTCACCTCCAGGCTTGACTACTGTAACTTGCTCTACGTGGGGCTGCCCTTGAAACTGTCCCAGAAACTCCAGCGGATGCAGAATGCTGCAGCGAGCCTCCTCACGAGGTCCCTGCCATGGAAGCATATTCACCCAGTGCTCTACCAGCTGCACTGGCTCCCAGTGGAGTATAGGGTCAGGTTTAAGGTGCTGGTTTTGACCTTTAAAGCCCTATACGGCCTAGGACCCTCGTATTTACGGGACCGCCTCTCCTGGTATGTCCCGCAGAGGACCCTAAGGTCCATGAAGAATAATAGTTTGAAGGTCCCGGGCCCTAAGGAAGCCAGACTATCCTCCACCAGGACCAGGGCCTTTTCAGTGACAGCTCCAACCTGGTGGAATGTTCTGTCCCACGAGACTAGGGCCCTGCAGGACTTGAACTCCTTTCACAGGGCCTGTAAGACAGAACTATTCCACCTGGCCTCCAACTTGAATTAGCCTGATCCTCTATTCCCTTTTCCCTTTCCTCTTCTCTGAAGAAACTCTTTCTGGGACCCCACATATAAATTCTTCCCTGGTCTCCTTGCTGACCCTAGTAAGACCAACTTGGCCAGTTAGCCCTGGTGATCATTTGATGTCTACTGACTGGTTTAATTTTGTTTTTTCCCAAAATGACCCCTGAATTTTTGAATTTTATTGATATTGATGCTGCATTATATGTTGCATTTTATGCTGTTTTATGCTGTTTTTAAGTCACATTTTAATCAATGTTTTATATTTGCTGTTAGCCGCCCTGAGCTCGTTTTTTAAACTGGGAAGGGTGGGTATAAAAAAAATAAAAAAATAAGTGTCCATAACATTGCCACCTTATGCTGCAATTCTATAAACACTGAACTTCGAATATATCCCATTGTGCACAGTAGGATTTGCTTCGGAGTAACATGCAGAGGATTTCATTACATACTTCTAAGGATCATGTGAGAAAATTCCAACCTCACATAACCAACATGTTTAAGACTAATTAATGCATGAAGGGGTTAAGATCATAGAGTAAGCTGTCTTGCCAAGCTTAGCTGTGTTACTCCCCCCCACCTTGGGAGGAAACATTATCAAGCTCTTTGTTCTCCCATTCCACCATGTGAACTCCTACCAATAAAGAGGTCTGAGCTGGTTGCTCAAAGCTAAGACTGTGGCTTATGCAAGCCATCTTTGTGTTTCTGTACAAATAATTTAGGAATATTCACCACTTTGGAACCTAAATTTTACTACCTATGTTTTCAGACAGCTGTATGGAAAAGCACATGAATCTGACCTTTGTAGAGTTTGTAAGTAAAGTTAACTGATGTGTGGTCTCTTTCTATGCTAAGGTAAAATGGGGAACTTTGGAATCAACTTAGAAGGGGATGTTTTAAAGGTCTAACAACCTATATTTCTGTGCTTTACTTTGCTACATATTTTTTATTTTAAATCTTTCCTGGGGTTCTCTCACCAAAGAGTCTTGCCCCAAATGGGATCTAGGCATTATTTTTTACACCTATTTTTACTTTTACCAAAATTCCAACACCAACATTAAAAATATTTGACCATGCAAATTTTGAAGTAGTATACAACTTATCCTTCTACATTTCTATCCCACAGAGAATATAATAAAATTAAGTCTGGATTTCTTCCCACAGCAGATTTGTGATACTAGTTTTAAATTTAAACTTTTGATCAAATGCATAATGAGAATAACAGAAGAAATAATTTAAACAAGTTTTAGAGTGAGAGGAACCAAGGAAAAACTTTATGTGCCTGTTCTCTGAGACTGGAGCTGTCTAGATGTTCTGAAGGAGCAAAGCACAGAAGTTGCTTTTGTATTTTCCTCAAAATTAGATCCTCAAATAGTTGAATGCCACACCAGATTCCATGCTGTACTTCAAAGCTCTACATCTTGAAAATTGAAATGGCAGCAGAATTTTAGTAATATGGCAGCCATTCAAAGGCATTGAAGAAGACCAGCAAAATAAATGTGAAGCATCCAGAAAGCAATATAATTAGTACCTGTAACACTCGCAGTGACTTCAGTGTTCATTGTAATATGGGAAGTCTAGCTGATTTTTGAGATTTTTAAACCTTGAGAACCACTACGAATTAAGAAGTATGGGATTCATCTTTCTTCTGGATTCAGCCTGTGTGCTGATCATGAGGAGTGTTATAGACCAATCACTTGTGGTTAAAAGGTTTCCTCAACTAGCCTCTGACATGTATTTATTTATTTTAATTTAAATAATTTATATAGCACTTAGCTACAATAATCTAAGCAGGATACACAAAATACAATACAGAAAGACCTCAGTTATTGTACTTTTAATAGCATCAAGGTTCATTTTGTTTGGTGTTCTGTCCAATGCACTGGACAAAACACATATGCACACCAGGAGACCACCACACAAGAATAAACTTTATGTAATTGTAAACGTGGTCACATCATGATTGCTTTGTTGAAGTGTTTTATCTGTAAAAGTAAGATACAAATGAACTGAGCTTACAGCAGATTGAAGCTGGTCCAATTCCAGAATAAAGTCTGAAAATGCTCCTGCTGAAACCAGAACTCAGGAAAAATGAAATGCAGGTCAGAATGAACCTACTAATCAATAAAGAGATAAAAATTGCTCCTTCCTGTTTCCACCACTTCGCCCCTTTCTTATTATCTAGCATACAGTTTTCTCTCTTTGAAGTAATGATGTCCTCCAATCAAAAATTATTTGTCTGTGGCATTTAGCTAAGAGAATGCTCCCTTTATTGAAGATCTTCCATTATATTTCCTGGCTGGGGATACTGTAGTGTTTATTGCACTCAGTCGGTGCATTGATTAGTATGTTAAAGGGAAGAGAGTTAATTTAATATAACGCTTCTAATTGGTTGACAGCCCTATAATCCATAGAAGAAATTGAACTCGCCAGGATGGAATTTCTAATGGGGCAAGAACATGGTCAGCAATAGGATGTGGGCTTGTTGTTTTTAGATTTGCTAAAGAGATATTTCAACCATGCACTTGCTATCTCTGCTAGCATGACATCGCCAGCCTCATAGGCTGAGAACCCAACTCAAACACAGAAAAGGGCATTTCCTGTGTGTATGTTTACCCTTACACATATACGCCACACATTCTCCCTAGGAAGTTTGCTCTTGCATCTACTGCGTCAGCATTGATTTCCTTAAACCCCCAAAGTGTAATTCCATCTTTGGCCTGTGCTCATTATCATTCATCAGGACTTCTGCTCTTGACAGCCCTTCAGCTGTCATTTCAGTCTTATGCCACTTCCTTCCCGAGAACCCTTTTCAATTTTCCACATTGCTAATAGAGCCTGAGGTGAAGGTAAAAAATAAATATAATCATTTGGGTCCGTCAGTGGGATCGATAATTTTATGTGCCATGCATTTTAGAATCTGTCCTGTTACAGACACATATTTATCAGCAGAGGTGCCATATTTAAGCCATCACACACTGTCAAATCCTCCAAACAACAGAGCTTAAAATTTATAGAACTAACTAGAGGCAAGCTTCACGTGCAAAGAATAGCTTGACACTCAGCTAGGATAAAGAGGGCTCGCAACGATTTTTCTGTAAGATGAGCAAAAAGGGTACAATCAATCAAAGTGCCACCATTTCTGCTGCCTCCTTTGCCCACTGAACTTTCATGTGATCCAGGAGGGAATTATTTCCAAAAGAAGGATTGCATGAGCCATTTGGTAGTCCATAACGTAAACAGTAAGTTTTGGAACAACAAAGCAGAAGCAGGCTTGAGCATATTGTTCTCAGGTCCAAAAGACAAAGAGTATTGATAAGGAAAGACAGGTAGGCCAGTTCTATGGTCCTACTACAGCTGTACCAACCTAGCAGTTTGAATGCACGTCAAAGTGCAAGTAGATAAATAGGTACCGCTCTGGCAGAAAGGTAAACGGCGTTTCCATGCGCTGCTCTGGTTCACCAGAAGCGGCTAAGTCATGCTGGCCACATGACCCGGAAGCTGTACACTGGTTCCCTCGGCCAATAAAGCGAGATGAGTGCCGCAACCCCAGAGTCGGCCATGCCTGGACCTAATGGTCAGGGGTCCCTTTACCTTTTTACAGCTGTACCGTGACTGATGCTAAAATAACATAGTTGCATTCTGATCTGCACTCCCATACACAAAGTTGGTAGGGCCACTGCTTTTTTATTGTTGGTACACAGGGGTACGCCTACCCCTAAACATTTTGTGAATCTAAGTTTGGCCTCATTGAGGGGCAGTATTTCAATATGAGTAGGAAAATGAGAGAGAAAAAGCACTGGGTAGGGCAATAACTGTTTAAGAAGCAAAATACAATGTTGTAACACAAAAAAGCCAGTTTTGCAGTGCTCCTAAAGTAACCATGAACCATTCACCAATCATGATGTTGCTTGCTGATGCCCCCCCCATGCTAACCACATAGCAAAGGCACAAGTTGAACATGGGTGATGTCATCCTACCCTATCTACAGCCCCTTCCACACAGAAATATACAATCAGGCTTCCAGGAAGACTCTGCCCCTTTTGCCAGAAACAATCCATGGTAAGAAGGACAGCAAATAATTCCTACAGCCACAGGCTCCCCACAAACTGGTGGTCTTCAGGTATGGCAGGACTATAATTCCAGTCATCCCATATCATTGGCAGTGCTGGCCAACCACATCTGAAAAGCATTAGTTTGGGAAAGGCTGATCTGAAATACAGGCATCACTTGTGCAGGTGTAACATCACACTGTTTTGCAATACTCAGAGAGCCAGAAATTCATCATACCTGCTCCTCGTGTTTGGGACTACAATTCCTACAATTCTCTGACCATTCCCTATGCTGTTTGGGGCTGAAGGGAGTTGGAGCCCAAAACAGTTGTAGCAGGGAAGTTTCAGAGAGTTGTAGCTGCGCTTGTTAGCAGGGGTTCTGCCCTTCCCAATTCAGACAAAATTATCTGTGAATTGAAACATTTGCTGACCAAACAGGTAGACTTTTTACAGAATTGTGCTGTATTTTTTTCTTAGTGTTCTAGAGCCAAGCATCTGATCAAATTTATCAGTCTTACCTAGCAGTTAATGTGCCGAGTAAATTATTCATGTAGCTGCATATTGAACAAATGACAGTCTGGATATGCAGGTATTTTTTCCCCTCCTTTAAGCTATTCATTCATAGAAGAAGCAAAGAAGAAGAAGCAAGAATCCATTAATATATTCTGATGCCTCAGGGGAACTATAGTCTGGCATGCATTAGAGGACATGTAATATTGCATGTAGGACTAGGAGGGACCTGAAATGAGAACCTGAAGGCCTAAATATATATATATCAGGGGCAGCAAAAATCAGAAATAAAAGTTAATCCCCCAAAATATTATTTTTCATGGCAAAATAATATGTATATTTGTACTAGTTGTAAAATATTCCTGAGGCCTGAATCATAATACAGTGGTACCTTGGTAGTCAAATGCCTTAGTTGTTGAACAAATTGTCTCCTGAACATCACAAACCCAGAAGTGAGTGTTCTGGGTTGCAAACATTTTTTGGAAGCTGAACGTCTGACATGGCTTTTGTGGCTTCTGATTGGCTGCAGGAAGCTCCTGCAGCCAATCAGAAGGCACGCCTTGGTTTTCGAACCATTTCAGGAGTCGAACTGACTCCCAGAATGGATTAAATTCAAAAACCAAGGTATGACTGTATCACATGTCTGTATAAATGACCATGTGTTCAGAGGGAGAAGGATTTGCACCTGCTGATTCTCATCAACTTATGTGCTTTCAACAGTTTAAATGCAGCCTATCAATGTACAACTTGTACAACCATACACTCTGTTCAGAACTTCTACTATGGTTGTGCCAGTGGTTGTGCTCCTCCCCTTTCTTGTCCACACATTCATAGCCATGGCTACATATACATATATTATCACCTGATTTATCTCCCCTGATCTACAGTACATTGTTCTAAGGAGGTTTCATGACACCCACTTCCCAAGCACTGAAAGAATTCATGAAGGAGATCAGAGGGCCGTGTGGGCTAGTCTTGCCCCTTTCCAATGATGTACACCATGCCCCCTCACTCTGCTCCCACAGTGGAAATCCTTTCTCATCATCCCTGCATTTACCTAGCATGGCAAAAGGCTCTATGCACACATGCACTTAGGTCTCATAATTGTGAGGAGGGGATCAGGCCCAATGAGGGCCCCCATCTCAGGTTTTTGTTGCCCTCCTTTGTTGACTTTTGGGGAGGTTTACTCACTCTCAAAATTTCATAAATGGCACTAAGATTATTTGATTTGAACAGCTTATATGTTACTGCATTTGTAGGCCAGTTCATGACTTTGGTGCTTGTTCTGTATGCATGATGTATCCTTGTTAATAAAAGAACATAAATTTACACACGTGGACCTGCTCACAAACACTCCAATACATGCTGCTTGTGGAACGAGCATGGATGTAGATTTTCACATATACTAAACACACACACACACACACACACACAAACCCAAACAAACCAGCAACGTGCAAACATCTATACAGTATGGGCAGCACAGGTCAGGGCTGTCTCCTTGACTAGGAAGAAGAAGAAGAAGAAGAAGAAGAAGAAGAAGAAGAAGAAGCATGACACATTGAACTGCCACATCTTTTTATTGGATATATCTTTCTGCATTGGGCAGGATACATAATAAAGGAGGAGATACCCATCAGAGGCCTTGGGGGTAGCAAATATTTGGTTACTGGCTCTGTATATTTTGTACAGTGCACTGAGCATGACCAGACAGAGGCCATATTGAAAATGATCACATCCAAAAACAAGAATGACTGAATTGCAAGAAATCACAACAGCTAAGCAGCAGACACTCCAAAGGAGAAGAGTTAGATGGCACCTTTCCCCCACATGCTGAACTGAAAGTATATCCTGGTTCATCGCATACCAGTATTTTTCTTGATGAAACAAGGGGGGAGGAGAAATGAGCAGAAAAGCTTACAATCAAAACCGAGTGATGCAGGCAGATTTGTCTTGGTGGCAGGTAGGAGTCTTGTATAACTCCCCAGAGCAAATAGAGTAATGAGGTTAGTGATGAAAAATAAGCCACTGTGGAAGCAGAGAAAAGCATGCAAGAGAGAGGGAGGGAAAGAAACGGAGCTGGCAGTAGCTGTGGGTCATTTAACTGACAACTGTGCATTGGCAAAGAATAATTTCTGAAAAGCAAAGAAAGCCTCAGGATGTTTGCAAGCAGCATGCATAAATACAGAGAGCTGCATTCTGCTAAGAAGTTCTTTGGCAAGCTTTCTTGCAATGCTAGTTTAAGGCTCCCCCTTTGATGTCTCCATATCAGGGCCACACATGGTCAAATGTTAAGTTCAAGAGGACAAACTGATTTCCCACAGTATCTTTGGTACAACAGCTGGAAGACTGGAGCGTCAGTAATGGGACTCACTACTCTGGAAATATGACTGTTGAAACAAACTTGCCTCATTTTTCTTCCTTGCAAGTGAGGTTGATGGTTTTGACAATAAAGCGCTCGCAGAGCTGAGCAAAATAGAAACCAGGAAAGTGACTAAAGTTGTTTGCTTCTAAAAGCACTTTCCTCCTATTAATTATATAGATGTGGCTTGCAATAAAAAGTTATGGAATGGAGTGCTCCTGTTTACTGCTTGCAGACAGGCATCCATGTGCCCTTCTCTGCAATACTCCATTCCATTATGCCCCCGCCCCCCCCCCGGCTGGTTTTTCTGGTTCCTCCTCTCAACAGTTAGGCAGCATTCCAGGGCCACTGAACATGCTCTGAACTCATTGGGTTGTTTGGGGAGATACTGATCTAGAGGTCAGGTGGGAGCTGAAGGCCATAGGACTTCTCTGACACAGCAAGTCCATGGAGGCTGTACCCACTCGATACATGGCATGAGTTAATCCCAAAATTGGTCCTGACCCCTGGTATCCCTCCAGAAGAAGAAGAAGAAGAAGAAGAAGAAGAAGAAGAAGAGTAGTAGTAGTAGTAGTAGTAGTAGTTTGGATTTGATATCTCCCCCACAACAAACACTCTGTGAGGTGAGTGGGGCTGAGAGACTTCAGAGAAGTGTGACTGGCCCAAGGTCACCCAGCAGCTGCATGTGGAGGAGCGGAGATGCGAACCCGGTTCCCCAGATTACGAGACCACCGCTCTTAACCACTACACCACACTGGCTCTCAGTAGGCAGGCTGGAGGTGATAGCAGCTATTCCAGGGCCATGCCAAACACACTGACAAGTTGTGGCCTGATTTTAACCCCATAAAACGTTCTGTGGTATTTGATTTTACTGGGCTGCCCTGATGAGGGTGGTTCATGGCACCTGGGGATGCAAGACGTCATACCAACCATAATACATCACTCCAGAACACTACTGAGTAAATACACAAGAGAGTCACACTCTCTAAATCTATAGGGAAAGGGTCACGTGAGTACCATAAGGGGAGTATGAAGGACATTTCTGCCCTTCCTTCAGGCAGCAATCATAGCTGGAGGATCTGGAGTCAAAATATGCTGTGTGCAGATGTCATGGTCATTAGGCATGGCTATCTGACACTTTTTAAAAAACCTTTCACAGATCTAACACTTCTCATGTATAAATACAGCTATCTTACGTTTTCAGAAGCTTCTAGACATGTCTACTCAGAGGCCAGTCAGTCTCATTCTTTTCAGTAGAGCATACAATATACCCAAGTAAGTGTGTATGGGATTGTAGCATTTATGCGGCTGAAAGTGACTATGTTGCAGATTTCCATGCCCTCCTCCTCAGCTGCAGTAAAATGCAGATATAGAGACTCACAACCTGAGAACCATATCTGTATGTTCAGTCCATTCAAATGCCTAAGTCACATCAATGAGTACTCAATAGGTTTGAATGAAACAGAGGTTATAGAAGCAGCAATTTGATGGTAAAGCTGCCATCTGCTGCTGCCAACACTACTCCATCCAGTAAAGTGCTGTTCAGGAAGATAAAGGGACTGTTAGCACTGGGGTTTATTGCAGGGCTTCACTTTTGATTTGTGCTTAATATTTGGTGGCATTCAATTTTGATCAAGTTACTATTCAATTAAATTGTATTGTTGGTGTTTAATGTTGTGCATAGCCTCGAGTGCCTTCAGTAAAAAAGGCAACATTAAATGCCACAAAAGAATATATTTGATCCAATCCTCACTTCAATTTTGAGGCCTCCTGGAATTTTCTTCTGCTTCAACCTTGCTTTGCATGTATGCATGTGGCTTCTGGTCTAGTTAAAGAAGAATTCCAGGATAACCCCTGATAAGCTTATTTCATTTCAGAATTATGCATGAGTAGTGTTTCCTGTGTCTTTCCTTAAGCCCATTACAAGCACATAGATGTTTGCTCTTTTGATGGCAGATCAGTCTCCGAAGGGGATCTTTCATCAAGATGTTTTTGCCTATAGTCAGTCATCCTCCAGAACTGAAAGTCAAGAGGCAGAGATCCATCTCAGATGAACCATTAAAAAGAATCTGAAAGGAGCCTCATTATTACTAACCATGCTGCAAAAGCAACCAGAGGTATGAGATCCCCATTGTGCCTACCTTTGACAAACACAGGGGTGGGTCCTTTACCCAAAGTACCTTAATGAAATGTTTTTTTGCAGTGAATATCTTATGTAAGATAATAGCAAGAGCTGACAGCTTCCATTATGTACGCGTTTATCAATAGAAAATCAGACATCCCATCCAAGATATTTCACATATCAGTGTGTCACCTTGCTTTATGGGTTTTTGTTTGTTTGTTTAGTGTAAGAGGCAATAACAGATACTTGGGCAAAGGAATGAGTTCCTGTATTTTGTGCTCTCTGCACAGATGTGGGAATCCTTTATGCGTAATGCTGTTACTCTGCTCTGTCACACTAGTGCAACAAATCCACTTTGCTGTTACTCTGCTCTGTCACACTAGTGCAACAAACCCACTTTTACTAAAAACAGGCTTCTGCAGTTGGGAAAGTGATGGGAAAATGCACCAAGACATGCAGGGAAGCTTTTAATGTTTGATGTATTACAGTATTTTAATATATTTTTTAGAAGCCTCCCAGAGTGGCTGGGGAAGCCCAGTCAGATGGGCGGGGTATAAATAATAATAATAATAATCATCATCATCATCATCATCATCATCATCATTCTAGGATGAGCTAGTTATTATCAGAAAGCCATATAAACATCCTGCGGGCAAATTAGGATGGGTACTCATTGTTATGTCACCTCCTTATCAATAAAAACACAATGGATGCTTAGTAAAGACTGTGCATAGCCTAACCTCCACACAAGCTTCATGCAAACAAATCGGGATGAATCCTAAACAAATGGATTATCTAGAAACTACTTTCCTCAGGATTTCCCAGGTGAGCTACCCCTGCAAGTGCCTGCCATTTTACAGTCATTTTGTTCTGCCAACTGTTTCCACATCTTACATTAATCTTATATGGGAATATATATATGGGGAATCATGCCCCCCTTCCTTACATCTTAATCTTCTTGAAAATCATAGGCTGCAATCGTAACTCCATTTACCTGGGAATAAGCCCCATCGAAATCAGTGGGAAATGAGCTGGTTATGATGGAAGCTTTAATCTTTACAGTTGCAATTTGCAGTATATCTTAAAGTGTCAGAAGCCAGTAGGTGGTTCTGATTTCTTCTAGTTAACATAGTATTATATGAACTCATTGGCAAATGCGTGTGGTTTTTTTTTTATCTCAGCAGGTTTTTTCCTGCTAAGCATCTGCTGTTTTATGTAAAGGTTGTGCTTTACATGTAGTACCCGCCTTTGTTGTATTCTCAATGCATTTCACTTTATTTTTTTATCATTTTATATGGCATTGTGGCTTTAACTTTTTATAAGCCACACTGCATCGTGCATTAGAACTAGAAAGATGGGACACAAATCTTGGAATACATACATACATAAGTACATTTGTTTTCCATTGAAGTTGTTTTCAGTTGCTTTTTGGTCTGATTAAATATAAAAATTTAAAGTAAAGGCCCTATGAATGAACAGGTTGCCACACTCAAAACCACCATGGTTCGAAACCTGTATTTCAAATGGATGAACAAAGACAGGAAGTTTAAAGATTAAGCGGTACTCTCCTTTGCTAACTCCCCCCTCCCACCATTTTCCATTCACTGGCCTCTAGCCTCCCCCCACCCTCTGTTCAAATAAATCCAGCAGTCTTGAGTTCCCCATTTAAACACCAATGGATTTTTCCCTGCTCTATATTGTTATTTTTAAATGCAGGCTCTTTTTTTGAAGTGATGGACTGTGATTGACAGCAAACGGATCTGTTCTGTCACTTGTCTACGAAGGTTTCTGGGCCTTTTGCAAATGCGAACTGATAAGTCTGGGTGTTCAAGGGTGTATTGCAATCCAAACCAGTAAATATTATTTCTGCTGATCTGCAGTTTTCCTCTAGGAAGCCATGGGGAAATAGAACCATCCACTAGCTGCTCACTTTGAGAATAGTTTATACAAATAGCCTGTATTATCATATATAATTTACTTTAAAACTACATAGGAATATGTTATGTTAACATTTCCCCCCTCCTTTGTGCTCAATTACATGACAACAGAAGCTAACTGAAAACCACCAGTTTCCAACTACAGTGGTACCTCGAGTTACAAATGCCTCAGCTTACAAACGCTTCAGGTTACAAACCCCGCTAACCTGGAAGATTTACCTCGCACTGAGAACTTAGCTCCAGGATGAGAAAGGAAATTGTGTGCCAGTGGCACAGCGGCAGCAAGAGGCCTCAGACCTCCAGAATGAATTAAGTTTGTAACTAGAGGTAGCACTGTATCTTTATACAGTGGTACCTCGGGTTACAGACTCCGCTAACCCAGAAATAGTACCTCGGGTTACGAACTTTGCTTCAGGATAAGAACAGAAATCGTGCTCCGGTGGCGCGGTGGCAGCAGGAGGCCCCATTAGCTAAAGTGGTACCTCAGGTTAAGAACAGTTTCAGGTTAAGAACGGACCTCCAGAACGAATTAAGTTCTTAACCCGAGGTGCCACTGTATAGCTCCACTTACATTAGTCAAGAGTTCAGCAACACTGACCCAGATAAAGCATCTGAAACAAGCTAGTCCCTTAACTAAAACAAATAACAAATTCGCTACAATATACACAACCAAAATCACAACCTAACTATAATGAAGTCACCTCACAAGGTGGGTCTGAGCTGCTGTGGGAGCTTTCTTTCTTTAAATGCCACCTCTTGAACATCCTCTACCATGCTTTATTAAATGTCTGAAGCTTCTTCTAGCAATGAAAATTGTATTTTTATACCTTCCCTGACTGAATGTGTCAGGTTTTAACAATTCTGCAACCAGTTTGAGTTGGGACAATTCTCAGGTTGGAAAGACATCTGAGTACATTTGTACACTTGATCTCACCTTCATGTCTTAATTAGGCGAATACAAATAATACTTCTTGTTCCACTGGAAAAGTTCACTGATGTTATTGGAAGCCACAATGAACACATGCCTCAACTTTTTACCTCAACCCCTCTGGTAACAACATGTAAAAGTGCAATTTATTCTTTGCTTGCCTCCCTGTGTGAAAGATTGTGATTTGCCCTCTATTAAATATTGAGAGCTTCATTTATTGTGTGCCCCTCCTCAAGCTGTTTGGCTTAAATTGTACCCCCACTAGCAAAATCACATTAAGAGCAGATTGGAGCAAATCTGACTTAAAAAAAGAAGCCACCAACGAAAAAAGCCGATTTTCTCTGTATTCAGCCATTTGTGGGATTAACTTTTCTAATGAGTTCTTATGTGCACACAGGTTTTGCTTGTTTGTTTGTTTGTTTGTTTTCCAGGCTAGTAGAGCAGGATGAATTATTCATGACTCCCAAAAGCAGAAAACAACAATAAAAGAAACTCATTGCAAATTCAGCCCCCTTTTTTTCTGGTCACAGGAATACTTTCATTTTTTGACAGAAGAATTTATTTTGCTGGAGTAGCTCAACTGTACGATTTATAGAGAGCACATAGTACCAGTTTGGAGTAAATGGAATGTAGTCATATATTATTTTACATCAAGAATGAAGGGATTTTTTTTATTAATGGTGGAGCTTCATTTGATTCTCTTTATATAGGATTACTCCCCCCCCCCCAAACACACACCTCTTTTTCCTCTCGGAAATATGCTGTACTGCAAGAGCCAGAAGCATTGCTCAGATTATGGCAGGAAAGATGAGGTGTGCATGGCCTTCATGAAATCCATAGTCCCCAAACATTGACTCTCCCTCTTCACATTTAGTCAATGAATGCCCTCTTCTAAAACCAGTAAGTAAGGGATCCCATCACCAAGAGGTAAAGGCAATGGAGCCTCTCCATCCCCATTTAAATTAGGCAGCTTTAATGGGGGATTTGAAATATTCATGGAAGATAATCCTATCTATGATGATTAGCCACATGAAATATCTGTCTCTGGCATATCCTAGAGATTATCATTTGCTAGGAAGCAACAGCAGGAGAGAGAACTATAATAATAATAATAATAATAATAATAATAATAATAATAATAATTTTATTTATACCCCGTCCTCCCCTGCCAAGACCGGGCTCATGGCGGCTAACACCAAATATATAATACATTAAAAACACAAAATAAAACGATTTGTTTAAAATACAATTCGAAATCACATTTAAAATCAAAATCAAATTAAATGGGAACCCACAAATCATAACTGTAGGGGTAAGGAATTAAATGTTCACCAGGCCCGGCCACCCATGCTGGTCCCATATGGGCCGATAGAAAGAGCCAAGGAGGCCACTTACATACATGGTCCCATAAAACGAAGGGGGTCAGACTGGGTCCAGACCAAAGGCCTGACTTCAAGTCCTAGATGTGGACTTTCTGAAGGCATCTGCTTGGCTGCTATTGGAAATAGGATGCTGGTAAACTAGATGGCCTGATCTAGCAAGCCTCTCCTTAGGTTTCTATGCCCATTTTGTGAAGGTGAGCCTCTGTCAGGGATACAATGAAACAAAACATGACAATCTTTTAGACAGGAAGTTTGGAAATCTCGTCTTGAAAACCATATGATCAGAAAAACCACGTTACTAGGGCTACATTTCTAGAGACCTCTTCAGTAAGTATTTCTCGCTTATAGAGCAATACAGGAGCAGGGGGTGAGACTGTGCTCCTGGCATTGCACAAGTTGAGTAGCCCCTCACTCAGGTGCCAATGTGTATGGGACAAATATCTGCAGGGAGGAAGCCTTTGCGTGGACAGCTGTGTGCACAGAGGCCTTCACGTGGCCTGGAAGAAGAAGAAGAAGAAGAAGAAGAAGAAGAGTTTGGATTTGATATCCCGCCTTTCACTCCCCTTCAGGAGTCTCAAAGCGGCTAACATTCTCCTTTCCCTTCCTCCCCCACAACAAACACTCTGTGAGGTGAGTGGGGCTGAGAGACTTCACAGAAGTGTGACTGGCCCAAGGTCACCCAGCAGCTGCATGTGGAGGAGCGGAGGCACGAACCCGGTTTCCCAGATTACGTGACTACCGCTCTTAACCACTACACCACACTGGCTCTCCATACAATCAGTGTTCTAGGCTGCATGGGATGCATCACAGTTACAGCTATACTCATGAGGGCCATCTCCATACAGATGTTCATGCTGTATTCACAGACACTGGGGTGGGGGCGCCTATTGATCAGTTGTGGGGCTATGTGACATATTCTCAAATTCCATTTGTTTTCAAAGCCCAGTCTCTTGGACTACACTCCTTGGTCAGATCAGTGAGGAGTCCAGCCATCCAACACGGTGCTGCTTTGAGGGGCGCACTCACAGCATCCTGGAAGATACTCACAAAAGCAGTGCTGGGCTTGCAGGATGCTGTGAGCTGTGGTCTAAACCACTGAGCCTCTTGGGCTTGCTGATCAGAAGGTTGGCAGTTCAAATCCACACAACGGGGTGAGCTCCCGTTGCTCTGTCCCAGCTCCTGCCTACCTAGCAGTTTTAAAGCATGCCAGTGCAAGTAGATAAATAGTGTGCTGGTCCCTGGGGGGGGTTGCTGTGTGGCGTGGTCTGAGTCTGGTCCTAGGTCGAGGGTATGGAGGCTGTCCGTCAGGGGTGAAGCGAGGTCCAAAGCGAGGAGTCGGGCGTGGTCAGGAACTCTGGCAGGAGAGCAGGTCAGGGTGCCGGCAGGAACAGGTTACCAATGATGTTGCTCGAGCAACCTGGGACTGGGCTGGCTGGCCTTTACCTCCTCTGAGGCATAGGGTGGCTCCGGTCCACAGGTGACTCGCCTCTCCCAGCCTGGAGGCGAGCACTCCTCCTGTGAGAACTTAGTTCCCTCTGCCTCTCTGCCCTGAGCCTCTGCAGCTCCGGAGAGGCTGGAGGGTTACTGGACCCAGGGGCAACCTCACCTTCCCCTGACAGGGCTGGGAGAGGAGCACCTGCAGGCAATGGGTCCTCAATCACCTCTGGAGCCAGAGTGGATTCAGCTGGTGTCTGCTTCTGAGGATCTGGCACAGGTGAGGGCCCTTCAGGTTCAAGCCCCAGCCCCAGCTCAGCAGGCTGGGATTCCTCAGGTTTAGCCCCTGAATCCGATTCCCAGGCCATCACAAATAGGTACCGCTGTGGCGGGAAGGTAAACGGTGTTTCCATGCACTCTGGTTTCTGTCACGATGTTCCATTGCACCAGAAGCAGTTTATGTTAGGATCGTCCTACTCTCATGTAGGACCCTGGCAGAGACACGTGCCCGACTGGCATGTTCTCTCCCTTCTGGTCGATCGTTTGGGAGCTTCAAAAGCTTTCTTCTGCCCGAACATCACAGTGACTGATGTCAACAGACATCAGCACACTCAGGGATCCACAGAGTATTTTGCAGTTCACGTAACAGAACGCAGTAGCTCAGCATTTGGCTAATTACGTTTATTTACATATAATAAACTCAGAGCATTCTGACTTAGTTCCTTCCTTTTTCCCACACTGTGGAATATACACCGTCATGTGATAGACAACAATCCCATGACTGCAGACATGGGGAATGAATCTCCAACAGTTTAGTCATGCTGGCAACATGACCCGGAAAACTGTCTGTGGACAAATGCCAACTCCCTTGGCCTGAAAGCAAGATGAGCACTACTCCCCAAAGTTGCCTTTGACTGGACTTAACTATCCTGGGGTCCTTTACCTTTTACCTTTTTCTCATGGCACACTCCAGCGGTAGCGAAGCATATTTTTATAACTTTAATGCACCCTTTGTATGTTTGTGTTGCAGCTTAACAACTCTATATAGCCAGCACAGACTGGCCAATTTCAGCTTGTGCTAACCATTTTCACAACCTCTGAAATGTCAACTGTTGGAGAAGAGCCATAATTTTTATTAGCAAGTCTTCATTTTAGACCAACTTTACAGTGTTTAGGCTTGGACTGATAACTATGAGGATTTACAGTTGACGCCAGTGAGCACTGCACCTTGTTGAAGATCTTCATTTAAGCAAATATGTATTTCTATATTCTATATATTCCAAAAGAATAAGCAAAGACGGTTCACTTTTTAAAAAACAACAACCACCTAGCTACAGCAAAACCAGAAAAAAACTATGATGAAATAAAAATAACCATAAAAATAGTCACATCAGTGGCTTTTCAGTGAATCAAAAACAGGGCAATAGAGCAACAGTGGCAACTGGAGAAAATGGCTGCAGGGCAATGCTGTCTTGTCATAATTTCTGATTTGGTCTTCTGGGGTTATTTTCTTATTCAGGTTGCACTGCACAGGTGGCAAAGCGGTCATCTTCAGTTCAAGCTTGGGCAGTGGCAGGAGGATTAATTGATGGGAAAAGGTTCTGTGGTGGTTGTATGAGTTGTCCCTAAACCATTCTGAAAAGTCTGAAAATGTTCACACACAGGATACAATATCTGGAACTGTGTATGAGGTGGAGTTATTTAATGAGCACTGCTTCTGTTAGAGAGTGACTCTGGATAAACATGTGAGTGCTCTGGGTCTCTGAGACCACTCAAAAGATCCACAGGGTGCAGAAACTAATTGAGTTAATTAGTGCACTCCTGTTGATAATGCAGGGATCTTTAAATAAATTAGAGATGGAGCTGGCTTTTTACCAACCATTGACCTTTGAGATGACCTTGTGCAAATTGTTAAAAGTTGTATTATCTCTTCCCCGATCTGCAGAATGCAGGTAAAAGGTACAGAGGAAAGCTGAATAAGGCTTTTAAATAGTTAATTATATTGGCTCTTTATATGTCCTTAAATGGAGCCTTGGGTTCACCTTCAACTTCCTTCAGAATTTATCTCTGCAAGTTTGTTTCCAAATTGGGATATGCTATAGCAACCTGTCTTCAATTGCCATTATAACTTCTTTCATTTGAAATAATTTGCTTTTAAGTTTGAACCAATCTGTATAGCAAAGTCTTTTTTCTTGAATAACCTGTATGTGTGTGCATGTGTGCATGTATACACACACACACAATATTTAGGCAGAAGATTTAAAATGTATTTGATGTATTTTAGAGAATGGAACAGGAAAAGACCCTGACAATGACAATTGCTTCTAAGATTACTCCGTACCTCCACTTTCTGCTGCAAACTATTTTCTCTCTGTTTGCAACATCTCTAGAACAGATATGATTCCTGGTGTTAGAAGCTGTGATGGTTTTTTTTTTTATATAGTCTTCTATGTTTCATTCACTGGCCAGGCAGCAGTATGAGTTTATTCTAATTATTGTTAGTTATTAACAAAACAGGATATTAACACACAGTTTTACCCTGGGTTGTGTTAACAAACAATATTTAGAAGAAACCATAGTTCCCTGAGTTCTGATATCATGGGGCAACTGTGGTTTATTTTGAAGTGCAAACAGAAGCATTTGCAAAGAAGAAGCAGGTGGGAAACGTGTGTACAAGAATGTTCCTATTGTGCTAGTATTATTTCTGAGGTGTCACAGCAATGTTGGGGGGGGGATCACATCTCTGAATAAATCACCAGTGTCACCACCTGTACGTGAGAATGAGGAGCAGTACCATCCATTCTAAGAATATCAACATTCCAGCTCTACACTCCTTGAGAACATTGGCAGAAGAGTTGAGATTTAGAATGTGATGGTGCCACACCTCTAAACACCACAGTTGGGCAGACACCCCCAGCACATGTCCTTTGGGGTGGCAGGCCTACAGCAAACATGGTGTAAGTTCCATCCCTAAGATAATAAATGATCTAAAACTTGTAATGTGTTTCTTCTTTTTGAACCATGATTCTGGAAAAAAATAACTGGACTAAGTCACCTAAGCAGAGACATCACCTTGCCAACAAATGTCCGTATAGTTAAAGCCATGGTTTTCCCAGTAGTGATGTATGGAAGTGAGAGCTGGACCATAAAGAAAGCTGATCGCCGAAGAATTGATGCTTTTGAATTATGGTGCTGGAGGAGACTCTTGAGAGTCCCATGGACTGCAAGAAGATCAAACCTATCAATTCTTAAGGAAATCAGCCCTGAGTGCTCACTGGAAGGACAGATTGTGAAGCTGAGGCTCCAATACTTTGGCCACCTCATGAGAAGAGAAGACTCCCTGGAAAAGACCCTGATGTTGGGAAAGATGGAGGACACAAGGAGAAGGGGACGACAGAGGACAAGATGGCTGGACAGTGTTCTCGAAGCTACAAACATGAGTTTGACCAAACTGCGGGAAGCAGTGGAAGACAGGAGTGCCTGGCGTGCTCTGGTACACGAGTAAACAACTAAACAACAACAAAGTCACTTGGTACTTTCTGTTCTGCTGTGCAATGTGACAATGATGGTGATAAATTGTTGGAAAAGGACATTGAAGGAAAAACCATAAATCACTGACTCCTCTAAAAATCCATTCATGAGCCCCGGTTTTCTGCTGTTATAACTATATAAATCCCAAGTTTTGGAACCTCTATGGGCAGAACTCTGATAGGCCTATGGAGGATTTCCTGGTGTGGGTCACTCAGTGTGGGGCTAATTAGAGCTGCTTAGCTTGCCTAAAAAGAGTGAGAATGCAAGGCTGAGTGAGAGAGTACTTTCTGTTTGATAGGTGTTTCTTTGTCCCTCCTTTACTCAACACTTGCACTAATCCCCATTGGGATCCCTTTCAAGGATCACTGTGGCAGAGTATTCCCAAGGCCACACTGCTGGTGGGATCATTCAACTAAAGGCTGGAACTAGAGATTACATGGTAAAATGATATTCCTAGCCTTGATTTGCCATTTAATGTGTATATAGGATCAAGGGACATTTGTAGACGTGAAATGGTTGGGCCAGAAGGCTACTTAACTCATTTCCTACCCACTGATTTCTAATTTCAACCCCTTCTCCCCAGAACATCTCCCCCATCAGGCTCTGAGATGGAAAAACTCTCAGTCATGAGAACATGGACATGAGGAGAGTTTGTTGGGGGTAAAGGGGTGAAGGTTCCACCTTCTTGCCTGCCCTGTTTCCCCTGAAAATCAAGTGGATACAACTCTATACACATAAGTGTTTGGAAAGCCACTGAGCTTCAAATCAGGAAGTCCTCAATGCAAATCTTGCTTCTTTATTTAACTCTAAGCAAACCAACTTCTTTCACCTGCAATATGGGGAATTATAAAGCTAACTTAATTTAGAGAATTCTTATAACAGTAATTTCTAGATAAGGCATGTGAATTATAATACAGTGGTACCTCAGGTTATGGACGCTTCAGGTTACGGACTCTTCAGGTTACAGACTCCGCTAACCCAGAAATAGTACCTCGGGTTAAGAACTTTGCTTCAGGATGAGAACAGAAATTGCGCAGTGGCAGTCGGAGGCCCCATTAGCTAAAGTGGTGCTTCAGATTAAGAACAGTTTCAGGTTAAGAACGGACCTCCGGAATGAATTAAGTTCTTAAGCCGAGGTACCACTGTAATCTTACTCAGATAATGCACTTGAGTGAAAGACATTGCCACCTTCCTGGTGAAAATAAAAAGAAATAAAAGGCAGAAGCAGTTCCTGATGGAAAAATAAGAAACAGCTCCTAAATGATTTCAGGCATTCCACTCATTTCTAATAAATTGCCTTTGTTTTAAAGAGTAAATATTGAAACACCTACTGAACATCTGTCTGTCATGGCAATTTTGTTATCAGGCTCCTCAGATCCTGGTGCTTATTCTTTTTAAACGGCATAACAGCTAGGATTGTTAAAAATAAAATACAGCAGTATTTTGGCACCCACGTCTTTCTCTGGGTTCTATATTGCACTGTTGTCATCATTTAAAACTCAATCAATTCTACTGAACTACTGAGCAGATGGCAAGACCGGCCCATAAGAATCTGCACAGGGCAATTAGAAAATGCAAATATAAAATTAATACAAGGGAATTAATTATCAGTGACATCTCCCAAGCACTGTATATACAGAAATCTGCCTGTTTCTCAAATACTAGGCAGGCATGTTGATCACTGCAATGATGCTCCCTTCTTTAACTGCCAGGGCCTCTGAGATTTAACTGGGAAAGCAGAGTTTAATTATATGGGGATAAACCCCTCTGGGGCTTCTTATTTATGTTGTGAAAAGGCCAGATGAAGAGTTCAGAAAATGTTTGTTTGCTTAGAAGATAACAAGACACATCTTTAAAAGAGTGCATTACAAAATTGGTCCAGAATCAAAATTGCCCCCAAATTAACCCTAGAAGTAGCTGCTGATGCACATTCAGATGTGCATACTCATTGTCCCACAACTGG
The DNA here is from genome assembly GCF_965113315.1 of Podarcis vaucheri. NCBI lineage: Eukaryota > Metazoa > Chordata > Lepidosauria > Squamata > Lacertidae > Podarcis > Podarcis vaucheri. Next base: position 91,779,405 of record NC_138759.1, read on the forward strand.
AGCAAAGGCTTGACAAGAGAGGAATTGGTAAATGGTTGTGTGTGTGTGTGTGTGTGTGTGTGTATGAATATGAATTGGGGAAAAATTGTACCCATCTCACAGAGGTGGTACAGGTAAAAAAATCTACAGCCTTCTGCAAATGAAGATCAATTCCAGCACCCAAGCTGACATGTCTGGATACCACCTTTCTATAAAAGGAAGCCATGAGGGTATGACCCGACAGATGTTCAACTTCCAGGAGGTGGCACATTATAAGTCCTGAGAGAATGTAACTAAGCAGCCCGCCAAGCTGACCAGAAATAGGAGGTGATTGGTGAAGTGTCCCCCTGTCCTCAGAGCCGTCTATGCTCCAAACCACTTAACTGCCTGCACTAAATGAACCAAAACAGCCAAATAAAAAGTAAACTACCACAGCCAATCAAATTAAGAGCAGTGAAATAAATGGGATAAAAGGTACAATCAGAAGTCACTCTGTGTGCACTGAAAAAAGTCTACTCCATGGGTAGGCAAACTAACGCCCAGGAACCAGATCCGGCCCAATTGCCTTCTAAATCCAGCCCGCGGACGGTCCAGGAATCAGCGTGTTTTTACATGAGTAGAATGTGTCCTTTTCTTTAAAATGTATTTGTGGGGCATTGGAATTCGTTCATTTCCCCCCCCCTAAAAAAAATATAGTCCGGCCCCCCACAAGATCTGAGGGATAGTGGACCGGCCCGCTGCTAAAAAAGTTTGCTGACCCTGCTCTACTCATTCACAAGTAGTAACTGGAAAAGCCCATTCTGCTCATGGGGTGGGGTCGGGTGCAGATTTCTGGAAAGACATAGAAGGAAGAATTCATGGCAGGGCCACCTTTTATTGGGAACTTGCTCCCTTAAGCCTATTGGCCAAAATAGGGCATGTTGTAGAACAACCAACTTCATATAACCAAGGTGCTTAAGTCCAATTAACACATGAATGAGTTAATGTCATATAGAGTAAACTGTCCTGCCAAGCTTAGATAGGTCACTTCCCCTCAACTTGGGAGGAAGGAAGTTTAGTTTATTGTTTCTCTCAGTCTACCAAACTCAGACTGCATGGCTTTTTGCTTTTCTTTTTTTACAAAGGCATCATTGTTTTCCTATTTAAATAATTTAGGAACTTTCACATATTACTAGAGCTACATCAAGGAAAAAAACCTATTATGTGTTACTTTCAAAAATTATGCTTATTGTTTTCAGACATTACACAGTTACACGAAGGAGATCTCACCAGGCTATTCATGGGATAATAAAACAAGCTTATATACATTGATTCATCATTGATGTGTGTGGAATCATATTTGCTCTCCCATGAACCAAAATGTGGGAACAGGTTGGTCACATTCTAGGGCAATGGTATGCATGCTTAAACCCCGCACTCATTTCAGTGAGATTGTAGTGTGTTTGACAGTACACTGGATTATGGCCAGATAAAATTTACCCTATGAAGAGAATAGTATGAATTATAACAATGCTTCCCAGGATTATGCTTTCTAAGATTCCCCAGAGGTTCTGTTCTCTGCTCAGCTCTTTAAAAAAAGAAATCAAATCTAAACTAGGGGTAGTCAACATATTGCTCCCCAGATGTTCGGATGACTCCCATCATCCCTGCCCATTGACCAATATTTTCAGAGTCTAATGGGAGTTGCAGAGCACCACATTGGGTACCTCTTCTGTAAAATATCTTCCCACAGCATCAATGTTTAAGTAAATGGGCATCACATGTGTGCACAGATCTATTCTATTTTTATGACAACAATCATAACAAATCACAAACTACTGCTCCTTAAACAATGGAGATCTTAGTGAACTGAGATATGTGTGGGTGGATTGCTCTCGTTAGAAAGAAAGAAAAAGCTTCGCATACATCAGTGCTTACTTGTAAACAGAAGTTTCCAGTCTGGATTCCTTGTTTATGAAGAAGGATGGCTGAACTTTTCTCAGATTACAACCAAGTGTCAAAAGTGTCAAAAATATCTCCAAAATATCTCCAAAAATAAAAACAATCTATAGAAGGGAAAACACAATGGATAATTTTGTTTTACTCTGAGGGGCGTTACGCTATGAACAGATAACGCACTTCCATAACACCATATGTACATCCATACCCACTAGAGGGGGTGTTGAGTTTGCCTAAAATAACATTTCAAAGTAAGTTCCAGTTTGAGAGAAGTATCAGAGAAACAAAAACTATTTATATTAAATGAGTAAAAAATGTATTATGAGGAGGACCACCAATTCCAACATGATAGAGGCGTTGTTTTCTCCCTGCTGTTGTCCATGGATGTAAACCCACAAGCTAGAGTTACATTTTTAGGCACATTTACAGTAATTAGTAGCATGGCCAAATAACCGATGAGGGGATCAATAACTCTTGGGGTAACAGGATCCTTGATGGAGGTGAGATTTTCCACACCCCATTCTCTCCTGAGGATCCATGCTCTTTTTTCAACACTCCGTCCCAATGATTCCTACTGTCTGTACCCAAACATGTTAAATGCCTGCCCTTGTAGAAGAACTAATACAGCTCTCATTCTGAAACTTGGTGGGCTTCGTCCTCTCAGAAAGGGGCACCATGCTTGCAAATTGTTTTCGCTTACGGCAGAAAATTCCTTCGCTTAAAAACAAATGAAGGTGCCTTGCACAAAAACCTTTGGGTATATTTCCCTACAATTTGGCAGTCTTAATCCACCCTGTAGGAGCTGCTATGGCTACAAATGCCGTGCCTGAAAAAGGGGAAGACATTATAGCTATCTTTAGATTAGTAAATATAATAATAATAATTTATTATTTGTACCCCACCCATCTGGCTGGGTTTCCCCAGCCACTCTGGGTGGCTTCCAACAAAGATTAAAAATACATTAAAACCTCAGTCATTAAAACCTTCCCTAAACAGAGCTGCCTTCAGATGTCTTCTAAACGTCAGATAGTTGTTTATCTCTTTGGCATCTGATGGGAGGGCGTTCCACAGGGTAAGTGCCACTACCACTAAATGGGAAGCAATAGACCTTTGTCTTTAACAGATCTCATTTGGTCCCGAGTAACAAGTCAAACTGGAAAGATCCACAGAAGCACTACTTCTCAATGCTATAATTACAGATACAAGTCTAATCTTGGGACATCTCTGGGGTTAAAACACAGTGTTGTTGCAGTGGCCCATTTGTGGTTCTCTGCAGTTGCTTTTAAATATAGACAAAAACATTAGCCTCCTGGATCTTGTCAAATTTGGTTGTTATATAGAAATATGAATTACTCAAATACCATAAAGATCAAGCCACAGTCACTTTAGGCCATATTCTACTGAATGCATCTATAATGCTCATGCATGTGATAGACTATCATCCCACTTTATAAAAAATGGAATTTCAGTCACCTAAGAGTGGCTAGGGAGCACATTGAGAGCCCTGAGCAAGTAAGTTCCACTGGAAGCAATAGGCAGTGGTGACATATTGTAGACTTAATTCTCCTTTAGAGTCTTAGGGGGAATTGAATGTAAAAGATGTAAAATGTATCTAAAATTTCACTTGAGAGCAACAGCATGCCATCAAGTCTCAATGCTCCCAGTGGGAACTGCAAGGTCTATTTCAACCCATGTGGTGACAGAAACATCCTAGACAGGCAGTCTTAGTCAGCTCAAATCACTTGTTGAAGAACACAGACAGGCATCCCACAGACCAACTTGTGCAAATCCTTAAGAGAGCAGGGATCCAGCAATGCATGGATTCCAGAGTGAACCCCTGCCCAGATCCCCACATTGGTCTCTAGATCAGATCCAGTTTGCACACTTTGGAATCACAACTGGTCAATGGTTAGGAAGGAAATACATTTTGAATTGGGATTTGTGAAGTCTGGTGTGTGTGTGGGTGTGGGTGTGTGTGTAGGGAGATTTAATGTGATGCGACCACAACGGAAGACAAATGGTGCAAGGCCAGCCTTACCATTAGGCAATCTCATTGCTAGTATTAAAGTAAGATGCAAGTCTGGTCAGCTTTGTACAAGGGAAGCTATCTCATTCTTTATCTCAGAAAGCAAAATGTCTTGTTTAAGTACTAAACTGGTGTCCATTAGACATCCAGGTATCGTGAAAGCTTACGTAGACTGCTAATTAGAACAACAAGGCATGAACAAAAGGCTGCTAAGGTCTGACAGTACTGGCTTCTCCTGTACCCAATTCAAAATGCTGGTTTTAACCTTTAAAGCCTTATGCAGCTCAAAACCCCTATAGCCAAAGGACAAACTTTCCCCTTTCAGACCTTCCTGGACCCTGATTTCATCATCTGAGGCCCTTCTCTGCATGCCACCTTTGTGAGAGGTCCAAAAGGGGGCAATAAGAAAATGGGCCTTTTCAGTAGTTACCCCTCCTCCAAAGAATTTATGGAATGCTCTCCCCAGACAGGCCTGCCTGTCACCAACCTTGTCATCATGTTGGCACCAAGCAAGGACATTTCTGTTTTCCAAGGCATTTTGGCAGCACCAGTGATACGACTGCATTGTGAAATCTGCTTTTAATCATGTCTAATGATTCTATTATTGTATTTTATTTTTATTGTAAATCACTTCAGGACTTCCTTAGTTGGAGACAATGTACAAATGAAATAATCCTAAACCAAAGCTAAAAAAAAACTATTTTGTTCAAAAAGAGAACTCCTAAGCACACAGATGGTTGTAAAAGACTTTCTCCGTGGAGAAGTTACTGCTGCCATCACTTTAATGGCAGAGAGAATGCTGGATTGTTTTTAATACAATAAACCTATTTGCCTCCTACTTGGATATCTCCTTAATTTATTGCAGAAACTGTGAGATCAATACATAATAACTGTGCAATTTAGGAAACACGTTACAAGGTGTCACAAGATTATCATTCCAGTTAAAATGGAATATCAGTGTTGAGATCTTTTGAAGAAAATGAGGCCAAATTTTCATAAACAGAAAAATGCCAGCTGAACTGGTCCTGAATCTGTCTGTTATCATTTCAGCAGTATTCCACACTGTCAGATATATTGTAGTATCATATATGACCCTTTGATCCAATAAAAGTTAATAGTTTGAAATCTTCCTCAGTCTACCATTTCCAGGGAACAACAGAGCCACAGTAAGGGGAAGAGAATCTATAGTTCTATATGGATGGACCAATTGTTTCCTCCTGCTGCATCATCTGCTCTGATATACAATCCTAGTAGTTTCTGCAATACACAACCCCTCCCAACTTCTCCTCCATTTTGACAGTATAAGTCCCTCTCTTGCTCCCATATGCCAGCTAAACCTGTTCTGGGAGTTCTGCTGACTCTCCAGAGCAGATTTAGGGGGCATAGCAGAAGAAGATTCAACTCAGTTGCCCCCTGGTTTCTGCTCACTTTTTGTTGTTTAGTCGTTTAGTCGTGTCCGACTCTTCTTGATCCCATGGACCAGAGCACGCCAGGCACTCCTGTCTTCCACTGCCTCCCGCAGTTTGGTCACTCACTGTTATTTTACTGTCCTATGGAGCCTGAGATTTCTTCCTCTCATATATTATTTTAATTTGTTCAGACTAAGCAGATACCTAAGAGTGTACAAAATAAACTATGGAATATATCCAGGTAAGTCATACTTTGAGTAAACCCACTGAATTCAATAGAGATGACTAAAGTAAGTCCATTGATTTAGTTGGATACAACCCATTGTGTGCATGTGTAAATCAACACACACAAACATCGTTGTTCACTTAAAAAACAACCATAATCCCCTCCCCCCAAATAATCACAGGATAGTCTACTAAATACTAAAAGAGGAGCATGTGTGTATAATGGCAACTGTGAAAAGCACTGAATGAGGACAAAAACTCAGAGAACTTTCCCAGGGTTTCTTCTTGCAAGCTTACCTTTATATTCACTTGGATTAAAGTGCTGTTCATTGCATATATGATATTGCAATTACGTGTGTGTGTGTTGTATCTATTTCCCAGTAATTAGTATCCTGGGGAGGAATTTCACTGCTACTGTAGTTATTTAATCTAATAAAGTGTTGTTATGAAACCAGCCTTGAGGTATTTCTGGAACTATATTAGAATGAAGTAACTTTAATGTCTGTAAGAATATCCATTGACCCTGACCTCAGATCCTGTAGCTGGAATTACAATATTTCTTGAGATGTTTTCTTAGCAATCTTGTATATCCTCATCAAGAAAATAACCGCAGGCACACTTTCATGATTCAATTACGAAAATACAAAGAGTGTGGGAATACTGCCATGTGCTAACAAGAAATAAGAAAATAGTAATCTTACGCTGAATGTCAGCCATGCAGAAATACATAAGAGAAAAGGAAGGAATCCCCAGGGATTTTGTTAAAGCTATTCCTTATTCTGCAAGAACCTCTGTTTTCAAACACCTTGCCTAGGGTACATTATGATCTGGATTGACATGGGGCTAATCTAGTAGGAGTCTGGTAAATCCTGCCTTAGTGCAAAGGCTGGATCTGAGTGACCTCCTTCTGATCCTTTCAATCCTGCAATTCTCTGTTTCTACACTGACTAGAGTTCAGTTTCTCCAGCAAGAGAACTTGACTTCCAGTTCCAATTTGTGCTTTGGGAAACTGGACTGTTCTAATTGATTGCTACTATAAACTAGTATGATTGACAGAGAACAGATAAATTGATGGCAGTTTTGATATGGATGTTATCATTTATTATAGTATTGGGACGTATACTGCATTCATGGAAGTGGAGGTTTTTTTGTTCCATGGAAATTGCTGCTATCCATTTGGAGCTGACTAGGGTTTCAATCAATTACTGAAGCAAAGCTTAAAGCATCTCAGATTTGCAGGGCACAAATTCACACTCTTACCGCAACTGTTAATTTGTGCATTAAAAGTTCAGCTCTGGGTAATCAAATTTGGCATCTTTCTTTGTGGGCTGTGTCCTCTTCCTGTGGCACTGCTGAAACTAGACTTATAGCCACATCATTTGTGGCTGCACTCATGGGCAAGCTCCAGTGAACACAATGAAACTTACCGCCAAGCAAACAGGCATAGCATTTGTTGTAAAGCCACCAAGCCAGTGTCACCCACTCCTAACTTAATTTTGTGCATGACCGTTAAGCTAAACCCCAAGAAAAATTAGCAGTACTATAATTACTGGGTTGAGTCCAAATTTCCTCTGAGCAGAGTTCCACTGAAATAATTACCCTGTTGTTGATGGAAAGGCAATTTTCACAAACCCGTCATTGCCCTTTCAGCCTCCACTGCCATCCAAAATCTGTTCCAGAGGGTTGGGAACCTTTAAGAACAGTGAGACAGTGCTCTCACCTCCATTTAGTGGGAACCTCCATTGGAACAGAGTCTATTTGGTAAAAATAAAGAGTCTTTCCATTTGCAGAATGGCAGTTCTGGATCTAATCTAGTACATATTCCTAAATACTGGGGGCAGGGAAGTATCACCAATTATGTTAACGTCTGAAGAAAACTTACAAAGGGTGGTGATTCAGATATTTTAAAGGAAATAATTTTTTAAAAGTGATTTAAATTTGCTATAGCTGTCTGATTTCAGTTCTGGGTTTTGACCAACATGCCAAGGCCTGTCTTACTGAACAGTGAAAACTTTTCCTAATGGCTGAAGTGAATTTCACTGCAGCATTTGTTCATGCTCTCAAACCATTAGGAAACAAAAGAAACATGCAACTCTTGGTGCTTCATGGAAGAATCTTTAACTGAGCTCCTGGGAAAGAACATCCAGTCTAATTCATTGCTCAGTGACTAAGTAAAAACTGTACAGTGTAGTAAAATAGTCAATTATTGTGCTTTATAAAGATTGAAAATAGTCAATTATTGTGCTTTATAAAGATTGAATCCCAAATATATAGGGAGAAATTTGTGTGTTCAATGTGAATGTTCATTGGCACTGGGAAATTAAAAGTGTCACCCATGAAATTGTAAAACTCATTAAAGCAGAGTATCCTTTTAAAAGTTACGGATTAACTTTATTACCAGCTTGGTGATAGCAAGTCTGCTTGCTTAAATCCACTTTCTTTTGGCATTCCTGAACATTATCAAACCATATTAACCAAATGTGATTGGAACAAGGAAAAACTTTACTTCCTGCTTCATTTTTTTATTTATTAAAATCAAACCTGAAGGCACATCCACTGGGAAGGCTGATACCAATTCACAATGCTTACTGCATTTGCTTTTTCCTCTGTATTTAAAGCCTTCTATTTCTTCACTTGTGTAGATGTGTGAAATATCCTTCTTTTAATGCCCCCACCCCCCACCAGCTTTTAAGGTATGGAATCAAAAAGGCAAGAGTGACCTCTAGTGTTCACAAGCCCATTAGAACTTGAGAAACAGCTAGTTCTCTCCCATCACTGCATGAAGAATGTCATTTGTTTTAAATATATCCCCACCATTTTAAACTCCTATAAATTGCATCCAGGGAACAACACACAGCCAAGCAACATTTTTTAAAAACAGTCTAGCAAAATGCATCTCTTTAAAAACAGGTTTCATGTTCTAGAGTAATTCCTGGAGTACAGTTTGGATCCTCGGCTACTTCAATGGACAGATATGACCTCTGTCATTTCCCCTGGCATAGAAGCACTTGCACAAACTAACTCATACCTAGCAGTGTTTTCTGAACAATTCCATTTAAATCCTGAATTTTAAACACTGCCACTGTATCCTCCTGTTGCCTTCATCTTCTAAAGCAAAACATTGGCATATATGACACTCTTGGGCTACTATTCTCAGCAGACTTCCAGGGGATTGATGCCCATTTAGCTCAATGGGACTCAGCATGTTAATTGCATGGTTAGCTATCCACAGTCATGCTAAACGATCATCATGGCAAAAGCGCCAAGGCTGAATCTGAAGAAAGGTATATATCCATGCTTGCCTCCCTGTTTCTCCCTTTTGCAGTGACACTGCACTTCACAAAACATCTTATCACAATAATTGTCTCCTAATGCCTTGTACAACACCAAAAGGGGGTCAATACCCCCACAACACTTAAGCTGAGGGGGGTGCATGGGGAGGAAAGATGTTATGGGGATTTCTTATCAAATGGAGGACACAAGGAGCCAAACTGTATGCCAAACAGCTTTTAAAAGCAAAAATGTATAAAAAGTACCAGTGTCTTAGTCCTATCATCAGATTTGCACCACTGTTGTTTTTCTTTCTTTCTTTTAAAATCCACACCAACCCCTTCATGTTATGGACTCGTTCAGTCACATGGGCTTCCTAAGTCTAAATGCCATGCTGTGTCAAGATCTGTCTTTCTACATTCCAAAATATAGTTAATCTGCCCTGGCGTGGGGAAAATAGACACCAGGACTGATAGGTGAAGCAGCAAGATGCAGTTAGGATGGTTTAGATATTTTCCCATGCTCTGCCTAAAAAACCCTCAAAACAAACCAAACCCAAAAGGATTCCAGTAAGGGATGGAGAGGTCGTTCCATGAAGGTAGGGTTACACAGAATTAAGTGGGGCACAATCTAGTTTGGCAAGCAGGGGCGTGTAGTTATGAATCGTTAAACACTCAGCAGGAGAAGGCAACCGAGGTGACTAAAGGCATTTCCTTGATATCATCAGCCGCATGAAAAAAGGAAATCTTAACGCAGGAGTATAAATAAACAGCAGTTTAAATGCAAGTAGCAGGGGGAGGTAGGGGAGGCACTTTTTAAAAAAAGAAGCCCGAGGCACATATATCTATTGCAGAGGGGAAAGGATGTGCAGATTTCCTGCCATTCCAGGATGGAAGGCCCCCATCACCTTAGTTCCTCAGTGATACAGAGAGGCCGATTTGCAGGGAATGCACTTAAGCGAACTTTAGACGCGGGAGCCACGCACCTTGCGCTCTCGCTCTCTCTCTCTCTCTTTCCCTCCCCTCCCACTACTACTCCAAAGAGCATCCCCCCGCTCCAGACCTCCCCGTCAAATGTTGTGTAAGCACCGGGTGGCTGCGAGACACAGGGCTTCCTTTGATACTTACAGTTGGTAGCTGCTAATCCAAGATGCCAGAAGCTGAACAGCAGCAAAGTCAAAACGCTGAAGAGTTGGGGGATAGGATCCATTTTCTCGTGCCGTCTCTGCCTGCGTAATCTCCAATTTCAGAGAGTGGCTGCTGTGCCTTGGCTCCCTTACTCCATCCGGCATCCAGGCACCCTTTTGGAAGACGCCGGAGAGGGAGAATGCGAAAGACACCTCTGCCCCCTCCTTACCCAGATCTTCTCGAAAGCAGCAGCAGCAGCAGCAGCAGGTCCAAAGAGACACACAGAGAGAAAGCAACTGCGCCTCAACGCCAAAAGGCAGGTCCTGAAATCCACCTCCAGGAGCTGCGATAGGGATTCAGCCAGCCTGGAGCTGAACAGCTCCTTATAGGCGCGAGGAGCCGTGCGCGCTCACTCCACCTCCTGCTCAGCCTCCTCCTCCCCGTCACACCTCCCGCCTGCTAGGGAGGATCCTTTCTCATTACTATTATCAAGCCCTGATGATAAGCGTCGGAGTTACAGGGGAACTTGGCTGCCCAGAGCATCTTTCTCTCTCACTCACTCTTAGTTAGGGGGGCTAGCTAGTGTATCAGCCGCGACGGCGCGGGGTGGGGGAGAAGGATAGCACCCAAATGAAGGTGGGGATGGAACGGAGGAAAGGCGGGGGGGGGGGCGATTTGCAAATCTCTGTGTGGCCCTGTCTGCAAAGGAAGAAGAAGGGAGATCTTAGAAGATGAAAGGTGCAGGAAAGATAAACCTCTCCCCCCTCTATTTATCTATTTTAATATTTCTTTCTTTTCCCGCACCGCATTGCATTCTGTTTCTTTATTTATTGCAAGTTGAAAACTAGGAAATTTATTGTGGCAGGAGTTTCTGTAGCTCATTTCATAGGCTGCGCGAAATGGACAGCGTTGATCATTCTGCTTTCTCTCTCTTTCTCACACATAGAGGAAAGCGGGGTGGAGGGAGGAAGGATACCGCTGATGAGGCTCTTTCTACACACAGAGGGAGGGAGGGGGCGTCTTTAGCACAAGATGAGATTTGAAAATGAGTGAGGGGAACGAATGAATGCCGATCTACTGACTGGAAGCAGGGTTACCATATATTTTCGTGTGTTGATAATCTCCCCGTGCAAATACAGAAAAGCACATCAAGCCATTCATTGCAACCAAACCACAGCACCTGTGAAAGTCAGTTCCTGAGCTGGAAACCGAGGCAGTTATTGGAGCCAAGTTTCTGTTTGACGGCTTGATTCATTTCCGACAACTGTCAGAACCGTTTTGCTATTATGTAGGAAAGGAGGAAGTGTCAGACTGAGTTTCCCCCTCCTTTTCTTTTTTTTTTTTTCTTTTGGATCAGTGATTCCAGGTGGGGGGAAATGTTGTCTCTCATTGCTGATGATCCCACTGCACTTCTGCTGTCCTTTCTAGAACCTTAGCTTAATAATTCCCAAGGCTGCTTTGCAGGCTGTATCAAAGATGGATAAAAATTACATTAGTGATCCCAACTTTAATCCTTGAGGAGAGAATTTATTTGGAGCATTAAGGTCTTTGTTGGAAGTAATTTGCTGGTCTACAGCCATAATAAACAAACCAGAGAAGGGTCAGAAATAATTAGCGGTTTTTTAGATCATTTGCCCATATTCTTATGATGGGCCCATGGAGAATGGAGCTCTAAATTGCTGGCATGCTGGAAAAAGGAAGGCGGTGAGAGAAAACACACACTTGGGCTGTTTTGTGTGGGAAACTGCTTGCTTAGTGATTAGATAGCCTGGAGAATTAAAAAGCAACAGCAAACGGGATTTTGAGCTTTAAATGGACAATCAAACAAAAGCTAAATCGCACTTCTCTATGGGATTTTTTTGAAAGAAAGAAAGAAAGGACAAAATGCTGCTACAAGGATTCCTTATGAGAACTTTATATGAAAGAGAGGAGAGAGGCAATAGAAATCAAAGTCCTGTGATGAGGTAGGGAAAATTGGTTAAGTTTCTAATGTTTTCAGTTGCAGAGGAAAGATAAGCACATGGCCAAGTGCTAACACCCCCAAAGTGATGAAAACAACCAACTACAAAGCATGAATCTCATTGGATTCCTTGAAATCTCATGATTTATAAAATAAATACCATTTATTATTATTAATTATGCCCATATAGTATCACCAATGTACAGTCATGGCACTTTGCAGAGTGACAGAGAAGGACGGCAGGGGGAACAACAACTGCCAACCTCACAAGCAAAAGTTTGACAGAAGGGAACACAACAGAGGGAACACTGGTGAAGATACAGGCTGGCAAAAGGAACAGAGGAAGAATAAATCCAGAAGCTCGTGGCATCCATTTCCTTGAATGCATGAGTGGAGGGAGTAGAATTGGGGCTATTCCCACTTACTATACCCTCAAACCATGCATATTCAGATGAACATGTGGAAAGGACCTCTATGGAGGTTCAGCTATGCACGTGAAAGAATCTCTTTACGCACCTTAAGTTGAATGTGCATATTTGGTGTTGAATGTTCTGCAGGGTTCTGCAGGCATCCTGTCATGGTGCTGGGCCTACAAGATCACGATGCTGCTTCCCTCTCTTTATGTTCACTGAGCACATGCAGAGGAAGTAGAGATGGCTGTGCATAGTGCTGGCAGGAGATAAGCTCTAAGAGGTTGGGCCAAATGAGTTATCAAAGAGGTGAGCTTTGGAGGAATAGCTTGGAGGCAGAAAGAAGAAGCCACCATTACCCACTTGCAAGCTGTTGTGGCTGGGGTGGTGGTGCCACAGATGACTATTGCTTACCTGGATGGGGCAGCAGTGGGAACACCAGATTAGGCTCTTAACAAAGCAGGATTGTGCCACGTGTGTCTACCTTTGATGTAACAGAAAGGAAATAAAACAAAGCTGTCTGATTCTTTGGAATGTGGAGGTAGAAAATACAGGTGGGGCCTGAAACAAAATGTTCCTGCTCCATGTTTCAGCCAATCAGACATGTTATTTTCAATGAGACTCCATTCTGCTCCCCCTTCCACCCAGTTTTCCACCCCCACAACAGTCAGCCAGCATTCTGTGTACACCAGGATTCCTCAACCTCAGCCCTCCAGATGTTTTTGGCTGACAACTCCCATGATCCTAGCTAGCAGGACCAGTGGTCAGAGATGATGAGAACGGTAGTCTCAAAACATCTGGAGGGCCGAGGTTGAGGAAGCCTGGTGTACACTATACTCAGTCCTTAGTAGCCTTTCTCTCCCCTTTTAAGCTGCCCCCATCCCCGCAAGGAACTGATGAGCAGCCTTAGGCAAAGCTTCCTGAGATACTCAAAAGGGAACAGGCTATTCTTCAATAATTTAAATAAAATATTTCCTGCTTAACTGTTCCTTCTGCCGCTAGATAGGGATACCACCCAACCTTTTCAAGCCCCAAACCTGGATGTACGTTTTCCGGGATGCATTCCTGGGAGAGTCACATGACCCACGCCTCACTCTCTCCCTGAACAAAGCACTTTGGGCAGGTGAGAGGGCAGCTCTAGATTGTGCGAGCCCATAGCACCCAAAATGGCCACTGGGATCTTGCAGAAGAAAACGAGATTTCCCATTTTTTTCTCGGGGCACTTCACAGGTATGGATAGGGCAGGTGAAGAACTGGGCTTTTGAAGTGCCACAACCCCCTGAGCTGATGACAATCCCCCCCCCCAAATGAACATAAGGTAACTTTGTCATGTTGAAAGAGACTATTGGTCCATCTATTACACTGATTGTCAGCAGTTATTCAAGGTTTTGGACAGGAGTCTTTTTCAAGCCTACAGGGAGATGCTCTCTGAGGATTGAATGTGGGCCTCATGTGCTCTGCAGCTGAGCTTGGGCCCTTCCCTTAAGGAAAGTGCCACATGGTGAGTGGGGTATTTAGAGAAGACTCCTGGGTTTTGCAAAGTATAGTTTCCAACTTTGTTGTTCTTGTTTATTCATTTAGTCGTGTCCAACTCTTCGTGACCCCATGGACCAGAGCATGCCAAGCACTCCTGTCTTCCACTGTCTCCCACAGTTTGGTTTCCAACTTACCTGAGAGTATAGTGTCTTTTTACATGCTAATGAATAAATCCTGCTTTCCCACCCTATTTTGGAAGCCTGGTGATTTTCATTCTATGGTCAGGCTGATGATACACATTAAGGCTTGAGCCAAATCTACTCAGTTCGGCTCTATTCTTTGACAAGAACTAACTTGAAAGGTGGACAAGGCAGACAGTGTTTGGTCTCCAAATTATGCTAAAGTTAATGAATCCCTTGTACAGATAAAAAACTATAACTGAAAAATCCTAGCTGGGAATAGAAAGTGCAGTAAAATTATGGTGATTTTGATCTGCTTTTCTCAGTCAGTTCATGCTATACTTCACTCTTCAAATAACCTATATTTCAACCATACATTATAACAACAGCAACAAATCCCTTGCAAAACCATGAAGGATTGGATTCAAAATGTCTCTTCCATGTATAGGAGAGCTTCTCCTGTGTGGTGTGCCAGATTTAGCTCAAGATCCTTGTGAGAGAAAAGTGAATTAAAATTCAGAGCCATGCCTCTGCTTGCACACTGAAGTTGCATAATCTCTTGTACAACTCTCAGTGTGCTGTTGTATAATATGTCACATATAATATGTCACATATAGAATATGTCAATGTCACACAATGGGTACTTCCACTCCTATTTTATGAACAGGAATAGTTCAAGAACATGCTGGCAAATTCAGATTACACAATTACAGCTGATTTGCTTGTGCAACAAACTTGCTTCCTTCTGAAACTGGATGTTGTTCCATCAAGAGAGTATAGAGAAATGTACTGGAAAGCAACGCAGAAGGAATGCTCAATAAAAAGTCAGCATTGTCTAACCTCCCTGCAAACTTTGTGCCAATAAATCAGGATGAATGTTCAATAACCAGCTTGCCTGAAAGTGACTGAAGTTTGATGCTACCTCTTGCAAAACTGCTCACAGAACTGTATGGCTGCCAGAGTTTCTTCCACCAGCATAGGGGTAGAGAACCTGTGGCCCTCCAGATGTTGTTGGCAGGCCCAGCCAGCATGCCCAGTAGTCAGGATGGAAGGAACTATAGCCCAACATTTGGAGGGCTACGGGGCCCTCCCCTCAGTCTTATCTGGATTGAACCTCATTTTATTGGCACTCATCCAGTCCATTACCAAGGCAAGACAACAGTCCAGCCCATCCACTGCCACACCTGCAGATGTAAAAGATCAGTAGAGTATTGTGTCATCAGTTTATTGCTGACCACATTCTCCAAAGCTCTGGTTCCTGTTTTCAGGATATTTCTCATATATGGGTTTGAATACCCTTATTTCTTCCTGATAGTAACTAAAGTGGCGTGATTCATTGCTGAGGTTTACCATGTAGTCTTGTGCATGCATACTACAAAGTAAGTCCTACTGAATTCTACAGGACTTACTCTGAGGTATGAAATTTCATAATGCTCCCCCCCCCAATTTGTTCAGACAGCACATATGAATATTAGCTCTCTATTTTATTCATATCTCGGGATGTCTATCCTTTCCACCAAAGCATTTGATAATGCATTCTTATGGGTTTGTAGGTTAATCCATCAAGCTCATTCAAATCAGCATTAGACCACTTAATTATATTCATGGCATAAGTCAGTTTCCAGACTGCCCAAGTGCTAATTGCTTTTAGCTGTAAGATCAGTTTCCAGCCTTTTGAGGAGTCTCTGTCTATAGAGTTGCTGTTAAGAGGATTCTAAAGTGGAGAAGGCTCCATGGTTGATCCCAAGGGGCTGCTGGGTATATATCAAGCATAGGTAACATATGGGTGTTTACAACATGTTCCTGTCACTCCACATCTTTGCTTTTATCTTTCTAGGCTCAACAACATCCCCCCCACCCCATCGTCATTGGAAAATCTGTCAGTTTGTTTATTTGCGTTCTGCTATTTTGGTTTCTAAGCACCACCATCCACTGCACAATCCTATCTGTATAATGCAGCTTTTGCCAAACTGGTGCCATACTGGCTGGGGCTGATGGGAGTTATAGCGCAAAACTTCTGGAGGGTGCCAAGTTGGTGTGGAGTAGTTCTTTTTTTAAAAAAAAAAATTATTAACAATTTCAACATAACAAATTATCAAAACTAATCATCTTCATTATTTTCCCCCTTTCCCCCCTCCCACTTCCCCAGCAAACCCTCCCCTCCCCCCAAGACTTCCCTCAGCTCCTCTCTCTGATTTCTCAACTCATCTAAATTTCTGTGTATTGTAAAATTGTATACATCTTGTATTATCTATCTACTATATTAACCCTCAATAAATTTGTGTATGTTTATTCAAAACCTGCGAAGGAGTCCAGTTCATTCTGTTGTCTTTTAAAATAATTTGTAAAAAGCTCCCATTCTTCTTTAAAGTCACAGTTGTCCTTATCTCGCAATTTGCATGTCAATTTCGCCAGTTCTGCAGAGTTCATCAATTTCTCTTGCCACTGTTCTTTTGTCGGGGTTTCCTCATTCTTCCATCCTTATGCTATCAAGACTCTTGCCGCAGTCTGGAGTAGTTCAAGCACCTGGAGAAGGAGGAGGAGAAGGAAGAGAGGACAGGGTGAAGCCATGAGTGGAGGGGGCCCTTTTCCTATCCCCGGGACCCCCAGGAAACTCAGCAAACCTGCTGCACCTGGAACTGCATGTGTAGAGTGCAACTGAATGGGACACAATTGTAGGCAGCCTGAGGAAGTACCTCTACCTTGGCCTTGCCCATGAAAAGCAAGCAAGACTAGGGTGATGTCTTCTTTTTGCTGTGATATTTTTGTGGGTGAGAACCTGAAGCCTGAGAGGTAGGGTCTGTCAGAAGCAGTGCTATTTTTCTAGAAAAAGAGGGGATAGAATTCACCATGAACACAATGGCACCCACCTGAGAGGCGCCAGAAAGTTCCAGCGGAAAAGAAGCCCAGGTCAGAAGGAAAATGAATTGATAGTGATTATATGTGTGTCTGTAATTTTGATATAATGCAACATTTTTATATGCAACTGTGTATTTTTAAATATTTTGATTATGTTGTCCATTGTTGATTCTTTTTTGTACACTGCTTAGAGATATTTTTAATATATTGGTATAGAAATGAAATGAAATGGTCAGAAATGAACAAGTAACTGATTTCCTTTGTACTCCTGAATTCCATGAAATAGCCATCAGTAAAATGGCATACATAGATGCTCCTCTTTTTACATCTCTTCTGTTTCTTTGTACTTGTGTTGCCAGTACTCAAGGGATAGTGAATTAAATGGGCATGGAATAGTTATTTGCATTAGGAATCACCATACTGATGGAGTAGGACATGGAGAATTAACTTCAAGAGATCTAATCTAGAGCAATGACTAACTGATAACAATAATTATTATATGTCTATACGTACTTTTAAAATATTTATGCCAAAAATTCTGCATTATCCCATAATAATTATTTTGTATTATTCTGTATTTTTGCATTCCCCCCCCTAAATTGGCCTTTTCCATTTTGTACTTTTTAAACTTCATCTTCAATTACTTCTTCCATTAATGTATCATTGGAATTTATGCATTGATAAAGACTCTTTGCAGTGAAGAAGCCTATGAATGAGAAGCTGCCAACAAAATCTGAAAGTCCGATAAATAATGTGACCAGGACTCCCAAACACAGCACAGGCACCCCAATTGCATGGAAACCTATGAGCAGACAGGCCACATCTATTCATGGATGCCTGGGGACAGATCCAGCAGTGTAGTCCCATTCCTGGTTAAGCATGCATTGTTGACTTTATTAGATTCATGTATGAAGGGGGCTTGCCATGGTTCTGTTTTTGTCCCTTGTTTTCCATTTTCTGTGGAATTGTTTTTGACAGGCACTATATAAGTTGTTCCTGTTTGCATTTGCAACTCTTACAGCCCCATGAGCTGTGCTCTATTTCAATTCCTGCTTCTGTGTATTAAGGTGATCCATAAGTGATGCCATAAAATTACTTGTACCAGACTTGATATTAAGCTTTTCCCATTCTAGAGTTAATGAAAAATGCTTTTCTGTGGAAATTCACGTATACTGTAATTTTACCAATTCCTGTTTTGAAGACTATTAAGATTGCCTCCTATTTCATTCTTTCCCAACTTCAAACCTACAGCTTCATTAACTGTGGCAGCCCTGCAATATACTGCAAGATGAATGATTTCAATTTTGGAAGTATCCATGGTTGAGATTTTCGATATCATTTTCATGTCTTGTTATTTCTAACACTCAGTGACTCTCTCACATTAAAGGATTATTATTATTATTACTGTTAATATTACTACTAATACAATTATTATTGGGAGTAGCAGAGGAGAGGTCTGAATAGACTAATCCATGTCTCAAAAGACTGTTCACAAGGTCCTTAAAGATAAAGGGACCCCTGACCATTAGGTCCAGTCGTGGACAACTCTAGGGTTGCGGCGCTCATCTCGCTTTACTGGTCAAGGGAGTCGGCGTACAGCTTCCGGGTCATGTGGGCAGCATGACTGCTTCGGGTGAACCAGAGCAGCACACGGAAACACCATTTTCCTTCCCATCGGTGTGGTACCTATTTATCTACTTGCACTTTGACGTGCTTTCAAACTGCTAGGTTGGCAGGAGCAGGGACCTTATGATGAGCCAGATTGCCATCTTCATAGAACCATAGAATCATAGATCTGTTGAATTTGAAAGGACCACAAGGGTCATCTAGACGCTTCCAATGGAGGAATCTTCTGCCCAGTGTGGGTCTTGAACCAATCACCTTGAGATTAGGAGTCTCATGCTCCTAATGGACCCTTCCCTTCCAATGCAGGAATCTTCTGCCCAGTGTGGGTCTTGAACCAATCACCTTGAGAATAGGAGTCTCATGCTCTACCAACTGAGCTATCCCAGCTGTCATCCCTCATGTATGTGTTGGCACTTCAACCCAACCCAGTGTAAGACATCAAGGAAGAAAGAGGGCTAGTTTACACATGAATACTCATAACCTGGCGACTATAGCATCATTTGATCACTTGCATGTGCAGTTGAATAGCTATCTATGGTAGCACCTATCATAAGGAAAACTTTCATATTCAACTATGATTCATCATGCAGTGAGTGATATATATATATATATATATATATATATATATATATATATATATATCAAATGATACAAATGAACTGAGTGATGTACATGCATGTGTGAATCAGCCCAAGGAGGTTCTCCTGTGTCAGATGCTGCCCCTGACTGTGCAGCTTTGCAGTGTGCAGGAGATGCATCTTCTCTGGTCCCTTTGTGCTGCCTTCTGTAGACTTTTCCTATCCTTTGGGTCAACTAAGAGTGTGGGTTTCCATTGGGTCTGTCCACCCAGCCAGACCTAAGCTAGATCATGTTTCAGTTGCCATACCTTGTTTAATTTTAAAGCCAATCCATAGAAAGGAAGTCTTAAATTCATTAAGAACAATGACAAAGTAACATGTGAGGAAGGAAGCCCATATTTATATGCACAAGATTGCCGGTCGAACTGAGGAAGAGGGACTTTAGTGTAGTGGATTAGAGAAAAGTCTATGAGAGTCTAGCAAAAGGACCCCAAACAAAACAAAGTAGAAAGAGGGGAGGCAAAGGAGAGCAGCAGTGATGCTGAGGGATCCATTAAAGGCAGAGTCTCAGACCTGCTTATTACAAAGAAATGGGTAGACAGGTTCAAATGGATGGGTGAAATGTGGATTATAGCTCCTGATAGGAGTTATTCCCAAGCAAGCATGTAGACAAAAGAAACTATTGACACATGCTACACCTGTGTTAGTGCTGCCTACACCATTTCATTTATAATAAGCCATACTATTCCCAGTGTTCCGTTACAGCAGATGGCTGCACAAGATGCAACATGCTGTTCATTAGGGGACAGAGCTTCTCTCCCATCTCCTTAAAAAACAATAATCTTTTTTCTCCTGTTCTCTTGGGAAAACAAAACATGCAGCACACAGTGCTCATACTGGAGATGCTGGGAGAAAACTAATGCAAGTGTCCCTGAAGGGAGATGAATACATCAATTTGGTTTTCAAATTGGAAAGCCCTGTTCATTCATGCTACTCCAGTCAACTCCGAATGAAGTGTTTGGTACAAGCAGTAACATTCACTGAGAGCCAAGAAGTTCAGTAATGCTTTAGCCTAGTGGAGGTAGGGTGGGTGCCTATAATTTCCAAACACTAGAAATTTAGAGAGGTGCTTCCCTGTGGTCAATATCCTTTCGTGTTTACACAGAAATAAGTCCCATTCAGCAAATGGAAAGACTTCCTGCTAGCAACTTCAGCCCATTTTATTGCTTCTTCTTGTTATTGGCTAGGGGACTGGTGACAGACAGCCTCTGGTTTTTCCTAAGCAGGCATTTTCTCCCTCACCTGAGTAGCTGCTACTATGCAGTGGATGACAAGCAGTCATATCAGAATTCAAAATAAGGAGACTATCAGCATCAGCTGTTGTATTTCTTGTCCATACCTTGCTACCCACTTCCCAAACAACACAAATCTTACATGAATTGTTTATTCACTATTGGTATGTAAGAAGTGGGGGACCTGATGTAAACAAGGACGGAGGTGCTGCTTGCTGTGGGTGTAGCTTGTCATGTGTGGGGTAAGGAAGCCTGCACTGACTGAAATTCTGTTTCCCAGACAACTCTTAATGCCGCAGGAGCCCAGTCTTTCATTGTATCTAGTTAAACAAGTATAGAACAAAATGGAAGCTAGGGGTATGTTAACCAACGATAGCAGTCCTGCTCACAAGCTCCCAGAAGCTGCATCTGGTTGGCCACTGTCAGAAGAGGACTAGAGAAGCTTTTGGCATGAAACATCAGGGCTTCCTCAAATTTCATAATACAATATAGGACCAGAAGGGCCTTGGGTCTCATCCAGTAGTTAACCTCTTCTTCTTAAGTTCTTGAACCTGGAATAAAAAAAAATACAAGGTTCTTTACAGGGAACAACAACTTTCATATTACTGCAGCTTTCGGCAGTCTTCTGTATGTTCCCTATTGAAAATAAGTCTGGATGAGAAATACAATGCAAGAATAAAGTAGCTTTTTATTGACGTTTGAAGAAAGGGGAAATGACTTGGGTCCTCATGCCAGTGGGAGTCCTTTCTGAAGAATAAGGGGGAAAATTGTTGTCTGAACAACCATTATATACTGGAAAATGGCAAGCTCTTTCAAGTTATTAGAAAACCTTATAGAAGTCTAGGCCTTAATAGACCTCTGTATACCCTTGTGGTTTTCTTCTGACACCTCCAATTTAACTGGGGTGTTCTTTCCAATGTTGTTCTGTTGTTCCGGTGCTCAGGCAACAGCGGATGGTTTTGTTGTCATCATTGTTGCTCTGATCACTGAAAGACCTGCTGTGTAACTATTTTAATAAACAAAGCCAGTCCGATAGTTTCCACACGCCCACCTCCAAAAATGAAATCTAAATGAATCAGTTAATAGGCATACTCTTTTGGATGTTAGAACTAGAAAAGCTGCTGCAATATTTACGAGGTGAATTTCATTTGGAGGAGCACAGTCAACTTCCTTGGGTGGGGGTGTGATGGAAAGCAGATATCTCAGTACTGAGTTCTAATGTTAATTAAGACTCATGTTAATTTTTTATTTTTTGGCGCCAGCATGGGGCTTTTCAGAGGCATGCCTGGAGTCTGGGGCACCTAAAGAGCAACACACCCAGCTTGTTGGTGCACAAACACAATTGTAATTATAAGATGTAACTCAGCAAGCTCATTGACCTCCAAAGAAACATGGTTCTAGAGATGTTGCCTTGACAGCAAAATGTTCAGTCTTTTTTCTGTTTAGAAATAACTGGCAGAGTGTTATTTTTTTTCTTCTTTAAGAAAAACACTCTTCTACTTCCTTTCCCTTCCATTTTTCACATCCCTTTCTTTCTCTTTCTTTCTTGTAATTAGCTCTGATTTTCATTGTCATTTCCCCCCATAATTGGGAGCTAAACTGAAAACTGCCATGGTTGGTGGGAAAGGAAAGGAATGTTCCCCCCCCCCTGAGCTCTTCAGCTTTGCTTTTCCACATTATTATGTTATTTTGGAAGCCGATCTGTTTGCACATTGTTGGGTCCATTCCAAGATAATGTTTGCTATGAAATTTCCCTACTTAGAATATAATGCTCCAAGCAGAGGCATGCCATCCTCACGCCTACAATGAAATCTGTGTGCTGCTGAGATGTCCCCTGAGCATTGTGGTGACATCTGTGGGTTCCCACTATGGGCATTTCACTAGAGGCAGAGGATACTTTTGAAATATGCTCTACTTACAACTGCCTCTCAGATGCACAGTTATTCTGTTATCATACCAATGGCACCTATTACTGCTACTGAAATAAAGGAGATTTTCTGTGATCATGTTAGTTAGACAAAAGGGTCCTTCTATGACCTTCTCCTCCTTAGTCTTCCTTTGATATTGTATCGATCCACGCCCACAGCTTACATGATTGTGCTACATTCACTTGACAGTTTATTCCATTTTCACATTTCCCTAACTGTTAATTTCCACATTATATTTGAGCTTCCACGTGATACAGAAGCAACTTCCAGAACTGTAGTGGAATATGACACCAGTTTAGCACTCATTTCTATATTATTTGCAAACCTATTTTTTTCTTGGAAGCAAATAACATGGATATGGATACTAAATTTGTGCTATATTCCACTATCGTTTCAGAAGACAGAAACATTTTTTTCATGCTTCTAATTGTCAACATTTATAAGTAAGGCTTAAATCATGCCTGAGCCTCTGAAACATTTTTATATATTCATATGAGTTGGAAGGCAGGGAAAAGGGCACCTGCAATGCAATGTACGCCTTCTTCCAGCAATTCCTGCAGCCCAGCTTGTGCCAAATGTGTTGCTCTGCATTCCTGAGGCCAGAAGGATGGTCTTGTTCTCTGGGCAGCCCAAGACCTTCCTATACACTGTCTAGGCCTCCACCCCAGGGAGGTCACTTCAGTGCTGCTAATGCAGCAAAAACAATGTAGGAAGCAACAGTTACGAGTTACCTGTCTCTGTGACCACAGCAGGCGCTGTGATTCTGCAGCAGGTTGACTTCACCCCCAAGGCACACTCCACTGCCTCTTGAGACAGATGCCAACAAAGTTCTGAGAAGTGATAGAAGCAAGAACAAGTATCGTGGTGGCCAACATATCAATATTTGGACTTGCAGAAAAGAAGGGTTCATTACAGAAAATAAATGAGTCATAACACAACAGACGCAGTCTTTGTTTTCTTAGGTGGATGGGTTGAGCGATGTCTGCCTCACATCTTGGAAAGCTGTTGCCAGCCAGTGCAGAGCAGGCTAGATGGCTCAGTGATATGACTCAACATACAGCAGCATGTGTTTAGTGACCCTTCTGTACAGCCTGAAAGAGCCTGAAATGGCAAGAGACATTTTGTGGTATATTTCATTTGCAAAAAAATGGATGTCTCCACTAATAGCACCATTATAGCCAATATTTATGAACAGAACTTTGAAGTTAAGCACCTACCCATGTCTTTTCAGGATGAAGGCCTAACACAGCATAATGTATAAAAGCTAATTCCAATCTGTTCCATATAATGCTGAATTCAGAGGAGAAGGAAAAAACTTCAAACTATGCAGATCTTGATAGATGTAAAAACTAATCAGAAATGGAATGATCAGAAGACCTAAATCAATGTTTCTGCTGTTTTTCATTTTCTTCTTTGATAACAACACATTATTAAGAGATCTTATCTTCTTGCACAGCCACATGGAAAAAAACCCCAAACCCTGCATCTCATCTGATCCTCTTTTTTCCTTTAAATAGCATGGTAAATAGTAGCATTCAGATATAGAAAGGATAAGGAGATGGAGGGCAGAAATAATTAAAGAGGGTTCCCCCCAATGCAAGATTTGATTAAGAGGCAGTTGAGTTCCATTTTCTGTGCATATATCATTGAGTCACATTTGTATCCTATAATATCAAATTCCATATTCATGGAAATTCATGTACCCAAGCAATACCAATTTCTCATGCTCAAATATTTAAAAATAGCTTGACATAGTCAAGTCAAGGATATAGTAATCCATTGTTTAGACTGTACTTCAAAAACTGGTATTTATATGTCTCAGTTTAGGAACAATACAGTGCTTAAAGCTGAAAACATACCTTAACCACTAAAGGCCAATTCAAATATTTGCCTAGGCCAGCATCTAGGATTTGACTTGAGTTGCTTTGTAGCAAAGGAAGAATCTGGAGACTCAAAGGGCTGTACTACAGCTGGAAGCCTTATTTGTGGATCATTTCAGGAAGTAACCACAAAGGGTCGCATTTTGAAAGACCTCAACAGATAACGAAGAAACACTCCAAGTTCAGTGCTTCCTCCATCACCTGCCAACATCCTCAGATGATTCCTCTTCAGAAATGCTCACTGGCTGTGAAACATCCTTCACTATCAGTGGTATGTGGCCAGTGGACTAGGGAGACAAGGCTAGTCCCCTAAATGTTTCTTTGGCATCTCCTTCCCAAAGTCCAGGAAGCTTCTGCACGGCTTAGGGAAGAAGGCATGACGCCCTGATGGGTCCAATAACCCCACCACCACCTTCCCAAAGCCTGCCCATCTTTGGGAAGGAGGCAGGAGGGCTCCAGCATCTTGTCAGAGAGCTGGTACTTCCTTCCCAAAGCACACTTAGGACACGGTGGCATCGTATGTGACATTGTCCATTCAATTACTCTCACAAGGTGGGCCCTAACTGTCCCCTGTGAAAAATTTCACTTCATGCCACTGTTCACTATAATGCTAGTGCTAGAGCTGAAGGAAGATATGGCATGCCAGTGTTGTCAGAATGCATGTTCAGGAATACACACGCACCTTCACCAATATGTAAAATGTGGTGGCCAGCATGGTACCCTTCAGATGTTATTGGAATACAGCTCCCATCATCCCTGACCATTGATCATAGTGTTTTCTACACCACTGTAAGCACTCAGTAGACTTCTGACCAGTGCTAAAGCAATAGTTCAAGTTATTTTCCGTCAGAGCAATGTATTGCTGACCAGTCCTAGTCTTTCTTGCACTACTCAATATTCTCCCCAGGACCACAATATTTCATGTGCTATCTTAGACATATGACCAATAGTGCCTTCCTGCTTGCTGATCACTGAATCTATCTAGTGATGAGATGAATTATGTAGCCAATCTCAGTACTGGTATGCAACTTTCCTGGGACCATTGGCCTTGAACAGAAAACCCCTATATTGTTATATCAATTCTAAAGAGCAACAAGCAGTCAGAAATGAAGTCGCTGAATAAGGCAGATGAATCAGATCCATTGGTGGTACTGAGACTATCCAATGATTTGGGCAAATTAAAGATACATTCCAAGGTGATTTCTACTGGACTGCTTTGGCAAATATGTGGTTAAAACATTCACTAGCCAAATTAAGTAGCGGATCAAACACTGAATGGGATGCTTTGTACAAGGCTCGGCTCTGCTGCTTCAGTTATGAGAGGGATCGAAATAACATTTCTGTCTTGCTCAAATACTTTGTTGTTGTTCAAATGACTACTTTTTGAAAACATAAATTCCCATGAATTGCTGTTGGGGGTAACAGACAAATCGGGCCATCCTGTCCTCAGAGATTTATGAAACCAATTGGATTCCAGAATTCTGTAAAAGGTCAGTATATACACACTGATCTTGACAGCATCTGTTATTGTTGCAAATGAACAGCAGCTGAACAGCAGATTAACCTTGGCTATCAATGCAGCAGTTCTCAGGAATCTTCTCTTATGGTTTTGTTGTCTCTGGTTTATGGTAGGCCTTAGGCAGGTGATATGAGACAGAAGATAACTAGAATGCCAATGGTATTTGAGTCAGGCCAGCACAACTGATAGTAGCATAGATCTTTCTTTCTTTTTCTTTTTTTAAAAGGATGTGGCAATGGCAACCCACATACACACATTATTCTCCATCCCTCATTTTGGGAAAGACAGTGGAACTGAATTTCATTCTTCAGTTCCATATACATTTGGACAATAGGCAATGCCAGATTACTGAATTTATAATCTGGATTTGCAATTGGGGCTGCACTCAAGACTTCCACCAATATTTACCTGGGAGTAAGTCCCAAAGAATTCAAAGGGACTTATTTCTGAGTAGACGCTGTTAGGATTGCAACCTAAGATAATTAAAACTCTGTGCAATGTTTGGATGACATCTCCCCAAAATACCCTCAAGTCTATTTCCCTTGTACTTAGGTCTGAATGACCAAGGATACACACAAAGGAATTCTTATTGGCTAGTTCTCCCACACAATTGTCACACTTTGGACTGATAAATGTTTTCGTCTTCTGGTCTGGAAAAAGGCTCCAACACCTTATTTGGGCTGGTTTCTGGAAGCATGGATTATGCTGCCATTGATGGAGAAAGGCATAGTACTGGGAGCTTTATCTGAGCATTTTATCATTATTTTATGTACTTGCTTTTACACTGCTGGGATTTGCATCCACTTACTGAATTACGAAGGAACATTGTTGTTGTTGTTAATATATTGCTTAATGCCAAAAGCGGCTTCTAAGTGGTTTATAAAGTGCAATACCAAGTTACACAATGAAGCAATCTAATTAAAACATTACAATAAAAAATCAATAATAAACACACACAAAAATGCCAACAAACACAGTGATTAAAACAGGAGATTCAGGTTGAGTGATCTTCAGAACGCCTGTGTAAACAGCAGCACCTTGAAAAGCTGGAGGAATGCCAATACAAATGAAACTAATGATCAAACAACAAATAAATGTTGTGTGTGCATTAGCCTTCTTCAAATGTCATGTACCAAGGTTCTTGAAGCTGTAAGCATGATAGCTTCTTCATATGGGAAGTAGAAAGAATTTTACGACTAGATTTTGGTTGTGTGGGATTTAAGAGCACCTTCGAGCCTGATGGGTCCCCTGAACCTAGGAGAATTGGTTTCCACAATTTTTCTAAAAAGCAGGAAACATTATAATAACCCACAAAGGGGGGAGGGAACACATATCAGTTGTACAGGAAGGTTTAGCTCTGAAAATATTTGTTGAATGAAAAAATCTCTGTAAATCCACTGTCAGTGACTAAATAGCTGTTGTGATAATCTGTAATAATTCCCTTGAGAATCTTTACCTTGCTGCATTTTTATTCCAGATCCATTTAGTTCTGGTGGCTTTATATTTATTCCCCATCCTGCATAAAGATAAAGCAAACATCTCTGCCTGCAGTTTTGAATGCGATTAAAATTAGACTTGGACGCAGAGAGAATTGACACCTGAATAATGTTATAAATGTGTCCAAAACCAGAATGCTCATCATTGCTTCCAAAGGATTATCTTTACGCCAGCTTTGCAACAGAGTCCCCTGTCATTTTCTTTTTGTTCTCTTTGGAGAGTTGATGGGAACACAGGATGAAGGATAAGAATAGAGGTAA
The DNA here is from genome assembly GCF_965113315.1 of Podarcis vaucheri. Lineage (NCBI taxonomy): Eukaryota > Metazoa > Chordata > Lepidosauria > Squamata > Lacertidae > Podarcis > Podarcis vaucheri. Next base: position 91,806,843 of record NC_138759.1, read on the forward strand.
CTAAAACAACAATCCTAGGCAGCAGGGAGAACAGATTCTGAGGTGGAAGATCTGGAAAGTGCCTAAGCCCTGATGTTTGCTGCAGCCAAGGCAGAAGTGGGGAGGGGCAGCTTTTTCCACCCCACCCCCCATTTTCTTTTAAAAAATCCCTCATGCTGACACACCAGTGAGAGAACTATTCCTCCAGGGACCACGTGGTTGTTGTTTTTTTACTCTTTGGGGAAATGGGATGTACAGTGGTACTTCGGGTTACATACGCTTCAGGTTACAGACTCCGCTAACCCAGAAATAGTACCTCAGGTTAAGAACTTTGCTTCAGGATGAGAACAGAAATCGTGCTCCGGTGGCACGGTGGCAGCAGGAGGCCCATTAGCTAAAGTGGTGCTTCAGGTTAAGAACAGTTTCAGGTTAAGAATGGACCTCCGGAACGAATTAAGTACTTAACCCGAGGTACCACTGTATTGGGTGGGAGATGAGAGGTTATTGATTCTTGCACATCTAAACCTTCCCTTGATCTGCCCCATCATGCATTTTTCTGAGCAGCTACTGCTGAGCATTGCTAGGAGGAGGTTAATGGCAGTAGTTTTCCCCTGCTGTACTGGGGAGGGGTCTGTTCACATCCATAGCATCCTACAGTCCCTCTCAGGGAGCACAGGATTTCTCTCTTAATACAGTGGTACCTCGGGTTACAGACGCTTCAGGTTACAGACTCCGCTAACCCAGAAATAGTACCTCGGGTTAAGAACTTTGCTTCAGGATCAGAACAGAAATTGTGCAGTGGTGGGATGCCCCATTAGCTAAAGTGGTACCTCAGGTTAAGAACAATTTCAGGTTAAGAATGGACCTCCAGAATGAATTAAGTTCTTAACCTGAGGTACCACAGTACTGCCAACACTAATTAATCTGTTTATTTAAAATATAGGTTCTTACTGACATATAGCCAAAGCTGAAATACAGATGTGCCATATTGTATACTCCCTGCTCGCTCCCCATAACATGCCAGGTTAAGGAATATTAATATCCTTCTACAGTACTTTCCTTTACAGTGTTACCCTCTAAACAAGACCAGAATGTCCATATAGCAATACCTGCATAATAGTCTGTATAATATCCCAAGAACATGAAGTAGTACAATAGTATCTTTTGTGGTACCATAAATTTATTGATGATCTGAATGACTCAGGCATAGAGCCTGATGGCACAGTTTCTTATTTCTTTGGGTGAAGGGGTTCAGGAAACACACATGCACACCCTAAGGATACACTACAACATTTTATCCATCCCATTGTACACTGTTTTCTTGCTGCGGTTCTCTGAAATGACATTTCGACGTGCCATTTCAACCAGATCTGTTTAACCCATGGAACTGCAGCCATGAGAAAAGCACACTGCTCTTCATGGATGTCATATCCTTCACAAAAATTGAAATTTGAATCAACCCAGATCAGTGTCTTTCATCCCAGATCTTCCCTATTTAAAGCCTTTGCTATGTTTAAACATTAAAAAAATATCATCTCAATTATGCATATTACACTCATGCATTATGGGCAAACTCCCTCCTCTTTATCATATAATAATTTGTAGCATGTCAGGAACACCTAGTAATTTAGCATTAAGGATCACTTCTCTGATATTGTTCTACTAATTGCCATTATCTCCTTTGTCATCCACTACATTGTGCCATGAATTCTTCGCTGCATTGTCAGATTAGTAATAACCTTTCTCCCCCACTAAAGGGATCATTTTGTCTTGTTCTTTTGTGTTGGGCCTTCTTTCAATTTCTCATCTCAATTATTCCTTTGCTTCTGAAGGCACCTTCAGCTATTGATGGAGTAGCTGATCTTTGCAGGGAGGTGTACTTGCCCTTCCTTTGCTCTTTGTCAAGGAGGTTGGGCCTTATTCTTCATTTCCATCACTCTTGTTCTCATCCCTTACCCACTTTTTTCTTTCCTTTTCCTATCCACTGGTCAGGATACGTGAGTCCTGACCAACGGTGTCCCTTCCCCCAACTGCCTGACAGCAGGAGTAATGACATCCCCTGTGAGAGAACCAAGGTAATTGGTTGGTTCTCTTTGCTCTGGCAGGTGAACAAGGGGATGAGACTGTCAGGTAACTGGGTATCCTGCTATGCAGTCATACCTTGGTTGTCGAATGCCTTGTGACTCGAACGTTTTGGCTTCCAAACGATGCAAACCCATGAGTGTTCCGGTTTGTGAATGTTCTTTAGAACCCGAACGTCAGACGGGGCTTCCGCGGCTTCCAATTGATTGCAGGAAGCTCCTGCAGCCAATCAGAAGCCACGCCTTGGTTTTCGAATGGTTTCGGGAGTCAGATGGACTTCCAGAATGGATTCTGTTCGAGAACCAAGGTACGACTGTGTACTGTTGCTCTTAGGTATGTGTGTTTATGTGCATAATAATAATTGATCAGCACTGATAATTGCATTTTGGGACTCTCCTTGCGAGCGTGCCTATGAAGTTGTCAGGATATACCACTATACCACCACAGGACATACCACTAGCTCAGCAATCCTATAAAAAACAGTGAGAAAGGGAATAGCTCAGGGCCTCCTGAGTGCTGCCTGAGTGCTTCCTCATGGCAGCTGGATGAACTGATGGAAAAATTCTCAAAATAAGGGGGAAGACAATGTAAGAGAAGAACTTACAGTGCAATCTCAATTGAGAAGCCATGTTCACAACTGAAAGAATGGCCCAAAGCAATCAGTTTTGCTACTCCCTGTCCTTTAATTCTCTTGCTTCTCCATCCCACTGATGCTCCTTCCTCCTCCCCTTCCAGCTGGAGAATGTTAGCAAATATCCCCCACAGCCAGCAGACAAAGATACAAGAAGGCTGCAATGGTCCATCACAATTACTCAGATGTGGGCATATATTGTCTCCCCAGCTAGAAATGGACATAGCAGTGGCTTTAAGCCAGTGCTTCTATGGCATGCTTACTGCTAGTTCAGTTGTGGAAGAAGTACAGTTCAATGATGTGTCTTTTATATTATGTATGTCCTCACCCACAGAGTATGGAGTAGTCCCTGACTCTCCAAATCTAGAATGTCATTTCTTGAGTGCTTCAGCAGAGATGTAAGGGCATATTAAGCCATCTAGCTGACTGGTATACTTAGAATTAATGTGGAATTTGCCTCAGCAATGTAGATTTAGATCACAATACAACTTCATCATTGATTCATTACAAAAAAAAAAAAACCCTGAAAGCAAATAAGAAGGGAAAAGAGCAGAGAACAATTAGAGATAAATATTCCGATTAAATATGTATGCTTTCATTATTACACATCTTTTCTGGCTTTTCTATATTTTAGAACTTGTTAACAGTGTCTCCAAATCATTAAACATTCAGATTTTATAAAGTACAGCTTAAAAAAACACCGATGTTTCATAATCTGAAGTTCCTGGTTATGTCTGAACACTTAACTTTATTGGCTGCTGAGGGCTGATTTGCACAGCCCTTTGGGACTTGTTTTAAAAACGTCTGTTTGAGTTTTATTTTCACGGAAAGAACAAAATTGTTGAAGAAAAATTGAGCTATCATTTGACTAAGAAATGAGATTCTGACCAAACATGAAGAAGAACTTTCTGACAGTAAGAGTTGTTCAACAGTGGGATGGTCTTCCTCAGGAGGTTGTTTACTCTCCTTCGTTGTGGGTATTTAAGCAGAGGTTGGATGGCCATCTGTCATGTATGAACTAGTTGCGAATCCTGCATTGAAAGGGGTTGGACTAGATGACCCACAAGGTCCCTTCCAACTCTACAAGTCTACAATTCTATGAATTACTACTTTCTGTATAGCAGTGACCAGGTGCCACAGCCACTTCTGAATGGGAGCCAAGCTTGGTTTCAATCTTCTGTGGCCACCCACCAACTTAATTTACTCCCAACTAATCCATCTATGGAATACACACTCATAGGCTGGGCCCTATGGATGGGAGCTGAGTGTGGATATCAGTTGAGCTTGAAAGCCATTGGAAAGCAGCCTGTCACCAAAAGAATTGTCCAGTGGCATGGTGGGAAGGGTGTTGAGTGGCTGTACAGCTGGGGAGGGCCAGTAAGAGGTTGGGGGAACTCAGCTAGCAGAGCACAAGACCCTTTAATCTCAGGTTCATGAGTTTGAGCCCCACGTTGGGCAAAATATTTCTGCATTGCAGGGCATTGGACTAGATGACCCTTGTGTTCCCTTCAATTCTGTGATTCTAGGTCAGTGACCCATCTGGCTGACTGCTAGCATCAGGGCTAGCAGGGCTAGCTTTTCTCTTAAAAAATGAAGTTCTGCCTGCCTGACCTTTTTCAGAAGCAACACTGCCTTGGCTACCACTCTCAATAGTCAAAATGAAAAACATCTGAATGTTAAGCACAGCCCTATTATGTACCGACAGACAGATAATGTCACTTCTTCACTGGAATTCTTTTCTAATTAGCCATCCACCTGTGCAGAATCTTGTGTGGGCCTACCCGAAGAATCAATAAGTTGAGCATTTAACATTCTTGATACCCAACAGAATCATTTGCCATTTCATTCTTTAAAAAAGAATCCTGAATTGCAGCATCATTGCAGTGCTCCTGTTTAATATGAATTCAGTTTTTTCTGCCTGATTAAATAGGTTTCGGTTCTAAACGTTTAATTCATTTCTCTAATGGAAAAATTAGAGCTTTCAGCGCTCTAGATTTAGAAATGTTTTCCCTGTGAAACTAGGTTAGGCCTTACACTTTTGTGAGAGGGGAAAGATCCCAATTTCTTCCTTGGTGTTGCTGACTCTCTTGTTGCATAACATATTAATAGTAAAGTCCTTAAATGGACTTGGGGTTTACATTCCATTTAAAAGAAAAGAGAGGAAGTTCGAAATCTAACCAACATCATCACTAAGTCATAAGAATTTGGATATTTTGAACAGTCCCTTGTGTCTAGGATCCCTAGGCTGAGTTCAACTCATAGAATTTTCTGGGCAAGCTTGGATTTGTCACTACTACTGTTGGAAAGTTTTTCCTCCTCCTTGAGAAATATGGCGAAATGGTCCACCTGAATTTCTCTGCTCACAAGTAGTGCGGAAAATTTTGAGAGGCCATTTGTGCATAAATCTAGACTTGACTTTGGAACATGACAAATGGCTGAGACTATAAGAGTGGAATTTCACATTTTAGATTCAGGAAAAAGAAGGCTGATCAGGAGGGATATGCTAATATTTATCATTATCCATTGTATGCAAACCATACAATAACCTTTTATGGTCTTTACTTTACTCAGAGTAGACCTTTTATAAGGAGTTTGTTACATTCATTAATTCCAGTGGGCCTACACTGAATAAAAATTAGTTGAATGCCACCCCTTGTATTTGAGGAGTCGAGAAAGTGTTTAAACTGTGGGGGGTTTTCTCTCTTGAGTGGGAGAAAAGAGATCTGCTTCTGCTGCTGAATAGTAGAGAATTGCTACTATTGCGTGGACAGGCGGAGTCCCCAGATCCTGCACGGTCCCCCCGTCATGTGGAATAACGACTCAAGACAACATGCTATGGGATTAAATTGGCCACAACTTTATTAAATTTCAAATGTGGGTAGACCTTGGCTCAGGCATTGGGCGTTCTCCCTCCCTGGTCCCCAGCCGGGGACCTAGGGAGCATCAGGGTTATCCAGTGTGTGTGGGGGGGATGGGCCGGCTCTGGAGAACATATGTTCAAGCAGAGATGGCCGCCCCCGTAACGCCGCCACCGCAGGAGAGAGCAATGACGACCTTTCGGTGTATGGCCAAAGCCTCCATTCAGAAAACCCCTTTAACGGGGAACCCTGGTATCGCCGCCGCAAGAGGAAGATGGACAAAAGGATTCCACCCAAGGCCTGATACCGCCAAAGTTGTGACGTTTTGCTACGGGAAAGGCGAAACCTGCCAATGCAGGGAAATTCCTTTCCGGCCCTTTAACAGCGACCTTAACGGACTTCCGGAGGCGGTGCGAAACAAGTAATGGCGGTCCTCTTTGCGCTGCGAAGAGGGGCTCCGCAGGAAAGGGTCGTTCGCTGCGGCAAAGCGACGACCCATTAAGATAAACCACGAGCAGAGTGAGCTCGTGGCCGTGGGATCCGGCGGGCACCCAGAGCGACCCCCAAAACGAAGAAGGGACCCTGTAAGGGGCTCCGGAAGCGCAGAGGGGAAGCGGTGCTGTGGATTCATCGCTCTTTCTGCGGGAGTGAAGCCGCGCGGCTGTTGCTGATGAGCGCCGACCTTTCTTCCTTAAGCATTGGACTCTAAACCATCTACTCGTGAGTAAGAAGAGTACTAAATTCGGGACTGTAAATTGATAATTTGGCTGAAAGCGGGAGACGAGAAAAAGGAAGTCCGTCTCCCGGTAGTGCTTAGTGATCAAAGGCAAAGGAACTGACAAGCTGGAAGCAATAGAAAGGGATTTTAAAACGGGAAGTATCATGCGTCTGGTGGAGCTAGCAACTGAAGGGAAAGGCAAGCCTTTTTATTCTTTGCTATTGTGTTGATTTTATTCGGAGACCTTCTCCTTTTGTGGACTTTAAAAACTTTAAAAACCCCAGCTCCGGACCTGCAGGGGGAAAAGGGCTGTTTTGCGGATACATATACAAAGTTGAAATGGATACATAGAGGCATCATTGGAGGATACAATTAAATAACTGTATCTTGCACCTTCAGATAGACTATTGTGGTAACATTGAAAGGACTCTGCCAGTGGAAAAAAGTCTTCTTTAAGGACTACTGTTAATTTATTTAACTGCTGGAACTTTAATGGCGACTGAAACTTTGCTTCTTCTTTCCTGAACTGTAACAATACTCCCTCTAGTGGAGTTTGGGATTTACAAATTCCTGAGAACCAACTTTGTTTTGACTCTCTGTGGTTTGGTTTTCTACTCTGAGGCCTGTCTTTCCCATGGAATATTTGATAGCTTGACCTTGATTCCAAAGACAGGTGTGGAATGAGTGGCCCACCAAAAACAAGAGCTGCGTCGAAAGCAGGGAAAGGCCAATTGGTACAAACAACTCTGATTTCTCAGGCTCGCAGATCTTCAGTCCCTGCTGTTTTACAGGGAGCTGTACCCTCAACAACAGCTCCATCTAAGGAAGCTGAACAGCCAACAACTGAGGATATGGCAGCAGGGGGATCTGGCACTCTTTTAGAGGAAATGCTACAACAATTTGCAATCTTGAACAAAAAGGTTGATGACCAAACAGCAAAAATTGACTTAGCCACATCTTCAATTACCAAACTCTCTGAACAGGTGGCTAAGCATTCACAAGACATTGGGAATTTAAAAGACGTTACATCTGAAAATCGGAAATTGGCCGAGGCCGCGAATGAAAAAGCAAGTCAAGCAATCCAGAAAGTGGATGAATTGAAAGGAGAGGTAAGGCCGCTACATAAACATATCAGCGACCAGCAGGCCTACCTGTCTATGGCGGAACTGAGAAACAGGGAAAATAATTTAAGATTACGCTCTATCCCAGAGATTGAGAAAGAGGATTTGACCGACTTTTTGACAGCAGAATTCTCTAAATTCTGGGGTATAAAGGAAGATACAGATTTTAAAATAACAACGGCATTCAGACTGGGAAGAGTTGCCAGGAAAGACAGGCCTAGAGACTGCTTGATTATCTTAAGGACCAAGCAGGAGAGAGACAAACTACTGGACCTACATTTTAATAAAGCACTTGAGATCCAGGACAGAAGAGCACAAATCTACAAGGATATTCCTAAACAACTACTGGATCTCAGATCTAACTACACTGACCTAGCTGGACTTCTGAGAAGTAGTGGAATACCTTACAGGTGGGAGTTTCCACAAGGCCTATCATTCAACTACAAAGGAAAGAAGATTAAAATCAAAACGAAAGAGGATAGCCAGAAGTTTCTACACGATCACGGAGAAGACCTGCAGAAGGGAGCAGCAGCCCTTTGGCCTCCACCAGAGTCTGGAAAAGAGCCAGCACCCTCGGATTTGGATAAAAAAGAAGACACCTCATAAAGAGCAACAACAGATTGATACAGGATGTCTCTACAGCTGTATAGTTGGAACATTAATGGCGCAAATTCCCCGGAAAAACGCAAAAGGATTTTCCATATTTTGAAGAAAGAACATCTGGACATAATCTGTCTGCAAGAAACCCACGTGACCAGGTCTCATAGGAAAGTGTTAATAAACAAAAGATTAGGCCAAGAATTTATTTCATCAGACAGAGTTAAAAAGAGAGGCGTGGTGATCTATGCAAAGGAGAATTTATCACCAAAATTTTTGTTTAAAGATGAACAAGGAAGAATCCTGGCAATTGAAATACAAATCCAAGGAGAAAAAGTTTTGATATTAGGAATCTACGCACCAAATGAGGGGAAATCAGAATTTTACAAGAAGCTACATGAGACACTACTGGACTATTTGGACTACTCTAATATCATCATGATGGGAGACATGAATGGGGTTGTCTCTACCTATATGGATAAGTCACAGAACCAGAACCTGACCAAGGATGGAAGACTACCAAAAACTTTCTTCGAACTAACTGACAATATGGATTTGATTGACCTATGGAGGACAAGAAACCCCCTAGGTAAAGAAGGAACTTTCTTTTCTGAGGCCCACCTGTCATGGACAAGAATCAACCAAATTTGGACAACTAGAGGGCTGGCACCTAAGACTACAAGAGTAGAAATCTGCCCAAAGACTTGCTCCGACCACAACGCTCTGAAAATGGAAATGAGATTTACTACTGCCGATTCCTTCAGATGGAAAATGAATGACAACCTGTTAAGAGATCAAGAGATTGTAAAGAAGGCCCAAAAAGCTTTAAAGGACTATTTTGAAATCAACTTGAATACCTCGGTGGAAAAAAGAATAATCTGGGACACAAGCAAAGCTGTTATGAGAGGGTTTCTGATACAACAGAATACGATTAAGAAAAAATTCTGGAATGGGAATAAGGATAAGATATTAGAGAAGATAAGAGATGGAGAGAAAAAATTGAGATTGAACCCAAAATCAAAAGAGACTTTAAGAGAAATCAAATTCCACCAGTCACAATATATGAAATTGATCAACCAAGAAGTGGAATGGAAAATCAAACAAATGAAACAAAGATCTTTTGAATCCGCGAATAAATGTGGGAAACTGCTAGCCTGGCAGTTGAAAAAGAGACAAAAAATAAACTATGTTACCAACCTAGAAGTTGAAGGGAAAAATATTCAGAAACCGGGAGAAATTAGAAAGTGTTTCCAGAAATATTTCAAAAAACTGTATACACAAGGGTCCGAGGAAGCAACTGAGATAGAACACTTCTTGAAAGACAATGGCCTACCAGAACTATCTCAAGAGAAGAGATCAATCTTGGACTGTAAAATAACACAACAGGAAATTGAGGATGCCATTCAGAATATGCAACTAGGCAAATCTCCAGGCCCTGATGGTCTTACCTCCAAGTACTACAGGATGTTAAAAGACTACTTGATACAACCATTAATGGAGGTTTGCAACCAGATAATGGGGGGAGGGAGGGCACCAGATACGTGGAAAGAAGCATTCATCACACTGATACCTAAAGTGGAAACTGAAAAGACTCAACTTAAGAACTACCGTCCCATCTCACTCCTAAACGTGGATTACAAAATATTTGCAGATATTTTGGCTAATAGATTTAAAAAAGTATTAAATGAAGTAATCCATAAGGACCAAGCTGGCTTTCTCCCAGGTAGACATTTGTTTGATAACACTAGGAATATTATCGATATTCTGGAACTCTTACAAACAAATATTAACACTAAAGCAGTGCTAATTTTCATTGATGCGGAGAAGGCCTTTGACAATATTTCTTGGAAATTTATGAAGAAAAACTTGGAAGGGATGGGAGTGGGAAGGGGGTTTGAGAATGGAATAGAAGCAATCTATTCAGAACAAAAAGCTAAGTTGATAGTGAACAATGTGGTGACAGAAGAACTTCATATTGAAAAAGGAACACGTCAGGGGTGCCCCCTTTCCCCTTTATTGTTTATTTCAGTCCTGGAGGTTTTGCTGAATATGATAAGGAAGGATCGGCAGGTACAAGGAATATGGGTCGGAGCGAAACAATATAAACTGAAAGCATTTGCAGATGACTTGGTCTTAACATTACAGGAGCCAGAATCTAGTACAAAAAGAGTTTTGGAATTGATTCAGAAATTTGGCCGGGTGGCGGGTTTTAAGTTGAACAAACAAAAAACCAAGGTGTTAGGGAAAAATTTGACAGCTATTGAAACAGAGGGGTTTCAGAAGGAAACAGAACTAAACATTGTCAAAAAAGTGAAGTACCTGGGGGTCAATCTGTCTTCTAAGAACTTGAATTTATTTAAAGATAACTATGAGAAATGTTGGTCAGAAGTTAAAAAAGACTTAGAAATCTGGTCAAGATTGAAACTATCCTTGTTAGGCCGAATTGCAGCTATAAAAATGAATGTTTTGCCAAAAATGTTGTTTTTGTTTCAAGCCTTGCAGATTGTGGACAGAGTGGAATGCTTTGGAAAGTGGCAGAAGGACATCTCTAAGTTTGTCTGGCAGGGCAAAAAGCCCCGAATAAAGTTTAAAATACTAACTGATGCAAAGGAGAGAGGGGGGTTTGCCCTGCCAGACTTAAGGTTATACTATGAAGCTGCGGCCTTCTGCTGGATGAAAGATTGGATTCTGTTAGAAAACACTGATGTCCTAGATCTGGAAGGCTTTAATAATTCGCTAGGTTGGCATGCGTATTTGTGGTATGACAAGGGAAAAACACACGGAATGTTTAAAAACCATATTGTCAGAAAAGCAATATATATGGTCTGGAAAAAATACAAAGACTTATTGGAAAGTAAAATTCCGAGGTGGATATCACCAATAGAGGCCAAGGCTCGGAAAAAACCCAATATGGAGGCCTGCTGGCCGAAATATTGGGAAATAATAGAAAACATTGGAGGTAATTGGAGGTTGCAGAGCTTTGAAAAACTAAAGGATAAGGTGCAAAATTGGTTACACTATGCCCAAATTAATGAGGTCTTTAAGTTAGACAAAAAAACAGGATTCCAGGTGGAAAAATCGAAACTTGAGACAGAGTTGTTAGAACCAAAGACCAAGTTACTATCGAGAATGTATAACTTGCTGCTTAAATGGAACACTCAGGATGAGACAGTTAAATCAGCTATGATAAAATGGGCTCAGGACATTGGTTATAATATCATGTCTGAAGACTGGGAGAGGTTATGGACCACCGGTATGAAGTTTACTGCATGTAATGCTCTGAAAGAAAATATTATGAAAATGGTATACAGGTGGTACATTACCCCGGTCAAGCTGGCTAAGATATACCATTTGTCCGATAATAAATGTTGGAAATGTAAGGAAGCTGAGGGGACATTCTTTCACCTTTGGTGGACTTGTCCAAGATTGAAGGTCTTCTGGGAAATGATCTATAACGAGTTAAAAAAGGTGTTTAAGTACACCTTCCCCAAGAAACCGGAGGCCTTCCTTCTGGGCATTGTCGGCCAGAAGGTGTTAAAGAAGGATAGAACTTTTTTCATGTACGCTACTACAGCAGCAAGAATCCTTATTGCTAAGCACTGGAAGACTCAAGATTTACCCACACTGGAGGACTGGCAGACGCAATTGATGAACTACATGGAACTAGCCGAGATGACTGCAAGGATCCGAGATCTGGGAGAAGAAGTAATGGAGGAGGATTGGAAAAAATTTAAGGACTATCTGCAAAAGTATTATAAGTTATATGAATCTTAAGATGCCGCGTGACTTGGAATGTTAGCCCCAGCAATGAAGGTGGAGTATATATGAAATTGGATAATATTTATGAAAAAATCAAAGTTTAAATGGGTGAAAATGATAATGTGTTATATTTTTAGAATAAGTGGAAAATAAGAGATTTAAACTTAAACTGCAATTGAAAGTACAAAGAAACACATGAAACAAGGTTATAACTTGCTGATAATTTTATTGTCAAGAATGCATTATGTGGGAGACGTGGGGAAGTCCGATAGAAATTCGAAATAAGTTGTTGAAATGGTTGTGATTTTTTGTCTTTTCTTTCTTTCTATTTTCTATGTTTTTTTTCCTTTCTGTTTTATCTGCAATTTGGAAAAAAAATGCAATAAAAATTTATTATAAAAAAAAAATAACAGCGACCTTAACGTAGCAGCGCCCGCATATCTGTGAAGAAAAGTTAACCTGCAAAACCTGTGAAGAAAAGTTAACCTGCAAAATAAGACATTAACTGAGGGTGGGTAGGGTGGGAGAAGCTCTGGAGCCAAGTGAGGATTCCTAGGTAAGATCCTCCCTCTATTGTGTGGGCAGGTAATCCCTCCCCTACCTGGCCTGGTCTCCTTGGCAACGCTTCCCCCAGATGGGATTGGACAACTGACTGAGGTAGGCGGAGACCTCCAGGTATCACACCTGAGGGAAGGCAAAGCCAAGCCTATGCTGTTGGGGCCGCTCCAGATCTAGGGGCTGCACGCGCCCATGCAAAGGGCGCCCCCCGTTTTAAGCGGGGAGCGGTCATTGCTACTAGAGAATTCTGCTGAATAGTAGAGAATTGCTGAGGGAACACCCTCTCTTCCTGTGGCTCATCAATGTGAGAATGCAATTCCTCCCTCCCCTACTCCCTGCCCAGTCAGTGAACACTTACACTCTCATTTATCCAAAAGGATAAACAAACTTTATGGGAAATGTCACCTTAGCCAAAAAGAAGATGTATCAGAGCAGTAAACTAAGTAACTTGCCTCCGGTGTAAGTTACTGAAGCTTAGTGAGACTCTTAGGAGAGCAAAATCTCTTGCTGCCTCCCCTAGTAGGATGACATCACTCTCTTCCTCAAACTGACCTTTCCTTGTTACTTCCCACATGTTTCCAGACATCCAAAGGAGGGTCTGTCGTGGTCACCCACCCCAGGCTGTTAAGCAATAGCTGTGAGAGAGACAGCCATGGCCAAAAGCAATCTATCTAATTAGCCATTGAAAGCTGATCATTGGAAGTCCCCCCAACAGACCTTGGCAACTCAGGGGAGTGACCATATAGACAATATTTTTATCCTGCACACCCTCCATTACCTACATACCCTCCAACATTTCTCTGATGAAAATAGGGACACCCTATTCCATTATTATTATTATTATTATTATTATTATTATTATTATTATTATTATTTCTGGCTGGGTTGCCCCAGCCACTCTGGGTGGCTTCCAACATATATAAAAACATAAAACATTAAACACTTCCAGCATTTTTTCAGCTGGAACTTAGCAGAACACAGTTCTGGCACCTCTCAGGTGGGCGCCATTGCCATTATAAGAGAACAAGGGAGGTGTTCATGGTGAGTTCTGGCACCTCTTTTTCTAGGAAAATAGCACTGCATAGCTCCATACCCTCCAACATTTTTCCTATAAAAATAGGGACAACCTATTGTGGCGCTATGGTTTAAACCCCTGTGCCGCTTGAACTTGCCGATCGGAAGGTCGGCGGTGCAAATCCCCATGATGGGGTGAGCTCCCGTTGCTCTGTCCCAGCTCCTGGCAACCTAGCAGTTCGAAAGCATGCAGTGCAAGTAGAAAAATAGATACCACTCTGGCGGGAAGGTAAACAGCATTTGCGTGCACTGCTCTGGCTTCTCCAGAAGCAGCTTAGTCATGCTGGCCACATGACCCGGAAAAAAACTGTCTGCAGAAGCGGACAAACGCTGGCTCTCTCGGCCTGTAAAGTGAGATGAGTGTCGCAACCCCAGAGTCGTTCACAACTGGACTTAACTGTCAGGGGTCCCTTTACCTTTACCTTTAAGGAAAAGTGGGACATTCTGGGATCAAATCAGAAACCGGGACAGCTTCTGTAAATTCAGGACTGTTCCTGGAAAACAGGGACACTTGGAGGGTCTGCAGATGTACACCACCCACCAGCTATATATAAATAAATTTAAAAGAACAAACGAACGAATGAATGAATGAATGTTGGACATGCTGGCTGGGGCTGATGGGAACATGAGTCTATCCACATCTAGGGGTCTGCAGTATCCTCATCCTTGGTATATATGCAAGGACTTCATTGCGGAATATGAAGCCATTCATGCTGGCTTTGTGCTATCTTCTGAAATGTTCCATTTGGCACATGAAGTTAACAATGCTGTGTTTAATAGGAGTGGAATGGCACTTTAGCTGTAGTAGACCTCACATTACCCGACCTACATCTAATCCTAGACTTGCCCTGCTGTGTAATTTTATCTAATGCTTGGAGAAAATTAGTAAATGAAGGCACCTTTCTTATCTGCATATTCAGCCAGGCAAAGAAATGGAAGGTGCTTCACTTGCAGCGGGCAGAAAAACTACTTAGAGAGCGTCCCCCCCAAAAAAGTCTTTTAAAAATACATCAGACAACAATTTCCCAGCTTTAAAAAGAACACCTGATTATTCAAGCAGGGTTTCAATTGTCTCCCCTTGTACATCCAATGTGTTATTTTAGGATTTGTTATGTAGATTGTACTCAGGCGACTGAAATCTCCTTTCTGTGTAATCTCCTGGCATCGCTTTTGTTCCCATCTAGCAGATAAAAAAGAAGATTTCACACAGCCTTTTACTTTTCTCATTTGACACATTTCTGTACATTTTGTGCACACAGATCCTTAGTAATGGCTGGGGGGGAAATAGCTGGATGTAATTGGACAGAGGAGAAAAATAATGTGAAACTGGGATCTCGGCTATTTTGAATGTCCAGCTGTCAATGGTTTCTGTTTTGTTTTTGTTTTTTGTTTTAAAAAGACAAGTGAAAGCATTTTGGTTAGGTTGATCAAGACCTTTAGCTAAAGAACTTCCTGGCTGCTTTAACAGGTTTTTCTTGTTTTGCGTTGCTATGGAAGGCCAGAAATGGGAACAAATAGCCAAGGCAGAACCACAATGACTTCTGCCATTTTTATTCATTATTTTTTGGGAGGGCTGCACAAACTGATCATTTAATATTTTTTATTGTCTTCTTTTCCTGGATTTTTTTTTAATTAGTACTTCTTTAAATGATTTCATGTCAGCTGCATGTTTGTGAGTGGGGCCCTGCCCCTGCAGTCAAATCTTTCACTATATGAAGGTGTTCCCTGAGCCTTGAAATCATGAAGTGGCAGGACAACAGGGAGGAGGAAGAGGATCCTGGTGGGGGTGTAGCTGGAACAGGGACACATTGGAGCAAGCTGGGGATGGGGAAGGAGAGGTCAGTGTAGGGAGTACTCACAAGGTGATGGGGGATGACGAGAGGATGGGGCTCAATGCATAGGAACCAGAGCAGCAGGACCCACCAACAGAGCCAGAGGGGCCCCTGTTTCCATGGACACGGTAGGCTCTGAGGTGTGGGAAGTAGTGGGATTGGGCCTGGGACCTTCTGCTTGCAAGGCACAGTGTAAGTGCAGCAATTGAGCCAAGCCAGTGCTGCTGCTGTGCCCACGCTGCTTCAAACTCCCCTCATCTCTCTCCATCTTTCCCTGTAAGCCCAGCCCCACAGCTGATGGGAGGTCTGGTGCTGCTCCTTCCCTCCGTCTGCCCATGACCTGACATCATATATAATACCAGGTGTGGGGCAGGTAAAGACATCACTTCCTGATGAAAGTGAGGTTTGCAAGTGGCACCAATCAGCTGATCGCCATTTGCCTGCCTGGTTTCGATACAGGGCTGAAGGAATCAGGAAGCAAAACGGCCAACCCACTTTGGCTCTATTAATGAGGTCTAGTTTAACCATGTGTGCGTGTGGTTATGCAGATTGGTGTATGGGTCCTGGGTGTTTTGTTTAGATGAGGTAGTCAATTTCAGAAATACTATAAAGATCAGCCTATTGTGCATTTCCCACCCCCACACCCCCGGACTGGAAATCATCTAGCTCCTTCCGTTTCTCTGCTGCCATGGCCATGGACAAATGAGACTGATCCTCGGAGCCTCAGGTAGTAGGCTGCTGTTCTTAGCTTAACTGCGGAACTAATTACTAGACTGATTAAATACATGCATTAATAAATGTACAAACACAGAAACTGCAACTTAATTAACTTCTTAAATAGCAAAGGGCAAAACAATACATATGCAGTTCTGTGACCTTTTCTGTCACCTGCGATGTTGAGACGGTTCCCCGCCTCCCCCGACCTCAGAGTTTCCTGAATTAATTGGGTGATATTATTCATCTGCAGCTTTGCATTTATTATTCTTTTTTGAAGATTATCCCCTAACTGTTACAGAGTCAAACAGTTTGTGTGAAAGAGATAAGCAAAATATTTACTGCCTTGAATTGACATACCTAAACAGATGAATCACAAGAGGATGTGTGCAACCCATAGACTCCTTGTGCAGCTGTAACTTTTGCGCTACCAGTGGGCACCTGATTGGGAACTCTGTGCCCCTCATGCAGGCAAGGGTGTTTTTTTCTTTTCTTTCTGCCATGCTTACACAATGTAATCCTTATCAAAAATGCCACCCCATATCCCCCTCCCTTTAATCTGGATTTACCTTCTCAGACTTGTCCTATGCCTGGTCTGAACACAACACACATTTTTATTGTACACCTCTTTGCACACCTCACTGCCATTGCTAGAGCTATTCACCTTTGCACACCTTGCCACTATTGCTACAGCTACCTGCTGGACCAACTTTCCCCATCTTCTTCCATAATACACATACTTTCTAGGGTGAACCCAGGTGGAGGAGCCATCATCTTTTTTGTGGGCAGCGCAAACTTATATCTTTGATGATAATAAAAATATAAAAACAATGGTATTCTGTATATCCCACCTACCTTGGTTGCGACTTCCAGCACATATAAAAACATTAAAAACTTCCCAATACAGGGCTGCCCTCAGATGTCTTCTAAAAGTTGTGTAGTTCTTGATCTCCTTGACATCAGATGGGATGGCATTCTACTGGGAGGCCACTGCTAAGAAGGCCCTTTGCCTAGTTCCCTGTCACTTTACTTCTCGCAGTGAGGGAACTGCCACAAGGCCCCCGGAGCTGGACCTCAGTGTCCAGGCTGAATGATGGGGATGAAGATGCTTCTATAAACCCATGTTAACCCAAAAACATAATTGTGCAGGCTGCATTCTGGAGACATTGTTCCCGAAACATTGTCTGGATCAGGTGCAAGTGAAGTTGACATTTGGAAGGGGTGTGTGGCACCCTATCTCTTTCACCTCAAAGAATTCATTCCAGCAAAATTTCTTACCTCCAGTTTTGACCAATGCATTTCTTTCAGGCTGGCATTACCATAGCCTTTGCAGGGTTTTCATTAATTGAGACCATTTGTTATGAGACAGGCTCAAGATTCAGGGCCAGGAGCTGAGGCTACTTTTCATAATGCATGGTGTTGGAAAGCAATCACACAGGAGATTTCTTCAGGGGCCCAAGAGCTTCCCTAAGTGAACAGCATAACTCACCTACAAATAACAGAGGACTCTAACACCTAAAAATAATTTATGTGGTTGTCAGACCTGAGGAACTGAAGGCTTCTCCTGGGAGGCAGTTTTAAGAAGGAGCTTTGGAAATCACAGGTTTGATAAATGGCCCCACAATTAAGCATTTCCACAAGAAGCAGAAAGAGGGAAGCTAATGTGTAAGAGAATTGGCCTCAATGCACTTCGCAACAGCCCCATGGTGTGGGGTGCCAGAGTAAAAGGAAAACAGCTCTAAAATTCAATTTATTGTGAAAGATGCTCAGAGAAGAAGAAATCATGTATAAAGGCTGCTCACACCACACTGAAGTCAGTGGGATGTAAAGAGAGCTGCACTGAATATCTCCCAGGATTGGTTTTTGGTTAGAAACTATGGGACAAGAGCACTGTTAATGAAACATGCCTATTGCAAAAGTGATAGTGAAAGACAAGCACCAAATAGGTTTATTAGAAAATGGCATTTGTTAATAGAAAATGAATTTCCAAGATAAGACACAACTTTATATACTGCTTTCATTTATGACACCAGGCATTTTGATTATTGTTGTTGTTTAGTCGTTTAGTCGTGTCTGACTCTTCGTGACCCCAGAGACCAGAGCACGCCAGGCTCTGGTCCATTATACATCATGATAAAATGTGGGTTTGCAGATGAAATGGGCTTCCAGGTGAACAACATGCAAAAGTGACAGATTCTGGAAACAGTCTGGATTCACCCACTCCAGATTAAAATCTAGTGAGATTTAAAGGTGCTTTCTCAAATTGGGCCCTGCTCTGCTAATGATGGTGGAGGCGGGGACCTTCAGAAGCCCTTTTGTCCATGCAGAAGTCCTCTTCTAAATCACACATGCTGTCCCTTTTACTGCAGCTGGTCATATACTTAAAAGGTTTGTTTATTTCACTGTATCTCTGTTGTTCAAAAGGAACCAGCACTGTCAGAAGTGGGGTTTTTTTCTCCTTTCTTTCTATTTTTGCCACTGCTTATTGCCCAAAGTTATAACAGGGGGAAAATGCAATTTGTCTGCGATAGATCTCTGAAGGAGAGAGAGAAACCAAGTTGATGGACAAGTGGCTTTCAGCGTTTCCAACAGACACGTCCCTCTTTCAAACCAATTGTAATGTCCTTGACCTCAGCTTTCAATACATGGATGGTCCTTGATCATCAAAGTTCCCAGTGTGGGGGAAAAATACAAACTCATCTTTTTTATATATAAATGGGTTTAACTAAGAAGAGGCTCTCAAGAGGCCCAGCTACTTCCAATAAAGCCCTTTCATTATGTTCTCGCCTAACCAGTGTCACCATTTTGCTCTCTCAGCAGCTGAGAACAGTTAGAAATGTTCAAAATGTGTCTTCTCCAAGTTTCATGCTGTTGCATGCTCAAAAGGAGCAACAGGGATTTTAAAAAGCAGACAATGTTCCTCTCCTCTCTATTGATACTCTTGTTTTATTTTTGCCTTTTAAAAAATAATCTTTGCAGAGTTCCGCAACTCAAAAAAACCAGCACGACTTGTAGCAGTTAAGACTGGGTCTGCTTCAAAAGAGGCTAGAACAAAAAGCATTGTTTCAAGGGCATTTACCATTTTCTGCATCTTAAGGTCAGTGGAACTTCAGCTGGGAGCTGTACTCAGGCATTTTGCTGACACAATGAGTCGTTTTCCCGGTAATCACCTCTTAACAACAGGCAGGTGGGTTACTTGATAATATGGATACATTTCATAATCATAAAGTGTCGACTCACATGTCACTCCATCGTTCTACATGAAAAGCAGCAGTGGTCCCACGACTCCTTTTCTTTACATGAAATGGCCCCTTCCCCTCTAGACAGGGCAGGTGGTGGAGAGAAAGTCAGCTTAAAAAGTTTGACTATGTGTGCATGCATTGCTTGTGCTTACAGGGTTTCCTCTTGTGAACCTCTTTAACAAGCTGATGAATATAATTTTCAGGCGACTTCAGCAAGAAAATTAGCCACAGTGGGTACACCTAGCTGCTATTTCTTTGATTAACACCAGTGAATTAGTACCGTTGAAGGCAAGGCTGTCTTCTGGTTGCTTGCCATCACCTTCAGAGGGAAACATCGAGGGTGGTTTGCAAAGATGGAGCTCAATAACTTCAGGTGTTGAAGCTATGAAATGGCAATATGAGGTGAGACACGCACACAGAGAGGGGTGTGTGTGTCACACTTCACCCCACCCCTTCTTGGACTGCCATAGCAATGTGAGTGATGGGAGGTCAGAGAAGTGCTGCACCAACTGCTTCTGCACCAGCCACCAGACTAACAACCAGGGCTGTCTTACCCATAGGTGCTAGGGGTGAGGAGCACCCGGGTGCTGGGTTCTCAGGGGCGCCAGGCCAAGAGTCCAGGATCCAAGAGTTGAGTCTGGGGAAGAGCCTTCCAGACGGTCAGAGTGCCGCGATGGGCTCTGCGGTGCAAGTTGGGGGGTGATTGAGCCAGTGAGATGCAGAGGCAGCTGGTCGGCTCTGCCCTTCTGCGCACCTGGGACTGGGATGTGTGGGGTATAAATAAAAAATTATTATTATTATATGGGACTGGGCAACCTGGGGGGACGACACCGGGCGGATCTTTGCACCCCGGCACCGCATATGCTTAAGACAGCCCTGCTAACAACCAAGCCCACTCTGTGTCAAGCAGTACAAAGAGAGGGGGGAACTAATAATCGATAGTTGTCAATAATTTTTAACAATGCCCACAAGGGGCACTGGAGCAGTTGTTGTGCAAGATTGGCTGGCGCATGCTTATTAACCTATTTTTGTGTCTGCCTTCTCTCTGGGGCCAGGGCAATGCTACCTCCCCATGGATAGCTTGGGGGGAAGGAGCAGGAATACTTTAACAGAATGGCAAAATGTGTGAAGTGGAAATAGAAATCTAGTATTGCATGCTTCCATGTCCAGAGACACGTTAGTCTGATTATTAGAGTCAGGGGTCACTTTATGCCTTCTTTTGACTTCCCAGAGGCTTCTGGCTGACCACTGTTAGAAGCAGAATAGTGAGCTAGACCTTTGGCTTGGCTCAGCAGGACTCTTTCTCTCTTTCTTGCCTATAAAAAGAGGGGGGGATGTCTAGAGAATAGCAAAGCCAGCTATTCTTTCCCAAAACTCACAATGTTCACATATTCCAATCTGGAAAATGCATTATCTACAGTCAAAAGACTACCCTTTGAAATTCTGCAAAGCAGATGTTTGTTTTTTGCTAGTTCATTATTTCTTCATAATGAGCATTATTTTGCAGTTGTTTTGATTGCCATATAATGAGAAGGTGTTGCAAAGAATGTAAAACTGGTGAGATGTGGAGGGGCCCTGGAATCAGCTACATTTTGCAGTGGTAAAAAAGGGATGGCGACAATAATGTAGATTGGGGAATAGGTATTTGTCAAAATATATAGTTGATACTAGTTTTTCAGGCTTAAGAAATGGATGGAGTTGAAATCATGGTCTCTAGGTAGAAAACAATTGTTCTTTGTTACCTCAGCTATTATCACAACCAAGCACAGAAAAAAAAATATATGTTCCAGTTGCATGCCAGTTTACTGAAGATGCCTTCCACAGTCTCCTTTGCTCTCCAGTACGTGCAGCTTAGTTGACCTCAAACAGAACTCTTGAATACTGTGTGTGTGTATAATTCTAATGTTCTAATAACACACACTCCTCCAGCTAGTCAGCGAGATTTAGAGTGATCTCTGAGAGCACTCCTTTAAAAAAAATTAAGTTATTAGGCTATATTTAGACATATGACATGCAACAATTACATAAAATGAGTTAAAATGAAACAACAGTATATACTCAGATAAACATTTCTGTATATATAAACAAATTTGTGTTAAATTATATATAGCATAATTAGTATGGATATGACATTATGCATAATTATGTGTATGCTTAGATTGTTGATCATTAATAAAAGTTTTTTGTATCAATAACATTTTTTAATTGAAATATTTTCCATAGGTAACAAAAGTACTTTCATTGCCTCCATTTTTAAGGCTTAGCATCCTTCATACAAATCAATTACTGTCAGTTTGAGACATTTATAACCATCTTAATTTATGGGGATTTATAGGCATTTATAGGGACTAAGGGTGAAAAGGGAAAATTAAAACAGATACTTAATGCACACCAAACTGTGCTGTAAACTATAAGTACTATTCTGCCATATGCTTGAGACCACTCCTGTTGAGCTGTCAGCTTTGGATTCTTTGCACTCTTCTGACAGAGAGCACATACTCCCACTCTGAGTTATGAGAAGTTCCAAGACTGCAGAAATTTCACAGGTTCAGTTTGCCTTGTAAGGAGTGCACTAGAAGCTGATCAATGTTTTATAACATATGAGCTTATTTAGCAGGCAGCCAAACTCCACGGCACTCATCAGAACTCCAGGGAGACAGGTAACAGCCTACTGTGCTTAAGTTTCATGTAGCTCTCTTGATCTCTGGGTCAGAATGTTGTGTCTCTTCACACAGTAAAAACTCAATTACCTCATCCTTAGCTGGGAGGGAGGGAGGCTTACCCCTCTTCTCTGATCACCCCCCCCCATGGCCAGTATCAAAAAGCTACTCTCTAACCATTTAGTTTCCATGACAACACATTGCCTGCACTTTACCTAACAAAACCGTGTGCCAGGCTTAACCAGCTTTAAGCAGGCCTTCTGACCTGTTAACACTCTCCCATCCAATCTTCCAGTGTGACGACAGTGCACAAAAAGTCGAAGGTAGCATGGGGCTACCTTTGAAGGTGACCCGGAAACTGCAATTAATCCAGAATGCGGCAGCTAGACTGGTGACTGGGAGTGGCCGCCGGGACCACATAACACCGGTTCTGAGAGATCTGCATTGGCTCCCAGTACGTTTCCGAGCACGATTCAAAGTGTTGGTGCTGACCTTTAAAGCCCTAAACGGCCTCAGTCCTGTATACCTGAAGGAGCGTCTCCGCCACCATCGTTCAGCCCGGACACTGAGATCCAGCGCCGAGGGCCTTCTGGCGGTTCCCTCATTGTGAGAAGTGAGGCTACAGGGAACCAGACAGAGGGCCTTCTCGGTAGTGGCGCCTGCCCTGTGGAACGCCCTCCCATCAGATGTCAAAGAGATAAATAATTACCTGACATTCAGAAGACATCTTAAGGCAGCCCTGTTCAGGGAAGTTTTTAATATGTAACGCTGTACTGTTTTTAACACTGATTGGGAGCCGCCCAGAGTGGCTGGGAAACTCAGCCAGATGGGCGGGGTATAAATAATAAATTATTATTATTATTATTATTATTATTATTATTATTATTATTATTATTTCTGTCACTCCTCATCCTGGTTTACTTCTGCATCAATTTACATAAGACTAATCATGCCAAAATGTCTGCTTAGGCTAACATGATTTAGCTGGCTACATCCAAGACGGTAAGACTGTGTTTTCTCATTTTGCTGTTTGGACTCTTATTTTCTGTTTCCTTGAATGGAGTAGTTTATAGACAAACACAACAAAAATGAGCATTGTTGAAAAGAAGGAATAAAAATAATAAAATGAAATTAGATGTGTGTTTTCCAGCTTGCAGAAATTAATGGGCCCTTTCTGTTTGCGTATGGCTTTCTTTTTTAAAAAGTCACACACAATTGGATTTAATTGGTATGTACATTTTGCATATTTGAACCATCTTAGCTACCGCTGCATTTTCATAATGTTTTCTTCATGCTATTTTTTAAACCCATGCAGGGATCATGTCACATGCTTGGATTTTCAAACAACAAGAATAACACATTTTTCTCTCTCCAATCGAATGTCCAGTGCCCCTCCCTTTAGTGGTTCCATAAAACAAGATAGAACCCTTGTAAATTACTATTTCTTTGAGGACAGAATGGGAAGAGATTAGTGGTGCAATTTGAGCAATGAAGTTTCTCTTGCTTTGCACAAATAATCATAATAATAAAAACAAAAGATTAAAATGTCTGTATCCAAAGCTCAGCCTCCCATTGTAAATAAGAACACAAATGAGGGAATCCGCCAACTCCGATAAAGCAGATGACATTATACATTTCATTACATGAGTTTATCTGCAAAGCAGGATGTTTTGCTAATCTCATGGACACAGGCCGGATGATTCGTTCTTCCTTTCTCAGGTCATCTTGCAAGGATCCTGATTAACGTGTCACCAAATTGTGGGGAGGGTAGAAGTTTCACTAACTTTTACATTACCCACAAAGCAAGTCCTAATTTTGCTTATTTTGCATGTGTGGAAGTAGGTTAAAGTGTTCATACTGTGGTCACATAATGCCACCCACTCATGGCTACATCCTGGCCGCTGCTCCCATCCTCTGACTAAAGGCTGCTTTGGAACCTTTTTTTAAAAAAATAGACACTTTTCCTGGAAACATTGTGGTCATCTCATAACAGGATTTTACATCATACTGAACATTCTAAATGAAATATTTGAAGAGAATCCTATTCTGTTGATGATGATGTTGCAAATCAGCCTTGCAAATCATACCTGCAAACTAATCCTCTTTAACTTATTTGCTTTCCTGTTTCCTCCCTGGCAGGTTGACATTCCTGAAAGGCGCCACTTCAAGGTAAGAGTAGGGCCTAGGAGGTGCAGGTTCAATTTCCACTCAGCCATGTTCCCCTCCCCTTTTGAATTTTGATTCATTTCCGAGCGTCTCCACCCCCATTGTTCGGACTGGACACTGAGGTCCACCTCCAAGGGCTTTCTGGCGGTTCACTGTGAGAAGTGAGGTTACAGGGAACCAGGCAGAGGGCCTTCTCGGTAATGGCGCCTGCCCTGTGGAACACCCTCCCATCAGATGTCAAGGAAATAAGCAGCTATCCTATTTTTAAAAGAAAACTGAAGGCAGCCCTGTTTAGGGAAGTTTTTAATGACTGGTGTTTTAATGTATTTTTAGTATTTTGTTGGGAGCCGCCCAGAGTGGCTGAGGAAGTCTAGTCAGATGGCTGGGGTATAAGTA
The DNA here is from genome assembly GCF_965113315.1 of Podarcis vaucheri. Lineage (NCBI taxonomy): Eukaryota > Metazoa > Chordata > Lepidosauria > Squamata > Lacertidae > Podarcis > Podarcis vaucheri. Next base: position 91,831,230 of record NC_138759.1, read on the forward strand.
ATAAATTAGTAGTAGTAGTAGTAGTAGTAGTAGTAGTAGTAGTAGTAGTATTCCACTTTTCCAACAATTGCATTGAGCTCAAGAGCAGCTCACAATAATAATGGGGAGATGGGGAAATTCCATGGGAAACCCAGATATCTATGAAAAGAAGAGCTCAGCATCATGTTAAAACAAGCATCCCATTCCCTCCCCTCCTCCTGTGTGTTGTTCCCCTCCCAAGAGCTGATTTGTTGTAGGGGCATGCAGGGGAAGAAGAGGGAGAAAGCCCTGTTGCCCTAGCAGGAGCCTTTACACTGGCTCCCACTGGTTGAATTGGACCTGATGGCTTTTCTCCATGTGAGATGAAGATGATGAAGATGATGATGATAATTCCCCAGCCACTCTGGACGGCTTCCAGCAGAATATAAAAACATAATGAAACATTGAACGTTAAGAACTTCCCGATTTAAGATAACTCTTTCCACCTTCCTTTTGGAGGAATGTGCTGGGCTCTCACTAGCCCCAGGCAAAGAGCCCCAAGACAAAAGCCCTTTACCTCTTTTCTTTCTCCTCACACCACTAGCAAGGCACAAACTTTTAAAGTTACCTGTAGGGGAAGAAGAACAAACAACCCCAAATGAGCATGTAAGCACAGATTCCTGGCAAACTCTTTCCCCGGCTGACTCTGGCAAGGCATGGGCTTTTAAAATTACCTGGAGTGGCTCACTTGTTCATCTTGGGCCACTGCCTCCCAGTCTAACCTATTTCACAGCATTGTTGCTAGGATAAACCTGGAGAGAACTCATCAAAATCATGGATAGTATTGATCTACTCTGCCGGGTTGTTATAAGGATCACTCATATAGTGTGTGTGTGTGTGAAATTCTTTGAACAATCTGAAGTCTTACATAAATGCTAAGGCTGTGCTTCAGCCATCGCCATTAGATGACATAATTTGTTTTAATGCCAGAGATGTATTGATAAACAACAGAGTGGATTATTTTGTATAGCATGATGATAGAATGCCCCTTATTCTGCCCATTGTGATGTTTCCCTGTAGAATTTGTCCACATGAGTTATGAGCTACTTTTGAATTTATGGACTTTCAACCCTATTAAACACCTCCCCAATGATTCAGGTACTGTTTTCCTTTGATATTAATATACCCATTTTATGGTTTGATCAATACGGAGCAGAGGCTAAAATAAAGCCAGCCAAGGGTTGTAAGGTTCATCCTCCAGATTGGTGACAGCAATCATTTCAGACTGGCTGTATCTATATTTTATATTGGGGAAGAGGGTGCCCATTATTTACAACAGTGTCATTTCTTTGCAAAAAACAGAAATAACATAGCCCAATAAATCTATTTGAGGGAAGATTTGCTAGGTTGCCTTGTAGATAAATGCAACCAAGTTGTGTGAGGTACTGTAGTTGCTTTTGGGGTCAAGAGTTTGGATGGCGCTAAATGCTAGAAGTCTTTTGAATCCACTTTCAAAGCTTGTTGGGACTCTTACTTCTTTATTAGACAAACTCTGGGTCTATTATCTTAATCATACAGGTTTCAATTACACACAGTCTTCAATGCTAGCACTCCCCATCTCAGGCAGGGGAACATTTAAGGTTCTGCAAGTGGCTGAGGCGTGCCTTCTCATAGTCCATTAAGTCTAGTTAGCATTTTCCCAGCTTTAGGAAGGAGATGCCAGGGCTCTAGGACCCTTTCAGAGCCCTCATGTCTCCTTCCCAAAGCTGGGCACCTCCTTACTCACCTTTGGAAAGGCAGCACAAGGACTGGGTGCCATAGCACCGATGTCCGCCACTGCCTCAGGCATACCCCATCTTGTCGTTCTCTGCTGGCTTGGAGCTCCTTCATCTAATGCTGCTGCATGTGCTGCTAGCTCTGCTGGTCCCTTTTCCCTGTTCTGGCCCCTGCCTTATAGACATTCTGTGGTTGAGTTAGCTTCTTCATGCTATTCTGGCAGCCAAGCTTCGTGATCAGGGCTGTCTTACCCATAGGCACTAGGGGTGTGGGACACCTGGGCACCGGGCTCTCAGGGGACCAGGCCAAGAGTCCGGGGCCCAAGATTTGAGTCCAGGGAAGAGCCTGCCTGTCGGTCAGAGCGCCACGGTGGGCTCTTCTACTGCAAGCGGCTTTGTGCCGCAAGTTTGGGGGCAACCGAGCCAGTGAGACGCTGAGGCGGCAGGCCGGCTCCACCCTCCTGCTCGCCTGGGCCTGGGCAACTGGGGGGGGGGACTGGGCGGATCTTTGCACCCTGGTACTGCATATGCTTAAGGCAGCCCTGTTCATGATCTGCAGATCAGTTGTGTCAGGTCTGTGTCTGAGTCAGGGTTTTTCCTAGCTACCTCTCCACAGTGAGCAAAGCTGAAGGAGGATGGCCTCATTTATAATTATTGATATCAGAGCCTGACCTTTGGCCCTTGCCTGGTCAACAGTGCAGTAACATTTTTCTTCTGCACGCTGGGCCCCATCCCACAATTCCATCTCCTAATTCCTAATGAAACCCAGTCCTTGCAATTCATCTAGCATAGAGAAACATCCATGCTCTTGCCAAATTCCTTCCCTCAATTCACCATCCCATCCACAGGATGTCAACTGTTTTTTGGGGGGTGTCAACAAAATTCAGGTGTGGGAGCCACAGTTTTCAAAGCTGTCCAGGCTGCATGCATAGTTTGGTGGACAGTTCCATACTGTTCTGTCCCTGCTTCTTTGTCCATGGTTGTGAGGAATGAGAACAGAAGATTAGGAGAAGAAATTATCCTCCAAGCTAGCCCTAGTTGTGGTAGACTTTCTCCACCCTACAGAAATCATATTCTCCTCTTCTGATTCCTAGCTCAGTAGTTATAGAAAAAAACTACAGTCACTCTCCCTACTCTACCCCAAATTGAAACTGTTAGTTGAGGCTTTCAAGGCCACTTTTAATGAGCAGGCTTCTTTCACCAAATGCAGAACAAGCTACACAGATGAAGCTACATCTCATAAGAACATATGAAGAGCCCTTCTGGATTGAACAAAAGTTCATTTAGTCCAGCATTCTGTTCCCATAATGGCCAGCCATATGCCCGCAGGAAGCTCTTACTTAAGATGCTGTCCAAAGGAGACTAGTGCTGAAACGCTGGACTCCTGCTTTTATGACATCACCAACATCACACACAGCCCTGTCCAGATCCTGAACTCTTGCCTTGCTTCAACAAAATGCCTCCACCTCCCAATTTGCCACCTTTCCCTCCCACCCCCATTGTCAAAACACTTAACCCTAAGGCTGAATCTTAGGGTACCCACAGTTATAGCTTAGCCCTGGCATAAATTGGAAGGGTGGCTTTGGTCTCTATTAACTGCCTTGGAAGTTTAATGCGTAAAGGTTGAGAATTCTTTTTAAGAACTAGCTGAATGGTGGTTGGAGGATGGGAGCAAAACTAAAGGCACCAATGCAAGGTGAGAATCAGGCATGGGGATGGACCAAAGCATAGAGTTACAGGGATAGGTTCCATTTTATTGGTTAACCCTAATGGAAATGTGTTCAAGGGGCTCTTCGCACAATATGGTCAACTTGTGGAGGCTGCATCAAGCCATTGATCTGTGGAGTGAGCAGTGTAGAATGCACTGGACTTCTTCTCTTCAGTGCTGGTATTTAAAATGGGCCTCCCCTCTATTTGTGCACAGTTTATGTAGATGGTGGGCTAAACTATTTATCTGCAAATGAATGGTAGGTCCTTCAGAGTTAATAAAACTCAACTGGATTCCCAAAGGCGAAGGCATCTCGCCTGCCTGTGTTCATCCTTCCTTATCTTTATAACACAGATGGTTTTCATCTCAGCCTCAGCCCTCAGCTTCTGATGTTGACAATTTCTTTTTCATCAGTTGATTGTTAACAGTGGGGAAATACTGTAAATATTTCTCCATGTAGGTAACTCAGAATCACCTGCCTGTTTAACTAATGACTGAATCACAGTGGGAATGCAGTAAGTTGTTACAAATAATAACCACACATCTTGAGTGCGTATGAAACCAAATGAGAAATTCTTCGAGATTATTACAGAATGTATGCCAATTTGCCAGCTGGAGTAAATCAACATACCTTCTGGAGAGCAATTAGAGAGTGGCTGTCTAACACCAGCTGAGAATACAGCCCAGGAAATGTAGTTAAACTTTGGAATGTGGAAGTGAAAGCATGGTAGCACAAGGCAGTGTGAATAATAGTGAGGTAATGCGAGTGCTAATACATCATTTTGCACAGAGTAGCCAGAGCACGGGATTTAGCCATATAGAGGATTTCTGGTGGCAGTTCACTGGACTTATGGCATCTAAATATACTCTACCATTTCCATGCAAATTATTGCCAGAAAGTAACATCTGTATCCTGTTTTTAAAAAAGAAAAGAAAAGGGTGTCAGTACTTTCAATGAAGTTGTTACAGTAAGGGCCACACTTTTAACATTTGGGGGGGGGGGAGGTGCCAGTACTATGTACCCTGGACCGCCCTCAAAAGAAAACGCTGGATGTATCCATGACCATGATGATTCAATCATTACTTCTTCCACTTCAATCAAATAGGGACACCCTGTTGACTCCTGTGCAAGTTGCTACCCAGTGTCAGAGTTCTGCCACAGACAAAATACATTGAGTGGCACCTGGCATCTATTTCGTGCAGCTGGGATTATTATGCTGGTTATCTGATTATTTTGATGGTGTGGTATCTGTTTTGGATGTGTATTTGGTTTTACTGTTTTTGTTATTGATCTGTTCTCTACCTTTTCAAAGAATAAGACAGGGTAGTTTTGTTTGCTTCCTTGCTTGTTTGTTTTTTTAAAAAAATACATAATCTTTCTAATCCTGAAATCTGCTTGTCCCCAACTAGCTTAAGAACTACAGTTCTAACCAAACCCATCATCCCCCAAAGTATAATCATAGTCATAACATAGCAATCTAGACACTGGTTATTCTATGTTCCTTTAGTATTAGTTTGGCTCTGTGCCTTCCTTGAAGTACAACTCTGTGCACAAAGAGAGCAGGAATCCATAGTTAAGGAAGCAACAGCAGAACCATAGAGAATTTGTTTCAAGGTAGAAACAACTTAGCAACATAATCATCTGTCTTCCCCCCTTTTTTTACAATGTTTACAATGCCAGAGGATTGTTGATTTGTCTCAGCGCTTATTTCTGTGATACTAAATTTGATTAGAATGAACTTTCCCTCCGGGTGCATTGGCAAACCATAAAGCAGCGATACACCGAAGCCCATTATAAACTCAGAATCTATAAATAAATGTAGAGTTACACAACAATGCAGTGCAAGGCACACTGAGTATTTTATTATTCAATATGTCTTTTTGCTAGTGGCATATCTATTTAATTTTGAGAGATCCACACTTTTCTAAACCCAGCAAGCATTTAATAACTTGTACTTTGTGACAACTTTTGCATAAACAAATATTTCTAAAAAGAAAAGTCCAGGTCTTAGTAAGGAAGAAAACCCCAGAGAGCAGGAAAATAATAATAATAAAATCTAAGTTTCACTATAATAATTTTCCAATTTAGATAGAAAAAGTTTTTGCAAGGCATGACAGAATATTGGCTGCAGAAACTTGAAAGTCCAACTTTGCATTCATAAATATCCAGCCACACACACTCAGGCACATATTGGTGACCTTCAGGAAGCAAAGAACATGCTCTTTCATGCAAATCTAGGAATGCTTCATGCACAAAATGGAAGCAGACAATTCTCAGACTTAGACAGGTATCTGATGCATTCATTCTTTTAGCACAAAAAATAATATTCATGCAACATAACTGCCCCCTATCCTCCTACACACACACACCCCACCTGAATCTGCTCTGGAGGGTTGGGGAAAACCTGATAGCAGAGATAGGGGAGCATGGGGGAGAAGAGGTAGAAATTTCCGTTGCATCAGATTGGATCCTTACACCAGTGAAATAATTTGTGTAGCACTGCATTGGATTCAAGCCTCGGTCTCATAAACATACCACTATTAGGGTTCTTTGTTATGAAGCCATCATACTTAATTGCAATGGCTTTAAATAGTCCACATGTTGCTCTTGCCTCCCAAGGGGGCATACTATAAACGGGTTTTTATCCCCATAACCATTCTGTGGGGCAAAATGGGCTGAGAGAGTGCAGCATGCATTTAGCTTCAGAGATGAGCAAGAATTTGGACCTAGTCTTTCTTATACAAGTCTGGAATTTAAATTGCCACACCACATTCATTTGATTTTTAGCAAATATATGCTCCAAGTGACAGATAGTATAAACTATCGGATGGCTTCAGATTAAGGATGGATAAATCTGTCAATTTCAATTTTTCCCTTTGTCTTAAATTCAGTTCTCCACATTACTTTGTGAAAACTCCTCATGAAAATTCACCAGCATTTTAGTGTGATTTTCTCCTAGTATAAACGTTAGTATAGAATTTTGCATAATATACATTTTTTTGCAAGACAATGCATTATTATATGTTATTTTCACTAATGTATGCACTTCGATGCATACTTTACCCTAGAAGATGCATTTTTGCTCAGATATCTTAGAGAACTGCATTGCAAAATTCAGAGAAGCGCAGTTTTTGAAGGATGGCTATCTTTTGATTTCTGCATTGTTTGATTCAGTTCAAACTTTCTGAATTTCTCACCCACCCCATTTCAGATATGTATTTACTAGATTGCAGTACATTTTTAATAGATTTGTCTGAAGTGCATACTTGTCCTAAATTCTAGAACCCTGATTGTACAACAAACCACACAAAAAGGAGCCCATTGAGCGTGACACATACCAAATGATATACTCTGACATGAAAAATGTACATCCAGAGATCTCATCTGTTGCAGGCACTGGACTAGATTATTTCTAGAATAAGCAGCTGTCCATGTATTGCACATTATATATGGAGGGATGCATTGTGTTAGTTATACACAACAGAAAATGGAAATAAAACCTTCCAGTTGAAGTTAGTCCAAGGGCGAAAGGGACTGAACGTCTCTTTACATGTTATCAGCATTTCCAGGATGTTTAACTCAGGGTCCTTAGCCCAAGAGAAAAGTTCACATCAGTTATATCTTAGACCAAGAGTTGGGTACTGGATCTAGCTGGTGAGATTCCCAAACCACTGCTGTGGCACTTTAACAGGTAGGTGGAACCTTTTCCACCTGTCTATCACATAACATCCCTATGATTTCAGATTATCCATTTTTCTTTTGTAGTGTGGCAAAAGAAAGTCCAAGCTCAGCTAAGCAGACCTTGAACTTACTGTTTGGGAAGACGTTGATTGTACTACAGAGTTCCCCATGGTTTAGGCTAAGGACAAGGGTTACAAATTCCATGAAAAACCACATTTTAGGATGATTGAAAAGAAATACAGAGAGGTAATACTTAGGTAAGGAGTCCAAGATCTCTCTATCCACTTATTTAGATAAACCAATTTATCTTTAAGCATATCATGTGGAATCTTTCCTACCTTGCACATCATCCTCCCCACAAATGAATTAGCTCACAAAACATGGACCAGGGTAGATCAGAGAAAAATATAGAGGCCAAATATGGAAAAACATCCCCACCATCCAGCCAATTAAATGGCACCCAAAAGAGTGGGAATCGTGTGGAGCCACATACATACCAAGATGTCCCTTTACATCAGCATCAGCTGAACATGAAGATGACATCCAGGATGGTAGATAGCTCCTGAAAACTAACACAAATGTCCCATAGTATATGCTAAAAAAGACTGCACAACTGAACCAAGAGAGATGGACTCAAGCCAAAGCTATTCAGTGTAAAGCTTCCTAGAACACTCTTTATTTCACCTTGTGTCCCCCCCCCTTAACCTGCTGAGCCATAGCACTAAAAACAAAGTTGATATGCTAAGCACTAAATTTGTAATTCCTAATTAACTCATTTTGATAACTGAGAACAAGTAGGTCTATCAGCAGCTCATCATCCTCCATGGAGAGTTTTAAATATCAAGCTTTTGGATTATCGCCACTTGACAAATTAAAATTTAGATTGTCCCCATCTTTTCCTTGTTTAATCACTCTGTTGATTATGTTTCTTTTCCTTAGGCTGATTAGACCCCAGTATTTCTCTCCCCCCACCAAAACACCCTGATTATTAGAGGCTGATGTTGCTTTAGATGGCAAAACTTGTAAATAAATCTTGTTTCTCTAACAGTGACTTATTTCCCTAATGGTTAAGCTTAGTGGGTCTTGTGATCCACAGTAATTTATTTCTAAGCTGATGGTCAGGTTTACAAACGAGGGAAAGTCAAGGTAACACTCCATTCAAGTTTAAGTTCCTTAGGAGCAGATGTCACTTAATCAAAGTGCAATTATATGTGCGCATTTATTTAGTACCCTTGTATGCAGTTCATCAGGCCCTGGATGTTCAAATTCATTTAAAGTAGCTAGGTGTTCCCTTACTATCTCTTTTCCTATGTTGAGCTGCAACTCTCTCCCTGCATCATTTATGTCATTATCACCATGTTGGATATTGTCTCCTTTTGGGTGAAGACAGAGGCAAAGTAGGTGTTGAGCAGTTGCTCCTTCTCTTTGTCCTTTTCACTGACTTCCCATTATTTACATTATTTTTCTTCTCAACAACCCTGTGAGGTAGTTTAGATGGTGAAAGAGTGACTAGTCCAAGCTTATCCAGTTAGGTTTATGGCAGTGCGGGAATTTGAACTCTGATCTTCCATGTTATGGTTCAACACTCTGACCGCTACCCCACATTGTGATAGAGTTGTAGCTATGGAAGTCACCTACAACCACTTCTTCTGCTGAGGAAGAAGGCTATCTGGTTTGCATTTCTACCTGCTCAGCAAAGCTGACTTTGTGTGAAGCAGCATTCAAAAGTTAAAATAGCATTTGTCTAGCAACCATGAAAACAATGCCCTCCATATTGAATCATGATATAGACCATTTGATCCAATGTTATCACTGCAGTGGAGAGAGAATGAAGAGAGTATGAAGTTCTTACCGTGGGCAACAAGATGTCTATGGGAAGTTGGCAAAAAGGACATGAGTGCAATCATGTTCTTCTCATTATCCCTAGCAGGTAGTATTCAGAGGCATACTATCTCTGACAGTGGAGGCTGAACCAATGGCATTATCCTTCTTAAATTCCAGCTCATCTGTAAGTTCCCTATACAGCCACACTGGGTTCTTTAGATGTCTCCCACTTTTATTTATTTGTTTGAATTGTCTGCAATCATGCCTCCAATATTTCACCTTTAAGAAACTCCCATCCATCTTGGACTCCCTTCTCTTTGCATATTTGTGATCATTTCTGATCTCACCCGGTAGGTCCTTAAGTTTTTTGTAACCGGCTTTCTTAAAGTTCAAAGTGCATGTCCAAATACATTCAACCCTCCCTTGCTTCTGTATCACAAAACCCAGGAGGACATGATCACTTCCTTCAAAGTTTATAGTACTTCCACCTCATCAATCCATTCCTCCCTGTTGGTGAGGACCAGACCCATTTTAGATTATCCCCTTGCTGCTTCTTTCATCTTATGGGAAATTAAATGGTCAGTGAGGCAATTGAGAAACTTGCTAGACCTTATATTCTTAGCAGAGTTTCAGTCCCAGCAAATACTGGGACACTTGAAGTCTCCTGTCACTACTAGATCTCTCCTTTTTGAATGTTTGGTAATCTGCTCTAGGATACCATAATTCAGGTCTTTAGTCTGGCTTGGCAGTCTACAGCAGACACCCATAGCATGGTCACTGTTGTTTCCCTCTCCTACAATTTTTACCTGTATACTTTAACCTTCCATGGTCCAGATCATAGATCTTGGCTACAATCTAGACCACAATCCCATATAGAATTATCAAGGTTTAAATTCCACTGAACTCAGTGGAAAGTATTGTGCTGGCAATCCCCAATCACCCTGGTCTGGCACTTCAAAGACATTTCATGGAGAGAAGCTTGTATCTTTCTGACACTATAATTGAATTATGATGTTCCTTTAAATCTTTTTCAAGAAGAACTCAGTAATTTTACAAGCCCTATCAAATTAAGTTCATTTTAATTAATATAGCATTAGATTAATGCCGGCTGCACTGAGTTATCAGCTAGAAACAGCAGAACCCTATCTGCAGAGCACAAAATGGTAATGGGATATGAGCACGTTTTGGTTTTTGGTTTTCTTTTTTAAAAAGAAAAACATGCATTCCTAATCTATACAAATAGCAGCAAGATAAGGCTAATTGTTGATGCCTTGAGCATTATTTTAACTGCTGTTCCAAAAGCATTTTTTAAAAAATATACTTGATTGTAGGGTAACTATTAAAAAAATTCCAAAACAAGAAATTTGTCTCCCCATGCCTTGTCCTTGAATTTCAAAATATAGACATACGTATAGCTGTATCCTTAAGCAAATGGAAAGAATGTTCCTAGCAGAGTTTATCTACTAATTTATAATAAACAATGACTGAGTATATAAACCGTTGGGTTTGGGCCTCTCTGCTCAATGCCCTTCTGAGCTGTAAACTCCCTAGCGATTCTTGAGCAAGTGATCAACTCTCACAGGTTTATAGGCTGTTGGTGCATGATACGATGGTAGGATGTTGTATGGCATTTTGTATGTGATGTGTGTCATGTTTCATTTGCCCATCAACCATGTAGACTATTGGGATGTTAGTGCTGGGATAGTGCAACAACTATGACTTGCAGTGATCAGATGTATGCCCATAATCTACCTAAGGCTATCAGGTACATGTGCTGATTTCAGAGAAAGACTTTGACAATGATTTGGAATACACACAAGGGTATTCTCTGGTGAAAACCAATATCAACTGACATTAATTACAGTAAATAACAGAGGAGCAGACAGATGTGAGATGTGTTGCATTTCTCCTTGCTCTAGCTGACATCACCCCCACCCCTGTTATTAAAAAGCACTTTCCTCTTTCGTAGGAACCCCAGAGATCCCCATTGCATTTATTGCTGGCAGTATCATCCTCCTGCCCATGATTTCAGGACCTTCCGATATTATTTGATTATCCCATTTCACAAAACACCTCCTTTGTTGGCATGTTTTCTAATCTAATGAAGGGTTTGGCATGCCAAGAAAGTGAAGCTTTTTTCTAGACGGAAGAACAGCAGCGCCATCAGGTTAACGTTGTCTCCAAGCAACAATAAACCTATGATTATCCAAAGGCCAAGCTGGCAACTGCCGAGACTGCTAAAGAGCCATGCTTATTGCCACTGTTTTCTTGACAGGCCTTCTGGAGGGAAAGCAGCAATGCATTGGCAGATGGAATTCCCAACTTTTATCTATGTTCTTGCTTATAAGGCAGATGAGAAGTGGTTCAATTCAATAGCTAGACAGAAAGAGCTGAAATCAGAATGCCTGCAAATCAACACCCTCCCCACTGTGAAATACACCTGCTCTTGACAGACTTGTTACATATTCTGTTTGAGAAAGGGTGATAGTGTGCACATTTTAGAATGGGTAGGGTCAAGGATGTCCAAGATGATCCAGGTAGATTCACATGGAGAGAGGTATCTTTGAGGTATTGCAGTCTAGAACCTACAGTTAAGTCACAGTTGCGTCCTTCTCCTAGAAGTCTTTCCCATATACTTAGCAAACCCCAAGATTTGCAAAAGTACAATGAAACTTCAGAAAACCCATAACTCAGTGGCCATGGAATACTAAACAGCTGGTGATGAAATGGAAAATCAAAAGGGAGATACAGGTGTGTGTGTGTGTGTGTGTGTGTGTGTGTGTGTGTGTGTGTGTCCCTGTGTCTCCAGATAGGTCTGGTTGACTCAGTATAAGCCAGCTTCCTATGTTCCTATATCTGGAGGATGCAACGATATTCATAGACCATCATTATAAGAGCTGTGACATTAATCAGGCACGTAAGTCAACAAGTTGTTACAGAACTAGGTAGGCTTGCCAGAGCTTAACTATTTTCTACAGCAGTGGTGGGAAAACATTTTTCTGCTGAGGGCCACATTTCCTCAGGGACAATCTGTTTCGGTGAGGGGCTTGATATGGACAAGGACTGGAGCCCAAAGTGTAGGGCCAAAGCTAAAAGTGAGTTTAGCTTTTTCTTTTTTCTCTCTTTCCACACATTTACCCCACTTTGACACCTGCATGAACCTAGGCCAACAGCCATATCGAGTCCTCAGGGCAAAGGTTGCTCACCCTGACCTAAAGAATGAAGGAAGAGGGCTATACATACCATCCTTTTCCACATGTATCTATGCAGAAGAATTGACTTCAGCCAATTCATGAAGCCTTTAGGAACCTCAAACAGAGCATTCTTCATTTGTGTGAAATGTCCCTCACATGACGGTTTCAGTGGTTGTGAAATCCTTTGCCCCCTCTCCCAGTGCTCCAGAAAAGAAACTTTCGTTCTCCTAGCATTGCAGGTACACCACCATCTTAAAATAAAATAAAATAAAATAAAATAAATAAAATAAAAATCTTCATTTTTGTGAATTTTGTGGAATGGGGTTGAGGTTGGGAGCAAGAGGTGATGCCTCTTGTCTGACCTCTTCAACATTTAAATTGAATTCAATGCTAGAATGACAGCTGTCTCAGCAGAAAGATACAAAAAAAAAATGGACAACTGTGGAAATTAAATTACTCTTTTGCCCTCAGAGGCAATACAAAAAAGACCATAGGATTAACCCTCATTGGCAATGGTTCACGAGGAACGAAGCTACAGAAAGGATTTTTTTGGAGGATGGGGGATTAATTTACAGATTACAATTCTGAGTTTGATACGTTGAAAAATTGGGTCTTTGTGCTCTTTGCCCACATCACAATTTGGAAATACAAGTAAGTAAGGAGAAAGTGGTGGGATGGAGAAGACGTCAAGAGAAGAAAAAAGCAGAGATATAGCAAAAATTGAGATAATGTCTGTGTCCCCAACTTATAAAGGTTTTGCCTTGAAGCTGCTGTTTTAGAAGGATGGTTCTTTCCTATTGAAAGAATGGTTCTATCCTATCACATAGGCCACTACTGCCTTCACGCAAGCAAGTGATGGCACTTGGATAATGACCTCATTTGAAGACCTTATGACATTGGCTGGAGAACATTGGAGGAAATGCTCCTCCAGGTATTTGTGACCCAGTATGTTTAGGACCTTAAAGGTAACTAACAGCACCTTTAACTAGGTTCAGAAGTCTAAAATGCCACCCACGAAGCTCATACAGGAAGTTCTTGGCCAAATCAAATGATTCTAACAATAGTCTTGCTGGATCAGACCAGACATCCATCTAGTCCAGCATACTGCTTCCTATGGCAGTCATCCAGGAGGCATTTCACAGCAGCATTGCATTCTAAATGTTAATATTGAATTAGGAAAACAGTTGGCACAGTTTTAGCACAGATAGGGAGGGATAACCTTAGCTTTGTTTCTGAAGTGGGTGGAATGGAATAACATTTAAGACTATTCTAGACTAATTTATTTTAATATTACATTTTTTTGGAAATTATATCAAACACACATGTGAGAATTGCACCAAGACACTAGAATAGCCGAAATAACACAATGCCGTTAGTCCGCCATTGTTAAGGATATTTGAATTGATCTAGGTGCAATCATTTTTCTCCTCAGGAGAGTCTATAAAAGAGAACAACAGAATCCACATAATGAAGAACCAGTCAAAACTAGTTTGATTGTTGTGTTTCCTGATTTGACAGGTAATTTTGGACCATGACCATGAGCTCCTACATTTTATTAGTTCAGTCTCTCCAGGATGGGATATCATCTATGCTTCTCCACTTACTCTCTGGCACAATTCTGGCAGCAAGGGAAAAGAAGCAAGTCCTGGTAATGAGAGAGAAGGTTAATGAGGTGGCCTCAGCAAGCCTTGCTAGGACTCTTCGCTATAGTAATAATTAGGAAAACATCAAGAAGCCTTTAGACTTAAACAGCATTCATCACTCCACTGAATACATACAGTGAAGAATATATCTTGCACATGCACCTACTCACAAATGCACAGATATAGGACTATGATAAAGGGGACCAGCTATAATGTGCATTACAGCATATCTGAGATTAGCTGTTAGATATTTTACCGTAATGGCATTTCTAACATCATTTTTCTTTTCTTTTCTTTTCTGTATGCTTGTATCACATCATGCATTGCAGGAATGAAAATTTCTTGTTTCGGAACACAGCCCCAGACAACAGTAACAGCAGTAGTTTTCTTTCATTGCAGCTCAGCCGTAGCCCATTAATAAGAAAACTCATTTCTCCTGTTTGTTTATTTGTAGAGAAATGCCAAATGTATCCAGTTTCTGGATGATTATTTCTCTAAATGGTCCCCGAGCACTATGAGTTGTGATGAAACCATGAAAAGAGGCCTTCTAGGCTTGCTTCCCCCATCCTCTGGAGGGCCAGAATGTTGTTTTAATATATTATTTTTACTACCAGAACTTCTGCAAAGTACAAAATATGTTTTTCCCCTATTTTTCAAGGTTGGTGCCACGATGAAGCACACAATATTTAAAAGAGGCAACCATTATTACATATAATTGTAATAAGGTTGTGTTATCTAAATAACACAGGTGTAAAGCCAAAGATTTCACTAGGCAAAAGAAAGTCAATTTCCTTGGGGGGGGGACCAATTTCCACCATCTCTAGCCTCCTGCAATTTGTAAAAGCTGCTCTCAATGGTATCATCACGTACCAGCTTTTGGTGATGATGGAGACTTCAGATTCCAGCAGGGATGGGGCGGGAATCAGTAACAGTCCTCGCTTTGGGTCCAACCACTGTGTAATAGAATCTCTTAAATTTTGTCCTTGAGATACATCACACCACAAGGAATAGGAAAAAAACAAAGCAGGTCACTCCTCTCTTCTGATATTTAGGTGGACCCATTTTAATGAACATCAGAAAGATAATCAGCATGTAGGATCCTCATAGAATTGTAGAGTTGGAAGGTACCCCCAAGGTTCATTTACCTCAGTCCTGCCCACAGTTGTCCCTGGGCGGGCTTGAACCACCAACCTGTGCCCTGTGCTGTGCCCAAATCTACCCTCCCATTTCTCAAAAGTTTTCTTCCCCAGCAAATGAAGTTTCCATTTCTCTGCCTCATCTTAGAGCGGTGTTGCGTTTCCATCAAGTGCTGCAGAATCAGAAGAAGCATTCTATTTGTTCCTTTGCTTGTGTTTGGTTAGTGAACCCCAACTTGGAAGGCTGACTCCACATTCAGCTTCATAGCTTTCTTTCTAGAAGGGCTTGAGACTTAGCTTTCCCCCCCCCATAGAAAGCTCTGAGTCTGTTTTGAGTTCTCCAACTCCAACAGAGAGTTCAGAACTCTGAAAATGAAGGTGCTCTAGGTTGTTTTGGGATATGGATTAGGTTTCAGGACCTGGATTGCTTTTTGAAGCAATGAAGGTCAATGGGCAAAAGATGGTCATCAGGGCCAAAATACATCTAATGGCTGCAGTCCATTGCTGGGTTATCCATAAATCAGATGGATGGTCCACCTAGACTTACTTCTGTCTCTGACAGCTGTTGTACCTGTCAATCACATTTTTATTTTATTTTTTGCTTCATGAGTGGGAAAGCAAAAGGGCAGGTGTGCTGTCTGTTACAGTCAAAGTTCAACTGATGTCCCTAATTTCTATGAATTTGTCCAGTTCTCGTTAAACCCCAAATGTGCCATCAGCTGTCACCAGATCCCATAGAGGTGGATAGCAGTTCCAACAGCAGTTGTGCCTGGCTGGAGAAGACTATCTTGCATATTTCAGTCTTGCTAACCAGCTATGAAATGCTTATGGTATGGGAAATGTTTCCTATCTAGGGGACTATATTTACCAGAATGGCCACCAAACCAGATGGGCAGTGTAATATTTTCCAGCTTTTATGTTTCATCCACTGCACACAAACATTTTCTCACTGTTCTCCAAGCAACCGTTCAGCAAATTTGAACCAGCTCCATAATGTGTTTCAATAGAACGATGTCCAATAGAAGGATCAAAGCTCAGTCACTGGAAGATTGACATCTTCTCTTTTCCCACATGGCACCACATTTCTATAATCTCCAAATTCAGTGGGTCATGATGTCACATGCTGGTGATCAAAGTGACAGCAGCATATGCTAAGGAGCAAAACTCTGTTCCAGTAACACGGCTGCATTACAATGAATTAGCCCTGCTTATCACTCTTGGCAAGGAAACTTATTTCCTTCATAACAATTCATTTATAATAAAGAGGAAAATGAAATAACATAACAAAACCAATCAACATGCAAATTTACACCCTTGCTTACAAATATATGCAAAATGTTTAAAAAGTATTTTGATTCATTTAGGACAGAAAATGGGAAAACAGGAAGTAAGTGATGGGGGAGTCAAATTGCCTACTTAAAACATGAGTGGGAAAGCTTTACCTTGTTGAGACCATGCAGAAAGCAAAAACCAACTCACTGATGACAGTAAGCAGACATGGAAGAAACTGTAAGTAAGAGAGACCTTGCGGTTCTCAACCTGTGGGTCCCCAGATGTTGTTGGACTACAACTCCCATCATCCCTGAGCTCTGCCCTTGCTAGCTAGGGGTGATGGGAGTTGTAGTTCAGCAACATCTGGGGACCACATGTTGAGAAAGGCTGCCTTAGATGGTGTGGCTGTGATGGGAAGCAGTCACATCCTCCCCCACTTGGGTTCAAGTACCACTGCAAATGACTAGACCAAGATCCATGCTTATTCCACTGCATTTCTAAAGAAAAGGTACAGAACTCAGTGGCAAAGCACACAGTTATCATGAAGAGGGTTTTGAGTTCAATCCATGCTGAATCCTGTTAAATAATCTTAGGCAGAAGAACTGCAAAAGACTGCTACCTAAAAGAAGCTGCCACCAATAATAATAAAGGAAACTAGTCTAGATGGACTAGCCCAGTATAAGGCAGTGTGATCAGGAGGGTGAACATCTCACTATAAAGTTGAGATGCATACATTGCAAAAATGTTTGGGGAACAGAAAATACTTTCCGTTCACTGTTCATACAGCCCAGTCCCAAACTACTGTAATAGCCACATTCCAGGTATGCTTCCTCTGTCTTACTGTGTTCAGTGGAACTTAATCCAAATATGGATTTTTAAGAGAACCCCTATTCCCCTCAGAAACTACAATCTCTCTACCCAGTGAACTTTGCTGATCTATTGCAAGCCACCCAAAGATCGACCATAGAGCATGAACTACTTTCTGCCCACACCTCTTAATAAAACTTCCAACTTCCCTTCTTCCTCCATAGGCAAATTAGGTTCTTCTTGAGCTTCCTATCTTCGTATATCTGCCATTTCAAGCCTGTTTTTGCATTTGTATCAGGAAGCATATTGCAAAATATTTGTTCTTTAGATCCCTAAGTACCTCATTCTGGCAACTGTTGGGTTAGACTCCAGATAATATGCCTTGAATGGAGTTTATGTTTATATCTGTAATTTTGTTCTCCAGGCAGCAGAATACATTCTACATAGAGGAGCCAAAATGCAAACCACATTGCAATGTGTGCTATTTCCCCTTCCTTTCCTTTAATTTTTTTTTGTTCCTCCCCTCAAGGTTTTATTACTCTTTTTGACATTCCAGCCAGGTGCTCATTTATCAATGTGTAGCCACAATATGCTACACCAACATTAGGCAAGAAAAATCCAGTGTAGAGCAGGGACACAGGAGACACTTGGTCTGGTTCACATTTCAGTGTTAATCTCCCTTATGTACACTTCCTGATATATTTCACAGACTGAAACCAAAGTGATCCTCCAATTTGTTCCCTTCTCTTAATTTTGAGAAGTATTTCTCCAATCAAATAATATGTACAAAAATACATATATTTATAGAAAGTGTGCATAAAATTGCATTATTCATGAAAATAACTTGCAAAATGCATTAAATTGAGGAAAATTGCTTGCAAAAAAGGTGTACTTTAGGAGGGATATGTACTAAAATGCTGATGAATTTTCATGAGGGGTTGTTTTTAAAAATTGCAAACTGATATG
Organism: Podarcis vaucheri; assembly: GCF_965113315.1. NCBI lineage: Eukaryota > Metazoa > Chordata > Lepidosauria > Squamata > Lacertidae > Podarcis > Podarcis vaucheri. The sequence goes on from NC_138759.1 coordinate 91,849,195, forward strand.
TGCAGAACTGAACTTCAGAAAAGTGAGTAACTGGAGTAACAAAACTGGCAGATTCACCCATCTCTAGGGCACACTCATCTCATCACGGCAACTCTTTACACCACTCACCTTTCCTCAAAGACCAATTTATGGATAGATATCAACATTTCTATCTGACTGAACTGAAGCATCCCTGAGAGTAGAATTGTGATGCCTAAACATTAAGAATTTAACTGTGTAGGCATATATACCACAGAAAACTTGTGGCTCTTCAGATATTGCAGCTCTCATCATTGCTGAGCATTGGTCAGACTGATGGGAGTTGTAGCCCGCCAACATCTGTAGAGCCACAGGTTCCCCACCCATGCAATATATAACACAAAGTAAATCCCCTAATAATGATCTTTGGCATTCCTGACCCCTCTAAACTAGCTTTCTTTTATTCCTCTCCATGCATATTAAGCTGAACAGAGCTCTTAGCCATTGATAGATTTTCCTACCAGGCATCTGCCTAATGAAAGTCAACTCAACAAGATGACTCTGGAGGGAGGTGGAAAATGAATTTTCAAGTATCACTACAATAAAAGGCTTCAGAATTGGAATCACTACCTAATTTGCCACATTTATCTGAGTTTGGTGATGAATGTGGGTGATTCCATGCTTCCTAGAGCTTCATCTGAGCCAGATATTATCCCCAGAATCTGTTTTCAACCTAAATACTCAGTCCTGGGCCCTGAGGGACGAATTATTACTGACAGGAGAGTCCTGAGTGCTTGGAGTAGGCCATTTCTATACCTCTGAGTAACCACAACTGAAATCAACATATTTAAATTTAGGCACAAGTCTTTCACACAAGTTTGAGTGTGTGGTGGTGGAGAATGGAAGTAGAAATGCACAAGTTCTTCAGATGTTATAGGGCAGGGACGGCTAACTTGTGGCTCTCAAGATGTTGTTGAACAACAGCTCCCATTGTTCCTGATGTTGGCTATTCTGGGTGGAGCTAATGGAAATTAGTGGGGCTGATGGAAGCTAGAATCCAACAACATCTATACAACACTGATGTGGTGGACAGGGCACCAAGATGAGGGGGTGCAAAATAATAAATAATGATTTTTTTGTGAAAATAAGAAATATTTAGGAGGGGCACCAAATTTTATCCTTGCTCAGGGTGCCGTATTACCAAAATCCACCCCTGATCTAGAGGAATACCTGTTAATGGAATTCAAAGCAAACAGGAAATTTGTGTCATTTGAACTTTCTATCTCCCCTACTCAAACTAGGTGTAACATTCAAAGCAGCTCCCAATAGAAATTGTGAAGAGGTTCCTAAGGATACCAGTTAGTTCTACAGCCTTCAGAATATGAAGCAGGATTTCTGTAGTGATGAAACAACAAAAAACTTTTTTATATAGAATCATAGAATAGTAGAATTGTAGAGTTGGAAGGGACATCAAGGAACATCTAGTCCAACTGCCTGCAATGCAGATATGTAAGAGGAAAATGTGTGGGGGGAAACACATCATTACACAGCACACAAGAGAGTTTTATTCCAGTATTTCAAAGAATGCCTGGGGAGAATAAAGCATGTGCCAGCCCTGAGGCCAATATCCTTATCCCTGCCAGCTTCACTCCAAGCTTCACTCATTGAATGGGAAGGTCTGAAGGGACATTCCTGGTGTGATTGACTGGACCCCTGGGTTGTGTTGGGTTTCTGATTGCAGGGAAGGTTCTGAACACAATCAATTGCTTCAGAACTTCCAGCAAAATGCATGAACTATAGTGTGGAGCTGAAAGGGATAGCATATTTGGAGGTAAGGTGGGTGTGCCTCTGTTCCCTTTATTCCCCCATACAATCTTTGAATGTCTGAACAGGGTTAGGGCTCTGATATTTGGTGCTGAGTGGATAACTGGTACACCCATGTACACCCAGGAAGTATTGCAAGATGATGTGATTATTTCAGCAAGCATGAGGTATTGATATAGTTGCCACATTTTACATTCATTTCCATTTGCACTCCTAGGAGGATATATACTGTTAAACCATACTTAGGTTATATCACAATGATTTCTGAGGAAGGGTTATAGCTGAGCAGTAGGTCACATGGTTTAAGTCCTTTGGCATCTCCAGGTAGGGCTGGAAGGACTCCTATATGAAACCCCTGGAGAAGTCTACTAGTCCATGCAGTGGCGTAGCAAGGTCAGGTGGTATCTGGTGTGAAATTTTTTTTGTCACCCCCTCCCCCCATTGAAATTGAAATCTGTCAAAGAGAGCCGTGCAGGCGATCCTTATGCAGATCCCCCCTTCTCCCCCCCCAGTCAAAGAAAGTCACGTAGGCGATACTGTTGCTGGTCCTGATCCCGCCTTGCCTCGCCAGAGACATGGCTCCCTCTCGCCTCCCTCCTCTCCTCTCCATCCCTAAACCAGCACGTGATCTGGTGTGTTGTAGTAGTTAAAAACAGTAGACTCGTAATCTGGTGAACCGGGTTCGCGTCTCTGCTCCTCCACATGCAACTGCTGGGTGACATTGGGCCAGTCACACTTCTTTGAAGTCTCTCAGCCCCACTCACCTCACAGAGTGTTTGTTGTGGGGGGGGGAGGGAAAGGAGAATGTTAGCCGCTTTGAGACTCCTTAGGGTAGTGATAAAGTGGGATATCAAATCCAAACTCCTCCTCCTCTTCTCTCCCCTCAAACCAGTTGGGCTGCGGAGCTCTCTTAGGTGCTGCTTCTCCTCCTCCCACCCCCAAACCAGATTGTCTTACCCCTTAAACGAAAGGCAAAAGCATGCCTTGCCCCATGAGCAGCATAACTTCCACCATGGCGTGCATGGCCGTACAGACACACACAGAGCTCCTGAGCGAGGGCAGGACATGGACAGACAGGGAGAGCAGGGACTGGCCAACCGTGTATGCGTCCGGCCACAGAGGTGGGAAGGGGACACGTCGGCATCATGATGCAACTCAACTCCGCTCAGTTCCACTACACAGGCAGCGTCAAGTTCAGCTGGCGTTTTGTCACCCCCCTCGTGATGGCACTCAGGATGGTCCACCTTTCCTACGCCCTGAGTCCATGTAGACAATACTGAGCTAGATGAACCAGCAGTCTCTGAACTTGTCTAAAGCAACATTCTATCTTCCTAACTCTCTGTGTATAAGAAGCTGTTGGTTTGCAGATGTCACTTAATAAAGGTTAGCATAGGTGTATGATTTTATGACTACCCAGAGATTGCCCAATCTGCAAGTTTGCAATCAATTATACATGAAGAGATTCCTGACTAAGTGATGTCTACGCATGCTTTATGACAGGTCTTAAGATGCTCACAGGGCAAATAGTCATACTGGAAGTACACCTAAGTGGCAGTATTGAAGGCAGCATCGGTCAGGTAACCTTTGTAGTTCAGCAGCATACATTAAAAATCTTGATGCATTTGAAAAACATGGTTAAAGTGCTACTCCATAATGACAGATGAATTGACGTGTTGAAATGAAATCAGTGAAATGGCTTGATCAGTGTATTTGCCAGGTATGACAGTGAGACTTTTAAATGACTCCCTGATATATTATTCATACTTTTTATAAGCGTGCTAGCATCTCTTTGTTCTGATACATAAATGCATGAGCAATTAATTTAAACTGATGTCAGTCCCCCAGCTCCTGGCAGAGATTGCCTCCATCCTATCACCTTGCGTTAAGCAGTTCAATGGCTGCCAATAAAGTAGGAAGGAAGGGCATATTGTTTGCCATTTCCTATGCCAATTATAAGTAAATTATTTTTGGAAAGAATAATAGCATTCTCCAAAAATAACTTATTTATGATTTGTAGGATCCTCAGGGCACCTTCTTGACATGGAGTGTTGCCACAGTAGGACAGAGGCATGCAGAAGCAGACAGCCAGTTAAAGTAGCATTTAATACTATGTGTGCATGTTTTATACATAAACAAATTGGGATGTGCAGATTGGTGTCCTCCAGCTGTTTTTCAAATCTCATTCTGCCTTCATCAAAGAGTCAGGCATGGAAAATATTCCAAACATAGATATGCTATTCTGCAAGGGGAGGCAGATTTTATTTTATTTTTGTCAAGAGAAGAATGATGAAGTACTTCCTATTTAGCCTTGTGCTGCTTCAGACTTGAGTCACATTTTGACTACAAAGTGTACCTACTGCTGTAGCTTCTCCTTTAAAATGTTGCATGCAATGCTGCCATTCAACATAGTGGCTCCTTGGTAAGTCGAGAGATGAATTTCAAAATAATGTGTCGGCGGCGGGAGACTATATACACACAGCATTTTATTCTAGAAGCGATGGTGTTTGGATACTTGGGTTTTTTTTCCCCTAAATGGTCTACACACAATCTAGATCTATTGCATTTGTTTGTCTGTTTGTTTGTTTGTTTTGGCTCCTGAAAACACTTCTTGAGACTGGTTTTATTCAGAAAATAAAAGCTCATAATGTATTACCCTGAAGTGTGTTCATTTGAAAACAGGTAAACAGAGGTATAGGTGGGTCTGACAATGGGGGTGGGGGGAGTGTATCCACACCTGTCCAATGATATGGGCGAGGGTATAACAGAATGACAATCACCACTTCTTTCTTCATATACCCGCAGTGTGTCTAGGGAGGAAAAGGCCTAAGTAACCTAATGAAGGGGAGGGCTTTCAAATGTGTATCAATTAACCACGCACACCCTTGTGGACATGAGGATTTAGGAATCAAGCTAGATTGAAAGCAGTATGTTGAGGACAACCACAAACAATTCCAGGTCGAGAGAAGCTACATTTTTACCCTATGAATAGGTTAACCAAAAAATGCCAAGACAGCAATCTCAGACATACAAGCTGTGGTGGAGGGTCTGATTCCCCATCTTTGTCTTGGACTTATGAGGCAATAATGTTAAATTCTGGAGTAAAATCTCCTTTTACTGCTCAAAGCGCTGAAGATTATCATATGACGTTTATGGTACTCAAGTATACATTTATAAAATAGAATAGAATTTATAAAATAAAATAGAATTCTAGAGTTGGAATGGGCCAAGCACCCAGTGGCGTAGCGTGGGGGGTGCAGGGGGGGCCGGCCGCACTGGGCGCAACATCTGGGGGTTAGGGGGCGCAAATCCACGGGTTAGGGGGCGCAAATTACTTGCCTTGCCCCGGGTGCTGACAACCCACGCTACGCCACTGCAAGCACCTGCAATGCAGGAATCTTAACTCAAGCATCCATGACAGATGGCCATCCAACCTCTGCTTATAAACCTCCAAGGAAGGGGAGTCCACCACCTCCCGAGGGAGTCTGCTACACAGCCAAACACCTCTTACCGTAAGGAAGTTCTTCCTGATGTTTAGTTGGTAGTATTGGATACACTCCAAGCATCCGGAAACTGACTCCTTAGTCTTGCTCTAGTCTTGCTCATTATAAATACATTCACATCTGATGTGATGACAGGTGAAGCTTTTAAATTCACACAGATGGTTAAGAACAAAACTGTAAAGATCGCATTTGCTTTCTAAGACCTCTGAGGAAGTTGCAGCTGGTTGAGGAAAATGTGTGGCTTTTGCTTTTCCAATAACTGTCTTATGTCTGACAAAAACTTCGCCATTTTCTGGGTGTTAATACAAATATTTTACTTGGTTTCAAATTAAATTATAAAACAATGCCATTTTTTTAAAAAAAAAAAACGCCCTCTGCCAGATCCTTGTCAATGGAATGTTTCAGACATTTAAGTTCCTTTCCCCCTCCCTCGTTACTTATATAAACAGAAAATATAACTGAATTTGTGGGGAAGGGAAAAGAAATATAGGCTTCAATCTTATACAGGCTCACTTGGAAATAAAACTCATTGAAAACAATGATACTTCCTTTTGAGCAAATATGTTTAGAATTGCTATGTAAGTAGCACCTTATATTAATTAGTTACTTGGAGTGTTGTTGCTACTATTCAGCTGATCTGCTGAATGAGTGTGTTTGTGTTTGTGTGTGTGTAAGTGTAAAGGCACTCTTGGACCTTTAAGTCTGCCTAATGCTTCAAGAAAAAAGGCAGGCAATGTACAGTGGTGCCTCGCAAGCCGAAAATAATTCTTTCCGCGAGTCTTTTCATCTTGCGATGTTTTTCGTCTTGCGAAGCATGGTCCGTCGCAACTGCGCCTCTTCAAGCGGCTTTTTAAAAAAAGCGCAAGACGTTTTCGTCTTGCGAAGCAAGCCCATAGGGAAATTCGTCTAGCGAAGCAACGCAAAACCGAAAAACCCTTTCGTCTAGCGAGTTTTTCGTCTTGCGAGGCATTCGTCTTGCGGGGCACCACTGTAGATACACTGCATGAGCAGACTGTAAGTTGACAGAATGGATTTTTCATGTTTCCTCCTCCTGCTGCAGCCCCCTGTAACCCCTCTTGAACAGTTAGACTGTGTCAGTCCAACAGAGATTATGTCCATGTAATTCTGATGAGATTGAATCCATTGGGCATGTTCTTTTATATTGCCCACTATATCATGATACCCAAAAGGAACTAATTCAACCATTAGACTGTGTTGTATGGTGAGGCAGCAATGAGAGGAAGGAATCACCGGAAATTGGACAGAAGAGTCTTATATAACAACAACAACAACAACAACAACGACAACAACAACAACTCTGGGCGGCTTCCAACAAAACACTAAAATACAATAACCTATTAAACATTAAAAGCTTCCCTAAATAGGGCTGCCTTTAGATGTCTTCTAAAAGTTTGGTAGTTATTTTTCTCTTTGACATCTGGTGGGAGGGCGTTCCACAGGGCGGGCGCCACTACTGAGAAGGCCCTTTGCCTGGTTCCCTGTAACTTGGCTTCTCGCAGTGAGGCAACCACCAGAAGGCCCTTGGCGGTGGACCTCAGTGTCTTGTGCTGTTACACAGCAAAATATATCTGAACTTAGTAGGCTTGCAAAATGGGTGTGGACTAGTGCATGGGTGCAGCAAAATCAGTTCTGAAAATTGTGGCCATATGGAAATGACATAGGCCCTGCTCCTTGGAAAACAACTCCAGTGCTGGTCACTAACCGTGCAACCCAGTGCTTGTTTACTCAGAAAAAATCACATGCACACACCCTCCATTAAACTTAATGGGACATATTCATGGGTAATTATGTAGGGAGAGGCATGTTTGCCTTCCAATGAACAACCAACCTTAACTCAGACTAAAGCTAATTGGCTCACTCAAAAGCCACTCTGTAGTCCATCGAGTATGAATAGTTTCCCTGTAGCCCAACAATTGCTGAGATTAAAGATGTCATCAGCAGAGAGATCTTACAGGCATCCCCTTTCCTTTGATTCCTTGTGATTGCCTGCCTCCACTGAGCAGCAGAGCAAGATTTTTTTTTCTCTTGTTAGGCTAATATATAATTCCTCCTAGAGAAGGGATGCTCTGGAAGAATTCATTCCCTAACCTGTAAACAGTAGTTTGATGAGACAGTTCACTGAATCACTTAATGACTGGATCACTTCATCTCTTTAAGGAGCTGCAATTCACTTAGTCTTTCATGGATATTTTATAAATCATCTATTGGAAGGCGAATGGGAGGGGGGGGATGCTTCTCTGTAGAAAAAACTTTGGTGCAAAGGGAGATGGAAAGGGATGCAGCTGGACTGCCCTCTAACTCCACTCTTCAAAAATATTACTGGTTCCTTCACCATCATTTCTTTTGTTATACAAAATGTCAGATAAGCTACTGATTTTCTTTAGGCTGAATTACAATCACTGCTCCTTATAGGGGGCTTTGCCTCAGGATACCTCCATTGTTTTTTGTAGAAATTGTAGAAATATGTTTGTTTGCTGGGTTAGCTTTGTAGAGCCCAGAAGAAGAGGATCCTCACAGTCTTTAGTTTATATTTTTATTTTTTCAGAGTGCCTAGCATACTGACATGTAGAAGATTAAATCGTCATAGCCCAATTATTCAGCCTCTTAGGCTGCAATTCTATACACAGTTAAATGGGAGAAAGCTCCATTGAATTGAATGGGGCTTTCTTCTAAATGGATATTTATAAGATTGCAATTCTAATCTCATTGATCCTTTTGATTAGGGAAAAGACAATTGTAAAGTGAGTGACAGTGTTCACCCAAAATATGGGGAGGGAGGGGAATGGGCTAAATATTATGGATTTGTTTTTAGTCCCCGATTCAAATTCTGGTGGAGATTCCCAAATTCACCAAATTCACCATAATTTCACCCAGTCACACATATTTGTATGAACATTCTTTGTAATGTGTACATTCTCACAAAACATCACCCTTCTCACACCAAACCACATTACTTCCATTTTAATATTTTCCATTAAAATGAGCATATCTGATCTTCAAGCATTCACTGAGTGTTCGTATTAATGATATTTATTTGCCAAAAGACAGAAAATTTTGAAATGAACAGCTGATATTTAAGCCTGTCCTTTTCTACCCCATAAATAAAATAGAATAAAATGGGAAAGTGAATATAGTAAATTCTGTTACAGAAAAGAATGCTACAGTGGTACCTTGGTTTAAGAACAGCTTAGTTTATGAACAACTTGGATTAAGAAAGCTGCAAACCCGGAAATAGGTGTTTTGTTTTGTGAACTTTGCCTTGGAATAAGAACATGTTTCGCTTCCTGTTGAGTGTGTTCCATTTGTAAATTGAGTCCCCCGCTGCTATGCGAAAGCGCATCTTGGTTTAAGAATGCTTTGGTTTAAGAACAAACTTCCAGTACAGACTTCCGGTAAAGTACAGGTACCACTGTATTTCATTCTTCAAAAGCATCTGGATTGTTATATATAGACAAGTGAAAAATTATGTCACGGTTGTGAGATATTTTAGATATTGTGCCACCTTCAAGTAGGATTCTGTATACAGAAGTGTTTTCTGTGATGGAAAGGAACAATTAGTACAAGCCTGTTATAATAAACACAGAGAACTATATTACAGAGAATGAATTCAGAAAGACTAGATTGGACAAACTGGGAGGATATGCAGGACCCTCAACATCTCTTGTGATTTAAACACCTCTACATAGAAACCACTGAGCGTATGATTAAGAAGGCGAAGATTACAGAAGATGGATAAGGAGACACTCAAGAAGGATGCTGCTGTCATGAAAAGAGACTACATTGGGTCTAAATGCACCTGGTGCTAGACAGACAGAGAGGAAATCATTAGTTGTCTCAGATCTCATGGCATGCAAGTACCTTTCAAGTTAAAAGCATTTAGTCATTTAGTTAAGTAATGCATCATACCTGAGGTGTCAAATCCTTGCAAGTTTCCATTTTCCTATCAAGATTTGCATATTCTGTGAGAGACAGCTAAGCAAGTCATGAAAACAGAAAGTGTTGCTCTAAGGTGTTTTAAGAAAACAACAACTCCTTGACACCAATCCCAGCTGAATCAGAACAGGGAGTGGTGCAGTCACTGAGTTAGCCTACAAGGCATAGGTCAGCAACTAGAATGAAGTCCCTCAGTCAAACTGAGCTAAGCTTAAACAGGGTCTCAATAAAGTTACATGAAATGGGATGCGGGTGGCGCTGTGATCTACACCACTGAGCCTCTTGGGCTTGCTGATCAGAAAGTCGGAGGTTTGAATCCCCATGACGGAGTGAGCTCCCGTTGCTTGGTCCCAGCTCCTGCTAACCTTCGATTGTAAGCAGGGATACAATGTAGACTGGACTGGATATAATAAGAAACTGTGGAAAGGGGACTGAAGCAAGAAAACCTGTTGAAGGGAGGGAGGGAAGTCAATGCTCGGCAGAGTGTTGGGAAAGAATGTGGGTAAATGACTGTTGAATATTATTGTACTTTGTTTGTTGGAACTAAATGAAAAACTAATAAAAAGCATTTTTAAAAAATGATTGTAAGCAGGGAAAGGGCAAATTGCAGTGAGGACAAGGTGTGCTCCATACGCACTGAGCTTGTTTGTGTTTAGCATGTGCTGTGGTTACATTTACCTCTTTCAAAAATAAAGTATTCTAAGGGTCCCCTCCTTTTCAAACTGTGGGGAAATTTCCTCCTTCAAACATAAGGCTATAAGAGGAGCTCTGCTCAGTCAGATCAAAGGCCTGTCTAGTTCAGTATTCCGATTCCCATAATGGTCAACCAGATGCGCCTGAGAAGTTTACAGGCAGGATGACATAGTAGCCCTCTTCTACTGTCGCTACCCAGCAACTAGTACTCTGGGTACCACCATCCAGTCGCCACTGACAGTCTTAAGAGTTGGTCTAATCCCCTTTCAAAGCTGTCTAAGTTGGTGACCATTGTCACACCTTGTGGAAGTGAATTCTCTGTGAATAAATGCTTTATTGATTGTCTCACAGATCAAGTCATACCCTTCCATCATTATCTCAGATGTCTTTTAAAAAACCAATTAGACCATCAAGATAAAACCATACATGATTTATACTGGAAGGTAGAATATTTATACCATCCTCCATACTTGACATATAAAATTTGTCCCCCATTCACAAAAGTCTACTAAATTGCTCTGGAACAATTTGTCAGGGCCCATAATAAATTTCACAGCATAAGCTGTGTAGATGTAAAATGACAAATTTAACTGCATTTATATTAAAGCAATTTTCTGCCCATCAGAGAGATGAGCAAATTAATATGTAAACCATTAACTTACAACCAGATGCACTATGCACTATCACTGAAATAGGTTTTTTTTTAATGTTATCACTTACATTTTATGGCTTTCTCAAAGGAAAATGCTTAGAAAAATTACAATCACTGCATTTAGAGGAGGCTCATTAAGAGAAAATATACTTTGAAGCAAATCATCCATGAATTATGGAGAAGTCATGTTCACAATCATTTCAGTTCAAGAGCCAGTGTGGTGTAGTGGTTAAGAGCGGTAGTCTCGTAATCTGGGGAACCGGGTTCTCGTCTCCGCTCTTCCACATGCAGCTGCTGGGTGACCTTGGGCTAGTCACACTTCTGTGAAGTCTCTCAGCCCCACTCACCTCACAGAGTGTTTGTTGTGGGGGAGGAAGGGAAAGGAGAATGTTAGCCACTTTGAGACTCCTGAAGGGGAGTGAAAGGTGGGATATCAAATCCAAATTATTCTTCTTCTTCTATGTTTTAAATTTGTTTTTCTTGCTTTTTGATTCACCAATGTACACTCAATATCACACAAATACCTATCTAGTACTTTTAATGTTTTAAATATGGGTTTAGATATCAAATATTAGTCAATGTTCTGTATTGCAGATTAGTAAATACACTGCAAGTTAAGTTTTGTGGCACAGCGGAAGATCCGATTGCATAAACAGTGGCGCATCTTTGATTTGCTGAACCTAATCTAACTAGAAACAGTATGCATCCTTGTTCCTAGGTCAGGAGTGGGGCACATCAGGCCTGGGCAGGGCAAATGCAGCCCTCCATTTATTTCTGTCCAGCCCTTGGGATTCTCCCCAGGTCATAGACATCTGGGCCATATCCCTCTCCCAGGACCACAACCCCCACCAAACCTGTTCCATGTCTTCCAGCTAGAGTGTCCCTTGAAGTAGGATAAAATCTGCTTACTTGAAAGGAACATGGAAAGAATTGTATGGTGCATGTGTATAGAAATTTCTCACTTTTGCATGAATGGGTTTTATTTTATATCCTGGAATTTAGCCTATTGTTCAAAGGTAACTACCACATCTGTTGTTCTACCCATCTTTGCCTCTGGCTCCACCCACATTTTGTCTATGGCCCTGCTCACCACTGGCCCTCCAAGTGAAAAACATTCCCCACTGCTGCCCTAGCTGTATAGCTGCTTCATATGTGACAGCTAAACCAAACCGAAATCCTACTAATCCCCTGGTCAGGTGGTGAAATGGGAAGGGATTGCATTCATTAACCCTCCACCCACTCCTACTTCTCTTCCAAACAGATGATCAATGGAATGGCAATTTCTTTTATTAGACCCTGTTTAATTGGGGGGGGGGAGGGACGCGGGTGGTGCTATGGGTTAAACCACAGAGCCTAGGACTTGCCAATCAGAAGGTCCATGGTTCGAATCCCCGCAACGGGGTGAGCTCCCGTTGCTCGGCCCCTGCTCCTGCCAACCTAGCAGTTCGAAAGCATGTCAAAGTGCAAGTACAGTGGTGCCTCGCAAGACGAAATTAATTCGTTCCGTGAGTTTTGTTGTCTTGCGATTTTTTTCGTCTTGCGAAGCACGGTGTCAGGAAAGTTTTGGAAAAGCTTCAAAAATCACCAAAGTCTTTAAAAACCTCAAAAAAGGCTACCACACCGCGTTCTATGAGTTGCTCCTCGAAATCAAGTCGCAACTGTATTAACAGTGTTAAGAAAAAGGAAACAAACTTGCAAGACGTTTCCGTCTTGCGAAGCAAGCCCATAGGGAAAATCATCTTGCGAAGCAGCTCAAAAAACAAAAAACCCTTTCGTCTTGTTAGTTTTTTGTCTTGCGAGGCATTCGTCTTGCGAGGTACCGCTGTAGATAAATAGGTACCGCTCCGGTGGGAAGGTAAATGGCGTTTCCATGAGCTTCTCTGGTTCGCTAGAAGTGGCTTAGTCATGCTGGCCACATGACTTGGAAGCTGTACACTAGCTCCTTCAGCCAATAAAGCGAGATGAGCGCCGCAACCACAGTCGGCCAAGACTGGACCTAATGGTCAGGGGCCCCTTTACCTTTACCTAATGCGGGGAGGATAAGAAAAACTTTACAATAAAGGACTTAAAATTATAGCAATGCCTGAGGAAAAGGTTAAAAATGGGCACTCAGAAAGATTCCCCACTGGCAAAGTCACCCAATGAGTAGCAAATGAGGATGGGGGAATTCAATTCAGTTTGCATATTTAGGCAAACCTACCTAATTTACACTTCTTGAAACCAGACGCAAACCAAAACACAGCCATCCTTTGAAATTTGCACCTGTGCGAATTCTGCAATGCAGTTCTCCAGAAAAGTAATGTGTACAAAAATGCATATATTAAAGTGTGCTTAAATTCCTAAATTAATGTAGATAACATAGAAAATTCATTAAGGGAAAATCGATCTGCAGTTGCAAAACAGCTGTGCTTAGGTCTTTAGGAGGTGAAATTCACACTAAAATATTTCGCGGGGACTTGTTTTGTGTCTTTAAAAAAATCAATCCCCCACATTTCTACATCAGGTTAAGAGTGGAAAAATGAGAAACTGAGAGAATCTGAGATTGACAGATTCATCCTCCCATGGGAATGACTAATATGATTGCAGCCTAGGAAACATAGCTAGAACCAGAAGATGCCACAGATTAGGTGGCTGACTGCAGCAAGGAAAAACTATAGGCACTCAAGCAAAATACACATAGCTATTAAAATGACATTATAAGGCTTGCATATTGATCAGGTCTTCACCTTTAGTCAATCCTCATAAAGCAGGTAAGAGACTGAGCTACAAATCAGGAAGTTCAGAGCTGAATGTTTTCTCTGCTGTGAACTCACTAGGTTGCCTTTGATGACAACCTTTGTCAGCCTCAATCTCTCATGTGCAATGTAAGGGTGATAAGTGTCCTACCTTACAGGGTTATTTGAAGGATTATTGAGATAAATGTATAGTGTTTCAGATAATCAATAAGGCAAGGATCCTCTGCAAACCTACCTAGGAACAAGCCCAGTGAACTCAATGGGATTTATTTCCAAGTAGACATGCCCAGGACTAAACTCATGTCCAACTCGCAGTGAGGTAGAAATTTCCTGTGTGTAATCTTTAAGAGATGCATTTAAGCATGGCTACAGTATTGATTTAAGATCCAAAGATTTGTTGCTGTTCTACATTTTCTACCACTTCTGTCATTGCAATGTCATCAGTTTAGATTTAAAGACAATATAATGGCTATCCTACTCACATATTTCATTCGCTTTGTAGGAAGCTTAAATAGCATTTCTTGTTAATTTCCAATGGCTTCTTATGATTGAATATATGAAAGAAAGAAAAAGAAAGAAACTGGTAGTTGTTATGATGCGAGGTGCTGCCCAACTACTAATAACTGACCTATAAAGTAATTTTAGCTGGAAGCTGCAAGCTGGTCTAGTGCCATTACTTCGATAGCAAATTTAGCATTAACATATGTGCACTCTTAAAATCTACCGCTATTATTGTTGTCATTTTCGTTTTCTCATTCTTCCTCAAAGAAGCTCATGATACTCTTACTGAGATTGCTGGGGACTATGTACCTATGAAACCTGCTTTTCATTTTACAGGGAATAAGCCCTTACAGAACACAAATGACTGGGTGGTGCTAGAAGACCTATTTGTGATCCTGGCTCTATTATACTGGATGATAGGCTACTGTCAGCTTAATAACAGCTGGCCCAGAAACCAGCACATTTACTAAAAGACACAGTAAGACTAATTAGTGGCGTGCTGTTGCAGGGTACTGAGGAGAACAGAGAAACGGTCAAAGATTTTTCTTAAAAAAGGAGGGGGAACAAAAAGGGAGAAAATAATGTTTTATTGATAAAATAAAAGTCAAGTTGCAAATTAAATTATGGAGGTTTCTCCCAGGAGGGAGGGTGAGAGAGATGGATACAAAGAAAGAAAGATGAGGTGGCAGTGAGCCAAGTGCATGGTGATGCTTTGATACAAGAGTAGCCAACATGGTGCTCACCATATGTTGTAGCACTCCAACTCTCACTATCCCTGACCATTGGCCACGATGGCTGGGTTTGATGGAACTTCCTGTCTAATAGTCAATTGCTAAGTTGCACGGTGTTGTGTTGATTGAATTGGGAAGCAGAGGAGATTTGGCTTTCATTCTTTCAAGAGTTCCCACGACAGTGTATTTAGTGCTAGGGCACTCTTTCCCACTCAATAGAAGGCATTGATGGGACTAGCAAAATGAATCCTGTCCTAAGCTATTAGCCTTTGCTTGCTAACATTTCTAGATAAAATGGAGACTTGTGATAGTGTGGAGACCCAAAATGCAGGCAGCTTGGTTCTGTCACAACAGCAATACCCACCTTTTATCCTAGCATCACACTGTCAGGTAGGCTATACTGAGAGTCCAAGGTCACCCAGTTAGCTTTCTGGATGAGCAGAGACTCAAACCTGGGCCTCCCCAATCTAACACTCTAACCAGTACAACAGCCTGTCCTATGCAACAAGAGAATCAGCAAAGGTCTCATTGAAAATTTACTTTAATGATTAGTGGTTCTGGCTTTCAGACATGCTGCTTTTTATTGAACAAATCAGCAACCATCTTCAAAGTAAAACTAGTTTTTGAAAAGTTTAAGAAATCATCAGTTCCTCCTAAATGAGGTTCGCAGTTTTACTCTCTAATCTGTGAATTCAAGTTACAGGTAGGTAGCTTTGTTGGTCTGCCGTAGACGAAGCTAACAAAAAATTCCTTCCAGTAGCACCTTAGAGACCAACTAAGTTTGTTATTGGTATGAGCTTTCGTGTGCATGCACACTTCTTCAGATACACTGAAACAGATTGGCACCCATTCCCACCATCCTTCTGAGTAATACCCCTCCCCACCCTCTCACTATATATAAGGGTCTGGTGATTTCTGTTTCAGTGTATCTGAAGAAGTGTGTATGCACACAAAAGCTCTTACCAGTAACAAACTTGGTCTCTAAGGTGCTACTGGAAGGATTTTTTTAAAAAAAAATTGACTGTGGATTCAATAATGTTTGCATGTATGTATGGCAAGAGATTTGTTTATCTACTATAGGCCTTTGCTTTTGAGGAGCTTTGTACTTCAAATCCCTAACTAAGAATTATTTTGTGATAAACTTATCTAAGCTTCCTCATCATTAACTCTCTTAAATTATAGTGTCTGAAGATGTTTATATGGATTAGCTAAGTAATCTAGTATGAAGCACAAACTGCAAACCAAAGTGAAATTGAGTTCCCAGCTGACTTAGGAAAGTAATTAATGATTTAACTGCACAACTGTTAGCAGATCTATAATGCAACTTAAAAGCTAATTGAGATCTGAACAGCCTGAGGAGAGGGTGAATCAAAGTGAAGCTATAGTGCCCTCTGAGCATTTGGTCAGCTGGCCATCAAGTAGAGTCAGAAAACATTCTCCCTGCTTGGCTTAGATGAGGCAAATGCGAGTGTGTGATGGAAACTCCAGGTAATCTTTAAAGCTATTTTTTGGTTATTTATGGCCAGGTCATTAAAGGATTAGCTTCAAAACACAAGAGTGAATCACAAAATTTCTTGTTCTGGCTGGTTCTTTTCTTCCCTGCTTCCATGTTCCCTGTGCTCAGGGCCCTCCATTTTGTGTCGAATCCAGCACTGGCAAACCACCAGCAAGAGTCAGGAAATGTATTATCCTCGCCTCTACTTCTCCAGGTTTTCTTAATTTGTCCCAGTAGAATACCTCTGCTCACTGATTTCCTCCATTGGCAGCTTATAACCACCTTAGTGGGTAAGAGGAAAAGAAGACTTCCCTTTCACTCTGGAGAAAATGCTGTGTAGTTTTTATTGGGATTCTGATTCATCACAATCCTAGAGCCTTTAGCACAGAATCTGGAATGTTGTTATTTTGTCTTGAAGGTACATGAGGATGTCTCCTCTGATCGGTAAGAGGATACACTGATTATAGTTAAACCTCTATAGACCCATGTATGTGGGCTAGCAAAGTGAAGAAAAATGGCTGGTACCAGTTTTTAACAAAGCAGGACTTGCACATAAAGAGCCCCTGTAGGAGTTTAAATTCCATTGTTAGGCAGATTTATTGAAGTATAGGAATAGGCTTTTAAACATTTTAATAGGTTCCAGCTACTTGAGGCGACTGCCCCCCTTTACCCCTCCTGCAGAGAAACAGACCACATACTGAAGTAAGAATTACAAATTATAAATTAATGGTTCTTTTTGAATCCATTTTTAGCTGGTTCTTTAGGAGAAAGAAACACAAGGAGACCCAGGTAGTTGCAACTCAGCAAAACATTTTATTGTATACTTTAAAGCTTCAGTCCCTAACACACACATGCACATTCTCAATCATACTCACCAACTCTACACCAGTAGCTGATCAGGCTATTGACAAGAGGACGAGCGGCAGGTGTTGCGGCGCTGGGAACCTGCCATACCTTTTCACTGGAAAGTCCCTTTATATACTTTCAATCAGATATTCCAGCTCTGGTGATTCACCGCCATCTGTTCCTTGCCAAAGTTGTTCATCACATAGTTCATCACATTCTCACTAGTCAATCTTGCTCAACACCCATCCTTTGTTATCAGCCTGTTTGTATGCCACCTCTCTTGAGCTCAGCACTTCTTCCTCACCACTTGCCAACCTTATCAGTCCCACAAGTCTTAATGAGACTCCATTTTAGAGGGGTGTTATTCAACCTAAAAACAGGCCTACACTCATTCCGCCATTCACACCACAAATCTCTACTGAATATGATTGTTATACTCAAATATACCTTACTCACAGTCATGTATTGTCCTTAGCAACAATAAGAAATGCAGGTAAAATATCTTTAGTTGAAAATTCAGCAAAAGCAGCCTCAGACCCATGTCTGATGCTAGCATCTATGTTAAGGCATGTTTGCCTCCATACATACAACACGGGAGAGAGAGAGAACAGAAACAGAAAACAAGACTTACTTCCTCCCTCTCAGGAGAAGAGCGGATGTGACATCAGTGAGCCTACTCTAGCAATTTATAACTCTGTGGTCCTTAACGCCTTCATATACTACCTAGCTGGTGTCTCCGAAAAAATTTACACATCACTTGGGAGGACAGGCGAACTAATGCCAGTGTACTGGAAGAAGCAAAGATCACTAGTGTTGAAGTAATGATTCTTCAACTTCAACTTTGTTGGACTGGTCATATTGTGTGGATGACTGATTATCGTCTTCCAAAGCAACTACAGTGGCACCTCTGGTTACGTACTTAATTTGTTCCGGAGGTCCGTTATTAACCTGAAACTGTTCTTAACCTGAAGCACCACTTTAGCTAATGGGGCCTCCCACTGCTGCTGCTGCTGCTGCTGCTGCTGCTGCACCACCGCCTGATATCTGTTCTCATCCTGAAGCAAAGTTCTTAACCCGAGGTACTATTTCTGGGTTAGCGGAGTCTGTAACCTGAAGCATATGTAACCCGAGGTACCACTATATTCTGAACTTAAAATGGAAAGTGTAATGCTAGTGGTCAACAAAAGAGATTCAAAGACTCTCTCAAGGCAAATCTTTAAAAAGTAGTATAATGACGGGCAACTGGGAAACACTGGCCTGCGAGCGCTCCAATTGGAGAACAGCCTTTACCAAAGGGGTCATGAAGATGCTCCAACTCAGGACGAAAGGGAGAAACATCCTAAGAGGAAGGCACACTTGGCAAACCCTCACCATGATCAACTCCTGCCCAGAAACCTAAGGACATGTGGATCTAGAATTGGCCTCCACAGTTACTTACGGACTCACTGTTAAAACCATGTTTATGGAAGGCAATCTTACTCGGCTATGAGTGATCGCCAAAGAAGAAGAAGAAGAATACTATCTAGGAATGTTAGGTTTAATTGTAAATCTGCCATATCCTCCTCCTCCTCCTTCTTGGCTGTACACCGTAGAAAGAAAGACGACTTAAGGAACAAAACAAGTAATCTTTGGTGATATGACATTATTTACCAGGAGCCAGGCTTTGGAAACTGTTTTTGAGGGTGGATACAAGTGTGAGGTAATTGAAATAGAATCTTATGAACATGGGCGGCTATTTGCTTGATCCCTAACTGAGCTATGCACTAGCTTGTGCACAGTTGTATATGCATATGTTCCATAAAAGTATTTGTGGATAACAAAGAGGAACAGAAGCCTAGATATACAGGAGAAGCCACTTTAAAAATTACAATAATAACTTATTCCTCATGCCTTAATTCTTTTGTCCCTCTTATCATATGCTGTTTTTTAATCAAGCTGATTGATGTCAGTTATTAATCCTATAGCAATGCTGTATTTGTGTAATTAAAAATGACTACTGGAAAAACAGTCCATAGTGGTAACCTCGTGTTTCCTTCCCACCCCCCATTGTCAGCAGCAAAGCATTTGATGCTGATCATTCTGTAGGGATTACAAATGGCCAACAGTTCTTCCTCCCCAGTTATTAATCCTAGGAAATGCCCTGAATTCCAAATGCTGTTGCCTGAACTGCTGTGCATTTTGACTAATTGCATATTAATTTGAACACAGTTTGCCAAAAGCATAGCACTGCTACTGGGGTGAGGGGAAAGATAGGTGAGAATGAAATATGTCTGATTTGATATTGAGAGGCATGTGGTCTGAGGTTAAATTATGAGAAATAAGGAAACATTTTTCGCCATTAGCAACTTTGTTCATTATGGCAGCTTCCTATGTCACCCCTTTAAAAATAAACAATAAATGGGCACACCTATAAATTAATCCCAAAACTTAAGAGCTCACTTAGGAATGGATAATACAAGTTAGCTATCTGTGTCTTTCATGACAGTCAATAGTGTGTATCAACCTTGCCTATAGGAATAGTGTTCTGGAATGCTTTTCTGTTGTAAGCTCATGCCTTAACAATAGATATGTTTCCTATTCATCACCAAAAATAAAAAATAAAAAAATGGGTGACTATTATATGTGAGTTTTACAACATTCAAAATGGGATGCTTTTCACTGCTTTAACTATTGGTGTTGGTGAGAAAGAGACCTCTCTTGCCCAGCATTTCTTGGGAACCTTAGGCATTATGTTTCTCATTTCCACATCATTTTGATTTGGGGGGGGGGTGCTTAGGGAGATGTGCAGAAATAATTCCAGCAAAGGGAGCTATTGTACATCAGATCACACTGTTTTTCTGCCCTAGTATTGTCTGCTCTGGGTAGCAGTAGCTCTCTACAGCAATGCACTCTAGAAATCTACAATTCTGAAGGAAACTGAGAGATGTATTTAGATCTCACACTGGCTGGATTAGATTCTTTTGTTTTGTTTGAAAAATGGGGCCTTTAAGGAAGTCCCCAGATACATCACAATACTCTGGAGAATCAAATTAATGTCTGTAAATATGTGTGTAATAGAGGAATATTCATGTTAATAATACTGAGGGATTGGTGGTGGTGGTGGTGGTGGTTTTGCTGTTGCTGTTGTTTTATTAACCCCCAGTTCCTAAATGTTTGTGACTGTATTGTTTGCTTTAGAAATTTGATAGGAAGGAAGTCAAATTCAGAGAGGTGCATTCCTTTAATCTTCATGTTTTTGTTTGCTTTGAATTGAAATCAATCAACACTTGGTCCCAGTGCAAAAGCTGTCACATTGACTGAAAACTGGCTAAAGGTGCTTAAATGAAGACAGGAGATAATGGACGATGCATCAGGGCTGAGTCAAGGCGTCCATTGGCATGCACCAAGGGGATTGTTATTTTGGCTTGCTTTTATTTAGCAGGATTATTAATGATCTAGGAAAGGAAGTAAACAACACATTAATTAAGTCTGCAGATGACACTAAATAGACATATAGAGCAAGAGCTATTAGTATGAGGAGACTATTCAAAGATAGCAGAAATAAGTGGAATGGGATCTATATATGGGACTAAAAATAATACTACTGGAAATGTGAATACAATATTGTTACACTTTATTAATTTATTATTTTACATTTATACCCTGCTTTTCTTCTATCATGGAGCCCAAGGATCCAATCCAGGCATAGGCAAACTCGGCGCTCCAGATGTTTTTGGACTACAACTCCCATCATCTCTGATCATTGATCCTGTTAGCTAAGGATGATGGAAGTTGTAGTACCAAAATGTCTGGAGGGCTGAGTTTGCCTATGCCTGATCCAATCCAAGAGAGATTAGATAAATATCTTGAGAAATACAATTTTCTCCACTAGACAGAAAGTAGAAAATAATAACCCCAGAACCAAAACTGAAGGGATGAAAAAATAACTCTGACTTGGGAAGATGATATAAAATCACAGAAGCTTGTTTGGCTACCAAAATACTCATGATTATGGAAGGGAGACTCTTTAGCCATGGGTTGAATCCAGAGAAAAGCACCAGGAATGGGGCTGAGCACTAGCAACCCTGGCTCCCCCCTAAAAAAAGGGGGAGACCCTAGAAAATTTTGTTGAGGCAACCTATGTGAGTTGGAGCTCTCTTCACCAATGCCACCACCTCCTTCCTATTTTCAGGGATGGGGCTTCTTTCTGTTCCCACCCAACCCTGCCCAGCCCATTCAGCAGGGTCCTCCAAACTTCAGAAGGGCTTTTTAAAGGGAAGAGTTGGATAACTCAACTTTCACTGCCACTGTTGCACCCACAATTCTGTGGATTCAGCTGCATATGTACATAAGAACAGAGGTGTGGCGTTTGCCCGTTCTTTTGAAAATGTCTGTACAGGGGGAGAGAAAGAGTTAATAGGTAGACCAATAAAAAAAGCCAGAGGCAGAGCCTACCTGTTTATAAAAGGGCTTAGCCCAAGGTTTAGTTGGTTAGTTGTTGGTTGGTTGGTTGGTTGGTTGGTTGGTTGGTTGGTTGGGAAAAGACAGTTGGGAAAGCAGTTGGCAGACAAATGGAAACAAAGACACAGTTAGTGCAATTGGTTCTTGTGTGAGGGGAGGTAGAAGAGTTAGAGACAGAATAAAATAAGACTAAGAGGGTAAAGGGTAACAGCATTTTGAATGCATTTAAAGTTTATTTGTGTTTGCAATAAACTACAATCTTCATTGTTAACTTAAGAACCTGACTGAGACTAAGTGATTTACCGGGGAGGACCTGGTTGGTGGCAGCAGATTAGTGGTGTACGGGTCAATAGTCTGTGAGACGACCGGGGGCTCCGTACGAACGCCACAAGAGGTTTTACAAATGAGTCCACAGCCATATGTATTTTATAATACTGTTTCCCTTTATAATACTTTTTTTTTAAGCTTACTGTCAGGGAACTGCCATCGGAGGGACAGGTGGTGGAAGGGCTCACGGAGGTTGGGAGAGACCCAGCAGCTGAAGCAGGAACCAGCAGGGGGAGAGGTGGGTTTCTGAGGGAAAGCGAGCAAGAGGGAGGGCTCAGGGACACATCCAGCGAGAACAGTGGGGAGGTTTCTGGACCTCCCATAGGGAGACCCACTCCTCGCCGGAAACTGTCACGCCGTGAGTCCAGAAGACGTGTTTCCGTTAAGGAGCTTTTATGTTGGAAGCGATTCCGAAAGCAGCCACTGTCGGAATCTGCCAGTGACTAGAGGAGCCATGTCTGAGGGGCTCCGTCACAGACAGAGGTTTGTGGACTTGAACAAACTCTGAGGGACTACGATTTTACGCACAAGCAGCTCATCATCCCATCACACTTACTATTTCTTTTTTTTAAAAAAAAGCTACCCAATGTAATCATATTTAGTGTTTCTATGTCACAACTGCTGCTACCAGAAGAAGAAAAAAATCTTATGAAACCTGACAACAGAAATGTACTGTCTGATTCTAGATACACTTAACTGTAGTTAGAGATTTAAAACATGTGCTCGTCTATCACCAACTTGTATGATAGATCTATTTCTCTAGATTGACAGTCTCTAGTCTTTAAAATCCTACCACATGGGTGCACTTTGTTCAATGACAGATGACATAAAATCAATTTATGCGTAATAAAACAGCCAAGCAGGACTGAGGCGAATTGCTTGAGGATGTGAAAGCACAATGCAAAACAAGAAGATGTCCATGTCTGATTTAACAGACAGACAAACTTAACTGAAAAATCTGAGCAGGACACTGTTTGACAATTATGGTTGTAGCCTGGAGTTTACAAATCTGTTGGGGGGTATCAGGAAAATCATTCTGAGCAGTGTGTGTGTGTGTGTGTGTGTGTGTGTGTAATTGTCTTCCTTAATCCTAAATGAAAGATGCAAAAACTAATTCAGGGGATCTCATTGTACAATCTGATATGCAAATAAGGAAGACTTGGATAAACCAATCCTAGTACATTTGTTTGTTTGTTTGTTTGTTTAAGACACTATGGGTTGCTTAAAAAAAGAGGCCACTGGACAATGACGATTGCCAAGGAATCTGACCCTCTTGCAATAGCTGACACAAACTTTATTGCATGATCATTATCTAGTATGTGAGGCCAAAAAGCTAGGATTTTGAGAACTAGGAACTTGCAGATACATGCATACAATATATCATCTAAAAAGAGCTCATGAAATGGACAGATAACCACTCTTTAGGAATGGGGGTAAAACTTCATTCATGTCTCAAATAAGGGCAAACACATCAAATTCATAGTTTCTGAAACAGAAAACAGAGCCATACTTCAAAATCCACGTCTGAATTTTGCTGTGCAGTTCTTCAGTGTATATTAGGCAAAATTGCATACAAAAAAGTAAAGAACTGAAGTTAACATTGGAGCAGTTATAAACAGAGAAATGGAAATTGACATATTGGTCCATCCCTACTGGGCTCCCATGATGGAACTATGGAGTTTATGATGTTTGGACTGCTGAACTGCAATTGGTGGATATTTTAAAATTATTTAATAAGTTAATATTTTGAAGAATCATCCCTTTTTCTCATTTTCTTGTGACTTTGTTTTAATGTGCTTCCTTTCCTTTCCTTTTTTCACCAGCGACTCTTTAACTGTACTTGGCATTCTATGTTCGGCTTCATTGTTAAGACTGCATTGTCATTCTTTTTGTGAGATAGATTTTATCAGCCATTGTTCATCAATTTTAGGGACTGTTCTAATTTTCTGCGCTGTCTTGTGGGAGCCTCTTTCCTTTTTAACAAATCAGAATCCTCAACTGCTTTTATGGCTAGCATCTATTGTGTCTGGGAACAAACGTTGCTGTAACAACTTTTGTGAATGGTAAATATGTACTAGATTGTGTTGAATAAAAGCACAGAGAGAAAAAGTTAGCAGACTGAAACAGGTTCCTTCTATAGAAAAATGAAGAAGGATAAAAAAATAGAGGACACAAATACAGTAACTTCATCTTGGGAAAAACAGGTCAGACTGACTAAGTTTTAAAAGGCTGCAGCCTGACTTTCCATCGGTGTAACTGACTGGGAGGGGTAAAGTGAGCTGTGAGGTAAGATGGTGCAAACCCACTAATGAAACATTTGCACCATGCCAGCCTTGGCCCTCCATCTCCTGGAAAGCCATAACAACCATGATTATGGAAGTCTGCCATCTTGCTGACTGCTACTGTTTCTACGGAGTAAGTTCTATGAAACAGAGCAGGACTTTCTTCTGACTAAATGTAGGAAATTGTGTTGTGAATCTTCCCCATCGACTCTTTGTCCAGTTTCTCTGATTCATTCCAAAAGATAAGTAGGAGTGAGGACTAAACTGGTCCCTCTCTGTCTTCCAAGTTCCAAATTCTCTGAGTGGTTTACATGAAAATACAATTCACAAAAAGTGAAGCCAAAAAGCAACTAAAACCAGTATAAAACACACCTGTTCACATAGCATAAAATGCAGCAAGAAGTTTTGTGGGAAACAGAGGTACTTTATGGTCGATAATTAAAAGGCATGGGGAAAATAAGATGACTTTATATGGTACTAGCACAGGTACACCCAAATCTCTCTAGGGAGAGCATTTCATAACAAGGCACCTAGCAGTTACCAACGAGAGAGAGAGAGAGAGAGAGAGAGAGAGAGAGAGAGAGAGAGAGAGAGAACTTCTAATGCATTTAGTGAGCCTGATCTATCTAACAGAAATGGCCATTCCTGCACAACTGCTCACTATGAGGGCTGATACTACCATTGAGCAGAGTGAGGCAGCTGGCAGATTGCCCATCATTTACTTTGGTTGCCATGTGACTGTTCCTGGGCCTCCAAAACTGACTTACTGCCTCAGGTGTGATGGAGGACACTATCCCATAATAAGTGTTAAAACAAGTTTTATCTGCCAGTGTTGTTTTTTCTGCCTGTGTGAGGAAAGTGGAGGGGGCACCATCTAGCCTTTTACTTCCGGTAGAAAAATGTATCAGACCAATTCTGCTTCCTGCATGCTTAGGCAACAGCAGTGCAGAGCACAAACATGCTACATCCTTGTGAAGGCCTTACTGTTAGATGCAGTGCCAGATTTGCATATAAGCTAAACAAGCTATAGCTTAGGGCCCCACTCTCTTGGGGATCCCAAAAAAAATTAAAGGAAAAATAACTGGATGTACATTTCCAAAATATAAGATAAAAACAAATAAAATAAAACCTACATACAGCAACATTGTTTTGTGTATGGACCTATTAGGTCCATAAATTGCCATACAGCATATATTCAACATACACACACACACAAAACACAACAATTTGTTGTTGACAAAGGACACCTGGACATATAAAGGGCCCCATTGCCTTCAGTAGCTTAGGGCCTCATCAAAACTAAATCCAGCCCTGGTTAGATGCCATGAACTTTCTTACGGAGCTGAGCAATATTACAAATTCAAGGCAAGAGGGACATTCCCCCCTCCCTAATAGTAATAATGAACAATTTGAAGAAGTGAGCTTGAGGAGTAATATGGAACGAGAAGGCAGAGAAGTACGGAAACTTCAGTCAGACACCACAGACATAAGAAGCAAGGCAACGAGGCAACACATAGACCTTGAGGCAAATGAATGACAAGAGCAAGTGCCTCAGGCAGGGATTCAGAAAGAAGTGAGATCCAAAAGGTAGGATAGGAACAAGTCTATGAAGTGAACTTGAAGACAAGAATATACATTTTGTGTGTGTTGAATATAAAGACTCCATAGAAGCCCGTGGTGAGTACTGACTAAATCGAGAGGCTGGACATGCCCAGAGTACAATTCCTAGCCCCTTTTCCTACATGGAGATAGTGGCTCTAATTGTAGTTTGTGAATATAAATAGAGAACCAGGAAGTGAAAAGTCTTCAGGGTTACATGATCTGGAATAAATGGATAATTTTTCTGTATATCTGGCGAAGGCTTGCAGCTCTGATGTGCATGGACAGTGCCATATAAACAGGAGCTATCCTATTCACCTAACTGTCAAGGAATGTTCTTCATGCTCAGATGGGCTGTGCACTGCACTCAACGTTTTTATAGCCTTGAAGTAAATGGGGCAGCCCTTGCTCACTGGGAGATTTGTATTCATATTGGAACCCTACTGAGCTTTGGAATGTGATCTTAGCCCTTCACACTCTGCCTTATTCAAGCATTAACTGAGCGATCCATCAAAGTCAACGATGACGATGACAGTCCCTTATTCAAAAATGCAAAGATTTCGCTATATAATGAAACCTACAATTTGCATTAAAATCAAACTTAAAGTTCATAATCAAAATACAACAGAAGCCACACTAGTCATTCTTACTGTTACAAAATCTGCCCTTCAGTTTCTTGAAAGGCTTGATCCTCAGTGAAGGAGACTTCCATTTCTATGCAGTTTGGGGGCACCTGCAAAAAAAATTTAGAATGTGGGACACCAGCCAGGACTTCCTATGGCACCCACAAAAGGTCTCATCAAATATCCCCTCAGAGACCCACAGTCCATGAGACATTTGCTCTTCCTGCTCTGTTTCTGTCTGCACCTGCTTGTTCTCTCCTGTACAACTCATCAAACATGCCCACAATTCATTGGATGCCCCTTTCCTTTCTGAACAGAGAGGTAAAAAGAACTTCTATCTGTGATTAAACATGGCAGTTGTTGATGTGGGTTTCTTTTTTCCATGGGGGTACATGCCAACACCATTTTATGTTCCTATTTATTTTTCTACTCATTTAGATGTGGCTCCTATAATCACCATTTTGGGGTACCCCAGACACATAACAGCAGCCATTTTGTGGCTGGCACCCACAATATTTCACCATAATTCTAGCGGTGTCCATTGGCCCTCAAAGGTGGGCAACTGATGTCAAAAAGAGAATACCAAAGTCACTTTATGCACCTGCAGTGGCAGGAAGTTCCACAAGTGGGGTGCCATAGCAAAGAAGACCATATCCCGTGTTACCACACAATTGGCAAACTCCATAAACAGGGTCATGAGAGGGGTCTCCCCTGTAGTTGTCAAAGACAAGGTTCACAGTTACTGGGAAAGGCATTCCTTCGGGTATTTTAGGACCCAATATGTTTAGGGTTACAGAAGTATAAATAAACACTATTTATTACCATCCAGTCATATAACATTTTGCAGAGTACAAAAAGACAGATCTGTGCCAGAGAGAGAGATAAAAAGTGTTAAGGGGAAGAGATACAGGAGAACAGAAGAGTATGTGCTTTGCTTAGTTCCATGTAATTAGGCTTAGTTACACTTAAGTGCAGAGACTAGGATGTTACTCCAAGGGCTTCATGAAAGGTGGCTATTGAGAGGAACTTGACAGTAGGGAAAGAGATGAATGTTGCAGATGTGCTATGAGGCAGTTTTATGCATAAGTGTGCATGCCTTATGTATGCACATTATGCCAAGCAGAACTGAAAAAGTTCTATGCACTAATCCTAGAACTGTTGTTTTTAAAAAAACCCACCACGATAATATCATCTAATGCGATTAACATGGCTCTTCTTTACAGCTGTCTTATCCCCAACAATATGGTATTCGCATACCCAGGAAATTGCCTTCTTTTCTGGGCTGACATGAATACTAAACTGCGGTAATTAAACTGGTGTTCTTTCAAAGGGAATTGGCTGCTCTTCAGGAGGAATTGGGGACCATGGATGTGTAACGTCTTTCACAGGTGCCTAAAACCATTAGCTGCCTGCAGATGGAAGATCTGCAAAACAACAAACCTGAAATTCATGTTGAAACAAATGTGCTTCGAAACAAATGCACAGCCACAAATTCTCAAAATCCTCCTTTGCTGTTGAACTTTCTCCCAGTGTTTTCTACGTGCTTGGATATTCTCTATATATCCAATATCTGTATTTGTCATCCAGTCATATTAGATTTCAATACTTGATGTGATGCTGACAGTGGATATTCTGCAGAATTTGATAGTTGGCATGCAGTGGTATTTAGCCTTATGCAGTATTGTATAGTTGACATAAATAAGCCAGAGAGGTTTGCAGGCTTTCTGCTGACAGGGAATGCCATCCGTTCTGCATATACCTATCACAGACCCCCTACAGGTTGCAGGAGACTTGGAGACCTTTGTAGGGTGTGTACTTAGCACAGAAGGAGCAGTGCCAGACCTTAGCATTGGCAATCAAAAACTGAGTCGTACCAAGCACCCATAGTTCTCCTGTGGTTATACATAGTGCGAAAAGATCAGTAGTGCTAGGTAAGCTGTTTTTCTCATTGGACGGTTGTCAAAGATTCTCCAAAGGACCAGTCTTCCTTGGAAAACAGCTTGGAGAATCACTGTTATACCCTGCTGGGTTGTATTTAGGCAAACATGAACTAGGTTTTTTTATCTCTGCTACTTACCATATTTTATCTGATCTCTTGAATTATAGTTGTTTCATTGTGACTGTTGTATTTGATTCACTACTGTTAACAACAACAACAACAACAACAACAACAACATTTATTTATTTATTTATTTATTTATACCCCTCCCATCTGGCTGGGTTTCCCCAGCCACACTGGGCGGCTTCCAACTGAATATTAAAAACACAATATACCTTGCAATCCACACTGGGAGAAAGACAAGATATAAAGGGCAGAAATAGATCCATTAGCTCAAGGACATGCGGGTGCACAATGGAACTTTATCTCCTTGTCCACCCCTTGTGCACTCCCCCTGTAGCAGATTTGGGGAGATTGGTGTAAATCATGCAGAATGTAACTCTTCCCTACCTCCTCATGCACACCCTCCTGGTATCTGCTCCAGAGGGTGGTGAGAAACACCAGACCAGATTATGGGTGGAGGAGACAGGTAAGGAAGTTCTGCTGCACATGTACAAATCATGGATATTGGGCAACGATTCTGATCTTTTCTAAAAAATAATTTTTATTAAGTTTTACATTTACATGATAATAACATTTCATATACAGTCGTACCTCGATTTGCGGCCGGGTTCTGTTCCAGAGCCCCGGCCGCAAGCCAAAAAAGGATGCAGGGCAAAGCGCCATGTCTGGGCATGCGCGCAGAGTGGTTTGCATTTCTGCACATGCGCGGAGCGTGTTCCGGTACTTCCGAGTTTGCTGAGGACATTCGCCGGAAGGGACGCTAGACAAGGCAGATGTTCACGGAGGTATTACTGTAACATAAAAAGAATACAATTCCCCAACTTGCCCCCCTCCCCGTGACTTCCCTCAACTTCCTCTTCTGGTTTTTAACATAATTACTTCCCCTGCTTGCTATATTATATCTTCATATTAAATTCTTGTATCAAGTGTTGTTATCTCTTATCCTACTATCCTCATTTTTCTAATTTTTATACTATTTTTTTGTTAATTGTGTTTACTCAAACCCTGCTAGTGAGTTCAGTTCTTTACATTGTTTCTGTAGATGCACCATGAATGGTTCCATTGTCTTTATCTCTGAGTATTTCTGTTCGTTTCGCCATTTCAGCATATTCCATCAGTTTTTGGAGCCATTCTTCTTTAGTTGGTATTTCTTCATTTTTCCATCTTTCTGCTAATAACATCCTAGTCACAGTCGTAGCATGTATAAATAATTTCTTCTTTTCTCTTGGTAATTCTTGACCAGAAATTCCTAATAAGAAAGCTTCTGGTCTTTTAATAAAAGTCAGCTTAAACATTTTTTAAATTTCATTATAAATCATATCCCAATAATTTTAATCAATTTGCATTTCCACCACATATGGAAATAAGTGCCTTCCTTTTCTTTACATTTCCAACACTTATTGGAACCGATTCTATACATTTTTGCTATTTATTATTATTATTATTATTATTATTATTATTATTATTATTATTATTTATTTATTTATACCCCGTCCATCTGGTCTGGCTGAGTTTCCCCCAGCCACTCTGGACGGCTTGCACTAGAGTGTTAAAAACAATACAGAATTAAATATTAAAAACTTCCCTAAACAGGGCTGCCTTCAGATGTCTTTTAAAAGTAGGATAGCTGTTTATTTCCTTGACATCTGATGGAAGGGCGTTCCACAGGGTGGGTGACACTACCAAGAAGGCCCTCTGTCTGGTTCCCTGCAACCTCACTTCTCGCAATGAGGGAACCACCAGCAGGCCCTCGGCGCTGGATCTCAGTTTGCAGGCTGAATGATGGGGGTGGAGATGCAATATACCATCTCTGATTTTTTTTTTAAAAAATCATGCTTTGTTGTTGGATACTGATTCCTTTGAATTTGAAATGTGCAACAATTCATTTCTATTTTATAGCAAGCAACCATACACAGAATAGTATTAGTATCCTAGTACTCCTGCTCAAGGCTTTGAGCCAGACAGCTATACCCTCTCCTATATAAGTAAAGATACATTTGCAAAAGGTTCAAGATTGTCAATTTATTCTCTCTCTCTCCCTCCCCCCACCGCCCAGGTTTCAGTGACATTTAACATTTGATAGTTTCTGGAAGCTCAGTCCTCACTAGACTATTGTTTTTATTTGTTTGTTTTAAGGGTGATGGTTCTTCCTTCTTTTTAACATGTTGTATTCCTCCATAGCTTGGGGTTTACCCATGCACACCAATTCCTTTCTCTTGTTTCTCCATGGCCCTGTTTCAGCTCCAGTCCTGTTGGCACCTCACCACCTGAATTTGCAACTAGCGCAAATGACTCTGCACGGTCCTGTGCACTTCTCTGCAAGCATTTTTGGTCTTCAAAGTATCCGAATTGTCCTGAATTTAATCTCCAGGCAAACTTTTAATGGGAAGAAAGAGCTACAGTAACAGACAGGGAGGTCAGATCCCATTCTGCTAGCATGTTGTGTTTTATGCTACAGAGTGCTGATGGGAAGATACCACATAAAAGAAATGATCTGCCTTTTCTCTAACCTTTGTGCTTCCTGACTGGCACAAACAGATGAAATTAAATGTTTTGTGAGCTTTGCTAACAATGTGCCTTGGGGTGGCAAGCTTGAACAGGCAAAGACAAATAGTGGGAAGGGGGGAAAGGAGTGAGGTTTTCATCCCAAATGTGAATGTTTACAAAAAGAACCATATATATAAAAAAGCCATTTCAAAGGCAGGAGTTAAATTGCTATCTTGCAGTTCCTTAGGGCAGCATCTTTGCATTGCCATGTTGTACTTGTGTCAGCCAGTTTTCACACAATTAGGGAATGCAAGCGTCTCATTCTCCCAGTTTGGCATTATTATGTTAAACCTGAAAAAATGGAAATATTTCTGGTCAGGTGTATAGGTGTAGGACAATAACTATTTATTTATAACAACTATAATGGTTTGTTTGTTTTTTAAAAAAGAAGCCGCCTTGATAAGTGTATGCTCCCCTTAGGTAAAGGGACCCCTGACGATTAGGTCCAGTCATGATCGACTCTGGTGTTGCCGCACTCATCTCGCTTTATTGGCCGAGGGAGCCAGCGTTCAGCTTCCGGGTCATGTGGCCAGCATGACTAAGCCGCTTCTGGCGAACCAGAGCAGTGCATGGAAACGCTGTTTACCTTCCCACCAGAGCGGTACCTATTTCTCTACTTGCACTTTGACGTGCTTTCGAACTGCTAGGTTGGCAGGAGCAGGGACCAAGCAACAGGAGGTCACCCCATTGTGGGGATTCAAACTGCCAACCTTCTGATCGGCAAGTCCTAGGCTCTGTGGTTTAACCCACAGTGCCACCTGCGTCCCGTGTGCTCCCCTTAAGTTTTATAAAATAAACAAGGCTGCAATCTTACACCCACTTTCCTGAGAGTAAATCTCATTGAATTCAGCAGTGCTTACTTCTGAACAATAAAGCTTACTTCTGAATATAGGATTGCACTGCTAGCTCTATTTGTAAGAAGATTGTGACAAGATGTAGTACTATCCTCTTTCATAAGCAGTTAAAAGAGGAGCAGCTCAACTCTCCCTCCCAAAAAACACAAAATAAAATTCACCAGAAGCCAAAAAAAGAGAGAGTCCAATAGCACACTCTTAACCAGGTCTACTCAGAAATAAGTCCTGTTGAATTTGTTGAGGCTTACTCCCAGGTAGGTGGAGTTAATATTGCATTCTGGATGATGTCCACACTAGGGATGGGCAAACCTGTCAGTTTTGGTTCTCTGAGTTTTTCATTTTTCAATATTTAATTCAGTTTTGCACATCCCACAATATGTGATTTCTTTAAAAAAAAAAACACAACCAACCATGAAAATTCTTCATTGGTCATTGTGAATTTCTTCTAATAAACCTATTACTCTGTGCAGTTTTGACTAATATGCAAGCTTTTTTTTTCAATATTTTTTATTGGTTTCCCATTTATCACATAAAAAAGAAACAAGAAAAAAGAAAAACAAAGAAAAGCACATAAAAAAGAATTTTTACTTCCAAATCCTAATTTCATTACATTGATAACTGACTTCCTTGAATCCCCTCTAACTGAATTTCATTATATCACCTGTTTAGCAGTTCGCCAAATTCATATTTCTAATAATATTAACTTCTTTCATTTACTGACTTCTTCTCCTTTATTAATATTCTAATCCTTAATATTTATTAACAACGTATTCTTATTCTACCCTTAAGCCTAATTATTACTTCAAAGAAATTTCTCTTTATCTTATGTTACAAGATTTCGCCAAATATTCTTTAAAATTCTTCTAATATGCAAGTTTTTGCAAGGAATTTCTCCTGATATAATGCATTTGTTTGTTTATGTCATGTTCACTAATATATGCAATTTATGTACAGTTCACCCTAGTGCTTGCATTTTTGTATGAATTACTTGGCTGAAGAATTCAACTGCAAAATTCAGAGATGTGTGAATTTTAAAAGATTATTTATTTCAGTTTACATCTTGCCTAGAATCTTAAGGAGCAATTCTTGAAGTGTCTCAAGAATTCTGCGAGTTTTGGATTTTTCTATCTGTTTTTCATTTTTCCCATCTTAAATTCAGGTCTTTACATTTCCAAAGCAATTTGCTATTTATTTTTTTGGGGGGGAGCTACTCGTGAAAGCTAATCACCACTTTAGTCAAAGTTTCTCCTAATGTGCTTATTTTTGTTTGCAATTTTGATTAATATGCTCATTTCAGCAATATTGTTTTCTTACTACAATGCATATTTATGCACACTTTCCCCTAATACATGTATTTTCATACACATTGGTTGGAGAATTACATTGCAAAATTTGGAGAAATGTGAATTTCGAAAGCATAACTAAGCTTCAGGTTCTGTATTGGTTTGAAAAGTGTGAATTAAGTAATTTCTCATTAAAAGGCAAAGAAATTTGAATTTATCCTCCATGCCTATGGAAGTGATTACTCTGAAAGCTTGACGAAGCTTACAGCCAATACATTTTAATTAATTTATTTTGTTTATTTGGGCTCTTGTGTTTCTTAAAATAGCATTTTGGCATCCCAGGAAGGCATACCAGAGCATTTGGAACAGATCCTGTACCAAAAATTTGATTACTCACAGATCTGTAAACATGAACAAACTACTCACCATTGAAGCTGTTTTAACTAGAGTCTTTCAGCTCTCTCACTGCACAGCAGTTAGGATAAAGCACAGTGCCAGCAATTCTTTGTGAAAGGGGTGGGGGCGGTGGCAGGAGAAGAAAATACTGTTTCTGACAGTTGCCATGTGCAAATGCTATGGGAGTCCTGTGGGGAACCCTAAACTCAATTTTCCTTCTTTTGAAGAAAGCTCTGGGGTCTGGTTAGGTCTTCCTGACATTTTAGTTTCCTGATGGGAAAATAAAATGCCCCTAGCAGCATAAACTCATACTTTGAAATAAGTAAAATGCATTTTAAAACTCAATGTGATACAAAGGAATTTTATGTGGCAGGCATTGTTTTTTTCTTCTTCTTTTCTCAATGAGCAATGACAGTGGAGAAAAAATTAGGTACAACAACCTCCTGTTGTATGCCACATTCTGCTCTGAAGCGATGTAGTTTAATGCTACTAGTGTGCTGGAGGCCCCAAAACAGAGAGAGAGAGAGCTGGCCCACAGATACAAACACATGCAACATGACATTCACTCTCCTGAGACTCATAGCCCTGGGACTTAGCGAAAGAGATCTCCTTGTCCTTCAGCTCACTAATCATGTTTGGAAAGAGTATCAGGGCTGAGCAAACTGGCTGGGGTGGGAAAAAAAAGTTTTGTTTGTTTTCATGAGCTCATTAGGCAGAAAGTTTTGGGCAACAACACATGCCGAGAGCAAGAAGTGCAGCCTGAAACCTAGATCTGAGGAATCCAGTTAACCTATTACATCTTGAAATCCTTATACCACCTATGTAAGAACCCTATGGTAACTAAGGGAGAAGCTGTGTGCAATTGTGACTGTGATTTTTCAGGATGGTGATGATGATGATTTACTATTCGCAATCATATGTTGTTGTTGTTTAGTCGTTTAGTCGTGACCGACTCTTTGTGACCCCATGGACCAGAGCACGCCAGGTATTCCTGTCTTCCACTGCCTCCCTCAGCTTGATCAAACACATGTTGGTAGCTTCAAGAACACTGTCCAACCATCTCATCCTCTGTCGTCCCCTTCTCCTTGTGCCCTCAATCTTTCCCAACATCAGGATCTTTTCCATGGAGTCTTCTCTTCTCATGAGGTGGCCAAAGTATTGGAGCCTCAGCTTCACGATCTGTCCTTCCAGTGAGCACTCAGGGCTGATTTCCTTCAGAATGGATATCTTTGATCTTCTTGCAGTCCATGGGACTCTCAAGAGTCTCCTCCAGCACCATAATTCTAAAGCATCAGTTCTTCGGTGATCAGCCTTCTTTATGGTCTGGTTCTCACTTCCATACATCACTACTGGGAAAACCATAGCTTTAACAATATGGACCTTTCTTGGCAAGGTGATGTCTCTGTTTTACATAGATTCTCTTCACAATTTTGGTTGAATGTGTGGAGGCTCAAAGCAGGGACAGCAGACATGGTCCTGATCCCTTCCTCTCAGAGCTCAATAAATTAATTTGTATTTATTTTATTTATTTCTGGTATTTATGGACCACTTTTGACCATAGATGGTCACAAAATGGTTCCCAATCTATCCATGAAAACTAATTGTGGAAAGGACTGCTGACACTGGGTGAAATCCAGTTGCTACGCTTCGTTCACAGAAAGACTCTTGATCCAGCATTCACCTCTGCTAATGGAATAGGAAATGGGCCATTTTGGCCAGTTCCGCTCTCCCCCTGCAGTCCCTCTTCACTAGCAAGCCACCATTCAACCCATTCTGAAGAATCCCCCAACTCCATGGAGCTGGTTTTCAGTGGCTGCTGTGGGAATCTCCCCAAACCTCTCCCTCTCCTTTTCCATTAGTGGAGACACCTGCTAGATCAAAAGCCCTAGCGCCAGGGTATTGATTGGATTCCATCCATTCTCTCCTTCTTTATGCCTGAAGCCATTAATAGAGTGATAATGAGAACAAAACATCATTGATGCTTCTAAGCTTTATGCATATGCTGTTATTCAGTGTTCCCTCAGTACATTCCAGTGCAATAGCTTCTCCTATGAAATCATTTTCTTCTTTTTATTCATGGTATCCATAGATAACAGTTGAATGACGTATGAATAGGGTGGTGGAGAAAACCCACCACCTCTGAAATGATCATTAAAACAAATCCCTTCCAAATGTACTGAGACCATGCCAAGTTTCAGCGCTCGGATATTGTATTCTTTTATTTAACCCCAGGCTAGCACACAGCTGTACACCTCATCAGAAAAGACAAACACTGTGACTGTTTGTGCATTAATGGGCTCATTTATTCACAGAGAGATCAGGATCATTATGTATCTGCGAACATGTTTTTGAGACATACATTTGAGTGCTCTCACAAATGGAATTGCCAAGGCAAACCAGGATGAAGCTGGTAAACAGTGAAATAAACTTATGCAGGATTGATAATATCCCATGGGACAGTCAGTGTTTGTGAGTTCAGGGATATGCCAAAGTAGCAATGATTTACTTCGTCTTCTTTTTAATGCGGCAGAAGAATAGAACAAACAAACATCTGTGTTTTTTCCTCCTGCAAATCACTCTGCTTTGCTAAATTAGAGGTTAATTCGGCATGCTTCTGTGCATCCTCCAGCCATGCAGAAGGCATTGAAGGCATTCAGTTATTGTAGCATCAAAGACCAGGTCTATGAAGCAGCAATCGTTTAACCAGGCCTCTTTTATCCAGATTGCTTCATTATTCTATGCATGTGTTTTCTGCCTTCCTTCCCATATGTTGGTGTTTTTTTCAAGTACCTCTTTGCAAATTGGTGTTCAGTGTGCATGGTTCCTGGCACTAAGCAGCAAGGGGACACAACTCCCATGGGTGTCCTGAATCATTCTTTCACAGCAATGGATAGGGAAAAGGGCTAGACAAGCAGGTAGAACTGGATTATTGAATGAGTAGCGAGGGAGTGGTTAGGAGTGCTAGGTCTGAGTCATTGTTTTGGTTTCCCATAGAAATGGGCTGGTGAAACGCAGGCCCACTGGTCAAATGTGGTGTGTAAGGTATCTCCATTAAACCACTTGGGATTCTCCTGAGGCTACAGCCTCACTGAAGTGCATTTGCCAGGCTAGAAGGGGTCCTTGAAGTGTGATAAATGCTTCTTGCTTGCTTGGCTGGAGATGAAGAAACCTCTGACTTATGTGTGTCTGGAATGTAGCTTCTGGCCTCACCCACTTTTGCTCTGCCCACTGCCACTGCAAGGCCCCTGGAAAATTCCCCACGAGGCTGAAAACTCATTAGGCTGAAAACGTGTTACTGCCCATGACAAAGAACAGAAGGGCTTATCCCTCTAACATGCCTAGGCTGAAAACTGGGGTATGTGTCTTCCAGAATGCACTCTGCGTGAGTCATAGTATTTTGTGTTTTGCTCTCACACATTTTTGGGCTCTGTGCTCTCATGTGATGTCCCAATTTAATCAGGAAAGTTGAGAGGTATGCTAGTCCAGTTCCTATTTCCATCAGTGGTCAGCTAGATGTTTATGGCAGTGGTGGCCAAACTTGGCCCTCCAGCAGTTTTTGGACTACAGTTCCTATCATCCCTGACCACTGGTCCTGTTAGCTAGGGATGATGAGAGTTGTAGTCCAAAAACAGCTTGGGGGGCCAAGTTTGGTCACCACTGGTCTATGGGAAGCCCACAAGCAGGAGGCCCTCTCCTATTCTTGCTTGCCAGCAAATGGGAAATATGTAAGTGATATTCTGCCCCACTTCTGCCCCTGGTTATGACCACAACCCTATACATGTCCACATGGTGCTGCTTAACCCAAGCAAGGTCAGCACGTGTTTGTTTCTTCAAGAAAGAAGAAAGAGGAGCTATCTTTTCTTATTCTTGGCTG
This sequence comes from Podarcis vaucheri, assembly GCF_965113315.1. Classification (NCBI taxonomy): domain Eukaryota; kingdom Metazoa; phylum Chordata; class Lepidosauria; order Squamata; family Lacertidae; genus Podarcis; species Podarcis vaucheri. Next base: position 91,886,371 of record NC_138759.1, read on the forward strand.
GAAGACCTGCTCCCTGTCTTGCAGGCCTGGGAGGGTGGGGCCCCGACTGACTCCAGTAGTGCCACCCACCATGAACCACCATTGGCAGGAGTGGCAGCAACAGCAGCAGATATATTCTATGCTTATGATAATAATATTTTATTCTCTTGCTAATTATGCTGTTTTAAATGTTCATTCTATATTTGACTTCCGTTAATAATGTTTTCTTTTGAAATGTTTTAAGATAATATTTTTGTTAACTTTGCTGTGTGCACTCTGTAGCTGACCTCCATTGTATTGTTTTATTTTGAAATCTTTAAGATAATATTTTAGTTTCCTGTTAATTATGTTGCTTTGAAAGTATACTTTATATATGACTTTCTTTGGCAATTTTTTTTTCTGGATTGCTTTATATGTTTTAATTTAGCTTATAAACCACTTTGAGATCCCCCCCCCCTTAAAAATATAAGGCATTGTAGAAATGAAATGAATAATAGCAATGATAATACTTCTCCCCATCATCCTCATCAGGTGATGCTGTGCAGGGACCTAACCAGTGCCTGGCAGCTGTAATAGGCTGGAGGAGGGCTAGTAAAGTCAATCTGTATCCTGGCAAAATGGAGGTGCTATAGATAAGTAGATCTCTGGCCTAGGAATTAGGTAGATGGCATCTCCTGGATGGGGTTGCATAATCCCCACCCCCAGCTTGAATTCAGGTATTTACATTTCCACAGCACTACTTAGCACCATCGGGTGATATTTGTTATGTTGCCTTTTGAATGCTCTTCCCATTGCAGCCTGGTTGCCACCATCGTTCTGTATTCTGGTACCAACTGAAAACTTACATGTCTGCTCAGGCTTTTGTTATCCATTAGTTGTGATGCAATTACAATGGCACCTTGGTTCTCAAACGCCTTGGTACTCAAACAACTTGGAACCCAAACACTGCAAACCCGGAAGTAAGTTTTCCAGTTTGTGAACTTTTTTTGGAAGCTGAATGTGCTCCAATTTGAGTGACACACTTCCATTTTGAGTGTTACACTGAGGTCTCTCTGTTTTTGCTATTTATTTTGCATTTTGGTTTTGGCGGCTCTTTTCGTTTTGTTTTTGTGAAACCTAGCTCAGCTACTGATTGATTGATTGCGTGACTGCAGTACATAGTTTATTGCTTTCATTTTATGGATCAATGGTCTCGTTGTTAAATTGCCTTTTTAGGGGTTGTTTTTAAAAGTCTGGAACAGATGAATCCATTTTGCATTACTTTCTATGGGAAACTTCACCTTGGTTTTGGAACGCTTTGGTTTTGGAATGGACTTCCAGAACGGATTATGTTTGAGAACCAAGGTACCACTGTAGTGTTATGTATGACCTGTTTATTTTATTGCTCTCATTATCTTATAGTAACATTTTTATGGATAGATGTACCCCACCCTGGAATATTCATGGGTTGGAATTGCTTCAGTACCAAGTATGCAACCCAAAAAAATCAAGTACACAGAGCTGTTCAAGGCAGCCATGGAAGTTTTGGTAGGCTTCAACTTAAGTTCTTGATCGGTACGAAAGTTGTTGTAATAAACCCATATCTTGCTTAGACCTCTCCTCTGGATTTCGCTGAGTCCCTGAAGAATCTTAGAGCTGGCACTCATGCTGGAAGTGACCTGTAAAGTCATTTTCATTGTTTGGGAGAAAGCAAAGGATAAATATTTAAAACCCATCTTTCCCAGAGACAAAGTTGAACTCTCGCATCAGCTAAAACCAATAGTTGATGATTTTCACATACATACTGCTGCTGTAATGTGGAGAACTAAATTTAACCTTGGAAAAATGAGAAAGTGAGTGAACTGAAACTGAGAGATTTGACCATCCCTAGTCCTCATAGAGAAAGGAGGGAAAGCATGATTGGGAACCTTGGCTGTATTCCTCTTGCTTTTTGTTAACTCTTTGGGATTTGTATAACCTCTGAGTGTGGTGCTGGGTAGATTTTTGAAGATGGCTTTTGAAGAGAGCCAGTGTGGTGTAGTGGTTAAGAGCGGTAGCCTCGTAATCTGGTGAACTGGGTTTGCGTCTCCGCTCCTCCACATGCAGCTGCTGGGTGACCCTGGGCTAGTCACACTTCTCTGAAGTCTCTCAGCCCCACTCAGCTTGTTGTGGGGGAGGAAGGGAAAGGAGAATGTTAGCCACTTTGAGACTCTTTCGGGTAGTGATAAAGCGGGATATCAAATCCAAACTCTTCTTCTTCAAGTTTTTCTTCTTCTAAAAAAGCGCTGGCTCTTTGATTTGCTGGGGAAAGGACTGCAGTTCTTCCTTTCATCATTGTACTTCTAGGGGGCATACTGTCACAATTCAAATGTCTGAAGGGCTGGAACAAAGACAATGGAACAGACTTGTTTTCTGTTACTCTAGAGGAGACAACTAGAACAAATGGGTGGAAATGGCAAAGAAGCAGATTTCACCTAATCGTGTTGTCTGGAAGAGTTATTTGGCTGTGGAACAGATTGCCCCCAGGGGTGGCTATTCAAGAAGAGGCTGGATGGCCCCATGTGAAAGGAAGGCTGTAACTGGAGATTGTGGCCTTGGGCTAGTCTATATTATTTTGTTTTGCTTTTATTTATATAAAAACATATTTATATGTCACTATTGATTTTAAAAAATAGAATGATTTACAATTATAAGTAAAATCAAATAATAAAATGCATTTTAAAATGTCAAAATCAGAAACTGGCCAGCCACGATAGAAAGATAATTGCCTGCAAAAGCCTGACAGAATAGAAAAGTTTTCAGCAGGTGTTGAAAAGTTAAAACAGAAGGTGCCTGCTGAATCTCTGTTGGCATAGTATTCCATGATAATAGGCCGATGACACAAAATACTTGGTTTTCTTGTTGCTGTCAAATGAGCCTAGCCAACATGGGGAGTCTCTAAAGTCCCTTCCAAATCTAAAATTCTATTATTCTATAAGAAATTGCTATACCATGTGGATTGTACCATGAAGTGTGACTGTCCCATGAGCTGGGAAGCTTAATATGAAGCCAAATCTATTAGGAAGAAAATTCCAGTGAAATAATTATACCTCCAAGTAAATATGCTTAGAATCAGAGTTTAAATTCCTGCTGGAAGCTGCAATGCATTGTGGGTTGGGGGAGGAATACCGTCATTTATATCCCGCCCTTCTTCCCAAAGTAGCCCAGGGTGCCAAACAACAAGAGATGAAACATTTCATAAAAATCTTTAAAACAATTGCAATACCATACCCTCCAACATTCCTCAGATGAAAACGGGGGTCATTTCTAACTCCCCACCAACTGACCCTCCTCAACCCCTGTATGCTCCCTGTACACACATGTGAGTGAATCAGTTTTGAGTCTGCCTCTTGGAGGGGTGAGGAATGTGCCAGAGGACCGGAGGGGATGAATTACCTTGTGTAGCCTGCAAGCATGGACATTTGTGATTATGCCAACTTAAGATGACTCCTGTTTTAATTCTCAGCAGCGCAAAAGTTGCTGTGCCTCTCTAGAAGGTGGTTTCTTTACAGAATTGGCTGAGACCTTCTTTGTCTGCTTTGCTCTCTCAGGTAGTAAGGGCCCCTGGCTAGCAATATTTGGTTTCTGCCTTTTGTTTCATAATTAGGCCACAACTGAAGGCTCTCTGCCTGAGACTGGAAAGCAAAGGCATAGTAGACTGTGACCAATGCAAGACACTGCTTACCCACAGCAAACTCTCATGGCTTACTGGCTCAGGACTGGGGCAGGGAGTCACCCCTGGAGTCCTGACAGCCTTGTTACCATATGGGATGGTCAATATTGTTAACATCTTCTTCTTCTTTCTTCTTTTCAGCAATCACTCGTAGCCAAGTAAGATTGTCTTCCATAAACACGGTTTTAACAATGAGTCCTGATTGTGGAGGCCAGTTCTGGATCCATACATCCTTCCACAGTGGGGACATTGGTTTCCAGGCAGGAGTTCATCACGGTGTGGATTTGCCAAGCGTGCCTTCCTCTTAGCACATTTCTCCCTTGCGTCCTGAGTTTGAATGTCTTCGAAGCCCATGACACCTATGCTGACAGTGAAACTCAAAATGCACATATATAACTGATCCAGTGTTTGGAATTGTGGTGGGGTCAACATCTGCCTCAGCGCCTAGGGCTTGCCGATCGAAAGGTCGGCGGTTCGAATCCCCGCGGCGGGGTGCGCTCCCGCTGCTCGGTCCCAGCGCCTGCCCACCTAGCAGTTCGAAAGCACCCCCGGGGGCAAGTAGATAAATAGGTACCGCTTACCAGCGGGAAGGTAAACGGCGTTCCGTGTGCGGCTCTGGCTCGCCAGAGCAGCGTTGTCACGCTGGCCACGTGACCCGGAAGTGTCCCCGGACAGCGCTGGCCCCCGGCCAATAGATGTGAGATGGGCGCACAAACCCCAGAGTCTGCCAAGACTGGCCCGCTCGGGCAGGGGTACCTTTACCTTTACCTTTACAACATCTGCCTAATGTGAGTAGCAAGAGGCTAGTATCTTGGCTCTTGGTTGCAAAGATGCCTGCATTGAAGGTAGAAAGATTTCTTTAATTTGTATATTGAAAAGCATATGAATGATCTGGCCCAATAAAGTCCCACGTGTTGTTTTTCTTGTGTATCTGAGCAATCAACATTTTTAAGTATCAGAATGTTGCAAGAGAAAATGTTTTACAGTCCAGGGTGTTTGTTTATGGAATGCTGGCCCATACAAACCTCATACAATAGCCAGTTCATTGATTTCAGTAGAAAATGCTTGCACGTTAAATTAAGCACATGATCTGTGAAAGCTACATCATGTCTGTCATTAATAATGACATGTTTATTTGCTGTGCAGTATTATTCAAGCCATCTTGCTCAATATACATTTGCAGGGACAAATTGAAAATGTTCAAAACAAATCAGGCACAGAGGCTATTGGAAAACTAGTTTGTTGATCGTATTAAATGTGGAATGGTCTCTTTCAGAGGATTCATAGGTGAGCCACCCACAAGTGTATTCACTAAGCTTGCATTCACATGGCAGTTTATACCATTTTCCTCATGTTTCCCTAACTGTTATTTTCTGCATTATATTCACACAATATAAAAGCCATTTCTGGAAAACTAATGGCATATAGTACATATTTGGTCTCCTTTCTGTATTTTGATTCTATTAAAAATCTGTTTGAAGCCCCCTTATCCCAGAAATCACGGGACAAAAGTGACAAAATTTTGGGTGTTATACTTGCTTCAGTTGCAATTCCTGAATCGCAGAGGTTGGAGTTGTTGACCCTTAGGGTAACTTCCAACTCTACAATTGTATGATGCCAGCATACTGTTCCTTCCTGCTGTTTGCATGGGGATGATGGAGGCACAGAAGCATTTGCATGTTGAAAGGGTAGGGGGTCAGGGAGGGGGAAGCAACACTATTGTATCACACCATGCCCACTGGTACAAAGGAAATTTAGCATGGTATATTTGTCAAATGACCACAGTCCTGTAACAGGTGCTGCTATATAGCAAGGTGGTTTAAAAATGTATTGTTAAATTATGCAGAATTCTGAAAATTAAGAGAGAGAGAGAGAGAGAGAGAGAGAGAGAGAGAGAAGTAGATAGTGACATCTTAGAATATCAGAAGGAAGCACTGGGTAGCTTTCTAAAACAGATTACAAGGGAGGGATCTATGCTCTTTTTTATAATTTACACAGAGCTTTGCAACAGAACTAACTGTCCACAACATAATTGCTTGATCCAGGGCTCACGGAGTCCAGCTGTACCACTCCTGTGGCTGAAACAATGGAAGAAGCTGCTGCCTAAATCATGGCAAGCCTTTGTAAGGCATTTCAGAAGAATACTTTCTTCCTTTTTTGTGCCAGTGAGAGGAAAACCAGTGTCAAGTGGAGGCTTGCCTTCCCAAACGGTACCAGGCGAGGAAACCCCTTGTTAAAGGAATTATGACAGCTGCCACTAGTTGTGTGACACATTGTGTGAGCTAGTGCTATATCCTAGTGAATCCCAACTCTAGCATATTTTTAGCAGGAGGGAAGCTGAAGTCAGTGCTGGATAACATTTTAGGTGTACCAGAGAGATAAAAATATAGTATCCAGTGGCATAGTATGGGGCGGTTGCCCCGGGCACAAAATTGTTAAGGATGCAAAATTTGAACACCGAGTGTTGCCTCAATACAGCTGTGTGCTTCTGTTGCTGGGCTTCTCGTGTGAACCAGGAAGTGACCTCTCCAGAAAAGGGAACAACTCTTCTTTTCTTCTCTCTGTCACTGTGATCTCCTGGGTGATGTAGATGCAGTTAGGCAGTTAAATGCACATGCATACTCTGTCCATTTCCCTCCCTTACTCACACCCCTCTGTTCAGCCCTGGGTGTTGGTAAACCATGCTATGCCACTGGTTGTATCAGAATCAAACACAAAACCTGTTGATCTTCATGAATGTGTGTGTGTGTGTGTGTTTTGTTGACCAAAATAGACCATCAGTAGCCATTTGTATGTTTTTACCACTCACTCAGAAGGTAGAAAAACAATGCAACTGCCAGAACACAAGGCCAATGTAAGGATATTAATGCTGTTTATCAGTAGAGTCAGGTCTCAGGGATAGCCATTGTGGGGCCCTCCAGATACTGTTGGACTATAATTCTCATCCAATTAAGTTAGCAGGGCCAATTGTCAGGGATGATGGGGGTTTGAGTACAGGAACATTGGAAGGATCAGTTCCCCCGGGCATATGTGAGTATTGCATGTAAGTACTATAAACAGGTGGCTTTGCATATGAATGGGAAAGTGTGACGGATGTCAAGAAGCTACTAGACACCCACATAAAAACACTCACAAATTTATGCAGGTCTCCACTCTCTAGTACTTAAGTGCTGTTTCCATTTTTCCATGTAATAGTGGGGCCATTATTATGATTATTTCGAAAAATAATAAAAAAATAGGACAGGCAGATGTAAATTCTCATTTTCAATGCACTTTGTACTCACAAACAATTTCCAAAGTTGGTCAGAAAATATAATAGCAATTTTCTTGGTTGCTTCCACATCATATTATTATGCTTTAATGTCTTTTCTGCTGTTTTTCTCACTACAGTTAGCGATCTTATTGCTGACATTAATGTGCATGAAGAGAGAGAAAGAATAGTGTTATTAGAAATGGGGCTAGTGTTCCATGCAAATCTTCATGACAAAGACTATCCATAAACCTCACGAGATGATGAACTGTATGTGGCAGAAGAGACAAGTGATTATATTGTAAGGGTAGGGATTTGCACACACACATACCAAGTACAGCTGTGAAGCCATTAACAGAGATAGAAATAAATTAAGAGGCATACACAAGGGATGAGAACATAATATTTTTTAAGAAGGCATTTGAAAGAAATGGAGAGTCAATGAAGTGAGGAAAGACTTTCTAAAGTACCATATTTTGCTTAATCTACTGTATACGCCACCATTCAGTCTTTGCCACACTTGCATGCAGAGAAAGAACATTTCTATGGGAAAATCTAGGAATAAAGTGAACACATATCATGAAATAACATAAAAGTAAAAAGCATAATTTGTTGAAAAACCTTGAGCACTTTCAGATGAGCAAGACAGATATTGTAGCATGTGCACATCTATATGCAAAGCTGCAGCGAGATGAAACAGTGATGTCACCCACACAACCATCTTCCACCTTTTTCAGCCCCTGACATTCAAGTGACCAGGCACAAAATGATTGTCTTCAAGTGCTACTTCTGCTTAGCCAATGCAGGAAAGAAGCTGCACTTGACTGAGCTCCAGGGGGGCTCTTTGGACTTTCTGAAATTCTTAAAATTGTATCTTGCACCAAGACAATCCAAATCCGCACCCCAAAAAACCTATTCTGCAAGAAAGTATGCAAATAAACCACAACTGAACAATGTATTCTTGCTTGCATAATTTGTTCTGCTATGTTAAATTTATTTGCACATTTTATTCCGATTTCTCTAGTTACTTAAGGTGCATGAAGCTATGCAGCCGTCACTCTTGGCCACTGGAAATCATGCTCAGGCACCCCTCAGACTTCTGAGGTTTTAGCGGGCATTGTCCAGACATTATCAAGCATATCTTCACGTCTATATGGACATGTCTGGGCACCAGACTGAAGTGGGAAATGGAATTCCAGAAGGAAGGATCAGTAGAACAAGCTAGGAGTCAGGATCAAATAGAAGACCAGAAACACAAGTTATTCTAGACCATGGGTAGGCAAACTAAGGCCCGGGGGCCAGATCCTGCCCAATCACCTTCTAAATCCAGCCTGTAGACAGTCCAGGAATCAGCATGTTTTTACATGAGTAGAACGTGTACTTTTATTTAAAATGCATCTCTGGGTTATTTGTGGGGCATAGGACTTCATTCATTCCCCCCCCCCTCCCATATAGTCCAGCCTCCCACAAGGTCTGAGGGACAGTGGACCAGCCCCCTGCTGAAAACGTTTACTGACCCCTGTTCTAGACCTTAGGTGGACATTACTGCTTGAGTAAGTCCACTGAGACAAGAAATCCTCTTGTAGTCTTCCTGCCCAGGAAGACCAATGGCAAGCCTGGGCAGAGTCAACCTGGGAGAGTTTTACCCCTCTTAGAAGATCTAGTAACCCGTCTCACCACATGGGACAGTGTTGCAGACAGGAAGCTGAATTGTGTAGGCAATAGTGCCTCCTGTAGGTTTTCTGTATTCTTGCAGAAGTGCCACATATAAAAGCCTTTGTTGTGAGGGTTGGTGGAGCTGCAGCGTAATGCCAAGCACTTGGAATGAGACTTAAAACTAGAGGATTGGGGTCAATGCAAAGTCTATGAAATTTCACCTCTGAGGCTTCCCTACAACATTTTATAGGTTGAGAACCGGGGGTGCATCTGCATTATCCATAAATTCCTGTGCGGCATTTCTACTACTCATTTTGGCTTGCTCCTCTGGATTGCTCATACATATTTTAGAAGTCTGAGTCACGCATTTGGACTTTGGAGGGCTAAGAACTACAGTAAGGACAGCAGTGGACCATAATGAAGATGGAACATCCTTATGAGGATGCTGCACACATAGGTTAGAAAGGCAGAATATATAGCAGTCATAAGATTTTATGCGGAAGGCAGCACACTGAAATGTAATAAAGGCAGTTGATGGACAGCCAGGACAACAGTGATACACATTAATATGGGAAATGTAGGGCCCAAAGCCATACAAATTACTAAAATCACAGCGGTGGGTAGCCTGATATTCAAAGCTTGCTACCAAGTGAGTTGTTCCTTATACTGGACACGAGCATTTACACGTTGAACTGTAGCAAATTATGCCCCTCCCCAAAGGATGCCATTTATGATAATAATATATGCTGGTGAGCAGATATTTGCCAAACTGCACAAGCTACATTTTAAAATGTTATCTTGATTTAAAAAAAAAAAATGGCAGTTGATACTGGAGAAAGTGAAGAATGCAAAAGCAGAAGACAACCTGTGAAATAGCTTAGACACAGATCCCTGCTGCAGGAGATCAAGCTCAACTAAAATATTATCTTAAACATTTCGAAAGAAACCATTACTAAACATTACATAACCTGTTTCCCCTGATTTGTCATTATAGTAGCAGAATGTTACGCAACCAACTCACCCTTAATTTAGGGCTGCAACTGTGGCTCTATAATTATGTTGTTGCCTGTTACAAGGACCCATTAAAGGGTGAGAAAAATAAGAAAGATCAATTTTAGCACAGACAAGTTGTGAAAACATGGGAGAAGCCTCAGCAAATCAATGGAGTGAAGAAAAGGAGGTAAAGGGCAGTGGGTGAGATGGAGAGTGTCCCTATATAAATTAATGGATGCCCAAAGGACTGTGTGATCTAGCTAAATATAAAAATGCATGGAAGATCAGGGAGGGGCAGGTAAAGGGATGATCAGGGAAATGTAAAAAGCAGGTGTGAGTGTATGCAAAATGAAAGAGCTGGTGTATACTACTATACTAAGTATATACAAAAAATGTTTCTGCCTCCAATATAGACCAAGGAATACAGAGAGATAGGCTGTTATCTTGTATTTTTATCTTGTGAACTGCACTGAGATCTTTTGATGAAGAGCAGTATATTTGGCATAATTTGGCAAATTCAAATCCATGTTTTCAGACATGTATAAAGGCAACATCATGGGACAGGTGTTTCCAGCCTGGAAGGCCATGTTTGTTGTTGTTTAGTCGCTTAGTCGTGTCTGACTCTTCGTGACCCCATGGACCAGAGCACGCCAGGCACTCCTGTCTTCCACTGCCTTCCGCAGTGGTCAAACTCATGCTGGTAGCTTCGAGAACACTATCCAGCCATCTTGCCCTCTGTCATCCCCTTCTCCTTTTGCCCTCCATCTTTCCCAACATCAGGGTCTTTTCCAGGGAGTCTTCTCTTCTCATGAGGTGGCCAAAGTATTGGAGCCTCAGCTTCAGGATCTGTCTTTCCAGTGAGCACTCAGGGCTGATTTCCTTAAGAATGGAGAGGTTTGATCTTCTTGCAGTCCAAGGGACTCTCAAGAGTCTCCTCTAGCACCATAATTCAAAAGCATCAGTTCTTCGGCAATCAGCCTTCTTTATGGTCCAGCTCTCACTTTCATACATCACTACTGGAAAAGCTGCTGCAGGAGAGGGACAGTGAGCAACATCATGAGATGTTTCTAGGACTAAGGTGAAACACTGAAGCTCCCTTGCTTTTTTTTCTTTTGGATGGTGATGTTGTTTAAGTAATCTTGTTATATTTATAGTAATGAAATGTGGGGGGGGGGTTGTATCTTGTTACATTTATGTTTTGCTATGCTATTATGAAATTGTTTCTACAGTGTTTGTTTGAAATGCATCCCTGTTTCTTTGTTGTAAGCCACTTTGAGCATGGTTTAATTTATTTATTTTTGCAGAAAAGCAGGATACAAATGAAGTAGATGGATGAAATTTCACACTGCATGGACACACTGGCTTTCTGAGTTTAGTTTGAGTTTAGTCTCAGATGTGGCAGCAGGATAAACTCTCTCTCTCTGTGTGTGTATGTGTTTATGTGTGTCTCTTTTGGACCATAAATAAGAGCCTCATTTGATATCTGTTGAACATCACTTCTTGCTTAATCCAGACATGTTCACTACCTCTTGAATACAATAATCTGGGGAATCAAAATGTATAAAGAAATAAAATAACTGTTTTTGCAGATAAAGGGTGTCCCGTATCAGTACATTTGGATTTATAGCTCAGCAAACAGCACCATTCTACACCACATCTCCTTGCACAATTGTACTTTGGGTAAATAGCCCATGTTTACTTCACCTCTTAAAATTACAGTTTTATTCCTGCCCAACTACTCAAATTGCACTTCCTGAGGGCATTTATTACAGCATAACACCAGCATTTCCAGGGCATTTCTTCAGAACAGGTGACTCCTGGTTGAAAAGTCATCTGTATCCAATTTGTATTTTGTGTCAAGATACAAGATTTTAGTCTAAGCAAACTCTTGGATGGAGTGCTTAATAACTACCACGAAAAACTGCAGTGGTTCCTAGCTAACAACAGTATTTCTGCTGGTCTTCTCTAACTATTATTTATTTGCGGTGATCTTTCATGGGGAAAGTATTGCTTTTTGCCATGTATGTTCATGCGCTATTTTAGATGAGAAGAGCAAAGTTGCATTCTGCAAATGGGGAGGGATGGGAGTCAAATTCAAATGGACTCAGAAATGAGCAAAGGAACCTCCCATCTTGGCTTATTTCCAAGTCAGTCTTACTCAACTCAGAAGTGGCTCATCCCTCTCTGATCATCACCAGGACAGAATGTAGAACGCCTCCCAGGAGGCCTTCACTAGGTGAGTGAAAAGGAAATAGTAGAGAACTACCAAGCAAGCAGAAGATCTAGACTCTTCTGCTATAAACCCGCTTCCTAAAGCGGAGTCAAAGTCAGAATGGGTCTGAGCTGCTTCATCTGCAAAAACTTCTAAAAGGTTATCATAGTGAGCTACTGAGGATGCTTACATACTAGATAAATGAAAGCTGAACTGAAACAGCCTCTACACTACTCAGAAGAGCTCAGTTGGGCATGACAGGAGCCGCTTAAAGGGAAACTGGCACCCATTCATCTGTCATATTTCCCCCCGAGTTTTCCTGCCATTCCCCCCCCCCATTGCCACTCCAATGTGATCAACTTGTTCACATTGTTAATACTAAACCTGAATAAGTCAATTGCAAAAATCACCCATTCGCTTTAATGGAAGTCAAATTGGGGGCCTTGTTAAAAGTGCCAATTCATTTACAATCCAAGCATGATTTGCATGTCTGTGTGCAGTCATTTCAAACAGCAATAAAGAAAAGGATGTTGCTCCTTTTCCACCTCAGTTCCTCTGCAAAACCATCAAAGAATGGAACAATTGGCAAAGAAATCATATTATTTTAATCATGCCTCTTGCAGAAGCCAAATGTGTTTCCTTCGGTGTCTCTGTGAAACTAGGAGGCCTCCTTGTTTAAGCAGCTTAAGCAAGGTGCTGAGAGCTCCTGTCCTGTTTTGAAAGAACAAGCTATACAAGAGGAGCCCTACGATTAATATCTGCGTGGAATTTCCCACAGGTAATTGGAAGGCTGTGTTTCAACAAAAGGCTTAAATGCATGTTGCTTATTTTGCAAATCATGTGTTCCAGGAATTATTCTTCTGTTCTGTCAATACCCATTGCTTGTGGCCCCTTCCCACTTCTTAATCTACTGATTAAGCCTATGAAAGCGGAGGTGGGGATGGGAGAATACTTGCATCGCTACCTCTGTACTGCTCCTACTCTCCCTAAATCCAATGGTACATAGTGGATCTGATACCAATGGTTTCTTTCCAGCTTGTTGCAGACAACAACTCAAGGTGCAAGCTTGCATATGTCTGAAACTTGCTTTGGTGTGACTTGGCATGATTGAGTGTGAGCTTTGTGTGCTATTTCTGCCAAACCCAATGAAGGCCGAGTCGAGAAAAGGTAGATGAAAGCTATAGAAATGGGAGGGAGGAGCTGAAAACTGGGAGAGAGGGGGAGAAGGGGGTTAACTACTGAAGGTGCAAAAAGACCTGTTGTAGATAGAGAGGTAGAAGTTAATTTGGCACCCTTCCTTCTGAAGTAAGTTTGCCGCCCCTCCCCCTGTTGCATCTTCTGACACCCTTTCATCACACTATGATATACTTTTACTCTGCCACACCAATTTTCTTGTTATAATGGGAGAGACTCTTAATGAAATCAACCGATTCTTAGATGGATTTCCACCACTATTCAACATCTTTGACATTTAGAAGACAACTGAAGGCAACCCTATTTAGGGAAGTTTTTAATGACTGATGTTTTAATGTATTTTTAATCTTTTGCTGGGAGCAGCCCAGAGTGGCTGTGGAAACCCAGCCAGATGGGTGGGGTAGAAATAATAAATTATTATTATTATTATTATTATTATTATTATTATTATTATTATTATTATTAGCCTTTAATGGAAAGGAGCAGCACAGCTGCCAAGAGTAACCTGGGCCTCCCAAAGTCCTCTGGGATGATGAAAGAAGGAGCAGGCGAACACTATAAGATCCCAAAGGGCTGGTGGTGCAGAGAAACCAACAAAGGGGGGGGGGTGTAAAGAGATGCATACCTATGAATGGGAGAGTGCAGAGAGATCTATACAGTGGACTTTTCTACAAGAAAGGGGGGACAGAAATTGGTGTGCTGAGAGATGTGTGGTAGGGTGGAAAGAGAAGAGAGTTACAGGTTGCATAGAAAATGGGGTAACAAAGAAATGGGGATCATAAGAGATGTATGGATGGGAATTTGAAAAGGTAAGTGAAAGGGATGTAGGTCAGTGGTGTGTGCACTATGGAGCGAGGAGAGAAAAGGAAGGAGAATTAAGAGAGGTGTAGTGTCCAAAGTGGGACACGGGTGGCGCTGTGGTCTAAACCACAGAGCCTAGGGCTTGCCAATCAGAAGGTCGGCAGTTCGAATCCCCGCAACGGGGTGAGCTCCCGTTGCTCGGTCCCTGCTCCTGCCAACCTAGTAGTTCAAAAGCACGTCAAAGTGCAAGTAGATAAATAGGTACCACTCCGGCGGGAAGGTAAATGCCGTTTCCGTGTGCTGCTCTGGTTCGCCAGAAGTGGCTTAGTCATGCTGGCCACATGATCCGGAAGCTGTACGCCGGCTCCCTTGGCCAGTAAAGCGAGATGAGTGCCGCAACCCCAGAGTCAGCCACAACTGGACCTAATGGTCAGGGGCCCCTTTACCTTTACCTTTAGTGTCCAAAGTAAGAACACAGTTCTGCAGAGAAGGAAGAGAAAGTGAGCTGAGGAATTCAGGGTCAGTTGAATGAGCGAATAAGTTAAAAAATAATAGTAAGTTAAAGCCAGTGCTTGTTTTCTGGGGGGAAGCAGGGGTATGCATACCCCTAAACATTCTGTGGATCTAAGTTTAGCCTCATTGAGGGGCAGTATTTCAATATGAGTAGGAAAATGAGAGTACCCCTAAACATTTTTTTTTTGGGGGGGGGAGCACTGGTTAAAGCTATCACAAAGAAGTTTTCCTGTGAACATAGCAAGTTGTCGCACTTCAATTGCATATATAAATGTGTCCCCAAGAGTGGTTTCAGTTGTGTACCTCTGCCCTGCA